>NW_027362900.1:2680000-3280000 GCF_046119375.1 Phyllobates terribilis
TCTTAGTCTAAGTTGGCTCTTCAGATTGCATGGTGATAAAGAACCTGAGGGCCATATACCTTCAAGAAAAAGATCTCATAAGGACACGTTGCCTTGAATTGTGAAGAACACAATAATGTTTTCCATACAATTCTATTGTGTTCTATTCAGGATATATAAAAAAAAAGTCTGGTCCTTAGAAGTTATAAAATGAGGTCAATACAACCTCAGGTGAACAACACATCACAAATTACACCAGGTCATCGAATATTTACCAAAAAATAGACTGAAATGCAGAAACAGTGTGTGAAAAATTAAAGGGGTTGTCCAATGAAAACAAGCTCCAATCTACAGGAACCTTCATCCCCTTTAGGTTGGAACGGTGGTACGCATGCTAAAATGCTGCTCCATTCATTCTATGAGGCGGCCATGAAGTGCGCCCGACTTTTTTGGACCGATGAGACAGAGTGGCCTTACAGAGAAGGGTCCTTGGATTGGACGCTGAGTTACGGACCCCAAAGCAGCACTGAATATGATGTACTAGTGGGAGTCACGAGTGCAAGGGTTCAAGGGCGCCAGTAGTGGAAGACATAGTGCGCGAAACCGAAGAACAAGTAAGCAACCTGCTGATCAGCACTGCAGTGCTGAGGCCGAGTTATGGTGAAATAGGGAGCAACAGTGCGCCTCACCAGTCCTGGAGTATATTACACAGGAAGGATACTGTGCGGAAAATGCTTCATACTGTAAAGGAAACGGCCAGAACACTTTGTGCCCCCCCGATATCCCTTGTATGCCAGGACGTTGCTAGGGTCCTAAAAGATCAGGGGCCAAAGCCCCAAAGTAGGTGTTTCCCCATACAACCTCCCCGCCACTTAAAAGAGGACCTATACATATATAATTACAGTACACCATTGTTGCTAACCTAAAATACACAACTGAAAGACCAATATTCCCAAAATTACTTCTATACAAGGCAATAATAATGCCCTCTACCATCAACACTACACAGTGAGTACATAGTATTATGATATGAACATTGCCTCTACATAAAAAACACACTGTACAAAGACCATCTGACTTCTCACATTTCCAGCACCGTCCCCATCTATTCCCCCCCTGCACAACCTCCCCATGCTGCCTGCTCTTCCCACGTGGAATAGGAACCACAATACTTCAAAAATTATGTCATTACTATGATTACCCTCCACCAATTAATGCTACAAAGACTATGTGCCAGATAGAGGGGACCTATAAAAATAATAGTGTCCCATAGAAAGCAGTAAAGACCCCACTGTGCTACCTAGCAAGTAATAATGCCAGATATGCTCTTATGAAAGTTTCAATATCTGAAGTGTTCCCTTCAAGCAACAAATACTGTTGAGTATCCCCTTTAAGTAATAATGCCCCCTTAAAGCCACAATCAAACTACACCCAACTACAAAGTTCTTCTTCAAGTCTATGGACGATGATTTCGGGGTGGTGAAAGAAGAAATTTCAGATGATGCACCCATTTAAAAGAAATAATGTCCTGAGTGCCCCCATAGCACCCTGTATATTGTATGATAGTCCCACAGCTCACTACACACTGTATGATGGTCCCCACAGCTCCCTATGCACTGTATGATGGTCCCCACAGCTCCCTAGACACTGTATGATGGTCCCCACAGCTCCCTATGCACTGTATGATGATCCCCACAGCTCCCTACGCACTGTATGATGATCCCCATAGCTCCCTATACCCTGTATGATGGTCCCCACAGCTCCCTATGCACTGTATGATGGTACCCACAGCTCCATATGCACTGGTATCATGGTCCCCACAGCTCCCTACGCTTGGTATGATGGTACCCACAGTTCCATATGCACTGTATCATGGTCCACACAGCTCCCTACGTTCTGTATGATGGTCCCCACAGCTCCCTATGCACTGCATAATGGTCCCCACAGCTCCCTATGCCCTGTATGATGTTACCCACAGTTCCATATGCACTGTATCATGGTTCCCACAGCTCCCTACGCTCTGTATGATGGTCCCCACAGCTCCCTATGCACTGTATGATGGTCCCCACAGCTCCCTATGCACTGTATGATGGTACCCACAGCTCCATATGCACTGGTATCATGGTCCCCACAGCTCCCTACGCTTGGTATGATGGTCCCCACAGCTCCCTATACACTGTATGATGGTCCCCACAGCTCCCTATGCACTGTATGATGGTCCCCCCAGCTCCTTAGATACTGTACGATGGTCCCCACAGCTCCCTAGACACTTTATGATGGTCCCCACAGCCCCCTATGCACTGTATGATGGTACCCACAGCTCCATATGCACTGGTATCATGGTCCCCACAGCTCCCTACGCTTGGTATGATGGTCCCCACAGCTCCCTATACACTGTATGATGGTCCCCACAGCTACCTACACATTGTATGATGGTCCCCACAGCTCCTTAGATACTGTACGATGGTACCCACAGCTCCCTAGACACTGTATGATGGTCCCCACAGCTTCCTACACACTGTATGATTGTCCCCACAGCTCCTTAGATACTGTATGAGGGTCCCCACAGCTCCCTAGACACTGTATGATGATCCCCACAGCTCCCCCATGCACTGTATGATGGTCCCCACAGCTCCCTACGCATTGCATAATGGTCCCCACAGCTCTCTATGCTCTGTATGATGGTCCCCACAGCTCCCTATGTCCTGTATGATGGAACCCACAGCTCCCTATGCACTGTATGATGGTCTCCACAGCTCCCTATGCATTGCATAATGGTCCCCACTGCTCTCTATGCTCTGTATGATGGTCCTCACAGCTATCTACGCTCTGTATGATGGAACCCACAGCTCCCTATGCACTGTATGATGGTCCCCACAGCTATCTACGCTCTGTATGATGGTCCCCACAGCTATCTACGCTCTGTATGATGGTCCCCACAGCTCACTATGCACTGTATGATGGTCCCCACAGCTATCTACGCTCTGTATGATGGTCCCTACAGCTATCTACGCTCTGTATGATGGTCCCCACAGCTCACTAGGCACTGTATGATGGTCCCCACAGCTCCTTAGATACTGTATGATGGTCCTCATACTTGCCTACATACTGTATGATGGTCCCCACAGCTCCCTAGACACTGTATGCTGGTCCCCACAGCTCGCTATACTCGGTATGATGGTCCCCACAACTCCCTATGCTCTGTATGATGGTTCCCACAGCTCCCTATGCTCTGTATGATGGTCTCCACAGTGCCCTATGCACTGTATGATGGTCTCCACAGCTCCCTATGCACTGTATGATGGTCTCCACAGCTCCATATGCATTGTCTGATGGTCCCCACAGCTCTCTACGCACTGTATGATGGTCCCCGCAGCTCCCTATGCACTGTATGATGGTCCCCACGGCTCCTTATACACTGTATGATGGTCCCCATGGCTCCTTATACACCGTATGATGGTCCCCACAGCTCCTTATGTACTGTAAGATAGTCCCAACAGCTCCCTACGCTCTGTATGATGGTCCCCACAACTCCCTATGCACTGCATAATGGTCCCCACAGCTCCCTATGCACTGCATAATGGTCCCCACATCTCCCTATGCACTGCATAATGGTCTCCACAGCTCCCTATGCACTGCATAATGGTCCCCACAGCTCCCTATGCCCTGTATGATGATCCCCACATCTCTCTATGCACTGCATAATGGTCCCCACAGCTCCCTATGCACTGTATGATGGTCCCCCCAGCTCCCTATGCACTGCATAATGGTCCCCACAGCTCCCTATGCACTGCATAATGGTCCCCACAGCTCCCTATGCAGTGTATGATGGTCCCCCCAGCTCCCTATGCACTGCATAATGGTCCCCACAGCTTCCTATGCACTGCATAATGGTCCCCACAGCTCCCTATGCCCTGTATGATGGTCCCCACATCTCCCTATGCACTGTATGATGGTCTCCACAGCTCCCTATGTATTGTCTGATGGTCCCCACAGCTCCCTATGCACTGTATGATGGTCCCCACAGCTCCCTATGCACTGTATGATGGTCTCTACAACTCCTTATAACTGGCATGATGGTCCCTACAACTCCCTATATGCTGTATAATGGCCTTCACAGCCCCATATATACAGTACTGTATGATGGCCCCCGCAGCCCAATATATACTGTATGATGGCCCCCACACCCACTTGTACACTATATTATGGCCCCTACAGCTCCCTTTATACTGTATGATGGCCCCACAGCCCCTTATAAACTGTATTCTGGACCCACTCCCCATTTTATATAATATGATGGCCCCACTGCCCCTTATATATAGCATGATGACTCCCATAGCCCCTTATAGTATGATGGCACCCACACCCCTTATATATACAGGTGCATCTCACTAAATTAGAATATCATCAAAAAGTTTATTTATTTTAGTTCTTCAATGCTGAAAATGAAACTCATATATTCTATAAAGTCATTACAATCAAAGTGATCTATTTCACGTGTTTATTTCTGTTAATGTTGATGATTATGGCCAGGGGAGCACATAGAAATCATGAGGCCCCATAGCAGAAGCTCTAATTGGACCCCCCCCCACCAAAAAAATAAAGAAATATTTGTCTGTGTCACAGAAGAGCCGATCTCACAACTTTCCAGCCTTTACTTCATTTTTCTAATGTTCCTCCTACTGAAGTCCTAGATCCCTCTTTCATTGCCCCCATGAAGTATGATGCCAATAAAAGTGCCCCCCAAACACAGTATGATACCCCCATGGTGCATTCCTCCACATTAGCCTCTACATGAACAGTATAATGACCTTATTGTACCCCACTTCAACTCCCAAGGCAAAGTATGGAGACCCTAACACAGTATGATCCCCCAACTGTGACTCCCACACAGCCCTCCATACAGTATAATGGGCCTACATACAGTATAATGGCCCACACTAGCCCTCCAAACAGTATAATGGCCCCACACAGCCCTCCATACAGTATAATGGCCCACACTAGCCCTCCATAGAATCATAGAATCATAGAATGGTAGAGTTGGAAGGGACCTCCTGGGTCATCTGGTCCAACCCCCTGCTCAAAGCAGGATTCACTAGATCAGGGGTCTCAAACTCGGCTGGGTATATGGGCCGCACATGGAAAAAATTTGAATTTGGGGGGCCGCATTCTTTGTTCAATGTGACATTTTTAGTGATACCATTTTTTTTTGTGTACACCTTTTGAACATTTTTTCCGTGTTTATTTTTTATAGCTTGGGTCGTTATGGATGTGGCGATAATAAACGTGCACTTTTTTGTGTTTACTTTAGTTTACATATAAAACAGCATTTTTAGTGCCCAATATTTTTTCATGCTTTATTTTTATTTTTTTGATTTTTACAATTTTGTTTCCCCCAATTGGCCACATTCAGTAATATTGTCTTACAATTAGCATCATATAGTAATAATGGCAAACATCTTGTAGTAATGTTCCCCATCCAAGTCCCCATCTTGTACTAATGTGCCTCATCCAGGTCCCCATCCTGTGGCTATGTGCCTCATCCAGGTCCCCATCTTGTGGCTATGTGCCCCATCCAGGTCCCCATCTTGTGGCTATGTGCCCCATCCAGGTCCCCATCTTGTGGCTATGTGCCCCATCCAGGTCCCCATCTTGTGGCTATGTGCCCCATCCAGGTCCCCATCTTGTGGCTATGTGCCCCATCCAGGTACCCATCTTGTGGCTATGTGCCCCATCCAGGTCCCCATCTTGTGGCTATGTGCCCCATCCAGGTCCCCATCTTGTGGCTATGTGCCCCATCCAGGTCTCCATCTTGTGGCTATGTGCCCCATCCAGGTCCCCATCTTGTGGCTATGTGCCCCATCCAGGTCCCCTCTTGTGGCTATGTGCCCCCTGTTCTTCACACACATAAAATAGAAAAAAAAAGATGATTCTCACCTGTCCTCCGTTCCCTCGGCGTCCTTCCTGCAGATGTGGCCCGCAGGCACAGACCCCTTGACGATCCCGACCAGGTTCAGGAGGAGCCGCCGACAGCAGCGCTGCATTGCCGCACAGAGACTGTCTCCCAGCACTGCATTTCCAATGCCAGCCGCCGGCCAATCAGAGGCCAGCAGCTGATATCTGCGTATGGCAATGACGTCATACTCGCTGCGCCGACACGCAGATATCAGCTGCTGGCCTCTGATTGGCCGGCGGCTGGCATTGGAAATGCAGTGCTGGGAGACAGTCTCTGTGCGGCAATGCAGCGCTGCTGTCGGCAGCTCCTCCTGGACCTGGTCGGGATCATCAAGGGGTCTGTGCCTGCGGGCCGCATAAAGCAGCCTCAGGGGCCGCATGCGGCCCGCGGGCCGCGTGTTTGAGACCCCTGCACTAGATCATCTCAGACAGATGTCTGTCCAGCCTCTGTTTGAAGACGTCCATTGAAGGGGAACTCACCACCTCTCGTGGCAGCCTGTTCCACTCATTAATCACCCTAACTGTCAAAAAGTTTTTTCTAATATCTAATCTGTGTCTCCTCCCATTTAGTTTCATCCCATTGCTTCTAGTCTTTCCTTGTGCAAATGAGAATAAAGATGATCCTTCTACAATGTGACAGCCCTTGACATATTTGTAGACAGCTATTAAGTCTCCTCTCAGTCTTCTTTTTTGCAAGCTAAACATTCCCAAATCCTGCAACCGTTCCTCATAGGACATGGTTTGCAGACCAGTCACCATTCTGGTCGCTCTTCTCTGAACTTGCTCCAGTTTGTCTATGTCTTTTTTAAAATGTGGTGCCCAAAACTGTACACAGTATTCCAGATGAGGTCTGACCAAAGAGGAGTAAAGACCGATAATGACTTCACGTGATCTAGACTGTATGCTTCTGTTAATACATCCCAGAATTGTATTTGCCTTTTTTGCTGCTGCATCACACTGTTGACTCATGTTCAGTCTATGATCTATTAGTATACCTAAGTCTTTTTCACATGTACTGTTGCTTAGCTCTATTCCTCCCATTCTGTATATGCTTTTTTCATTTTTATTGCCCAGATGTAGTACTTTGCATTTTTCCCTGTTAAAAACCATTCTGTTGGTTGCTGCCCACTGCTCCAGTTTATTTAGGTCTTTTTGAATCCTCTCTCTCTCTTCTCTAGTATTAGCTATCCCTCCTAGCTTTGTGTCATCAGCAAATTTAATCAGTTTACCCTCAATTCCTTCATCTAAATCATTGATAAAGATGTTGAACAATACAGGTCCCAGGACGGAGCCCTGTGGTACCCCACTTGAGACATTCATCCAGCTGGATGTGAAGCCATTTACAACCACCCTTTGAGTCCGATCACTAAGCCAGTTATGAATCCACCTAACAGTTGCCTGGTCCATTGCATACTTGGTCATTTTTTCAATAAGGATGGTGTGAGATACTTTGTCAAATGCTTTGCTGAAGTCAAGATATACTATATCTACAGCATTTCCCTGATCCACCCAGTCAGTGATTCTGTCATAGAAGGAAATTAAGTTAGTCTGACATGACTTGTTAGTTACAAACCCATGCTGACTCTGGTTAATCACTTCATTCTTATCCATGTACTTACATACATGTTGTTTAATAATTTGTTCAAAGATCTTTCCTGGTATAGAAGTCAGACTCACCGGCCTATAGTTCCCTGGGTCCACCTTCTTCCCCTTTTTGAAGATAGGAACAACATTTGCTCTTCTCCAGTCTTCTGGGACTTCTCCTGTTCTCCAAGAATTTTCAAAGATTATGGAGAGTGGTTCTAAAATTTCTTCTACGATCTCCTTCAGTACTCTGGGGTGTAATTCATCTGGACCTGGAGACTTGAACTCATTTATGTTAGCTAAATATTCCCTCACAATCTTTCTGTTTACAGATAACTTGGATTCCTCTATTCCTTTAAAAGGACAGTGAAGATCAGTTGATGTTACATTTTCTTTCTGAGAGAAAACAGATGCAAAATAGGAATTAAAAAGTTCGGCCTTCTCAACATCCTCTCTTACCATTTCTCCATTTTCATCCTGTAAAAATCCTATAGCATCTTTGACTTTTCTTTTACTTTTGACATACCCCCAAAATCCTTTTTTATTGCTTTTGACATCTCTTGCAAGCCTTAATTCATTGTCAGCTTTAGCTAACCTGATACGTGCCCTGCAGGATCTGCAGACTGCATTATAATCTTCTTTAGATATGCCTCCCTCTTTCCATTTAATAAACATTTCTTTCTTTCTTTTTAGCATGTGTTTAAGTTCTGTGTCCATCCATCCTGGTTTCCTTAAATGCTTCCCATTCTTCCTACTTTTCGGGATTATTAACGATTGTGCTTTGAGAATCTCATTTTTAAAAATTTCCCATCCTTCCTGGACATTTTTGTCCTTAAGGACATCCAGCCATTGGATCCCTCCTATTCTCTTTCTGAGTCTCTTAAAATCTGCCTTTCTAAAATCTAACCTTGAAGTTTGAGTCTTCACATGTCTTCCTCCTCTAGTTATCCAAAATTCTATAATAGCATGATCGCTGCCTCCTAGGGTCCCAGCCACCTTTACCTCCTCAACCATTTCCTCCCTGTTTATAAGGATTAGATCTAAAGTAGCAGATCCCCTTGTTTTCTCCCCTACCTTTTGGAAGATAAAGTTGTCAGCAAGAGAGGATAAGAATTTGCTTGACCTGTTAGTTTTACTTGAGAGAGATTCCCAACAAATGTCTGGATAGTTGAAATCTCCCATGACCACTACGTCATATTTTTTGGAGAACTTGGTCATTTGATACATAAAGAGTTCATCCATATCTTCAGCTTGCCCAGGTGGCCTGTAGTAAATGCCTACAATGGTGTCCTTTCCGTTGTTCTCTCCTTGTATTCTTACCCAAACAGTTTCCACAGAACTCCCAGTCTCTGAAGCTTCAATCTCTGTGCAGATATACGCTTTTCTAACATACAATGCAACACCTCCTCCTCGTTTATCAAGTCTGTTTCTTGCAAATAAGTTGTAGCCTTTTAGCCTTTTATTCCAATCATGTGTATCGTCCCACCAAGTTTCAGTGATTCCAATGACATCATATTCCTTTTCCTGCATTAGTAGTTCCAATTCTCCTTGTTTGTTGCCCATGCTTTGTGCATTTGTATAGAAACATTTAAGTTTGTGATTGGTTTCTCTTCCTCCCATATTTTTATTATTTAAATTGTTTTGTCTCCAAAACAGTATAATGGCCCCACACAGCCCTCCATACAGTATGATGGACCCCACACAGCCCTCCAAACAGTATAATGGCCCCACACAGCCCTCCAAACAGTATGATGGACCCCACACAGCCTTCAAAACAGTATGATGGACCCCACACAAACCTTCACACAGTATAATTGCTTTCATACAGTATAATGGCCCCCCACATAGCCCTCAAAATATCAGAATGACCCCACATAGACTTCCATATAGTATAATATGCCACCCATAATCCTCCATATAGTATAATGCACCTTCCAAAATCCTCCATATAGTAATAATGCACCCCCCATAATCCTCCATATAGTATAATGAACTTCCCATGGTCCTCGATAGAATATAATGCACTCACCATAGTCCTCCATACAGTATATTTCACACCCCAAAGGGTAAAATGCAGCCCCCATATAGTATAATGCACCACACAGTCCTGCAGTATTATGGGCACCACGTACTCACTGATTTTAAAATACTGTATGTTTTAAATAAGACGACCCGAGTATAAGCCGAGGCCCCTAATTTTACCACAAAAAAACTGGGAAAATGTATTGAGTTGAGTATAAGCCTAGGGTGGGAAATGCAGCAGCTACTGGAAAATTTCACCATCCTGATATGTATGGCTCCCTCATCACCAATCCTGGTATGTATGGCACCCCTCATCCGCCAATCCTGGTACATATGGCACCCCTCATCCCTCAATCCTGGTATGCATGGCCCCCCCTCATCCCCCAATCCTGGTATGCATGTGACGCACCCCCTGGGACATATTCCTTTCTTTCAGGGGAATACCCGGAGCCGGATCAGATGGGGGTTGTAGTCTTCCGAGTGGCTGTGACCCGGTCCGTGCCCAGGGTGTCAAACTCAGTTGTATGTGGCAGTCCTACAGATGTTACTAAGTTCTTAATGTCGACTACGCCACCCGTTGTGTTGCGGTCACTGTGGCCGCCGCTGCAGCAGGGTCCGCTGAGGCTGGTGGTGTTGGTGCAGCTTGATAGGATAACCCCCAACGGGAGGGGTATAGCCTCAGGGGGATCAGGTGCAGAGGATGGGGGTTGTGGTGATGCAGTGTAGACGGCAATCAGAGACAGAGTCGGGTTATGCAGTTTAGGATGTTTACTCACTGCTGATGTTCCGGTCACTCCAGCTTCGAGTGACCTCCCGAGCCGTGCTGCGTCCACCAGGTTCTGGATCCAGCCAACCCCCAAATAAGTCCGGAGCGTGACCCTGAGCTCTCCTTCTGTCCTTTCTCTGGCCGTCCCCACTAGAGATCCACCCAGGTCCAGCTCCCTCGGGCCTTCTGTTGGGAGACCCTTGGCCTTGGGTTCCCTGACCCTCCACGTGGTATGCCTTCGGGGTGGATGTGGTGGGTGGCCGTGGCAGACGCTGCCCACGGCCTCCGGTCTCTGGCTGGGGTGTGTTTTTGCCCCCACCAGCTTGGGTTCCGGTACCCTGTGCCGACTCTTCACCCGGGGATTTAGTTTGGGGTCTTAGAGTCCTTTCTTCTGTTTCCCCCTCTGGGTCTCTCTTTCTCCTCTCTCACTCTGGGTCTCTCTTCTCCTCCGCTCGCTGACTTTCTCTCTGCAACTGACCCTGTTCTTAGTTGGTGCCCACCTTATATACACCCTCTATGTGTGAGCTCAGGTGACCAGCACCCAATGAGCTCCTATCTTTACCCAGGCTGCTCCCCCTATCTGCCCCTACACTACTTGGGATGTACCACCCCCCTCCCACTCCAGCCAGGAACAGACTCGGTCGTACCTGCACATTTCTAAGTGGGAGTACCGTCGGTCTGCTCCCCGGAAATGGGATGTGTGTAGTGCATGCAGCCTACCGAGCTCAGTTCCACACTCCATCCTTACCCGGGAGTGGAATATCACACCTCTGGGTTGAGGTGCAATACCCCTGTAGCAGCCGAATCCTCAGGGTGCTACACATGGCCACCCCTCATCCACCAATCCTGGTATGCATAGCACCCCTCATCCCCCAATCCTGGCATGCATGCCCCCCCCCCTCATCCCCCAATCCTGGTATGCATGTGTGGCACCCCAGGGGTCTGGTTTCCACAGTAATGCAATATTATGTCTGAGAGCAGGTGGGAGGTCTCTTGGTCAGGAATCCAATGCATGCCACACCTCCTGCCCAGTCCTGGGAGGGGAAGAACTTCCCCTATATAAAACTGGGGCTGAGGCAGGGTTAGTAAAGAAGTAGAGACAGAGAAGCAGCTATAGGAAAAGCACATCAGGAGCTCTTTGGGAGCAGTGTTACAAGGAGTCAGGGGCTGGCAGCTGCAGAGCTCGCCCTGACTGAGAAGTATCACCGGACCCGGAGTTCGAGGCTGTGGGGGCTAATCTCTACCCAGCAGCAGAAACCGACCGGCAGGGGATTGCAGGTCCTCTGGCCCAGAAACCCGAAGGCACGGTCACACGCGTGGGACCAGCACCGCCGTCGTGGAGCGGAAGCTACTAGAAGGCCCAGAGTCACCGGCCATACGGGTGAGCACCACACGGTACACTCAGGGACGTGGGCTACTTATACCCGCCTCTAGCAAGGTAGCCAGAAGAGTATCGTTAGTTTGGGAGGCCTACAACTCCGCCTGGCCAGGGGAGATCCCATCTGCTCAAGGACTGACCAGGCCCCAATCGCTAGCCAGTACTCCGGGAGGGTCTATCTTTGCCACCAGTAAAGACCCTGAACTACACCGTACCGTCTCCGAGTGGTTCCTGCTACCCCCATCCTCCACGTCGGCTGCCCTGAGGCCATACCCCTCCCGTTGGGGGTTATACTACCACGCTGCACAATTCTACCACCGGCCTCAGCGGTCTGCCCTGCAGCAGCAGCTCCTTAGCTGTACTCAACGGGTGGCGTAGTCGTCCAACATCTACCGCTAATACAGCGCCACTTAGTCTGACTCCCTGGGCACGGACCGGGTCACCGCCACGAGACTACAACCCTCAACAGATCCGGCTCCGGGTAAGCTCCCGCGTGCGCAACGCAGCGCGACACAGGCCCAGGGGCGCGTCAACTTTTGGCGTAGTCGGCAGGATTTCGTGCCCGCAACCACCGGGTACTGCGTGCCTGAAAAAGAGACTTTTAAAACTTACCTGTGGTGAAGATTCCCGCCATCCGGCGCCATCTTCAGCCTTCTTCCCGCCATCGGTGAAGATTCCCGCCATCCGGCGCCATCTTCAGCCTTCTTCCCGCCATCCGTGGAGTTTTCCCGCCATTGGACGCCATCTTGAGGACGCCGCGCGGGAAGAAGAGGGGCGTGGACTCCGAAAGCGCGCGAGAACTGAAGCCCCGCCTCACGTCCGGACGTTGCGTAAGGTCCTGGAAGGAGCCCAGCAGACGCCGACGTCACAGGAGCGCGACGGAAGGTCCTCAACCCTGACGATCCACTGCGGAGCCGCGGCCTACGGAAGAGGATCATCGCAAGGTAGGCCACGGTCCACTAGGGGGAGAAGGATGTCGGATACGGAGGAGAGCTTCACCGCTTCAACCCCCGCCAGCGCCACCGCTGTTGCGGTCATGCCTTTCACCATGCCCTATATCCCGGGGGCAGCCTGGCTACCCCAGTACTCAGGGGAGTCACATACCCTGCAGGACTTTAGAGAAAAGCTGGATAGCCTCTTCCAGGTGTACCCCCTCACAGAAGAGAAAAAAAGTGAGCATCTTGGTGGCCCAATTAACTGGGGCAGCCCGAAGGGAGGTAAAGTCCTGGCCACCTGGGGGGAGGACTGTCGCAGGGGTACTAACCCGGCTGAGGGACACCTTTGATACCCGCACCTCAGCCGAGATCAAGCTTAGATTCTACGGGTGCAAACAGCGGGCACATGAGAGTATAAGGGACTATGCCCTGAACCTACAAGAGGCCCTGAGAGCCATTAAGCAGACCGACCCTGACGGCGTGGGAGACGAGGACAGGCTGTTGACTGAACAATTTATAGAGGGTTTATATTGCAATGCCCACCGAACCCAGTTGCGGGCAATGGCCTTACAGGACCCTCATCTGGGATTTGCACAGTTCAAGGACAGAGCCATCCGGGTGCTCCGAGAACCGGCACCGGATGGCGTTGTGACCCACAGGCGCCCAGCTATCACTTACCACCAGGAGGCGGCGCCCTTGTCGGCAGGGCCTGTGGGGGCTGATGCGCAGGCTTTGAACAATGACCCGGCTCCAGACCTGTATCATCAGGTCCAAGAGCTAGCTAAAAGCGTTGCTGCGCTAACCCGAACTGTGCAGTCTTTACAGGTTTCCACTCCAGGGAAGATCCAGCTGGCATCCGGACCGGAGGACATCCCGTGGCGTCGACCAAGGAGGACCCCACCGGCCAGAGGAAGACCCAGTGACCGATACAACGAGGACGGATGACCCATCTGCCGCCGCTGCAATCAACCCGGACATATGGCAAGGTACTGTCCTTTAAACTGGCACAACCTGGGGGTAGAGGGCCAACCCCCAGGAAAAAGATCACCAGGCCCATCGAACTGGCGCGACAAATATGTGGGAGGACGTCCAGTCTTGCCTGTGGTACTGGATGGCATCCCTATGAGTGCCCTACTGGACACCGGGTCACAGGTCACCACCATCCCGTACGTGCTCTTCAAGCAGTACTGGAATGACTCGGATATAACCGGCTACCCTGACGACGACTTGAGTATTATCGCCAGCAATGGTCAACCCGTGCCGCAGATCGGATTTAAAGAGATGACCATCAAAATCGGTAGAGTCGAACTGGCAGCACAGGGACTGATCATTGTAGACATTGACAAACACGAGAGTCACCCAAAGATAACTCTAGGAACTAATGTAATTGAAAATTGTCTTGCAGAGGTGATTTTCCTTTTACAGCAGGTTGCCAAGAACGCCAGCTCCGGCCAGCAGCGAGTGCTCCAGAAAGAGATCCGGGCACTGATGCGACGGCAACAGCTGGAACTCTCCGGTGGTGAGATTGGTAGCGTAAGAATGTGTGACCCTTTCCCTATTGCTATGCCCCCAAAAAGTGAAATGATGATTTGGTGCCGGGCAGCTATTGGTCCGAGAGGTAGAGATTACCAGGCAATGGTAGAACCAGTTTACTCAGACAGTAGGCCCACCATTTTGACAGCACGGGGGGTGGTTAATGTACGCCATGGGAGGGTGCCCGTTCGCCTAATAAATATCGGGAAGAGGGAAGTATACCTACCCCGGTATGCCACGCTAGCCAAATTATATACCATCAACCAAAACTCTATACAGTCTGTGGAACCCTTGCCTCCATCTCACCCGGAGGAAGGTAACGGCTCTAAGAAAGTAATGGAGGATTGGTGTCAGCAACTACACTTGGGAACTGACTCCACTCCCTCCCACCAGAAACAGGGAGTCTACCGGGTGGTTCAAGAGTATGAGAGAGTGTTTAGTAAACACCCGTTAGACTTCAGGCGAGTCAAGGGGGTAGAACACCGCATCCCCATGGGAGATCATCCTCCCATAAAAGAGAGGTATCGACCCGTACCCCCTGCACATTACCAACACGCCAAGGGGATGCTTAGAGACATGAAGGAGGCTGGGGTAATCCGGGATAGCTGTAGCCCCTGGGCAGCCCCACTAGTTTTAGTCAAAAAGAAAGACAACACTATGAGGATGTGTGTAGATTACCGGAAAATCAACCGTATCACACACAAGGATGCGTACCCTTTACCAAGGATAGAGGAGTCTTTGGCTGCTTTAAGATCTGCTAACTTCTTCTCTACCTTGGATCTCACTAGCGGGTACTGGCAGGTTCCTGTAGCAGAGGCGGACCGGGAGAAGACCGCATTCACCACCCCGATGGGACTTAGCGAGTTTACCTGCATGCCGTTTGGACTTTGTAACGCACCAGGAACCTTCCAACGATTAATGGAGTGCTGTCTGGGCCAAAAAAACTTCGAGACGGTCCTGTTGTACCTGGACGATGTCATCGTATATTCCAAGACTTATGAGGACCACCTGAAACATCTGGCGGAAGTGTTCGAAGCCCTGGCAAGTTACGGCCTGAAGGTGAAACCCTCTAAGTGTCACCTCCTGAAGCCAAAGGTGCAGTACCTGGGACACGTGGTGAGTGCTGACGGACCAGGGACCTGCCTTTGAAGCGGAGGTCTTCCAGGAATTCTGCAATCTGTATGGCTGCCGGAAGATAAGGACGACACCCTATCATCCGCAAACTAATGGACTTTGTGAGAAAATGAACTAGGTGGTAATGGATCTTCTGAAAACGTTGCCCCTGGAAGAACGCAGTCTGTGGCCTGAGAAGCTGCCCGATCTGGTGGACCTATACAACCACATCCCGGTAGGTTCCACCAACTGTACCCCGGCTTACCTAATGAGGGCGAGACCTGGTAAGTTACCTGTTGACCTGGAAATGGGAGTCCTGATACCCGAGGACACTTCACCAGAAGCAGACTGGGACACAGAGAGGCAGCGGCAGTACCGGAAAGTACAGGAGAGTGTGGAGCGAAGTCTCTGTCAAGCTAGGGAAAGACAAGAGAAAACTTACAACCAGTATGCTCCCGCTGTTCCCCTGGTACCCGGAGAGCAGGTCTTGAAGAGGAAAAGACGGCTCCACAAGTTGGACGACCAGTGGGAGAAGGACCCGTACACCGTACTGCCCTCAAGCCACGAGAACCCGAAGGTCTGTACCATCAGTAAAGACGGAGGGGAGACCATAGCCATTGTATCCCGGGATCACCTGAAAAAGTGTCCTGAACAGCTGCGGAACCCTGAAGAGGAACAAGAAGACCATCGAGCCGTAGAGGAAAGGGAAGATATGGTTAGTACTGTGCTCGGAGACTTCCCTCGGTCTTGGACTCAAGTCAATGGTGCAGTTGTGGTACCCGTACTCACCTTCCTCCAACCATCATCCAAGCACCTACGGAGCAACAGGTAGAGCTGGAAGAACAGCCGGTCCAGGAGGCAGAAGACCCCACACCAGCAGACCAGGACGATCAACCCTCTGCTTATAGTGAGCCTGCCATACCTCTAGTGAGCCAAAGGGCCCGTGGACGGCTGCCCAGTTTACCCTTGACAGCTCCTACACCCTGTAGTTCAGGGCCAGACAGTCAGCTCCGTAGGTCCACTAGGGCCACTAGAGGCCAGTTACCCGCACGTTGGAGGATTTGAAGTGTATAAATTGTTTTATTTGTGGTTACCTGTTTATTGTTGCTTGTGTATAATTATGTGTTTCTAGTTATTTTTAGGAGTCCTTGGTGGATTTACCGGGAATCCTTTGTACATAGTTGGAGCGTAACCCAGGACGGACTAAAGACTGTTAAGGACTCGGGGCAGGACAGACCCCTACCTGGTTACGTCTCCCTGTTTTGGTGAAATGGACACCTTGCTTCTCTTCAAAGACTGCACCCGGTTGCGGACACTCCGTAACCATCTTTATGTGTTTTTCTTATTGTATTGTTATTGTTATACCTTGTTATGTTACAAAAATATGTTTAGTCCCGGAATACTAATTTCACTAGGGGGGAATGTGGCACCCCAGGGGTCTGGTTTCCACAGTAATGCAATATTATGTCTGAGAGCAGGTGGGAGGTCTCTTGGTCAGGAATCCAATGCATGCCACACCTCCTGCCCAGTCCTGGGAGGGGAAGAACTTCCCCTATATAAAACTGGGGCTGAGGCAGGGTTAGTAGAGAAGAAGTAGAGACAGAGAAGCAGCTATAGGAAAAGCACATCAGGAGCTCTTTGGGAGCAGTGTTACAAGGAGTCAGGGGCTGGCAGCTGCAGAGCTCGCCCTGACTGAGAAGTATCACCGGACCCGGAGTCCGAGGCTGTGGGGGCTAATCTCTACCCAGCAGCAGAAACCGACCGGCAGGGGATTGCAGGTCCTCTGGCCCAGAAACCCGAAGGCACGGTCACACGCGTGGGACCAGCACCGCCGTCGTGGAGCGGAAGCTACTAGAAGGCCCCGAGTCACCGGCCATACGGGTGAGCACCACACGGTACACTCAGGGACGTGGGCTACTTATACCCGCCTCTAGCAAGGTAGCCAGAAGAGTATCGTTAGTTTGGGAGGCCTACAACTCCGCCTGGCCAGGGGAGATCCCATCTGCTCAAGGACTGACCAGGCCCCAATCGCTAGCCAGTACTCCGGGAGGGTCTATCTTTGCCACCAGTAAAGACCCTGAACTACACCGTACCGTCTCCGAGTGGTTCCTGCTACCCCCATCCTCCACGTCGGCTGCCCTGAGGCCATACCCCTCCCGTTGGGGGTTATACTACCACGCTGCACAATTCTACCACCGGCCTCAGCGGTCTGACCTGCAGCAGCAGCTCCTTAGCTGTACTCAACGGGTGGCGTAGTCGTCCAACATCTACCGCTAATACAGCGCCACTTAGTCTGACTCCCTGGGCACGGACCGGGTCACCGCCACGAGACTACAACCCTCAACAGATCCGGCTCCGGGTAAGCTCCCGCGTGCGCAACGCAGCGCGACACAGGCCCAGGGGCGCGTCACATGGTCTCCTCATCCCCCAATCCTAATATGAATGGTCTCCTCATCCCCCAATCCTGGTATGCATGGCCTCTTCATCCCCCATTGCTGGTATATATGGTCCCCCTCATCCCCAATCCTGGTATGCATGGCACCCCTCATCCCCCAATCCTGGTATGCGTACCGCCCTCATCCCCCAATCCTGGTATGCGTGGCCCCCTCATCCCCCAATCCTGGTATGCGTGGCCCACTCATCCCCCAATCCTGGTATGTGTGGCCTCCTCACCCCCCAATCCTGGTATGTGTGGCCTCCTCATTCCCCAATCCTGGTATGTATGGCCTCCTCATCCCCTAATCTTGGTATCTGTGGCCTCCTCATCCCCCAATCCTGGTATGTGTGGCCTCCTCATCCCCCAATCTTGGTATGTGTGGGCTCATCATCCCCCAATCCTGGTATGTGTGGCCTCCTCATCCCCGAATATTGGTATGTGTGGCCTTCTCATCCCCTAATCCTGGTATGTGTGGCCCCCTCAACCCCCAATCCTGGTATGCATGGCACCCTCATCCCCCAATCCTGGTATGTGGGGCCTCCTCACCTCCAATCCTGGTATGTGTGGCCCCATCACTGCACACTGTCTGTCATCACTGTATTCCTGTGACAGCCAGCCTGTTGCTAGTGTTCATAGGAGACTGTGATTTCTGCTATATATAGCAATGCTGTATATAGCACAAGCAATCAGATGACTGCAGGTTCAAGCCCCCTAAAGAGACGAACAAATACAGTGAAAAGTAAAAACAAATGAAAAAAGTATAAAAGTTCAAATCATCCCAGTTTTCCCCCCATTAAAAATTAAGAAATATAAAACATTTAAAAAATACACATATTTGGTATCGCTGCGTTTGTAAAAGTCAGATCCATCAAAATATAAAATAAATTAATCCATTTAGTAAACGGCGTAACTAGAACATTACATAAAATGCCAGAATTACAGATTTTCAGTCGTTGCAACAAGAAAAAAATATATAATAACAGACAATCAAAACATTGTATATACCCCAAAATGATATCAATATAACCATCACTTTGTGGTGCAAAAAACTAGCCCTCACGCAGCCCCATTCCCGAAACATGAAAACGCCACGGCTTTCAGATCTCGGAAAGTGACGACACAAGCAAATTATTTTTATTATTTTTTTTTACAAATTTCTGAATTTTTTTTCATCACTTAAATATAAATCCTATAAATCGTCACTTAAGTAGAAGAGATGAAGGTTTATTACCTCCTGCTCCAGCTCCAGCACTTCACCGCTGCCGCTGATCTTTACTCACTGGCTGCAAGGGTGACATCATGACTGCAGCTCTGCAGCCAATCACTTGGCTCAGTGGGCCATGCTGACAGAGCTTCTAAGCTCAGTGATTGGCTGCAGCAATGATGTGTGCTGAAGTTGAGCCATCACCCCTGCAGCCTGTCACAATAGAGCACAGGAAGTGCTGAAGATCCAGAGCTGGAGCAGCAGGAGAAAGTAAAGCTCTGTGTGTTTTCTCTACCACTGGGAACCTCCTATATATTACATAAAAACATTCCTGAAAACCCCTTTAATCTGACTTTATAGAAAAAGTCTATATCCGGCTACTGTCCTCCCCTCATGAATCACAAAATATGCCAAGTGTGAACAACTCCTGTCCCCAAATGAGGACTTGCAGGCGATCAGTTGATAGTCGGGGGTCTGGCAGTGAACCCCCTCAGCAATCAGCTGTGTTTTGCTGGACGTAGTGGCCTCTCCAGGACACATGTGGTATTACATGGTGCTCTTTCAGAATAATATGTAATATGTAATACATGATATCTTGAAGTCTTCCAGAAGAAGATATTGGCAGACAGGTAATGACTTATTACCTACCAGCCATTGTCTCCTTTATCACTCGCTAGTTCTTATACACATTTAGATGATGTCACATCTTCGTTGGAAGCCGTATTAGGAACCTCCATCGCAGATTTTATCATACAGGACGAGTTCTCAGCCAACAGCTATTTGGCCATTGTTCACATGACGTAAGCCTATGTTATATACAGCAATATGCAGCAGGATACACGAGATCCAGGGAAATATCCGATCGCCAGAAATGGGGTCAGGAATGGTATGTGTGGCCTCCTCATCCCCCCAATTCTGGTATGCATGGCCCCCTCATCCCCCAATCCTGGTATGCATAGCCCCCTCATCCCCCAATCCTGGTATGTGTGGCCCCCTCATCCTCCAATCCTGGTATGCATAGCCCCCTCATCCCCCAATCCTGGTATGTATGGCCTCCTCACCCCCCAATCCTGGTATATGTGGTCCCATCACTGCACACACAAAAAATAAACACTTATACTCACCTTCCTTCCTCACCTCTGCTCCAGAGCTGCTGTGTTCTGTCTGCCAGCAGCTCATGTTGGTATCTGAGCAGCGCGCACTCTCAGTTGCCGAGGTGAGCTGCTGCTGCTGCCGGCATATTCACTCCTCTCCACGCCGGGACTATGAGCGTTGACAAGCGTGAATATGCATTCTCTTTAGTAGCGGGCACTGTAAGCAGGAGCCACGGCTCAGCGCTCCTCCGTGCCCGCTACTAAATAGAATGAATATTCCCTCTTCTCCACGCCCATGGAAGTGGAGAAGGGGGAATATTCATGTCCCTTTAGCAGCGGGCACATAAGGTAGCTACAGCAGCCGCTACTGCGTGTGCCCGCTCCTCCGCTGCCGCAACCTCCCACCCCCCCAATACTCACCTATCCTCCTCGCTCCCCCGAGGCTCACGGGCCCCATAGCAGTGGTGTGGCCTGCCACCATTGGCGGTACGCCACTGATTATGGCTTACAGCCAATGAAATCACAAAAGTCATTATCTCAGTAAATTAAAATACTTTATAACATCAGCTTGAAAAATGTTTTTAAAATTCGAAATGTTGGCCTACTGAAATGTATGTTCAGTAAATGCCGTCAATACTTGGTTAGGGCTCCTTTTGCATCAATTACTGCATCAATGCGGCGTGGCATGGAGACGATCAGCCTGTGGCCCTGCTGAGGGGTTATGGAAGCCCAGGTGGCTTTGATAGCAGCCTTCAGCTCGTCTGCTTTGTTGGGTTTGGTGTCTCTCATCTTCCTCTTGACAATACCCCATAGATTCTCTATAATAGATTCTCTATGGGGTCAAGGTCATGTGAGTTTTCTGCCAATTAAGCAGAGTGATACAGTTGTGTGTAAACCAGGTATTGGTACTTTTGGCAGTGTGGACAGGGGCCAAGTCCTGCTGGAGAATGAAATTTCCATCTCCAAAAAGCTTGTCGGCAGAGGGAAGCATTAAGTGCTCTAAAATGTCCTGGTAGATGGCTGCGCTGACTTTGGTCTTGATAAAACACAGTGGACCTACACCAGCAGATGACATGGCTCCCCAAACCATCACTGATTGTGGAGACTTCACACTAGACCTCGAGCAGCTTGGATTGTGGCCTCTTCACTCTTCCTCCAAACTCTGGGACCTTGATTTCCAAGGGAAAATTGGAGCTCTGGGACCTTGTGGATGGTGTCAATGACTGCCTTCTTGGGATTTGTCAAGTCAGCAGTCTTCCCCATGATTGTGGAGCCTACTGAAACAGACTATGGGACATTTTTAAACACTTAGGAAGCCGTTGCAGGTGTTTTTTGTTAATTATTCTAATTTACTGAGATAATGACTTTTGTGTTTTCATTGGCTGTAAGCCATAATCGTCAACATTAACAGAAATAAACACTTGAAATAGATCTCTCTGTCTGTAATGACTCTATATAATAGATCTCTCTGTCTGTAATGACTCTATATAATATAGGAGTTTCACTTTTTGTATTGAAGAACTCAAATAAATTATCTTTTTGATGATATTGTAATTTAGTGAGATGCACCTGCATATGATGACTGTTGCCCCCAGTGGAATATATGCGGTGTCTATTTTGGGATATTTTAGTACACCCATGATGATACTATAGACAGCCATTATGCCTGGAATGGCCCCTTTCTTGCGTGCCTTGCTTTTTTTTGCTTACATGTCTAACAATCACATATGTGTTGTGTCCCTTCCCCCATCATCCTATTCTTCTATTGCTGAATAAATATGATAGATTTTATACTCCCTGGACTCCTTTGATCGTCTTTTACCCTGCGGGGTTTTCTCTCATATATGGAGTCGCTGTGTGGTGGTGATGGTAGAGGACATTGTGTAGCAGGATCATTTTGGCCTTGTATAGTAGTAATTTTGGGAATATTGGTCTTTGTATAGTGTATTTTAGATTAGTAGCAGTGGTATACTGTAATTATATATGTATAAATCCTCTTTTAAGTGACAGGGAGGTTATATGGGGAAACATGTACTTTGGGGCTGGGGTCCCTGATCTCTTAGGACCCTCGCAACGCTCCTGCACTGGGGAAAAGCAGGGTCTGGAGACCACTTTAATATGATCATTTTATGGATATGACGCCAAAGAAACTAATGAAGTGCTTTGCAAAGTGCCATAATTTTCACAATTCTGAAAATAAATTGTAAGTTTAGTTCCACTATAAGTGATGTTAATTCTGTTATGAGAGCTAACCTTCTGAGACAGTTTATCAATGCGCTGTGTGAATTGTCACATGACCGTGTACGGCCAACCCGGGTTCCATAGTTCCGTAATACCCCTCCCCGTCTTACCGACCTCAAGTAGCTTAACAAATAAAAACACTGCACCTGTAATTTCTTTGGATAAATTTGGCCACAGCGGCCATTTTATTAACAAACAACATTAACATATAAACATTATTATTAAAATAAATAAATAAGAAGGGAGGGTTCTTGGAGTTAAAAATTAGATCTGGCATAACTAAACCGAAATCGAACCACCGTATTACCCTCAGCCGTCCATCACCAGCTCGAGGGCACCAAAAGCTCCCAGGGTAAAACCCCGTCCAGAGCCCCAAAAACCAAATGCCAGATCACCCCGCTTAATCAAGCCACTGCCTGTAAATTTCCAATAACTTTCCCACCGACACTTCTGTGCCAACTCCAAGAACCCCACCCCCCGCCACAAACGAACAGCCCTGACCACCTCAGGCTCGTGAGCGCCCCAA
This sequence comes from Phyllobates terribilis, assembly GCF_046119375.1. Taxonomy (NCBI): domain Eukaryota; kingdom Metazoa; phylum Chordata; class Amphibia; order Anura; family Dendrobatidae; genus Phyllobates; species Phyllobates terribilis. The sequence continues at coordinate 2,702,768 of NW_027362900.1, forward strand.
CACTGCCAAAGCCCTCTCAATCCCCTCCTGTATAGATAATGCCCATAAATCAATCCCAATATCGTTCAGGTGCACCCCATCCTTTGCCCAAAAATCACCAACCCCTGCCTCGAGATCAAGATGCCGAACACTTACACCCCCATTTCTACCAACAAAAGCTGCTATGGCTCTATTCAACTTTACTCGTGCCCTATTAATGCCCTTCACTGATCTGGCCTCCCTCCAATTTTTTCTCGGCACAATGTCAGACCAAACCGTCAAAACCCCAGGAAAAGATGTCCATAACCTTAAAAAATCTATTCGAATATCCCTCATCAATTCCCTAACTGGCCGAACCCCCAAATCATTCCCCCCCATATGCATCACCAAAATGTCCGGCGCCCGGTCCAAAGGAGCCGCCTTATGGAATTCAGGAAGCACCCTTCTCCATACCATCCCTCTAAAACCCAGCCACCGGACCACCACTTGCTCTCTGCTAAAACCCAATTGCCTACCGTTTGGCCTCACATCCGCCCGCAGCGCCCCCCAATGAACGAAAGAGTGTCCAAGAATCCAGACTAATAACGGGACGTCACCTGCAATAAGACAACCAAAGAATTGTATTCACTTCTGACCAGATAAAACATAAGCCTGCACACCTAATGCCGTACATAGGACAGATAACGATCTGAACTCCACCTCCCGATGCGTTTTATCACATCCTTTCCTAAACCCAAACCATCCGCTTCTGACGCCGCACCGATTCTGAAAGAATGCGACCCGTACACCTCAGGACTAAGGCCCAACTCCCGGATCCCTTTTTTAAATACTGCAATAAATTGAAAACGTGACAGAAACTCTCCGTTTTTATGACACAATAATGGGCCCTTACGTCCCGACCAAACCTGCCAGTAAGCCATTAAACATCTCCTAGGACACATAAACGATCCATCAACTTCCCCCAATACCACTAGCTTGCCTCTGCCCAATTGATCCATCTTCGCCCTCCTAATCCAAAATTCGATGCCCCCTTTCCGACCGCTCACATCCTCGGCAAACAAACCCCCAACCTTATTCCTACTTGGTGCCACCAACTCACCTAATCTTAGTGCGCCAAAGAACGCCAATGAAAAAGCCAACCTAAACAGAGTGGCTTCAAAAACTGAACAACAAATCTTATCCAACACTAAACCCAACCGCTCTAAAATACTAAAAGTCACCGGTCTTCGTTTATCTAACACCTTACCGCCTCTCCTAAAGCCCCTAAGTGCTTGCTTCACTAAAAACGATTTTGTAACATCTTTTAACCCCTGCAATTTAAAAGCGAATGCCAATCCTGCTACAAATTTACTAACTTTTGACACAGACCATCCAATCTCTGCTGCCCTTCCCACAAGAAACAACACCGCCATCTCTCTATCTCCTTCAGCTTCCACCACACCCCACTCCAGAATCCAACTTCACCATACTCGCCACGATGCCTCGTATGATGCCCAGGTCTGCCTCGTAATGGACTCCCTTATTAACCGTCCGGCTCCTCCATAACCAGTTGCCACAAATGCGAAGGGCATTCTTGACCCACGTCCCCTGCCTCTGGTGCTAGCGCCCGAAAACGGTCCCACTGAAAACGAGATAAGGCATCTGCTATAGAATTTTGTACACCTGGAACATGGACCGCTGTAATCCAAGCGTTCAGCTTAAGACAACAAAGTACTAGTTCCCTCAGTAACCTAATCACAGGCGGGGATGAGGCCGACAAGCTGTTGATGACAGACACCACTCCCATGTTATCGCAATGAAACCGAATTCTCCTGTTGGCAAAACACTCCCCCCAAATAGTAACCGCAACAACAATAGGGAACAATTCCAAAAACGCCAGGTTCCTCGTAAGTCCCCTCTCCGTCCACCCAATCGGCCATGCCCCAACACTCCACCGCCCTTTCCAGTAGGCCCCGTATCCAGCACCTCCCGCAGCATCTGTAAAAATCTCACAATCAAAACTGCTTACAAACTCCTGCTGGATTAATGACCTGCCATTATAGCTTTCCAAAAACAACTTCTAAACCCTCAGATCCTCCTTGTGTTCCTTATTTAGGCGGATAAAATGATGAGCCCCACGCACTCCTGCTGTGGCGCCTGACAACCTGCGACAAAATATTCTGCCCATTGGCATAATCCTGCATGCAAAATTTAAGCGCCCCAACAGCGATTGTAGCTCCCTCAGGGTCACCTTGCGCAACCTCCTGACTCTATCGACCTCCTGCTTGAGCAGACACAATTTATCTTCAGGTAACCGGCACTCCATCCTTTCTGTATCAATTACAATGCCCAAAAAACTTAGGATTGTGCAAGGGCCTTCTGTCTTTTCTTTTGCCAATGGTACACCAAAATGCTCCGCTACCCACACCATAGTACCTAACAAATTCCTACACAATAACGATTGCGGAGGGCCTATAAACAAAAAATCATCCAAATAATGAATGACTGAATTAACTGATGCCAGGTCCATCACCACCCATTCCAAAAAGGTACTAAACGTTTCAAACAAAGAACACGAAATTGCACAACCCATTGGCAAACACCTATCCATGTAATATGCCCCATTCCAAAAACAACCTAACAACGGGATGCTATCCGGGTGAACTGGCAGCAACCGAAAAGCCGACTCGATATCCGTCTTGGCTAGCAACGATCCTGACCCATAACGCTGTACCCATCGCACCGCCGCATCAAATGATGTATATTCAACTGAACATAATTCCTGTGCAATGCCATCATTCACCGAGAGCCCCTTCGGGTACGACAAATGCTGAATCAAACGAAACTTATTCAGCTCTTTTTTGGGCACAACCCCCAGTGGCGAGATAATCACCCTGCTGCTAGGTAATACCCGAAACGGTCCCGCCATCCTGCCCAATTCCACCTCCTTAGCCAACTTCACGCTAACCACATCCGGATGAAGGGAAGCCGACGTCAAATTTTTTAGTGAAAAGGGGACCTCGTGCTCAGGAGGAGGGATTCTAAAACCTTCCAAAAACCCATCCGAAATGACCTTAGCCTTCGACTGATCAGGATACCTACTTAGAAAGGGGGCCATCGCGTGAACCCTCACCGGAGTCACCCCTTTGACCGGTACCCACTGTCGGCTTTCCCTTACCCTTCTTAAAGCATTTTGATGCTCCGTGTGAGCTTCCATTACAATGGGAGCACACGTGTTTGAATTTACAGGAGGTCCCGTACTTGCATTGGCCGTCATTAAATTGCCAGCAAGTTCCCACTTCCTTCTTAGTGCTTTGTGCCCCTTGGTTACCTCCCCCTTGTCCTGCTGGTTGGTTACCACTACTGCTGCTCCCGTGAAAGGACTGCCCATACCTCACTGGGGCCATAACCTTCAGCCACAACCCAATGTCCTTTTGATCCCATCTGATCTCAGGGCGGACTGCCTTCCTCTGACGAAATTGCTCGTCATAACGTAACCATGTCTGACCCCCGTAAGTCCTATGAGCCTCCCCAATAGCATCAAGGTAGCAAAACAAACCCGAAGAATTATCAGGAGCTTTTTCTCCAATAACGCTAGCCATTATTGCAAAAGCTTGCAACCAATTGACAAACGTCTGTGGAATCAACCTCCACCTACGCTTCTCTTCTTCCTCTTTTTTACTGTCTTCCTTTTTTCCCTTATCCAGGTTAAACTTTTCCAACGGAAGAAGGGAATAAATTTCGACATACTCGTCCCGCCAAATTTTTTCTTTAACCTCTTTTTTTAAATGCGCCCCCAATGGCCCCTCAAAGCACACGTATACCTCCCCTTTCGCCCTATCATCCAGTTTTATACTATCCGCATTATCCTTTTGTGTCTGCACACACACCGACACCCCAGAAGGTGTCCCAGCTGTACACCCCGCCGACCTGGACGACTCGCTCCCCACCTGCAACAACGCCGGTTGACTAGGTAGCCAAGCCCCCGCCGGTGACAACCCCCTTTGAATGGCCCCCCCGCCGTCTATTCTCGCCAAAATGCGCGACATGCTAACCAACAAATCCCTAAACCCGCTTACATCTGACCCACTACCTCCCCTAACATTTTCCCCGCTGGGCCCAGACACCTGCCTATCGCCTACCCCATCCGCTACAGACCCCGCGGGCGACAAACCATACATAGACGCATACTCACGAAGCTGCGCAGGTGCTGTGTCCCCGCCAGCCGTACTCCCCGAGTCCTGATGAGTCCTTGGTTCGTCTTGTTCTTCTCCATAATCCAGTCCGACCGACCCCTGCTGCTCAAGGCCCGCGCCCCTGGCCTCCTCGTCACCAGGGGGGACCCGAGCCCGTGCCGACCTCCCCGCCGTTCGTCCTCCACTCCTCACCGCCGACCGTGCACATCCGCGATTTTTAGACCCGGACTCACCAGCCCGATCCGTGTTGGTCCGTGGATAACTGCCAGGCAAATCCGTGCTGCTGCCCGCCGCTCCATCCCTCTGCCTGGAGAAACTTGAGCCAGGCAGCAGGTCCTGGAATTGTTGCTGCCTGCCCGTGTAGCTCCGCTGCTGTCTGCGCCCTCTGGTCTGTCTGGCAGGCACCCCGACAGGAACGTCGCCAGGTGTGCCTGCCGCGCTGGTGTTCCCTCCGTTCCCCGCTGCAGGATTGCCGCCCTTTTTTCTTTTAAATAACCGGCGTCTTGAATCGCCGCTAGATCTTGGAGCAGGGGGCGTGTCACTGCGCCCGCCGCTCATTGGCTGTGCGTCCCTCTCGTCTGTCTCCGGGGCCGGAAGTGACGTAGTCCCCATTTCCGGTGAGGCCCCGCCCCCCGGATGACGCGTCTGCGGCCCGGGCCTTGCTTCCGGCGTGGCCTGGGCTCTAGTACTGCGGCGCGCCGACGGGGGAGGCTGCACCACGACGGACCGGGGAACTTCAGTCGCGGACCGCGACCCGATGCAGGGGGAGCCCGCAGACCGGCTGGGCGGATTCCTGCCGCGGCGGGCACGCCGGCAGGGGATTCCGCCGGCATGCTCCCCGGACACAGGGTCCCCTGAGGGGCTCCGCAGCCTGCGCCTGCTGCCCGTACCAACCATCTCCGGGGAAAGCCTCTCGGGGGGCCGCGTCCTCCTGGCACTTCTTCCCAAACCCGACGGGGATTCTTCCTCCCCGGCATTCCCCAGAAGTCCGGCCAGCTGGGCCTCAAGCCACCCTCCTTGCCTGGATCTGGCAGTCTCCCTCAGCCTGGCGATAAGGGACTCCACAGACTCCATAATAGCGAGAAGAGTGTCCCAGCAATTAAAAAGGTAAAATAATTTTTTTTTTTTTTTTTTTTTTTTTTTATCAGTGCTCCAGAACTTCTCTCAATGGCTTCTTCCCTGGACTGCCCGTTTTCCCGCACTTTTCCCTATTATACCTCTTCCCCCCTTTACCCCACCCCCATCCAAATGCCAGCCCCTCCAAACCTATACCCAATCCCGACCATTGGGATTTAAAAATTGCACCCTCCTGGCCAATCCCGGTCATGTGGGGCTTCCTTCTAGGTTCCCATGCCTCCAGCCCCCTTCTTTAAGCTTTGCTACATCTATACATAGTGAAGTTCAGGATCAAAATGCTGCAGGTCCCATCTCTTCTACAGAACAATCCCATGGAAATAAAGCTGATCATTTTATCAGATGGGATCATTAGAACTTACCTGGTTGGATCCTTTGTTTCTGGTGGTTTCTTTCCCAGGTCGTCATTAAGGCCCTTTACAATAAGCTCCAAAAACTCATCGGACTTTCTGAATCTTTCAAGCGTTTTCTCCATCACAGAAAGGACAGAAAGGAGGCGCTTATCCCGGCAGAAGAGAATCACAGATATATTGTTCTACATCTTCCAGATGTTTGGATTTATCTACAGACTAATGATTAATCTCGCATGAAGAATGATAATATTATAACAGATCACAATTTTGGGGTAAAATTATTCAATTTAAAAAAAATATATATATAGCAATTACATTATTCTGACAAGACCAATTTTTTGTTTTTTTCCTCCCCTTTTTCCCAAAAAATATAACTTTGTTTTTTCATTCACATAGACGGAGGGCTTGTGTTTTGTGGGACTAGTTGTTGTTTGGAATGACAACATTCAATTTACCACATAAAGTATTGAAAAATGGGGAAAAAAATCAAAGTAAGGTTATTATTTTTGTTCGGGTTTTTTTTATGAACATTTAAAAAAAATGTGGTTTGTGAGACCATTTTCATCTTGCGAAGACCTAATTTTATAAAATGATCCCATTGATGGAGTTGTCGGCTTCTTCTTGTGGAGAGATCAGTAGTTACAAGTTTCTGATTGCATTTTTGGGAGGGAAGTAGAGTGACCCCAAAAACCACAACCACAACCACAACCACAACCATGGCACTTTACTGTCCTTTACAGCATTGACCCGACGTGTAATAGATTTATATAAAATGAAAGATTGCACTTATGTCAATGCAGCAGAAACAAATATTGTTTTACGCTTTTTCTTTTTTATAGTTGGCCAGAAAACTGCAGAACCTTAAGCAGAAAATGACATGAATGAGAACATCTGCCCGGCTTGTACCGGATCCGGGGGTGTTACGTACAAGGCGAAGGTCCCAGAATAAGGATTTGCTTCATTTTGGTGCAGAGTTTCTAGTAGTTTCTGGTTCCTACTGTTACAGGCAGATGCCGTCTGCATAATACAGCCAGCACCGCCTCAACCCCTCCATGCATGTGGACCCCGGCACAAACACTCCGGTACATCCTTTTATGCTAAGACATTAATAATTCTACAATTATCACACACAACTTATATACAGAAACCCCCCAACCGTCCCCGATCCAATGGGACTGTCCGGCTGTCGCTGGAGGTCGGGGCTATGTCCTGACGAGCTGTGTTCTGTCAGGACAGTCTGTGTAGTACAAGAACGTCTCATGCCGTGCTGCTGTGATCGCTCCTGGAGAGGGGCAGCATGCGCTCCGCACGCCTCGTGCACGCCCGGCTCCGCTCCGCACGCCTCGTACACGCGTGGCTCCGCTCCGTACGCCTCATACACGCCCGGCTCCGTACGCCTCGTACACACACGGCTCTGCTCCGTACACCTCGTACAAACGCGGCTCCGCTCTGTACACCTCGTACTCGCCCGGCTCCGCTCCGCAAGCCTCGTACACGCGAGGCTCCGCTCCGTACGCCTCATACACGCCCGGCTCCGTACGCCTCGTACACAAACGGCTCTGCTCCGTACACCTCGTACAAATGCGGCTCCGCTCTGTACACCTCGTACTCGCCCGGCTCCGCTCCGCAAGCCTCGTACACGCACGGCTCCGCTCCGTACGCCTCGTACACGCGCAGCTCCGCTCCGTACACCTCGTACACATGCGGCTCCGCTTCGTACACCTCGTACACACGAGGCTGCGCTCCGTACACCTCGTACACACGCTGCACCGCTCCGTACACCTCGTACACACGCGGCTCCACTCCGTACACCTCGTACACACGCGGCTCCGCTCCGTACACCTCGGACACACGCGGCTCTGCTCCGTACACCTCGTACACACGCGGCTCTGCTCCGTACACCTTGTACACACGCGGCTCTGCTCCGTACACCTCGTACACACGCGGCTCCGCTCCGTACACCTCGTACACGCGCAGCTCCGCTCCGTACACGTCGTACACGCGCGGCTCCGCTCCGTACACCTCGTACATGCCGGGCTCCGCTCCGTACACCTCGTACACGCGGGGCTCCGCTCCGTACACCTAGTACACACGCGGCTCCGCTCGGTACACCTCGTACACACGCGGCTCCGCTCGGTACACCTCGTACACACGCGGCTCCGCTCCGTACACCTCGTACACACGCGGCTCCGCTCCGTACACCTCGTACACACGCGGCTCCGCTCCGTACACCTCGTACACACGCGGCTCCGCTCCGTACACCTCGTACACACGCGGCTCCGCTCCGTACACCTCGTACACACATGGCTCCGCTCCGTACACACGCGGCTCTGCTCCGTACACCTCGTACACATGCGGCTCTGCTCCGTACACCTCGTACACACGCGGCTCCGCTCCGTACACATCGTACACACGCGGCTCCGCTCCGTACACCTCGTGCACAGCGGGCTCCGCTCCGTACACCTCGTACACACGAGACTCCGCTCCGTACACCTCGTACACACGCGGCTCTGCTCCGTACACCTTGTACACACGCGGCTCTACTCCGTACACCTCGTACACACGCTGCTCCGCTCCGTACACCTCGTACACATGCGGCTCCGCTCCGTACACCTCGTACACACATGGCTCCGCTCCGTACACACGCGGCTCTGCTCCGTACACCTCGTACACACGCGGCTCTGCTCCGTACACCACGTACACACGCGGCTCCGCTCCGTACACATCGTACACACGCGGCTCCGCTCCGTATGCCTCGTACTCGCCCGGCTCCGCTCCGCAAGCCTCGTACACGCACGGCTCCGCTCCGTACGCCTCGTACACGCGCAGCTCCGCTCCGTACACCTCGTACACATGCGGCTCCGCTTCGTACACCTCGTACACACGAGGCTGCGCTCCGTACACCTCGTACACACGCTGCACCGCTCCGTACACCTCGTACACACGCGGCTCCACTCCGTACACCTCGTACACACGCGGCTCCGCTCCGTACACCTCGGACACACGCGGCTCTGCTCCGTACACCTCGTACACACGCGGCTCTGCTCCGTACACCTTGTACACACGCGGCTCTGCTCCGTACACCTCGTACACACGCGGCTCCGCTCCGTACACCTCGTACACGCGCAGCTCCGCTCCGTACACGTCGTACACGCGCGGCTCCGCTCCGTACACCTCGTACATGCCGGGCTCCGCTCCGTACACCTCGTACACGCGGGGCTCCGCTCCGTACACCTAGTACACACGCGGCTCCGCTCGGTACACCTCGTACACACGCGGCTCCGCTCGGTACACCTCGTACACACGCGGCTCCGCTCCGTACACCTCGTACACACGCGGCTCCGCTCCGTACACCTCGTACACACGCGGCTCCGCTCCGTACACCTCGTACACACGCGGCTCCGCTCCGTACACCTCGTACACACGCGGCTCCGCTCCGTACACCTCGTACACACATGGCTCCGCTCCGTACACACGCGGCTCTGCTCCGTACACCTCGTACACATGCGGCTCTGCTCCGTACACCTCGTACACACGCGGCTCCGCTCCGTACACATCGTACACACGCGGCTCCGCTCCGTACACCTCGTGCACAGCGGGCTCCGCTCCGTACACCTCGTACACACGAGACTCCGCTCCGTACACCTCGTACACACGCGGCTCTGCTCCGTACACCTTGTACACACGCGGCTCTACTCCGTACACCTCGTACACACGCTGCTCCGCTCCGTACACCTCGTACACATGCGGCTCCGCTCCGTACACCTCGTACACACATGGCTCCGCTCCGTACACACGCGGCTCTGCTCCGTACACCTCGTACACACGCGGCTCTGCTCCGTACACCACGTACACACGCGGCTCCGCTCCGTACACATCGTACACACGCGGCTCCGCTCCGTATGCCTCGTACACGCGGGGCTCCGCTCCGTACACCTAGTTAACACGCGGCTCCGCTCGGTACACCTCGTACACACGCGGCTCCGCTCGGTACACTTCGTACACACGCGGCTCCGCTCGGTACACCTCGTACACACGTGGCTCCGCTCCGTACACCTCGTACACACGCGGCTCCGCTCCGTACGCCTCGTACACACGCGGCTCCGCTCCGTACACCTCGTACACACATGGCTCCGCTCCGTACACCTCGTACACACATGGCTCCGCTCCGTACACACGCGGCTCTGCTCCGTACACCTCGTACACACGGGGCTCCGCTCCGTACACCTCGTACACGCGCGGCTCCGCTCCGTACACCTCGTACACGCGCGGCTCCGCTCCGTACACCTCGTACACGCGCGTCTCCGCTCCGTACACCTCGTGCACACGAGGCTGCGCTCCGTACACCTCGTACACACGCTGCACCGCTCCGTACACCTCGTACACACGCGGCTCCGCTCCGTACACCTTGTGCACACGAGGCTGCGCTCCGTACACCTCGTGCACACGAGGCTGCGCTCCGTACACCTCGTACACACGCTGCACCGCTCCGTACACCTCGTACACACGCGGCTCCGCTCCGTACACCTCGTACACACGCGGCTCTGCTCCGTACACCTTGTACACACGCGGCTCTGCTCCATACACCTCGTACACACATGGCTCCGCTCCGTACACACGCGGCTCTGCTCCGTACACATCGTACACACGCGGCTCTGCTCCGTACACCACGTACACACGCGGCTCCGCTCCGTACACATCGTACACACGCGGCTCCGCTCCGTATGCCTCGTACACACGCGGCTCTGCTCCGAACACCTCGTACACACGCGGCTCCGCTCCGTACACCTCGTACACACATGGCTCCGCTCCGTACACACGCGGCTCCGCTCCGTACACCTCGTACACACGCCGCTCTGCTCCGTACACCTCGTACACACGCGGTTCTGCTCCGTATGCCTCGTACACACGCGGCTCTGCTCCGAACACCTCGTACACACGCGGCTCCGCTCCGTACACCTCGTACACACATGGCTCCGCTCCGTACACACGCGGCTCCGCTCCGTACACCTCGTACACACGCCGCTCTGCTCCGTACACCTCGTACACACGCGGCTCTGCTCCGTACACCTCGTACACACGAGGCTCTGCTCCGTACACCTCGTACACGCGCGGCTCTGCTCCGTACACCTCGTACACGCGCGGCTCCGCTCCGTACACCACGTACACACGCGGCTCCGCTCCGTACACCTCGTACACACGCGGCTCCGCTCCGTACACCTCGAACACACGCGGCTCCGCTCCGTACACCTCGTACACACGCGTCTCCGCTCCGTACACCTCGTACACACATGGCTCCGCTCCGTACACACGCGGCTCTGCTCCGTACAACTCGTACACACGCGGCTCTGCTCCGTACACCTCGTACACACGCGGCTCCGCTCCGTACACATCGTACACACGCGGCTCCGCTCCGTATGCCTCGTACACACGCGGCTCTGCTCCGTACACCTCGTACACACATGGCTCCGCTCCGTACACACGCGGCTCTGCTCCGTACAACTCGTACGCACGCGGCTCTGCTCCGTACACCTCGTACACACGCGGCTCCGCTCCGTACACATCGTACACACGCGGCTCCGCATGCCTCGTACACATGCGGCTCCGCTCCGTACGCCTCGTACACACGCGGCTCCGCTCCGTACGCCTCGTACACACATGGCTCCGCTCCGTACACACGCGGCTCTGCTCCGTACACCTCGTACACACAACGCTCTGCTCCATACACCTCGTACACACGCGGCTCTGCTCCGTACACCTCGTACACGCGAGGCTCTGCTCCGTACACCTCGTACACGCGCGGCTCTGCTCCGTACATCTCGTTCACGCGCGGCTCCGCTCCGTACACCTCGTACACACGCGGCTCCGCTCCGTACACCTCGTACACACGCGGCTCCGCTCCGTACACCTCGTACACACGCGGCTCCGCTCCGTACACCTCGTACACACGCGGCTCCGCTCCGTACACCTCGTACACACGCGGCTCCGCTCCGTACACCTCGTACACACGCGGCTCCGCTCCGTACACCTCGTACACACGCGGCTCCGCTACGTACACACGCGGCTCTGCTCCGTACAACTCATACACACGCGGCTCTGCTCCGTACACCTCGTACACACGCGGCTCCGCTCCGTACACATCGTACACACGCGGCTCCGCTCCGTATGCCTTGTACACACGCGGCTCCGCTCCGTACGCCTCATACACACGCGGTTCCGCTCCGTACGCCTCGTACACACATGGCTCCGCTCCGTACACACGCGGCTCTGCTCCGTACACCTCGTACACACGCCGCTCTGCTCCGTACACCTCGTACACACGCGGCTCTGCTCCGTACACCTCGTACACGCGAGGCTCTGCTCCGTACACCTCGTAAACGCGCGGCTCTGCTCCGTACACCTCGTTCACAAGCGGCTCTGCTCCGTACACCTCGTACACACGCCGCTCTGCTCCGTACACCTCGTACACACGCGGCTCTGCTCCGTACACCTCGTACACGCGCGGCTCTGCTCCGTACACCTCGTTCACGCGCGGCTCTGCTCCGTACACCTCGTACACGCGCGGCTCTGCTCCGTACACCTCGTACACGCGCGGCTCTGCTCCGTACACCTCGTACACGCGCGGCTCTGCTCCGTACACCTCGTACACGCGCGGCTCCGCTCCGTACACCTCGTACACACATGGCTCCGCTCCGTACACACGCGGCTCTGCTCCGTACACCTCGTACTCGCGAGGCTCTGCTCCGTACACCTCGTACAGGCGCGGCTCTGCTCCGTACACCTCGTACACGCGCGGCTCTGCTCCGTACACCTCGTACACGCGAGGCTCTGCTCCGTACACCTCGTACACGCGCGGCTCTGCTCCGTACACCTCGTACACGCGCGTCTCTGCTCCGTACACCTCGTACACGCATGGCTCTGCTCCGTACACCTCGTACACGCGCGGCTCCGCTCCGTACACCTCGTACACACGGGGCTCCGCTCCGTACACCTCGTACACACGCGGCTCTGCTCCGTACACCTCGTACACACGCGGCTCCGCTCCGTACACCTCGTACACACATGGCTCCGCTCCGTACACACGCGGCTCTGCTCCGTACATCTCGTACACACGCGGCTCTGCTCCGTACACCTCGTACACACGCGGCTCCGCTCCGTACACATCGTACACACGCGGCTTTGCTCCGTATGCCTCGTACACACACGGCTCCGCTCCGTACGCCTCGTACACACATGGCTCCGCTCCATACACACGCGGCTCTGCTCCGTACACCTCGTACACACGCCGCTCTGCTCCGTACACCTCGTACACACGCGGCTCTGCTCCGTACACCTCGTACACGCGAGGATCTGCTCCGTACACCTCGTACACGCGCGGCTCTGCTCCGTACACCTCGTTCACGCGCGGCTCTGCTCCGTACACCTCGTACACGCGCGGCTCTGCTCCGTACACCTCGTACACGCGCGGCTCTGCTCCGTACACCTCGTACACGCGCGGCTCTGCTCCGTACACCTCGTACACGCGCGGCTCCGCTCCGTACACCTCGTACACACATGGCTCCGCTCCGTACACACGCGGCTCTGCTCCGTACACCTCATACACGCGAGGCTCTGCTCCGTACACCTCGTACACGCGCGGCTCTGCTCCGTACAACTCGTACACGCGCGGCTCTGCTCCGTACACCTCGTACACGCGAGGCTCTGCTCCGTACACCTCGTACACGCGAGGCTCTGCTCCGTACACCTCGTACACGCGCGGCTCTGCTCCGTACACCTCGTTCACGCGCGGCTCTGCTCCGTACACCTCGTACACGCGCGACTCTGCTCCGTACACCTCGTACACGCGCGGCTCTGCTCCGTACACCTCGTACACGCGCGGCTCTGCTCCGTACACCTCGTACACGCGCGGCTCTGCTCCGTACACCTCGTACACGCGCGGCTCCGCTCCGTACTCCTCGTACACACATGGCTCCGCTCCGTACACACGCGGCTCTGCTCCGTACAACTCGTACACACGCGGCTCTACTCCGTACACCTCGTACACACGCGGCTCCGTTCCGTACATATCGTACACACGCGGCTCCGCTCCGTATGCCTCGTACACACGCGGCTCCGCTCCGTACGACTCGTACACACGCGGTTCCGCTCCGTACGCCTCGTACACACATGGCTCCGCTCCGTACACACGCGGCTCTGCTCCGTACACCTCGTACACACGCCGCTCTGCTCCGTACACCTCGTACACACGCGGCTCTGCTCCGTACACCTCGTACACGCGAGGCTCTGCTCCGTACACCTCGTAAACGCGCGGCTCTGCTCCGTACACCTCGTTCACAAGCGGCTCTGCTCCGTACACCTCGTACACACGCCGCTCTGCTCCGTACACCTCGTACACACGCGGCTCTGCTCCGTACACCTCGTACACGCGAGGCTCTGCTCCGTACACCTCGTACACGCGCGGCTCTGCTCCGTACACCTCGTTCACGCGCGGCTCTGCTCCGTACACCTCGTACACGCGCGGCTCTGCTCCGTACACCTCGTACACGCGCGGCTCTGCTCCGTACACCTCGTACACGCGCGGCTCTGCTCCGTACACCTCGTACACGCGCGGCTCCGCTCCGTACACCTCGTACACACATGGCTCCGCTCCGTACACACGCGGATCTGCTCCGTACACCTCGTACACGCGAGGCTCTGCTCCGTACACCTCGTACAGGCGCGGCTCTGCTCCGTACACCTCGTACACGCGAGGCTCTGCTCCGTACACCTCGTACACGCGCGGCTCTGCTCCGTACACCTCGTACACGCGCGTCTCTGCTCCGTACACCTCGTACACGCGAGGCTCTGCTCCGTCCACCTCGTACACGCGCGGCTCTGCTCCGTACACCTCGTACACACGGGGCTCCGCTCCGTACACCTCGTACACACGCGGCTCTGCTCCGTACACCTCGTACACACGCGGCTCCGCTCCGTACACCTCGTACACACATGGCTCCGCTCCGTACACACGCGGCTCTGCTCCGTACATCTCGTACACACGCGGCTCTGCTCCGTACACCTCGTACACACGCGGCTCCGCTCCGTACACATCGTACACACGCGGCTCCGCTCCGTATGCCTCGTACACACACGGCTCCGCTCCGTACGCCTCGTACACACATGGCTCCGCTCCATACACACGCGGCTCTGCTACGTACACCTCGTACACACGCCGCTCTGCTCCGTACACCTCGTACACACGCGGCTCTGCTCCGTACACCTCGTACACGCGAGGATCTGTTCCGTACACCTCGTACACGCGCGGCTCTGCTCCGTACACCTCGTTCACGCGCGGCTCTGCTCCGTACACCTCGTACACGCGCGGCTCTGCTCCGTACACCTCATACACGCGCGGCTCTGCTCCGTACACTTCGTACACGCGCGGCTCTGCTCCGTACACCTCGTACACGCGCGGCTCTGCTCCGTACACCTCGTACACGCGCGGCTCCGCTCCGTACACCTCGTACACACATGGCTCCGCTCCGTACACACGCGGCTCTGCTCCGTACACCTCATACACGCGAGGCTCTGCTCCGTACACCTCGTACACGCGCGGCTCTGCTCCGTACACCTCGTACACGCGCGGCTCTGCTCCGTACACCTCGTACACGCGAGGCTCTGCTCCGTACACCTCGTACACGCGAGGCTCTGCTCCGTACACCTCGTACACGCGAGGCTCTGCTCCGTACACCTCGTACACGCGTGGCTCTGCTCCGTACACCTCGTACACGCGCGGCTCCGCTCCGTACACCTCGTACACACGGGGCTCCGCTCCGTACACCTCGTACACACGCGGCTCCGCTCCGTACACCTCGTACACACGCGGTTCCGCTCCGTACACCTCGTACACGCGCGGCTCCACTCCGTACACCTCGTACACGCGCGGCTCCGCTCCGTACACCTCGTACACACGCGGCTCCGCTCCGTACACCTCGTACACACGCGGCTCCGCTCGGTACACCTCGTACACACGCGGCTCCGCTCCGTACACCTCGTACACACGCGGCTCCGCTCCGTACGCCTCGTACACACGCGGCTCCGCTCCGTACACATCGTACACACATGGCTCCGCTCCGTACACACGCGGCTCTGCTCCATACACCTCGTACACACGCGGCTCCGCTCCGTACGCCTCGTACACACGCGGCTCCGCTCCGTACGCCTCGTACACACGTGGCTCTGCTCCGTACACCTCGTACACGCGTGGCTCCGCTCCGTACGCCTCGTACACACGCGGCTCCGCTCCGTACACCTCGTAGACACGCGGCTCCGCTCCGTACACCTCGTACACACGCGGCTCCGCCTCGTACACCTCGTAAACACGCGGCTCCGCTCCGTACACCTGGTACACACGCGGCTCTGCTCCGTACACCTCGTACACACGCGGCTCTGCTCCGTACACCTCGTACACACGCGGCTCTGCTCCGTACACCTCGTACACACGCGGCTCCGCTCCGTACACCTCGTACACACATGGCTCCGCTCCGTACGCCTCGTACACACGCGGCTCCGCTCCATACACACGCGGCTCTGCTCCGTACACCTCGTACACACGAGACTCCGCTCCGTACACCTCGTACACGCGAGACTCCGCTCCGTACACCTCGTACACGCGAGGCTCCGCTCCGTACACCTCGTACACGCGCGGCTCCGCTCCGTACACCTCGTACACGCGCGGCTCCGCTCCGTACACCTCGTACACACGGGGCTCCGCTCCGTACACCTCGTACACACGCGGCTCCGCTCCGTACACCTCGTACACACGCGGCTCCGCTCCGTACACCTCGAACACACGCGGCTCCGCTCCGTACACCTCGTACACACGCGGCTCCGCTCCGTACACCTCGTACACACATGGCTCCGCTCCGTACACACGAGGCTCTGCTCCGTACAAATCGTACACACGCGGCTCTGCTCCGTACACCTCGTACACACGCGGCTCCGCTCCGTACACATCGTACACACGCGGCTCCGCTCCGTATGCCTCGTACACACGCGGCTCTGCTCCGTACACCTCGTACACACATGGCTCCGCTCCGTACACACGCGGCTCTGCTCCGTACAACTCGTACACACGCGGCTCTGCTCCGTACACCTCGTACACACGCGGCTCCGCTCCGTACACATCGTACACACGCGGCTCCGCTCCGTATGCCTCGTACACACGCGGCTCTGCTCCGTACGCCTCGTACACACGCGGCTCCGCTCCGTACGCCTCGTACACACACTGCTCTGCTCCGTACACCTCGTACACACAACGCTCTGCTCCGTACACCTCGTACACACGCGGCTCTGCTCCGTACACCTCGTACACGCGAGGCTCTGCTCCGTACACCTCGTACACGCGCGGCTCTGCTCTGTACATCTCGTTCACGCGCGGCTCCGCTCCGTACACCTCGTACACACGCGGCTCCACTCCGTACACCTCGTACACACGCAGCTCCGCTCCGTACACCTCGTACACACGCGGCTCCGCTCCGTACACCTCGTACACACGCGGCTCCGCTCCGTACACCTCGTACACACGCGGCTCCGCTCCGTACACCTCGTACACACATGGCTCCGCTACGTACACACGCGGCTCTGCTCCGTACAACTCATACACACGCGGCTCTGCTCCGTACACCTCGTACACACGCGGCTCCGCTCCGTACACATCGTACACACGCGGCTCCGCTCCGTATGCCTCGTACACACGCGGCTCCGCTCCGTACGCCTCGTACACACGCGGCGCCGCTCCGTACGCCTCGTACACACATGGCTCCGCTCCGTACACCTCGTACACGCGCGGCTCCGCTCCGTACACCTCGTACACGCGCGGCTCTGCTCCGTACACCTCGTACACGCGCGGCTCTGCTCCGTACACCTCGTACACGCGCGGCTCTGCTCCGTACACCTCGTACACGCGCGGCTCTGCTCCGTACACCTCGTACACGCGCGGCTCCGCTCCGTACTCCTCGTACACACATGGCTCCGCTCCGTACACACGCGGCTCTGCTCCGTACAACTCGTACACACGCGGCTCTGCTCCGTACACCTCGTACACACGCGGCTCCGCTCCGTACATATCGTACACACGCGGCTCCGCTCCGTATGCCTCGTACACACGCGGCTCCGCTCCGTACGCCTCGTACACACGCGTCTCCGCTCCGTACGCCTCGTACACACATGGCTCCGCTCCGTACACACGCGGCTCTGCTCCGTACACCTCGTACACACGCCGCTCTGCTCCGTACACCTCGTACACACGCGGCGCTGCTCCGTACACCTCGTACACGCGAGGCTCTGCTCCGTACACCTCGTAAACGCGCGGCTCTGCTCCGTACACCTCGTTCACAAGCGGCTCTGCTCCGTACACCTCGTACACGCGCGGCTCTGCTCCGTACACCTCGTACACGCGCGGCTCTGCTCCGTACACCTCGTACACGCGCGGCTCTGCTCCGTACACCTCGTACACGCGCGGCTCCGCTCCGTACACCTCGTACACACGGGGCTCCGCTCCGTACTCCTCGTACACACGCGGCTCCGCTCCGTACACCTCGTACACACGCGGCTCCGCTCCGTACACCTCGTACACACGCGGCTCTGCTCCGTACACCTCGTACACACATGGCTCCGCTCCGTACACACGCGGCTCTGCTCCGTACACCTCGTACACACGCGGCTCTGCTCCGTACACCTCGTACACACGCGGCTCTGCTCCGTACTCCTCGTACACGCGAGGCTCTGCTCCGTACACCTCGTACACGCGCGAATCTGCTCCGTACACCTCGTACACGCGCGTCTCTGCTCCGTACACCTCGTACACGCGTGGCTCTGCTCCGTACACCTCGTACACACGCGGCTCTGCTCCGTACACCTCGTACACGCGCGGCTCCGCTCCGTACACCTCGTACACACGGGGCTCCGCTCCGTACACCTCGTACACATGCAGCTCCGCTTCGTACACCTCGTACACACGCGGCTCCGCTCCGTACACCTCGTGCACACGCGGCTCCGCTCCGTACACCTCGTACACACGCGGCTCCGCTCCGTACACCTCGTACACACGCGGCTGCGCTCCGTACACCTCGTACACACGCGGCTCCGCTCCGTACACCTCGTACACACTCGTACACACGCGGCTCTGCTCCGTACACCTCGTACACGCGCGGCTCCGCTCCGTACACCTCGTACACGCGCGGCTCCGCTCCGTACACCTCGTACACGCGCGGCTCCCCTCCGTACACCTCGTACACGCGCGGCTCCGCTCCGTGCGCCTCGTACACGAGCGACTCCGCTCCGTACGCCTCGTACACACGCGGCTCCGCCCCGTACGCCTCGTACACACGCGGCTCCGCTCCGTACGACTCGTACACACGCGGCTCCGCTCCGTACGCCTCGTACACACGCGGCTCCGCTCCGTACGCCTCGTACACCCGCGGCTCCGCTCCGTACACCTCGGACACATGCGGCTCCGCTCCGTACACGTCGTACACACATGGCTCCGCACACCTCGTACACACGCGGCTCCGCTCCGTACACCTCGTACACACGCGGCTCCGCACCGTACACCTCGTACACACGCGGCTCAGCTCCGTACACCTCGTACACCCGCGGCTCCGCACCGTACACCTCGTACACACGCGGCTCTGCTCCGTACACCTCGTACACACACGAGGCTCTGCTCTGTGCACCTCGTACACGCGCAGCTCCGCTCCGTACACCTCGTACACGCGCGGCTCCGCTCCGTGCGCCTCGTACACGCGCGGCTCTGATCCATGCGCCTCGTACACGCGCGGCTCCGCTCCGTACACCTCGTACACACGCGGCTCCGCTCCGTGCACCTCGTACACACGCGGCTCCGCTCCGTACACCTCGTACACACGCGGCTCCGCTCCGTACACCTCGTACACACGCGGCTCCGCTCCGTACACCTCGTACACACGCGGCTCCGCTCCGTACACCTCGTACACACGCGGCTCCGCTCCGTACACCTCGTACACACGCGGCTCCGCTCCGTACACCTCGTACACACATGGCTCCGCTACGTACACACGCGGCTCTGCTCCGTACAACTCTTACACACGCGGCTCTGCTCCGTACACCTCGTACACACGCGGCTCCGCTCCGTACACATCGTACACACGCGGCTCCGCTCCGTATGCCTCGTACACACGCGACTCCGCTCCGTACGCCTCGTACACACGCGGCGCCGCTCAGTACGCCTTGTACACACATGGCTCCGCGCCGTACACATGCGGCTCTGCTCCGTACACCTCGTACACACGCCGCTCTGCTCCGTACACCTCGTACACACGAGACTCCGCTCCGTACACCTCGTACACGCGAGACTCCGCTCCGTACACCTCGTACACGCGAGGCTCCGCTCCGTACACCTCGTACACGCGCGGCTCCGCTCCGTACACCTCGTACACGCGCGGCTCCGCTCCGTACACCTCGTACACACGGGGCTCCGCTCCGTACACCTCGTACACACGCGGCTCCGCTCCGTACACCTCGTACACACGCGGCTCCGCTCCGTACACCTCGAACACACGCGGCTCCGCTCCGTACACCTCGTACACACGCGGCTCCGCTCCGTACACCTCGTACACACATGGCTCCGCTCCGTACACACGAGGCTCTGCTCCGTACAAATCGTACACACGCGGCTCTGCTCCGTACACCTCGTACACACGCGGCTCCGCTCCGTACACATCGTACACACGCGGCTCCGCTCCGTATGCCTCGTACACACGCGGCTCTGCTCCGTACACCTCGTACACACATGGCTCCGCTCCGTACACACGCGGCTCTGCTCCGTACAACTCGTACACACGCGGCTCTGCTCCGTACACCTCGTACACACGCGGCTCCGCTCCGTACACATCGTACACACGCGGCTCCGCTCCGTATGCCTCGTACACACGCGGCTCTGCTCCGTACGCCTCGTACACACGCGGCTCCGCTCCGTACGCCTCGTACACACACTGCTCTGCTCCGTACACCTCGTACACACACTGCTCTGCTCCGTACACCTCGTACACACAACGTTCTGCTCCGTACACCTCGTACACACGCGGCTCTGCTCCGTACACCTCGTACACGCGAGGCTCTGCTCCGTACACCTCGTACACGCGCGGCTCTGCTCTGTACATCTCGTTCACGCGCGGCTCCGCTCCGTACACCTCGTACACACGCGGCTCCACTCCGTACACCTCGTACACACGCGGCTCCGCTCCGTACACCTCGTACACACGCGGCTCCGCTCCGTACACCTCGTACACACGCGGCTCCGCTCCGTACACCTCGTACACACGCGGCTCCGCTCCGTACACCTCGTACACACATGGCTCCGCTACGTACACACGCGGCTCTGCTCCGTACAACTCATACACACGCGGCTCTGCTCCGTACACCTCGTACACACGCGGCTCCGCTCCGTACACATCGTACACACGCGGCTCCGCTCCGTATGCCTCGTACACACGCGGCTCCGCTCCGTACGCCTCGTACACACGCGGCGCCGCTCCGTACGCCTCGTACACACATGGCTCCGCTCCGTACACCTCGTACACGCGCGGCTCCGCTCCGTACACCTCGTACACGCGCGGCTCTGCTCCGTACACCTCGTACACGCGCGGCTCTGCTCCGTACACCTCGTACACGCGCGGCTCTGCTCCGTACACCTCGTACACGCGCGGCTCTGCTCCGTACACCTCGTACACGCGCGGCTCCGCTCCGTACTCCTCGTACACACATGGCTCCGCTCCGTACACACGCGGCTCTGCTCCGTACAACTCGTACACACGCGGCTCTGCTCCGTACACCTCGTACACACGCGGCTCCGCTCCGTACATATCGTACACACGCGGCTCCGCTCCGTATGCCTCGTACACACGCGGCGCTGCTCCGTACACCTCGTACACGCGAGGCTCTGCTCCGTACACCTCGTAAACGCGCGGCTCTGCTCCGTACACCTCGTTCACAAGCGGCTCTGCTCCGTACACCTCGTACACGCGCGGCTCTGCTCCGTACACCTCGTACACGCGCGGCTCTGCTCCGTACACCTCGTACACGCGCGGCTCTGCTCCGTACACCTCGTACACGCGCGGCTCCGCTCCGTACACCTCGTACACACGGGGCTCCGCTCCGTACTCCTCGTACACACGCGGCTCCGCTCCGTACACCTCGTACACACGCGGCTCCGCTCCGTACACCTCGTACACACGCGGCTCTGCTCCGTACACCTCGTACACACATGGCTCCGCTCCGTACACACGCGGCTCTGCTCCGTACACCTCGTACACACGCGGCTCTGCTCCGTACACCTCGTACACACGCGGCTCTGCTCCGTACTCCTCGTACACGCGAGGCTCTGCTCCGTACACCTCGTACACGCGCGAATCTGCTCCGTACACCTCGTACACGCGCGTCTCTGCTCCGTACACCTCGTACACGCGTGGCTCTGCTCCGTACACCTCGTACACACGCGGCTCTGCTCCGTACACCTCGTACACGCGCGGCTCCGCTCCGTACACCTCGTACACACGGGGCTCCGCTCCGTACACCTCGTACACACGCAGCTCCGCTTCGTACACCTCGTACACACGCGGCTCCGCTCCGTACACCTCGTGCACACGCGGCTCCGCTCCGTACACCTCGTACACACGCGGCTCCGCTCCGTACACCTCGTACACACGCGGCTGCGCTCCGTACACCTCGTACACACGCGGCTCCGCTCCGTACAACTCGTACACACTCGTACACACTCGGCTCTGCTCCGTACACCTCGTACACGCGCGGCTCCGCTCCGTACACCTCGTACACGCGCGGCTCCGCTCCGTACACCTCGTACACGCGCGGCTCCCCTCCGTACACCTCGTACACGCGCGGCTCCGCTCCGTGCGCCTCGTACACGAGCGACTCCGCTCCGTACGCCTCGTACACACGCGGCTCCGCTCCGTACGCCTCGTACACACGCGGCTCCGCTCCGTACGCCTCGTACACACGCGGCTCCGCTCCGTACGCCTCGTACACCCGCGGCTCCGCTCCGTACACCTCGGACACATGCGGCTCCGCTCCGTACACGTCGTACACACATGGCTCCGCACACCTCGTACACACGCGGCTCCGCTCCGTACACCTCGTACACACGCGGCTCCGCACCGTACACCTCGTACACACGCGGCTCAGCTCCGTACACCTCGTACACCCGCGGCTCCGCACCGTACACCTCGTACACACGCGGCTCTGCTCCGTACACCTCGTACACACGCGAGGCTCTGCTCTGTGCACCTCGTACACGCGCAGCTCCGCTCCGTACACCTCGTACACGCGCGGCTCCGCTCCGTGCGCCTCGTACACGCGCGGCTCTGCTCCATGCGCCTCGTACACGCGCGGCTCCGCTCCGTACACCTCGTACACACGCGGCTCTGCTCCGTGCACCTCGTACACACGCGGCTCCGCTCCGTACACCTCGTACACACGCGGCTCCGCTCCGTACACCTCGTACACACGCGGCTCCGCTCCGTACACCTCGTACACACGCGGCTCCGCTCCGTACACCTCGTACACACGCGGCTCCGCTCCGTACACCTCGTACACACGCGGCTCCGCTCCGTACACCTCGTACACACATGGCTCCGCTACGTACACACGCGGCTCTGCTCCGTACAACTCATACACACGCGGCTCTGCTCCGTACACCTCGTACACACGCGGCTCCGCTCCGTACACATCGTACACACGCGGCTCCGCTCCGTATGCCTCGTACACACGCGACTCCGCTCCGTACGCCTCGTACACACGCGGCGCCGCTCAGTACGCCTTGTACACACATGGCTCCGCTCCGTACACATGCGGCTCTGCTCCGTACACCTCGTACACACGCCGCTCTGCTCCGTACACCTCGTACACACGCGGCTCTGCTCCGTACACCTCGTACACGCGAGGCTTTGCTCCGTACACCTCGTACACGCGCGGCTCTGCTCCGTACACCTCGTTCACGCGCGGCTCTGCTCCGTACACCTCGTACACGCGCGGCTCTGCTCCGTACACCTCGTACACGCGCGGCTCTGCTCCGTACACCTCGTACAC
This sequence comes from Phyllobates terribilis, assembly GCF_046119375.1. Taxonomy (NCBI): domain Eukaryota; kingdom Metazoa; phylum Chordata; class Amphibia; order Anura; family Dendrobatidae; genus Phyllobates; species Phyllobates terribilis. The sequence continues at coordinate 2,726,529 of NW_027362900.1, forward strand.
GCGCGGCTCTGCTCCGTACACCTCGTACACGCGCGGCTCCGCTCCGTACTCCTCGTACACACATGGCTCCGCTCCGTACACACGCGGCTCTGCTCCGTACAACTCGTACACACGCGGCTCTGCTCCGTACACCTCGTACACACGCGGCTCCGCTCCGTACATATCGTACACACGCGGCTCCGCTCCGTATGCCTCGTACACACGCGGCTCCGCTCCGTACGCCTCGTACACACGCGGCTCCGCTCCGTACGCCTCGTACACACATGGCTCCGCTCCGTACACACGCGGCTCTGCTCCGTACACCTCGTACACACGCGGCTCTGCTCCGTACACCTCGTACACACGCGGCTCCGCTCCGTACACCTCGTACACACGCGGCTCCGCTCCGTACACCTCGTACACACGCGGCTCCGCTCCGTACACCTCGTACACACGCGGCTCCGCTCCGTACACCTCGTACACACGCGGCTCCGCTCCGTACACCTCGTACACACATGGCTCCGCTACGTACACACGCGGCTCTGCTCCGTACAACTCATACACACGCGGCTCTGCTCCGTACACCTCGTACACACGCGGCTCCGCTCCGTACACATCGTACACATGCGGCTCCGCTCCGTATGCCTCGTACACACGCGGCTCCGCTCCGTACGCCTCGTACACACGCGGCGCCGCTCCGTACGCCTCGTACACACATGGCTCCGCTCCGTACACATGCGGCTCTGCTCCGTACACCTCGTACACACGCCGCTCTGCTCCGTACACCTCGTACACACGCGGCTCTGCTCCGTACACCTCGTACACGCGAGGCTCTGCTCCGTACACCTCGTACACGCGCGGCTCTGCTCCGTACACCTCGTTCACGCGAGGCTCTGCTCCGTACACCTCGTACACGCGCGGCTCTGCTCCGTACACCTCGTACACGCGCGGCTCTGCTCCGTACACCTCGTACACGCGCGGCTCTGCTCCGTTCACCTCGTACACGCGCGGCTCCGCTCCGTACTCCTCGTACACACATGGCTCCGCTCCGTACACACGCGGCTCTGCTCCGTACAACTCGTACACACGCGGCTCTGCTCCGTACACCTCGTACACACGCGGCTCCGCTCCGTACATATCGTACACACGCGGCTCCGCTCCGTATGCCTCGTACACACGCGGCTCCGCTCCGTACGCCTCGTACACACGCGGCTCCGCTCCGTACGCCTCGTACACACATGGCTCCGCTCCGTACACACGCGGCTCTGCTCCGTACACCTCGTACACACGCGGCTCTGCTCCGTACACCTCGTACACACGCGGCTCTGCTCCGTACTCCTCGTACACGCGAGGCTCTGCTCCGTACACCTCGTACACGCGCGGCTCTGCTCCGTACACCTCGTACACGCGCGTCTCTGCTCCGTACACCTCGTACACGCGTGGCTCTGCTCCGTACACCTCGTACACGCGCGGCTCTGCTCCGTACACCTCGTACACGCGCGGCTCCGCTCCGTACACCTCGTACACACGGGGCTCCGCTCCGTACACCTCGTACACACGCGGCTCCGCTTCGTACACCTCGTACACACGCGGCTCCGCTCCGTACACCTCGTGCACACGCGGCTCCGCTCCGTACACCTCGTACACACGCAGCTCCGCTCCGTACACCTCATACACACGCGGCTCCGCTCCGTACACCTCGTACACACGCGGCTCCGCTCCGTACACCTCGTACACGCGCGGCTCCGCTCCGTACACCTCGTACACGCGCGGCTCCGCTCCGTACACCTCGTACACGCGCGGCTCCGCTCCGTACACCTCGTACACGCGCGGCTCCGCTCCGTGCGCCTCGTACACGAGCGACTCCGCTCCGTACGCCTCGTACACACGCGGCTCCGCCCCGTACGCCTCGTACACACCCGGCTCCGCTCCGTACGCCTCGTACACACGCGGCTCCGCTCCGTACGCCTCGTACACACGCGGCTCCGCTCCGTACACCTCGGACACATGCGGCTCCGCTCCGTACACGTCGTACACACATGGCTCCGCACACCTCGTACACACGCGGCTCCGCTCCGTACACCTCGTACACACGCGGCTCCGCACCGTACACCTCGTACACACGCGGCTCAGCTCCGTACACCTCGTACACACGCGGCTCCGCACCGTACACCTCGTACACACGCGGCTCTGCTCCGTACACCTCGTACACACGCGAGGCTCTGCTCCGTGCACCTCGTACACGCGCGGCTCCGCTCCGTACACCTCGTACACGCGCGGCTCCGCTCCGTGCGCCTCGTACACGCTCGGCTCTGCTCCATGCGCCTCGTACACGCGCGGCTCCGCTCCGTACACCTCGTACACACGCGGCTCTGCTCCGTGCACATCGTACACACGCGGCTCCGCTCCGTACACCTCGTACACACGCGGCTCCGCTCCGTACACCTCGTACACACGCGGCTCCGCTCCGTACACCTCGTACACACGCGGCTCTGCTCTGTACATCTCGTACACACGGGGCTCTGCTCCGTACACCTCGTACACACGCGGCTCTGCTCCGTACACCTCGTACACACATGGCTCCGCTCCGTACACACGCGGCTCTGCTCCGTACACCTCGTACACACGCGGCTCTGCTCCGTACACCTCGTACACACGCGGTTCCGCTCCGTACACATCGTACACACGCGGCTCCGCTCCGTACGCCTCGTACACACGCGGCTCCGCTCCGTGCGCCTCGTACACGCGAGGCTCTGCTCCGTACACCTCGTACACGCGCGGCTCTGATCCGTACACCTCGTACACACGCGGCTCTGCTCCGTACACCTCGTACACACGCGGCTCTGCTCCGTACACCTCGTACACACGCGGCTCTGCTCCGTACACCTCGTACACACGCGGCTCCGCTCCGTACACCTCGTACACACGCGGCTCCGCTCCGTACACATCGTACACACGCGGCTCCGCTCCGTATGCCTCGTACACACGCGGCTCCGCTCCGTACGCCTCGTACACACGCGGCTCCGCTCCGTACGCCTCGTACACACATGGCTCCGCTCCGTACACCTCGTACACACACCGCTCTGCTCCGTACACCTCGTACACACGCAGCTCTGCTCCGTACACCTCGTACACGCGAGGCTCTGCTCCGTACACCTCGTACACACGGGGCTCCACTCCGTACACCTCGTACACACGCGGCTCCGCTCCGTACACCTCGTACACACGCGGCTCCGCTCCGTACACCTCGTACACACGCGGCTCTGCTCCGTACACCTCGTACACACATGGCTCCGCTCCGTACACCTCGTACACACGCGGCTCTGCTCCGTACGCCTCGTACACACGCGGCTCCGCTCCGTACACCTCGGACACATGCGGCTCCGCTCCGTACACGTCGTACACACATGGCTCCGCACACCTCGTACACACGCGGCTCCGCTCCGTACACCTCGTACACACGCGGCTCCGCACCGTACACCTCGTACACACGCGGCTCAGCTCCGTACACCTCGTACACACGCGGCTCCGCACCGTACACCTCGTACACACGCGGCTCTGCTCCGTACACCTCGTACACACGCGAGGCTCTGCTCCGTGCACCTCGTACACGCGCGGCTCCGCTCCGTACACCTCGTACACGCGCGGCTCCGCTCCGTGCGCCTCGTACACGCTCGGCTCTGCTCCATGCGCCTCGTACACGCGCGGCTCCGCTCCGTACACCTCGTACACACGCGGCTCTGCTCCGTGCACATCGTACACACGCGGCTCCGCTCCGTACACCTCGTACACACGCGGCTCCGCTCCGTACACCTCGTACACACGCGGCTCCGCTCCGTACACCTCGTACACACGCGGCTCTGCTCTGTACATCTCGTACACACGGGGCTCTGCTCCGTACACCTCGTACACACGCGGCTCTGCTCCGTACACCTCGTACACACATGGCTCCGCTCCGTACACACGCGGCTCTGCTCCGTACACCTCGTACACACGCGGCTCTGCTCCGTACACCTCGTACACACGCGGTTCCGCTCCGTACACATCGTACACACGCGGCTCCGCTCCGTACGCCTCGTACACACGCGGCTCCGCTCCGTGCGCCTCATACACGCGAGGCTCTGCTCCGTACACCTCGTACACGCGCGGCTCTGATCCGTACACCTCGTACACACGCGGCTCTGCTCCGTACACCTCGTACACACGCGGCTCTGCTCCGTACACCTCGTACACACGCGGCTCTGCTCCGTACACCTCGTACACACGCGGCTCCGCTCCGTACACCTCGTACACACGCGGCTCCGCTCCGTACACATCGTACACACGCGGCTCCGCTCCGTATGCCTCGTACACACGCGGCTCCGCTCCGTACGCCTCGTACACACGCGGCTCCGCTCCGTACGCCTCGTACACACATGGCTCCGCTCCGTACACCTCGTACACACACCGCTCTGCTCCGTACACCTCGTACACACGCAGCTCTGCTCCGTACACCTCGTACACGCGAGGCTCTGCTCCGTACACCTCGTACACACGGGGCTCCACTCCGTACACCTCGTACACACGCGGCTCCGCTCCGTACACCTCGTACACACGCGGCTCCGCTCCGTACACCTCGTACACACGCGGCTCTGCTCCGTACACCTCGTACACACATGGCTCCGCTCCGTACACCTCGTACACACGCGGCTCTGCTCCGTACACCTCGTACACGCGAGGCTCTGCTCCGTACACCTCGTACACACGGGGCTCTGCTCCGTACACCTCGTACACACGCGGCTCCGATCCGTACACCTCGTGCACACGCGGCTCCGATCCGTACACCTCGTGCACACGCGGCTCCGCTCCGTACACCTCGTACACACGCGGCTCCGCTCCGTACACCTCGTACACACGCGGCTCCGCTCCGTACACCTCGTACACACGCGGCTCCGCTCCGTACACCTCGTACACACTCGTACACACGCGGCTCTGCTCTGTACACCTCGTAGACACGCGGCTCTGCTCCGTGCGCCTCGTATACGCGCGGCTCTGCTCCGTGCGCCCGTACACGCTCGTCTCTGCTCCATGCGCCTCGTACACGCTCGGCTCCGCTCCGTACACCTCGTACACGCTCGGCTCCGCTCCGTACACCTCGTACAGACGCGGCTCCGCTCCGTACACCTAGTACACACGCGGCTCCGCTCCGTACACCTCGTACACACGCGGCTCAGCTCCGTACACCTCGTACACACGCGGCTCCGCTCCGTACACCTCGTACACACGCGGCTCAGCTCCGTACACCTCGTAAACACGCGGCTCCGCTCCGTACACCTCGTGCACACGCGGCTCCGCTCCGTACACCTCGTACACACGCGGTTCTGCTCCGTACACCTCGTACACACGCGGCTCCGCTCCGTACACCTCGTACACACGCGGCTCCGCTCCGTACACCTCGTACACACTCGTACACACGCGGCTCTGCTCCGTACACCTCGTAGACACGCGGCTCTGCTCCGTGCGCCTCGTATACGCGCGGCTCTGCTCCGTGCGCCTCGTACACGCTCGTCTCTGCTCCATGCGCCTCGTACACGCTCGGCTCCGCTCCGTACACCTCGTACACGCTCGGCTCCGCTCCGTACACCTCGTACACACGCGGCTCCGCTCCGTACACACGTGGCTCCGCTCCGTACACCTAGTACACACGCGGCTCTGCTCCGTACACCTCGAACACATGCGGCTCCGCTCCGTACACCTCGTACACACGCGGCTCTGCTCCGTACACCTCATACACGCGCGGCTCTGCTCCGTACACCTCATACACGCGCGGCTCCGCTCCGTACACCTCGTACACGCGCGGCTCCGCTCCGTATACCTCGTACACACGCGGCTCCGCTCCGTACACCTCATACACGCGCGGCTCCGCTCCATACGCCTCATACACGCGTGCCTCCGTTCCCTACACCTCGTACACACGCGGCTCCGCTTCGTACACCTCGTACACACACGGCTCTGCTCCGTACACCTCGTACACACACGGCTCTGCTCCGTACACCTCGTACACATGCTGCTCTGCTCCGTACACCTCGTACACACGCGGCTCCGCTCCGTACACCTCGTACACACGCGGCTCAGCTCTGTACACCTCGTACACACGCGGCTCTGCTCCGTACACCTCGTACACACGCGACTCCGCTCCGTACACCTCGTACACACGCGGCTCCGCTCCGTACGCCTCGTGCACACGCGGCTCCGCTCCGTACACCTCGTACACACGTGGCACCGCTCCGTACACACGCGGCTCTGCTCCGTACACCTCGTACACACGTGGCACCGCTCCGTACACACGCGGCTCTGCTCCGTACACCTCGTACACAGGCGGCTCCGCTCCGTACACCTCGTACACACGCGGCTCAGCTCCGTACACCTCGTACACACGCGGCTCTGCTCCGTACACCTCGTACACACGCGGCTCTGCTCCGTACACCTCGTACACACGCGGCTCCGCTCCGTACACCTCGTACACACGCGGCTCTGCTCCGTACGCCTCGTACACGCGCGGCTCTGCTCCGTACGCCTCGTACACACGCGGCTCTGCTACATCCACACTGTAAACCCCTCCTGACCCCACACATAAACTTCAGCTCATCCAGCACCATGACAACCAGCACAGCAGAGTCCTGCATCCACTGAGGCCCCTGATCATGTGACCCCTGACTCCTCCCCTCCTGTGACCTCATCACAGCTCCTGTGCGCACAGAGCAGCCATATATGTGGTGGCGGCTCTGCAGGTGGAGCTATGTGGAGACCCCATTACTGGGCGCGGGGGGCATTAACCCCTTCAGCACGGAGACTCTTTTGGGGTCTTGTGTTGCCCCTTTATAAGAATCATAAGGTTTTTGTTCTGTTTCCTGTAATAGATACATACGACCCAACTATGGAGACAGGAAGGGAGGAAACGTATTGTTCTCATTGTACAGGACCCCTTTACTGCCCCACAGTGTAATGCCCCCATTATGCCCCTTATGCAGGATGTATGATGCCCCCCACACAGTGTAATGCCCCCATTATGCCCCTTATGCAGGATGTATGATGCCCCCACACAGTGTAATGCCCCCATTATGCCCCTTATGCAGGATGTATGATGCCCCCACACAGTGTAATGCCCCCATTATGCCCCTTATGCAGGATGTTTGATGCCCCCACACAGTATAATGTTCCCCCAGTATCGCTTGAGGTTCTGCAGTTGGAATAATCCCTCTGGAATTGGTTTTCCCTCTCCCTGCTCCCCTACATGTACACCCTTGAGCATATATACAGGCATGTAGGGGAGCAGGCCTTACTAGATATCGAGGCTTTGTACAGTAATATACCGCATGAGGATGGTATCAGAGGAGTAAGACGTTTCTTGAAATCGAGATCAATAGAGTGTAGCAGACATAATGACTTCATGGAGGATCTTCTAAAATTCACTCTTACTCATAACTTCTTTCTTTTTGACAGGAAGTACTTCCACCAGCTCAGGGGTACTGCGATGGGGAGCCCCTGGGCTCTCTCGTATGCTAACCTATTCCTGTTTGCACTTCACCTGTTTTTGCAAGGCCAATTTCGCTGTCGTCTCTGTACAAGTCTAGAGCTGAGATCTAGAGAGCAGGTGTCGGGAAGTCAGGGTGACTCGCCGGCGCCTGCACATAAGTTCCCTGCTCTACAAGGATACACAAACAGAAGGGAACTGCACCTTGTAAAAACAGGTGAAGTGCACAGGCGGGGGATCCAGCCACAAGAACTGCATGTCACAGGACACTGTGACATGCAGGGGAGGGGAGAAATATTTAAATTAAACAATTGGCCGAGGTTCCTTCACGTGCCCCGGACGGGAACCTATCGCAAGCCAGGAGTAATGAAAAGCAAATTCACAGCCGCAAGACCTCTAATACGGGGCATACAGGTAAGTATAGATTCACATTTCTGTCACCTGTGTGCCCATATTAGACGTCAGAAAAGTGCAGGGGGTGACAGATTCCCTTTAATGTCACAACTCTATATCCTGGGGCCAGAGGCTCCTTCCCTGTCCCTAACTCTAGGGGCTCCCTAGCTATCCCTGCTTCCCAGATTATTTCTAATGGTGAAGACTCTGGGGCCACATACCTTGTGAGCTCCTGAATCCACCCTCAGTCTATTCCCTTCCCTCACCCAGGGAAAAGGGGAGTAGTAGAATATGGCAATACACTAACCAGACTAACAAAGTAATACAAACAGGGATAAAAGAAAATACCAATCATACAAATATGAACTCACAAACAACAGAGGAAAACACCAGGGAGTGAAGGACAGGAAAAAAAGCTAACTCTGGCACTTCCTGATTGCCATAGGCCAGTATAAATAGGAGAGGCGAGTGGCCAACTCTGATCAGCAGAGAGCATGAGCAGCAAGCTTCCAGGAGCTCTCAACTAAAATAGATTAACACCTGCACTGCTAAAAGAAACCAGCACCATTTAATATGCAGGTGAAGGGCCTCTAATCAGTGCAGGAGTAAAAGACATCAGATTGCGGTCTCCTGGCTCTTCTCTGTCACGGTAAACCTGTGACATAAATACTTTGCCCCATTCTTGGTGCAGATAATAATGAACCCGGGACCCGTGAGATATTTAACACACAATAATTGAATAGGCAGGGGCGTATCATCCATAGTGACAGCCCACGTGGCCGCCATAATGCACGTGAATTGAGAAAGCTCGGTGATAGTTCTTGTTAAGTAAAGAAAAGTTTATTTTTGGACTTTGGTCTCCCTCATTCATCTCCATACCATCTGGTCCTGGCCTGCAAAGTACAACGGCAACATGCAGTCTGCAGAGTTGGGGTATATGACTCCACCAAATAAATATATATACACTGCTCAAAAAAAAAAGGGGACACTCAAATAACACATCCTAGATCTGAATGAATGAAATATTCTCATTAAATACTTTGTTCTGTACAAAGTTGAATGTGTTGACAACAAAATAACTCAAAAATCATCAATGGAAATCAAATTTATTAACCAATGGAGGCCTGGATTTGGAGTCATCCCCAAAATTAAAGTGGAAAAACACATCACAGGCTGATCCAACTTTGATGTAATGTCCTTAAAACAAGTCAAAATGGCTCACCATTGTGTGTGGCCTCCATGTGCCTGTATGACCTCCCTACTATGCCTGGGCATGCTCCTGATTAGGTTGCGGATGGTCTCCTGTGGGATCTCCTCCCAGACCTGGACTAAAGCATCCGCCAACTCCTGGACAGTCTGTGGTGCAACGTGACGGTGGATGGAGTGAGACCTGATGTCCCAGATGTCTTCAATCGGATTCTGGTCTGGAGAACGGGCGGGCCAGTCCATAGCTTCAATGCCTTCATCTTTCAGGAACTGCTGACATACTCCAGCCACATGAGGTCTGGCATTGTCCTGCATTAGGAGGAACCCAGGGCTAACCACACCAGCATATGGTTTCACAAGTGGTCTGAGGATCTCATCTCGGTACCTAATGGCAGTCAGGCTACCTCTGACGAGCACATGGAAGGCTGTGTGGCCCTCCAAAGAAATGCCACCCACACCATTACTGACCCACTGCCAAACCGATCATGCTGAAGGATGTTGCAGGCAGCAGATCGCTCTCCACGGCGTCTCCAGACTCTGACATGTCTGTCACACATGTGCTCAGTGTGAACCTGCTTTCATCTGTGCATAACACACGGCGCCAGTGGCAACTTTGCCAATCCTGGTGTTCTGTGGCAAATGCCAAACGTCCTGCATGGTGTTGGGCTGTGAGCACAACCCCCATCTGTGGACGTGGGGCCCTCATACCACCCTCATGGAGTCGGTTTTCTTACCGTTTGTGCAGACACATGCACATTTGTGGCCTGCTGGAGGTCATTTTGCAGGGCTCTGGCAGTGCTCCTCCTGATCCTCCTTGCACAAAGGCGGTCCTGCTGCTGGGTTGTTGCCCTCCTACGGCCCCCTCCACGTCTTCTGGTGTACTGGCCTGTCTCCTGGTAGCCCCTCCAGCCTCTGGACACTACGCTGGCAGACACAGCAAACCTTGTTGCCACAGCTCGCAGTGATGTGCCATCCTGGATGAGCTGCACTACCTGAGCAACTTCTGTGGGTTGTAGAGTCCGTCTCATGCTACCACGAGTGTGAAAGCACAACCAGCATTCAAAAGTGACCAAAACATCAGCCAGAAAGCATTGGTACTGAGATGTGGTCTGTGGTCCCCAGCTGCAGAACCACTCCTTTATTGAGTGTGTCTTGATAATTGCCAATAATTTCCATCTATTGTCTATTCCATTTGCACAACAGCCTGTGAAATTGATTGTCAATCAGTGTTGCTTCCTAAGTGGACAGTTTGATTTCACAGAAGTTTGATTTACTTGGAGTTATATTCTGTTGTTTAAGTGTTCACTTTATTTTTTTGAGCAGTGTATATACAGTACAGACCAAAAGTTTGGACAGACCTTTTCATTTAAAGATTTTTCTGTATTTTCATGACTATGAAATTTGTACATTCACGCTGAAGGCATCAAAACTATGAATTAACACATGTGCAATTATATACTTAACAAAAAAGTGTGAAACAACTGAAAATATGTTTTATATTCTAGGTTCTTCAAAGTAGCCACCTTTTGCTTTGATGACTGCTTTGCACACTCTTGGCATTCTCTTGATGAGCTTCAAGAGGTAGTCACCGGAAATGGTTTTCACTTCACAGGTGTGCCCTGTCAGGTTTAATAAGTGGGATTTCTTGCCTTATAAATGGGGTTGGGACCATCAGTTGTGTTGTGCAGAAGTCTGGTGGATACACAGCTGATAGTCCTACTGAATAGACTGTTAGAATTTGTATTATGGCAAGAAAAAAGCAGCTAAGTAAAGAAAAACTAGTGGCCATCATTACTTTAAGAAATGAAGGTCAGTCAGTCTGAAAAATTGGGAAAACTTTGAAAGTGTCCCCAAGTGCAGTTGCAAAAACCATCAAGTGCTACAAAGAAACTGGCTCACATGAGGACTGCCCCAGGAAAGGAAGACCAAGAGTCACCTCTGCTTCTGAGGATAAGTTTATTCGAGTCACCAGCCTTGGAAATCGCAGGTTAACAGCAGCTCAGATTAGAGACCAGGTCAATGCCACACAGAGTTCTAGCAGCAGACACATCTCTACAACAACTGTTAAGAGGAGACTTTGTGCAGCAGGCCTTCATGGTAAAATAGCTGCTAGGAAACCACTGCTAAGGACAGGTTTTTTGACAAATTGTATGCGCTTCAGTACATGTCTTTTTTTTAGCAGTGGGACTTTACGGGGACTTCTTGCTAAGAAATTAGCTTCACACAGGCGTGTTCTAATTGTCACAGTTCTCACAAGTAACTTGAGACTTTGATCATCCTGGAGCTGATCATTGCCTGAGCCTTTGTCATTATGGCTATTCTTCGATCCATTCGAATTGTAGTCTTCCATTTTCTTCCACGTCTTTCTTGTTTTGCTTTTCATTTTAAAGCATTGGAGATCATTTTATCTGAACAGCCGATCATTGTCTGCACTTCTTTATAAACCATAACCAAAAAAGAACGAATGGAGCAAAAAATCCCATAATAAAATTAAAGATGGATGGTAATAAAAAAATACAAATTTTATTAATTCATTATTAAAATCTTATACAAAAATAGTAGAAAAAATGAAAATTGTATGGCGAATACACAAGAAAGATGTGCAGGTCAGGGCACATATATATCAATGAAAATATGATATTGATGCATGGGTAATAGGGCTATAAAAAGGTGTGATGTTTAGTAACTGTTCTAAGGTTGTAATTATCATTACACCCCCTATTTCGCAGTGAAATAGCTAATATCTATTAATTGCTAAGTTATAATGGTGAGCTAACACTGCTAAGGAAATAATAGACCCCATAATAGGGCCGTCCTTACCCATGAGATACCGAGCCCGACTGTCCTGTCAAACTGCCCCAATGAGCATTTCACATGGATTGCTTCCTCAAGGGACCTGTGTATTAACGGTGTCTGCTTGATTATAACCCCCCCTGGATAATAGCAACAGGTGTGAGCGTTACAGCGCGTCTAATCGGCGCATGCAGGCGGGATATCCGGCAACACACACGTCACTTCTGGCAGATCTTAGAACGCCGTGTGTTCCAGGAAGAATGCTTCCTGTGACGTCATGTGGAACGCACGGCAGCGGGGATCAGAGGGAGTCCGTCTGCGCATGCGCACCAAGCGCATCAACACTCCGGATAAGTGCGGCATGTGAGCCGGAAGGCAGCAGGGAAACCCACCCATCAGCACACCCATCCCCTATTTGAACTGCCAATTCTAATATGTAAATATGTGAGTCCAATTGCAAAAATATTATACAATGGATACAGCCACAGAAAATGTTCTTAAAGTGTGCATAAAACAATTGTAAGCAAGACATTATTTGATGATTTTTCATGCTGTCATCATGAATACTAGCAATTTATGATGTCCAGCATTTAGAGCTTATTTGCATTAAGAGGAGGGGAATCAGCAATATATGCTGCCTTCACCCTCAAATAAGGGCCACCTGATTCACACCTGTTTCTTCACAGAATGATTGACCTCACTAAGTGAGCTCCACACTGCTATGATTTTGAACACTCACTCTTTCAATTAATTATTCAAATACACAGACTCAAAAACCTGCAGATCATGAATGCGGAGTCTGTTGGTTTTCTTAGAATCTACTGCACCAACTGGTAAAGTGTGACATGTGGTAATATAATATATACCAAAAACTGTGATTAATCTGGTTAGTCATATAGGACTGATATTATTTTGAACACTACTGTACAAGCCTCTGATTGGTCCGGTGATGCACTCTACTACTGTAGTGCTGTGTATTATCACTGCTTGTCATGTAACACTAACGGCCCCATACATGAGATAAGTGTTGGCTGAATGGTCATTTGGCAGACGGCTATCTCTCCAGACTCTCCCATACACACAAATATTCCAGCTTTCCTGTGGTCTGTATGAGAGAGTCGCCTCCAGACTTCTCTAGTGGAGGATTATCTACAGGAAGAACAAACGGATTAACCTCTGAAATTCAGGATGCCAGATCCTTCTCTGCCCTGACATCATCTGTCAGGAGTCCCCTAAATACATTATTTAGTCGATCAAACCCCCCGAAATCAGTGCTTTCATGCAACTTTAGTCTAATGTGTATGGGGGCGTTAATAGGTAACTTATTGGACGCTGCCTCTTGTCCGGCCTAATAGACTTTCGTGCATTGCAGGCCCAAACACCATTATTAGGCATTTAAGTATTGTAGTAACTAGGCGGCCACATACTATCGAGTACTTGGGGGAGGAGGGGCATTGAGCCGTACTCTGTCAAACCATCTTAGATGCCATGTTTGCTTTTCACAGCAGCAAGTGGTTAAATTGCCAGTGTTTTTGTTGCAGCCGCACCTGTGCCACCCTGCGATGTACATTTATGTTCTGGCATCCAAAAGAGTTAATGTTTTTTAAACAAATGTTTTTTAACTAGTGATGAGCGAGCACTAAAATGTTTGAGTGCTTGTTGCTTGGGTCGAGCAAAGCATAATGCTCTGGTGCTCGACCCAATGGAAGTCAATGGTTAATTCTAGCATTTTTCCGCCCCCTTATCCCCCCAAAATTTGGAGGGGGCCTAAAAATTGGTTAAATCAATATAAACAGTTCTCAAATGACATGGGAACATCATGAGAAAGACCCCTGAAAGCATCTTGGACTCTCAGGTCACTGCTGTGAACAATGTTGTCAGAGTATTATACCACTTTTATGGACTGACAATAAAACATACAAAAACAAAGCAAAAATGGATTTTCCTGAAAAAAAATATTAAGAAACATCCTTTCCAGGGTAATAACTTATATATAAGGCAAAATAAATGACCAAAAACAAAAATCCTCCACACCTTGGGCTATGTTCACACAAAGTATTTTTAATGCTTTTTTGCACTTTTGTATTTCTTTCAATGGTGAAAAATACATTCACTAGTAAATGTAATTTTAACATTTTACTACCTTACCTGGCCATGTGGTGTGTGAAACATGATCAGACATATCCAGGATGAACACTCATTTCCAGCTGATAATGCCATCTAGCACCTGTTCCTTTTTAAAAGCAGCTGACAGCATCATCAATAAGGAATAGATTTTTTTTGCAGCACAGAGTGTAATACAATATTCCTTGACTAGATGCCTGTAAGACGCTATCCCAACTGCTAGAGGTCACCCATACACGAATCTCAGATAAGAGAGGTAATATAGTACAATAGAAAATAGAATTTAACCGGCTCCAAAGAGGTTTTTTTGGTACATTGCAACACTAAACTGTGAAGGAATGCAAGATACCCTGTGTGCTTTTCAATTTCTAATTACAGATCACCGTTAAAAATTATGAATAGGTCAATGAATGCGTGGAAAAAAATCTATCTAGGATTGTTGTAGGGATGTATGCGACCAGAATGAACACGCATTTCCATCTGATAATACCATCTAGCACCTGTCCCTATTTTAAAAGCAGCTAACAGCGTTAGCAATAGGGAATAGATTTTTTTTTTCAGCACAGAGTATAATACAGACATCTAGTCAGGGATTATTGTATTATACTCCATGCTGAAAAAAAAATCTATTCCCTATTGATACCAGTCTTAACTGCATTTACAATAGGGGCAGATGCAAGGTATCATCATCTGGAGATGAGTTTTGTTCATTGTCGTCGAATCCATCTCAATCAATCAATTACTTGATTGATATTTTCCATGCACTCATTGACCGATTCATATTTTTTAACGGTGATTTTTACTCAAATTCATGAAAGCAGGCAGGGTTGCTTGCATCCCTTCACAGTATGTTGCTGCCACATCCAAAAAACCTTTTTGGAGGCGGTTAAAATCTATTTTTTCTTATACAATATTACCTCTCTTATCTGAGATTCGTGTACGGGTGACCTATAGCAGTAAGGATAGTGTCTTACAGGCATTTAGTCAGGGATTATTGTGAAACACTATCGCTGTCTGCAGTTAAAGGAAAAGGGAAAAACATATGTACACAGTTATCATAAAAGATGACCTGTCAAATGTTAAATCCCATCCATAGTTAATGGTGTTTGCCATCTCAAATATAGCAGGGAAAACACTCAACATAGGGACTGCGCTGACCATTTGTGTCAATCCTTTAATGTGCTGTCCCACCCCTTAAGAGTTTAAGCATAGCTGCTGACCACATTACATTCACCATCAGCTGGACAGGCCAGGGAGGGTCTAAACCACCATACATCTTGGGGTCTAGTCATAAGCCGCAATAAAATGATATAAAAAAATAAACCAAATCAGGGTTTTTTATATATATATATGACACAATCACCTCGTCCTTGATGTATGCTGTTGACATGTTTTGCTAACGTTGATTCTCTTTTATTTATGATCTCGTAAGTGTTCTCCTATTCGCTTTCTATGTTTTCTTTCGGTTTTACCAATATATTCAACATTACACTGGCAAGTAGCTTTGTAGATAATCCCCTAGGATCTGCAGTTAATTAAGGAGTTTATTTCATACATTTTACCAGTGACTTTACTGTCAAATGTCTTACATTGCACAATGGGCTTGCACGCCACACAGCCACTACATCTGAAACAGCCCTTGACCATAGATTGCAGCCAATCTGTTTCTGACTTTGAGACGTAGTGGCTATGTACAAGCCTATCCCTGAGAGATCTACCACTGCGGTATGTAATTTGGGAGTAGACCTGACATAACTACCAATGTCCTCATCCATGTGCAAGATTTTCCAATGTTTCTGGATAATTTCTTTGATCTTGTGGACCTTATTAGAGTAGGTGGTAATTAGCGTACAGATATTTTGTTCTTCAAGTCGTGGGGGGGGGGGTTTAGGAGGGCTGTGTGATCCTTCGCCAAGGTCGCTTCAAATGCCCTAGACAGAACTTTCCTCTGGTATCCTTTTTCGATAAACCTCTCATGCAGCTCTCTGGACTGTTGATTAAATACCGTATTTTCTGAACCGTTCCTCCGGACCCTCATAAAGTGCCCTTTGAGGATGCCATTTTTTAAAGGCAAGGGGTGATTGCTCTCCCACTTTAACAATGAGTTAGTGGCTGTTTTTTTACGGTATGTCTGAGTGGTGATGATACCACCCTCATTTTTACAAATAAGAATATCCAAAAAAAAGGTAGAGAATCCCTACCCATCTCATAGGTAAACCATAGGCTATTCTGATGAAGTGCCTTAACAAAAGTGTCAAACTTTGCAGAGTCTCCTTTCCGGAAAATTAGGATATCATCTATATATCTTATCCGCAGGGTTATCCTTTCACTGCCCTCCATTGGGTAATCCCCAAAAATGACCGTTTCCTCCCAACAGCCCAGGTAAAGATTGGAGTGTGATGGGGCACAGGGACTCCCCATTGCCCCCCCCCCCACCCCCCCTCCGAGCTGGTGGAAGTGCTCTTGGTCGAAGAGGAACACGTTTCTGTTAAGACAAAAGTCAAGTGACCTTTAAACCAAGTCATAGTTTTTAGCGAATAGATGTTCTCTGTTATGTAAGAAAAAGTTCACTGCTTCCAGACAATGTTCATGTTGTATTGATGCGTATAAGGATTCAACATCAATGTTAGCTAGCATGACGTCCTAGTCTACATATATGCATTCAAGTTTCATCAATAAGTCACTAGTGTCTCTGATATACAGTACAGACCAAAAGTTTGGACACACCTTCTCATTTAAAGATTTTTCTGTATTTTCAAGACTATGAAAATTGTACATTCACACTGAAGGCATCAAAACTATGAATTAACACATGTGGAATTATATACTTAACAAAAAAGTGTGAAACAACTGAAAATATGTCTTATATTCTAGGTTCTTCAAAGTAGCCACCTTTTGCTTTGATGACTGCTTTGCACACTCTTGGCATTCTCTTGATGAGCTTCAAGAGGTAGTCACCAGAAATGGTTTTCACTTCACAGGTGTACCCTGTCAGGTTTAATAAGTGGGATTTCTTGGCTTATAAATGGGGTTGGGACCATCAGTTGTGTTGTGCAGAAGTCAGGTGGATGCACAGCTGATAGTCCTACTGAATAGACTGTTAGAATTTGTATTATGGCAAGAAAAAAGCAGCTAAGTAAAAAAAAAAATGAGTAGCCATCACTACTTTAAGAAATGAAGATCAGTCAATCCGAAAAATTGGGCAAACTTTGAAAGTGTCCCCAAGTGCAGTTGCAAAAACCATCAAGCGCTACAAAGAAACTGGCTCACATGAGGACCGCCCCAGGAAAGGAAGACCAAGAGTCACATCTGCTTCTGAGGATAAGTTTATCCGAGTCACCAGCCTCAGAAATCGCAGTTTAACAGCAGCTCAGCTTAGAGACCAGGTCAATGCCACACAGAGTTCTAGCAGCAGACACATCTCTACAACTTTTAAGAGGAGACTTTGTGCAACAGGCCTTCATGGTAAAATAGCTGCTAGGAAACCACTGCTAAGGACAGTCAACAAGCAGAAGAGACTTGTTTGGGCTAAAGAACACAAGGAATGGACATTAGACCAGTGGAAATCTGTGCTTTGGTCTGATGAGTCCAAATTTGAGATCTTTGGTTCCAACCACCGTGTCTTTGTGCGACGCAGAAAAGGTGAATGGATGGACTCTACATTCCTGGTTCCCACCGTGAAGCATGGAGGAGGAGGTGTGATGGTGTGGGGGTGCTTTTCTGGTGACACTCTTGGGGATTTATTCAAAATTGAAGGCATACTGAACCAGCATGGTTACCACAGCATCTTGCAGCGGCATGCTATTCCATCCGGTTTGCGTTTAGTTGTACCATCATTTATTTTTCAACAGGACAATGACCCCAAACACACCTCTAGGCTGTGTAGGGGCTATTTGACCAAGAAGGAGAGTGATGGGGTGCTACGCCAGATGACCTGGCCTCCACAGTCACCAGA
Source organism: Phyllobates terribilis (assembly GCF_046119375.1). Taxonomy (NCBI): domain Eukaryota; kingdom Metazoa; phylum Chordata; class Amphibia; order Anura; family Dendrobatidae; genus Phyllobates; species Phyllobates terribilis. Next base: position 2,744,492 of record NW_027362900.1, read on the forward strand.
CCTGAACCCAATCGAGATGGTTTGGGGTGAGCTGGACCGCAGAGTGAAGGCAAAAGGGCCAACAAGTACTAAGCATCTCTGGGAACTCCTTCAAGATTGGTGGAAGACCATTTCTGGTGACTACCTCTTGAAGCTCATCAAGAGAAGGCCAAGAGTGTGCAAAGCAGTCATCAAAGCAAAAGGTGGCTACTTTGAAGAACCTAGAATATAAGACATATTTTCAGTTGTTTCACACTTTTTTGTTAAGTATATAATTCCACATGTGTGAATTCGTAGTTTAGATGCCTTCAGTGTGAATGTACAATTTCCATAGTCAAGAAAATACAGAAAAATCTTTAAATGAGAAGGTGTGTCCAAACTTTTGGTCTGTACTGTACAAATTCAGACTTATGACAAATGGCCTAAGAACCTTGTCAAGGTAAATACCTAAATTCTGAGTCAGGCTGTCGACTTCTGCTACAATTGGCCGGCCCTTAAGGGGACAACTTGTGTATTTTGGGGAGACTGTAAAAAATGACCATTATAGGAAAATTTGGACAGAAGAAATCATATTCTTTTTTACTAATTTACTAAGAATATGATTTCCTCTGTCCAAATTTTTCTATAATGGCCACTTTTTACAGATATTTACGTTGACAAGGTTCTTAGGCCATTTGTTATTAATAGTAGTGTGAATAGATATGAACACAAAACTGGCAGACTTTAAATGGAGTATGATATTGGTCACATTCCCAATGGTTTTCGGCAGTGGCCTAATAGATATGATATTGGTCAGCGACCAAGTGTTAATATGTTTGAACACACAACTGGCAGACTTTAAATGGAGTATAATATATGTCAAGTTCCCAGAAATGTCAGGGTTATTTCAGCAGTAATATAGGATCACGTCTGATGACCATGGTTTTAGGTAGTGGCTTTAAAGATATGGTATTGGTCAGCGACCAAGTGTGAATAAGTTTGAGCACACAACTGGCAGACTTTAAATGGAGTATAATATTTGTCATATTCCTAAAAATGTTAGGGTTATTACCACAGTAATATATGATCACGTCTGATAACTACGGTTTTAGGCAGTGGCCTTATAGATATGGTATTGGTCAGCAACCAAATGTGAATAGGTTTGAACACACAACTGGCAGACTTTAAATGGAGTATAATATTTGTCACGTTCCCAGAAATGTCAGGGTTATTACCACAGTAATATTGGATAATGTCTGATGACCATGGTTTTTGGCAGTGGGCTAATAGATATGGTATTGGTCATCGACCAAATGTGAATAGGTTTGAACACACAACTTTCAGACTTTAAATGGAGTATAATATTTGTCACATTCCCAAAAATGTCAGGGTTATTAGCGCAGTAATATAGGATCATGTCTGATGACCACGGTTTTAGACAGTGGCCTTATAGATATGGTATTGGTCAGCAGCCAAGTGTGAATAGGTTTGAGCACACAACTGGCAGACTTTAAATGGAGTATAATATTTGTCATATTCCTAAAAATGTCAGGGTTATTACCACAGTAATCTAGGATCACGTCTGATGGCCATGGTTTTATGCAGTAGTTTAATACATATGGTATTAATCAGCACCCAAGTGTGAATAGGTTTGAACACACAACTGGCAGACTTTAAATGGAGTATAATATATGTCATGTTCCCAAAAATGTCAGGGTTATTACCGCAGTAATATAGGATCACGTCTTATGACCATGGTTTTAGGCAGTAGGCTAATAGATATGGTATTGGTCAGCAACCAAGTGTGAATAAGTTTGAGCACACAACTGGCAGACTTTAAATGGAGTATAATATTTGTCATATTCCTAAAAATGTCAGGGTTATTACCACAGTAATATAGGATCACGTCTGATGACCATGGTTTTATGCAGTAGTTTAATACATATGGTATTAATCAGCACCCAAGTGTGAATAGGTTTGAACACACAGCTGGCAGACTTTAAATGGAGTATAATATTTGTCTCATTACCAAAAATGTCTGGGTTATTACCACAGTAATATAGGATCACGTCTGATTACCATGGTTTTAGGCAGTGGCCTAATCGATATGGTATTGGTCAGCAATAGGTCTGAACACACATGGTAGACTTTAAATGCAGTATAATATTTGTGTACGTTCCCAAAAATGTCTGGATTATTACTGCAATAATATAGGATTCACTTCTGATGATGGACAAGTTTCTCTGCTTCCACATTACTGCAATTCTATTAAAATCAACCAAATCTGGCTGTATTCTGCTAACAAGGAAATGGAGCAGTACAAATTGTGTATTATATTGACTTTCAATAAAATAATCAGGAGTAAGAGCAAAAAGATTATTAGCCCTGATATCTAGGGCTATGAATATGAGAAACAGCAGCAGAAGTAAAATGCAATGACCCTATTCTGTTGTATATGCTCTACACAATTATTGCCTGGCTAACTCCTGCTATCACCAGGATTAATATGCATCAAAATTAGTCCTTAGAAGGACTGTTAGTATAGATTTGTAATGCTGTGGAATACCTCACTAAAACAACCGCCAATTCTTTCCCTCATTCATCTCCAGCTCTCTCTACTCTGCCTGCTTGACAGTTAGACTGTGACGATCAAAGGGTCCTTGGTTTTATATAGACCCATTGACGCTATTGCCAACGTAGCTGAGGCATTACAGTTAACGCATGTTAATTTGCTGTCTAAACAGTGCCAAACATGCAGGGCGGGTACTCGAGCTCCTGCCCAAGCGTTTCAAAATTACTCGCCAAGCATTCAGCATCTTGAGAACTGAGATGCTCGGGCAAGTACCGAATAGTGGCGAGAATGCTTGCTCATCACTATTGTAAACATGTTAAAAATAACAAAATGTGTCTTATGCTTTTTGCATGATTTTTTTTTACAAAAATTGTTGTTGCCAATTTTCTTTTGAAACATTTTAATATCTGCTTTTTTTCTGGTGTTTTTCTTGTAATATAGGAAAGCCTAAGGTCAGAAATAAACCCCATAAAACACTGTACATGGAGACTTTGGTATCTAATAATTTCTGTCAGAGGTGTTTTTGGAAACAAAAAAGTTTTTATAAATGCCTCAAGCTTCTGCGTGTGAATCAGACATGAGACCTTACGTGAAGATTACAGTCCGGGGAAGACGGGAAACATTCATATAGACAGTCGGTGGTGATGTGGTCAGTGACAGACTCTGCCAAATATGTTTCTAGAGCTGTAGTAGATGATGAAGATGTCGTCCTCATCATGAAGTATTTATTTCTTATGTCACGTGTAATGAATATCTCCTGCAGTATTGCTAATGTCGATTCCGGTCTTGGTAAATGAGACGCAAACTAACATTATGGAAGATGAGTCTATGAGAAATGTATTCAGCTGCAGACTTCGAGAAAGAAACTACTTGTTGTTCGTGGCCTAAAATATATAGGTTTTATTAGTAGGTATAAAGAAAAAAACTAAATACTTGAAAATAATAAATCTCCTCTTGTTTAACCTTATTATCTCCAGTAATTGTATTATTACACAGGATTTTTATGATGTTACATCGGCTCATCTTCTTCTCATTCAGGTCTCTACAATATTGGATCCTCTCAGTGAAGATCTTAGATTTAAGAGAATTTTCCTGATTTAGCCATCAAGAATGGATATGGACAGAGACAACATGGCAGAGAAAATATTACACCTCACCCTAGAGATCCTCTCCCTGCTTACTGGAGAAGTGAGAGATTCTGATTATGTCACATTACACCATTCTTATCTATGGGAATAACAGATGTACAGAACTGGAGAGGTGAGGACTCTGGAAATGTTTGTAGTGAGATTTATTAATGTGTCTCTCCATAACCAGGATTACACAGTAGTGAAGAAGACTTCTAGTGAGTGCTGTCAGGACCCTGTGTCTGAGGGATGGGAAAGACCCCTGAGCCCAATAACAGGGCCTCCACCTCAACCCCGGATGCATGAGGACATCAATGACCAGAAGATCCTAGAACTCACCTACAAGATGATTGAGCTGCTGACTGGAGAGGTGACACTGCTGGGAATGCTGGGACATTATACATTAATGCTATGATGGGATAGGCGGGGATGATGGTATCATTGTATGTGTCAAGTTCCTATAAGGTGTCAGGATGTCGCTGTCTATTTCTCCATGGAGGAGTGGGAGTATTTAGAAGGACATAAAGATCCGTACAAGGAAGTCATGATGGAGGTTCCCCAGTCCCTCACATCACCAGGTAATAGACAGGACTGAATACACACGGCCTATAATTATCTGTATGTAAAGAATGAATTCAGTCCCTGTATGTGTTTCCTCCAGATCTATCCAGTAAGAGGACAACACCAGAGAGATGTCCCCATCCTCTTCTTCCACAGGACTGTAAACAAGAAGATCCCAGTGTTCCTCAGGATCATCAGGTAGATGGAGAGAAGGTGTCATGAGATCTCCCCTATGATGTGTAGACGGCTGTGAAGGTTTTGTGCTCAGTCTTGTTTTATCCACCAGTATTATATGTTTTATACTTGTGTAATGATAACGGTGGAGATGACAGGATTAAAGCTGATCATAGATGGGACTTCTCCATCTGTCTGTGACTTTTACAATATTTGTTTCAGGGTGAAGATTTGACCCATATTAATACTACAGAGACATATGTGAGGGGTGATGAGCGGTGTAAAGAGGAGATTCCTACATATGACTACCCAGGTGAGTAGTGACCACTAAATACAGAGTAACAGAATCTTCTCAGTTACCGGCTGTGGCTGCTTTATCGGTGGTGTAGTCCGGCCGTATCACAATCGTGTGATCACCATGTTGCCGCTAGAGCATAACATTCTCCACTGGTTACTCTTTTTTTACTGATGAAGACTGTTAAGTTTGATCATTTCAGTAGATGTGTTATTGTCTATAGTCACAGTTTTGACTACAGTAGTTGGTGCCCAACATACTCTGATTTAACCCCTTCCTGCAGCCAGTTTTCTGTTCCTAATCAGGCCCCATTTTTCAAATCTGACATGTGTCACTTTATGTGGTGATAAGTGTTGGAATTCTTCACTAAGGATAATGGGAAGCAAATGGACCTTACAAATTATTTTACATCTCTTGAATCTAACACCCACGGTTCAGCGCAGGCTCCGGTGCTGAGCCCACACTGAACCGAGCACATCTCAGCTGATGAATACAACTGACATGTGCCCGCAACAGCCGCGCATGGCAGACCCCTATGGTTGTCATGTCCTGATTGCTATGAGCGCCGCCCAGTGGTCGACACTCATAGCAAGTGAGCATTTCTGCTGCATACAGAGGATCTGCTCGTCGCCTCTATGCAGCAGAGCCGATCGGGCAAGTGCTGCTTCTAGTCTCCCATGAAGACTATTGAAGCATGCAAAAAGTAAAAAAAAAATGTTTTTAAAAATATTAAAAAAATATAAAAAATTAAATCACCCCCGTTTTGCCCCATTCAAAATTAAAAAAACAAAAAACAAAAACCCACATTCACATATTTGGTATCGTCGCATTCAGAATCGTCCGATCTATCTAAAAAAATAATTAATCCGATCAGTAAACGGTGTAATGAGAAAAAAATTCTAAACTCCAGAATTACATTTTTTTGGTTGCCGCAACATTGTAATAAAATGCAATAACGGGCGATAAAAACATCGGATCTACCCCAAAATGGTATCAATAAAAACGTCAGCTCGGCCCGCAAAAAATAAGCCTTCATTCTGCCCCAGATCACGAAAAATGAAGACGCTATGGGTCTCGGAAAATGGCGCCTTTTTTTTTTTTTTTTTTTTTTTTAGCAAATTTTGGATTTTTTTTCACCATTTAAATAAAAAGAACCTGTACATGTTTGGTGTCTACAAACTTGTAATTACCTGGAGAATAATAATGGCAGGTCAGTTTTAGCATTCAGTGAACGTGGTAAAAGAAACTCCAAAAAACAACTGTGGAATTGCTTTTTTTTGCAATTTGACCGCACTTGGATTTTTTTCCTGTTTTCCAGTACACGATATGGTAAAACCAGTGATGGTGTTCAACAGTACAACTTGTCTCGCAAAATATAATCCCTCGCATGGCCATATTGCCTGAAAAATAAAAATGCTATAGCTCTGAGATACACAAAAATGGAAAACCCCATGGTTGTTAAGGGGTTAATGCAAATTTTGCTGAAATAGTTTGCAGACACAATGTATTGGGGGCACTGTTCATGGTCACCAGGCAGCTCAAATGATGGCCACCACGAACAGCCTTGGCACTATCTACCCCGTTTTCCAGATCCCTGGGATTACCTTGCCCATCACGCTTTAACCCCTCTACATGGATCTGGACTTACACAGAGACCCCTAGGCTTGGGCCACGGTGTTACCTAATGTTCTGTGGAGTGAGATGGGAAGAAGAATAGTCAGGTTTCCGTGTCAGAACCAGGAGGGCAAAGAAAATACAAAATCAGAAGACGCAGAAGGAGTCCATAAATGGCCCGGGGTAACAACAGGAAACAAATACACAAGTGGGGAGCAGAGCACAAAGAACTGAACCAGAGGAGAACAAGGCTGTATCTGGCAGCTTCGGGCAATATGCTCCTAGCTTTAGTATGGTGTAGTGCTTTACAATTGGCTGAAACAGAGAGAAGATTACGCCAGCTGGACAGCACAAACACCCATACTGCCAGACTGGATGGTACTATAGGTCCCATGCACCCTAGCCTGCACCACCCAGAGCTTCTGGTTCCAATGTCTCCATCACTAGTGCTGCCTGCAGAATGAATAAGGTGGCTCCTGGTTACAAAAGCAGACGTTGCAGGGGCAGATCCCAGAGGAGATGGGACCCACCGTTTGCTGAAGCCCTAATATGACAAAATGGCAGAAAACCAGAGATACTCCATCTTGGAAATTATAACCCACAATGAATTAATCTTTAGAAGTAGTAACTATTTTGAAACCACAGACACTTTCTGGAAATTAGCACACAGTGGATTTTGGAAAGTGAAAATTGCAAATATACCATTTTATTACCCAACACATAGTACCAAGATTGTGTTCCAGGAGACACACATCGTAAATTAAGTGGATTCTTCTCACTAGAATAATGCCAAATACATGGATGCTAAATGTGATTTGGGCACACTGCAAGGCTCAGAAGCGAGGGGAAGATTTGACTTTGGGAGAGCGGATATTGCCGAATTGGTTTATGGAAGCCATGTTGCTTTTCTGGAACCTTTGAGCCACTAATAATGTGGGAACCTCTGTTTTTCCACTGACAGATGATGGGCCTGAGTGGGTTTTTTTTTGTGAGTTGAGCAGAAGTTTTTATCGGTATCACTTTTGCCTGTATAACATTGTTTGTTGGCTTTTTATTCCAGATTTGGGGGGCAGAATGAACAAATAGTTGAACACCACACTCTACTTGTTCATCCTATGAGGTTGTCTTGGTGAATAATTCAATATTTTTACATAACTTGGCATTTTTATAGATAACTTAACTAGAAATGTTCAAAAATATATAATTGTTTTTATTCTTGGCAGATGACTGTACAAGGAGATCAGAGGGACAACTGACATCTTCAATTTTTAAATCATATGATCCAGAGATCCCACAGGATACAATTCAAGTGAATTCCATTACTCCAGATATACCATCGTCCCTTCACAGCAAAGATTTGTCATCTGATCCTATGAAACAGGTCCTGTCTTCTGATTCATTACCGATCACTAAGGAAAATCGAAGTCACAAAATAAGCATTAAAAAACGAATTGCTCCTAAAGCAAAGACGCCATTTTCACGTTCAGAATATGGAAATAGTTTTCCCCTCCAAAAGTCTTTTCTAAAAGATCAAAAAATTCACACAGCGGAGAATAGATTTTCTTGTTTCAAATGTGGGAAATGTTTTAAAGAGAAATCAGACCTTGTTAGTCACCAGAGAACTCACACAGAGGAGAAGCCATATTCATGTTCAGAATGTGGGAAATGTTTTTTTTGGAATTCATATCTTGTTAGTCACCAGAGAAGTCATACAGGGGAGAAGCCTTTTTCATGTTCAGAATGTGGGAAATGTTTTAACCTGAAAGCGCATCTTCTTGGCCACCAGAAAATTCACACAGGGGAGAAGCCTTTTTCATGTTCAGAATGTGGGAAATGTTTTGTAGATAAATCAAGTCTTATCAAACACCAGAGAACGCACACAGGGGAGAAGCCTTTTTTATGTTCAGAATGTGGGAAATGTTTTGCAGAGAAATCAAGTCTTATTCCACATCAGAGAACTCACACTGGGGAGAAGCCTTTTTCATGCTCAGAATGTGGGAAATGTTTTACAGAGAAATCAAGTCTTCTCAAACATCAGAGAACTCACACAGGGGAAAAGTTTGTTTCATGTTCAAAATGTGGGAAATGTTTTACACAGAAATCAAATTTTGTTAGGCACCAGAGAACTCACACCGGGTAGAAGCCTTTTTCCTGTTCAGAGTGTGAGAAATGTTTTAACCACAAATCAGATTTTGTTAAGCACCAGAGAACCCACACAGGGGAGAAGCCTTTTTCTTGCTCAGAATGTGGAAAATGTTTTCTGAATAAATCTCTTCTTAGTCACCAGAGAAGTCACGCAGGGTAAAAACATTTTTTATTTTCTTAATATGAGATTTTTTTTTACTTGAAAATCAATTCTCAATTCTTTTTTCATGTTCAGAATGTTGGAATGTTTTACTCGAAAATTGTATCTTCTTAAAGGGGTTTTCCACTACTCCCGTTGTTATGCCTCATGTTTGCCTTGATTAAATAAAAACACTAATACTCAGATCCTGTGCTGGCGCTGGTACAGCAGTGTCGGGACTCACGTTCCTTGGGCTCACTTGAGGTTGTTATATCACACGAGCCCTGAGCCTAATCAGTGTCGGCTTCACTGTCACTACCTTCGGACATATTGAACATCAATACGAAGCCAGGGAAATGGATGCTATCTGACTTCTTTGTGAGGTTAGATTTGTTTGAAAGTGGGGACAGTGACGCCAGCACTGATTGGGAGCAGGGCTTACATGACGTAACAACCTCACATGAACCCTGAGAATGCAAGTGATGGGAGGTTTGTATAAGTGTTTTTATCTTAATAGGACCAAACAAGAGGAATGAGAGGGGGTTGTTAAACCCTTTTAAACATCAAAAATCCCACACAGAGATAAGTCATTATCATACATAGTGTGAAAAATGAATTACTGGAAAACTCGTATCAAGAATTAACTCAAATGGGAAGAAACTATATATGTTACTGACAAATTGTACAAAAGCATAACAATCGTATAATTAAATGAGAAAGGGAAATTACCTTAGAACTTACCATAGTTTTTGGCCTATAATATACACTTTTAGCAAGAAAAAAATCTTGCTAATAAATGAGTAGGTGTTATAGACTGGAGGCAGCTTCCTGTAACAGGAGAATGCTGAGACACTGTCCTTCCTGATCACTGAGAGAACTGCTCTCTCTCCTCTAGCCCCAAATTTATGTAACTGATTGATGCAGAGCAGGAAAGGAAGGTACCGGGACCTTCACAGAGGTTGCACTTCCAGAGTGAGCAGCTGAAGGACCTTATATCTGATTAGCTCAAGGACCTTTCAGATCATGTAACACTGTTTTACATATTTTCAAAAGTTGTCAGGTTTAGTTATGAAATGAGCCATTTCTTAATGATTTTGACCTTCTGAATTAAAATCTGACAGTGAAGTGGGCATGACTTGGCATCCGAAGAAGATTGCCCCTTGACTGCAGTGCTCTGGCAGCCTGTGCCATTATTTAGCGACTACCTCAGCACCTGTCCTATTAATATAGCTCCAGCACTGTCCCATTACCCAGGAACGATGACCAGACGGCTCCAGCCATGATATCATTATTGACAAAGCCTTAGGGTCCTGCTCCCTAAACACCTTCCACGTGATGTCCTAACCAGAATCCACTTCTTTCATATTAAAGAGTACCTGATCTTCTGCTCAAGAAAGAAATGGAAACTCCCCAAAACTTTCAACCAAGTGAAGATTTTCTATTATGTGTCCTTTACTACCATTTGCTTTTGCAGGAATCTGTCCCCCATTACCTCTAGTCTCAGGGAGAACATGATCATTTACAGTTGGGACTTCCCCTTAAATCTCCTCATTAACCACAGCAATGCCTGGCACTCCATCGCAATATACGAAGAGGGTAGAGACCTACTGAGAAGATGGGACTTCAACATCTCAGATCATCCTCCAGAGGAAAATTTGAACCCATGTCGAAGGGAGAACGTCTGGCAAACTGTCCCTTCCAGAAAAACAGGAAAAGACCGCTGAGGTTACTTAGGCATGTATTTGGGTGTCTGTCGGAGTTGTGTGCCTACCTCGGCATTGACAAAGTACTCTCACATAATTGACCTCTTATTTGTCTTGCTTATCTTTTAAGTTGTTTTTTTCTTTTTTCTTTTTTTTTTGTTTAGTCTATCTGTGGTTTTAGTTAGTGTAACTGATATTCCCCTTATTTTGTTAGTGTCTTAAGTCTATCTCAGATGGCTCTTAACCCTTTACGACCTTGGACGTATCCATATGTCCAGGTCGGTAGGTACTAAGGTCCGTCATCTGTCAATTGAAATATAGAAGGCTTCCACGTTACTGGTAGTACAAAGGCTCTGGAAAAGCGTTATGGCTCTCGCCCTCCCAAAAGAAATTCAGCAAATTCTGCGCTCCCAAATCCAAATACCCCCTCCCTTCTGAGCCCCAGTACTTAATCTTTAATGCACATTTGTCAGGGTGATAGCATCCTGACACTCCTTTATTATTCACCAGCTTTCATTGAAGCTTTGCAGGTGATAAGAAACCACTGGAACGTGATGAAAATAACATAGTTCATTTAGCATCATAGGATCCTCGTCCTGTGCAGTCCTGGTGGTCAGTGGTGAGAATGTATTGTAATTGACACAGTCTATTATCACTCCGCCTTCACATCATTGTTGCCTTCTGGGACTTCCGGAAAGCGGCTGTTTCTTCTTGTAACTTTTGAGAATCTCTGGAATTTAGAAATATCAAAAGTCTTTATTAAGATAAAATTCATAATTGCAGTAACTTGATTGAAGTCTTCATTCCCTAATCTAATACCAAATCTGGCAGCTTCTTAACCTATAATATCACAGTGTAACATAGCAATCAGTAATATTCATCAAATTATTATCAAAATATTAATATAAATTATGTTTGGAATAATAAATCAATAATAGATAATTCATTATTAACCAAGTTTTTCATGTGATAGAACATTTTTATATAATAGGTGTAATTACTTTTTCAACCCATAAGTGTCAGTGTGTTTTGATGTAACAAGTGTTTATATCTTTACTAGAATGTTGTGTACTGTGTAAAGGTCACTAAACTTCTCTATGTACGGTATAAAGGTCAATATAATTCCTTATGTTTTGTATAAGCATCACCATAATCCTTTGTATACTGTACTAAGGTCAGTACATTGATCTACTGTATATACACTATAAAGGTCATTAAAATGCTCTGTGAAGTATATAAGACCCTTAGAATGCTCTGTACATTGTATAAAGGTCACTAAAATGCTCTGTGCTCTGTACACGTTAATAGAAAACTCTATACACCATGTAAACACCAATGCATAGCTTATAAAGGTTGCTAGAATGCTATTTATACTGTACTAGCTGTACTACGCGGCTTCGTCCGGGTTAATAAATGGTGTTAGCAAAATAGAATGTGTTAACAAAAATTTATTCTCCACACAAATAAAACAAAACAAATAGAAATGTAATTATTAAGAGACCATATCCATTTTTCCTATCTGAACTTTAGAATTATCCTGATAGTTTATGGTCTGACTGGTAACAAAAGCCAACATGTTTCAAATCTCCAACCATTTCCTGTGCCCTGGTGGAAGAAATAGCAATTCTCTTAGTGGCAAGTCGGCCTTCTCTCTGCTGAGATGACTCATTGGCCCTTGAGGAAGCAGCTGTTCTTCTCTTATCTGCAAGCCTCGCTTCCCTCTCCTCAGAAAGTTCATTGGCCTTTGAGGAAGCAGCTCTTGTTTTCATGTCTGCAAGCCTCGCTTCCCTCTCCTCAGAAAGTTCATTGGTTCTTGAGGAAGCAGCTCTTGTTCTCTTTTCTGCAAGCCTTGCTTCCCTCTGCTCAGAAAGTTCATTGGCTCTTGATGAAGCAGCTGCTGTTCTCATGTGTGTCAGCCTTGTTTCTCGGTCTTCACATTTTTCATTGGCCTGTAATGCTGCTTTTCTTTTCGCATCAGCTGACATTTGTGCCATGAAATTCCTTTTCTTATGAGGCATTATTGTGGTAAAAATAGTCTGTAACTGGCAGTTTCTATATCCTCTCACATACAAGTAATGTGACTGACATCAGCCTTTCCACCAACACATCCTAACTGACATCTTATTACCTTACACAAGCTTTGTTATACTGAGAATGTCCTTTATGATAAAAAGGAGGAACAAGGAGCAAAATGGTAAAGAGCAATAGAAATTTTAATAATTAAGTTAAATATCCATTTAAGGCAGGAGTCTGCCATAATAACATGTAGCCCTGGTCAGTAAGTAACAAATGCCTTACCAAGGGATAGCCTCTTGAGAAAGCCAAGAAACTGCTAGTCGAAACGTACATTGGGGCTCCTTCTTACCACGGTTTACCACCTTCCCCGCGCTCTCCATCTATCCCTTGGTAAGGCATTTGTTACTTACTGACCAGGGCTACATGTTATTATGGCAGACTCCTGCCTTAAATGGATATTGTGTGTACCCCTGGTTTATATTTTATTTCTTCTTTTTTGCCTGCCGTGCTCTTTCCCATCTTCCTTGCCTTTACCCAATGCAATGGTCTGGGGGTTATGAGCTTATGAGTACTGGGTGTTCCGGATAGTATGCACTTTTCTCTCGTTCCATGCTATGACTATATTACCTATGTGATGATGTTTATTTATTGAACTTAATTATTAAAATTTCTATTGCTCTTTACCATTTTGCTCCTTGTTCCTCCTTTTTATCATGTTCTTCGGAGTTGGTATATTTAGGCTGATTCTGGCACTGTCCAACTGCATCAGCCATGTTTCTTTCTGCCTTTTTTTACACATAGGGCCGTTCTGTATGTTCTAATGAGAATGTCCTTTGTTGCCTATATTAACCAATCACAGCTCAGATTAATTAACTGTAGCAAAATAGAAGCTGAGCTGTGATTGGTTGCTATTGGCAGCCTGATAAATCTTTGGGAGATGAGTTTTGTGTGTGCTGAGGGTGGTATATGTGTTCAAGCACGTTGTAGTGTGTGGCGCATTTTGTGTGTGTGTTCATTAGAGATGAGCGGTGTTCGACTGGGACTGTTCACCAATCTCAAATTCGAGCTGTTTTGGGCGGTGTTCGAGTCGTTCGACGAACCCGAACGATTTGAAAAAAATTCGGCTGTTCGAGGTTATGTTCGATAACTGTTCGTGCACCAAAGGCGAAACTGGATTTGTTCACAGTAATCCTGTTAATCAATGTTAATAGACAGTTTCAGTGTAAAGTGGGTGGGGGGAGGGGCAGGGGATAGATCTCTGCAGAAATAATGCCTATCTCCATTTTTTTTTTCTTTCCCGCATTTACAGTGGGGCGGTGCAGTCTGTCAGCCTATCAGCAGCGCACACACGCAGTGAAGTGCTTTTATTTTTACACAAGCAAGGGCATGTGTCATTGGCTGTGTATGTCACATGTCCTTGCCCTATAAGACCCAGCCATTTTCCCCGTCGCCACCATTTTCTCACTGCTTCAGCTGAGTGTTAGACGGCACCGCTGCTTCTGTGTGGGCTATACAGTATAACTGTGTGAATTGGGAGCGAATTTGCTGTTAAATAGACAGATCGGTTTAGGGAGTAGGGACTAGTTGTAATTGCAGCCCTTTTGAGGGCTAGGTTACAGCAGTTCCTAGCACTTTTTGCCAGGCAGGTCTGTGCCAGTGCTGTGCAAGTGTTTTTCACAGCATTTGGCTAAATGTAGCTAAGCCAATCCTTTTGGCCTGTAGCAGTGTCTGTTACTCATTGGAGTAGCCCATCTGAACCAAGCTACACCACCTCTGTATCTAATAATAATTTTTTACTGCATCTAACCCAGTAAATCATTTTGGGCCTGTAGCAGTGTCTGTTGCTCATTGGAGTAGCCCATCTGAACCAAGCTACACCACCTGTGTATCTAATAACAACTTTTTCACTGCATCTAGCCCAGTAAATCATTTTGGGTCTGTAGCAGTGTCTGTTACTCATTGGAGTAGCCCATCTGAACCAAGCTACACCACCTGTGTATCTAATAACAATTTTTTACTGCATCTATCCCAGTAAATCATTTTGGACATAGTAGCAGTGTCTTGTAGTCAGCAGAGTAGCCCACCTATGAAGCAAGCTACACAGCCTGTGTATCTAATAAAATTGTTTTACTGCATCTAACCCAGCCAATCCTTTTGGGCTAGTACCACAGTTTGGCCACTCAACTCTGCTCGGTTTCCATCCATCGTTTTTTGTGCAAACAACTACAGAGTTGTCAATTAGTTAACCACCAAAATGAGTGTCAAAAGGCCTGCTGCTGGTGGAAAGGGGAATAGGCGTGTTGGAAAGGGAAAAAAAGGTTGTGTCCGTGGGGTAGGTGTTAAAGCAACAGTAACATCTGCAGAAGAAAGACCATCTTCCAGCCAAACTAAGATGTCTACTTCTTTTCGTGGACAATGTGATACGATCCCTTTCTTACGGACACGCCCATCGCTACAAATTCCAGATGAGGCACAAAAACAGCAGGTGCTTCAACGGATATCAAGTGCTCCTTCAAGTGGGCTCTCCTCCACCTCAACTTCAACATCACAAATATTCCAGTCCTCAGAGGTGTCACCCCAATCGCACTTTCTTCCTCACAGCTCCCAAGTCTACAGCTGCCCGTCTGAGTATGGGGTAACACAGATGGTTGAGTCTGCAGAGTTGTTTACTCATACTATAGCCTGGGAATCAGAGGTCTGCTCCAGAGCTTCTGTGAATCCAGACGAGGAAATGATCTGCACTGATACCCAGAATCTTTATGAGTCGGATCCAGGACCAGATGAAGAAGGTTCTGAGCATAATGTAGACCCTCGTTCCCAAACTGTAACTCCTGTTGGTGGAGACAATGATGAAGACGATGATGAGACTCGGATACCTGATTGGAGCGACAACTTGACTTTTCGGTCAGGGCAGGAAGAGGTTGGCTCTGAGGACGACAGGTGTGAGAACGTGATGATGATGAGGTTGGAGATCCCACTTACTGTCAACCCACAGCCAGTCGATGAGGTCAGCAGAGGAGGTGGACGAGGATGCTATTGACGACGAGGTTAGGTTGCGCTACACCAGCATGTCGCACACAACATCACCGCTTCTTTGAGAAACTCTGTGTGTGACGGTGCATTTCACCACCGACACTTGGACGAGTAGGCATGGACAGGGGCGTTACATGTCGCTGACTGGGCACTGGCTAACTATGGTGACAGCAGGACAAGGGGCTGCTGTCCAAATCTTGCCGTCCCCACGATTTGTGCGTCAATCCTCTTTATCTAGAAGTTCCTCCACTGCTTCTGCCTCCTCAACCTCCTCTCGGTCCTCCACTTGCACCCAAAGCCTGTCTGGTCATGCCACAAGCTTTCTAACTGCGCAGAAGGGATCCTGCACACCTCCTTACTATGCTGGCAGCAGGGCTCAACGGCATTAGGCGGTTTTTACTTTGAAATGTCTGGGAAATGTGAGTCACACAGCTGAGGAGTTGTGGTCAGCTCTGGAGACCGAGTTTCATGAATGGTTGGCTCCACTGGACCTGCAGCCAGGGAAGGCCGTGTGCGACAATGCTGCAAACCTGGGTGCGGCCCTTCGCCGGGGCAATGTCACACACGCGCCTTTTATGGCTCACGTGTTGAACCTGGTTGTCCAGCAATTTTTAGCCCACTATCCCGGACTAGATGGCCTTCTGCAGAGGGCACGGTCGCTGTGTGCTCACTTCCGCCATTCGCATCCCGCAGCTCAACGACTTACATCTCTACAGAAGTCGTTGGGCCTGCCAGTTCCCCGGCTGAAATGCGACGTGCCGACACGGTGGAATTCAATTCTGCACATGTTGCAGCGACTGTGGCAGCACCAACGAGCCCTGGTGCAATACGTTCTGACGTATAGCCTGGGCCAACGAGATCCAGAGGTGGGGCAAATCACGCTGCAGGAGTGGTCTCAGATCAGGGACCTATGCACCCTTCTGCACAGTTTTGAAATGGCGACGAAGATGTTTAGTGCTGACGATGCCATTATCAGCATGACTATTCCGGTGATTTACATGCTGGAGCACACATTAAACAGAATTCGGAGTCAGGTGGTGGGGCAAGAGGAGGGGGAAGAAGTAGAGGAGGAGTCATATGCGGAAGGGATAACATCTCCAAGGTCCAGACGGTCGGCAGCACCAAGGCGGCAGGCATGGGAGAGTGGGGGAGAGTGATTAACGAGGGCGCATGGTAGCAGCCAAACTGTTGAAGAAGGTGCAGGAGCCGAGGAAGAAGTGAAGGACGAACTGGCGATGGGCATGTAAGACTCATCAGATGAGGGAGACCTTGATCACATTTCTGTTGTGCGAGGTTGGGGGGAGAGGGCAGAGGAAGGAAGCCTGATTCTTACCTCGCCACCAACACAACAAGGACTTGGCCTCCTGGATGCACAAGACACATGAGTGCCTTCTTGCTGCACTACCTGCAACATGACCCTCGGATTGTCAGAATTCGAAGTAATCCCGACTACTGGGTTGCCACACTCTTAGATCCCCGGAACAAAAGTAAATTTGCTGAAATAATTCCTGCCATAGAAAGGGATTCATGCATGCAGGAGTATCAGCAGAGGCTGTTACAAAATCTTACATGTGCTTTTCCACAAAACACCAGTGGTGCACGTAGTGAATCTCACAGTTCTAACTTGCCAACCGTGGGACTGTCGAGTCTTCATCACTCAAACCATAACAGTAACACCATATCTGCTGGTAACAGCAATTTTGTGGAATCGTTTCACCACTTTTTTAGACCATCCTTTGCAAGGCCACAGGAGACAAGAAGTCTGACACATAGTCAACGCCTAGAGAGGATGGTACAGGAGTATCTCAAAGTGAACATCGAAGCCATGACTGTGTCACTGGACCCTTGCTCATTTTTGGGATTCCAATCTAGAAAAATGGCCTGAGCTCACCACTTACTCCTTGGAGATCTTGTCATGCCCCACAACCAGCGTTCTCTCTGTTCAGTGCTGCTCGTGGTGTGCTGACAAATAAGCACACGCCGCTGTCCACTGACAATGTAGACAGACTCGCGTTCATAATTATGAACAAATCATGGATCCGCAAGGACTTTTCTACACCTGTGTCATCCTTAGGAGACTAAAAGCTTGAGGATTTGTGAAAATCACCTCACCAACCATTTTAAGCAACTCTGGGGCAATTGATGCCACTTAAGTGGTGTCTGTGACACAATTTTTGGAAAAAATGGAGACTCTTTTTGGAGTCCCATTGCTGTGTTTTACATAACGTTGGCATTGTCAATTCCAGGTGGGTCGGGTCGCTCCCCCCACCCTTTTAACCGTAAGAAACTACATTCACTATAGCTTGGGGTAACACAGATGGTTGAGTCTGAAGAGCTGTTTACTCATACTATAGCCTGGGAATCAGAGGTCTGCTCCAAAGCTTCAGTGTCAGCGTAGTAGCCCAGCTGTGAAGCAAGCTACACCGCCTGTGTATCTAATAACAATTTTTAACTACATCTAGCCCAGGCAATACTTTGGGCCTAGTAGCAGTGTCTGCTAGTCAGCGGAGTAACCCAGCTGTTTTGCAAGCTACACTGCCTCTAGATCTAATTACAAATTTTTAACTTCATCTAGCCCAGGCAATACTTTGGGCCTAATAGCAGTGTCTGCTAGTCAGCGAAGTAGCCCAGCTGTTAAGAAAGGTACACCACCTGTGCTTTGGACACTTAATCTATTCAAATGAAACGCTTCGGGCCCCCGGGACACTCAGTGAAGAGCATCGGGGAGGCGCCCCAAGGCAAAGGGGCTGGGACTGGCGGTAGCACGCCTTGCGGCGAACCGCCAAGCTCGATCCTTATAAAAGCTTTTTAACTGCAGCAGCTTTAGTTGACTCTACTGGAGCTGGAATTACCGCGGCTGCTGGCACCAGACTTGCCCTCCAATAGATCCTTGAAAAAGGATTTAAAGTGTATTCATTCAAATTACAGAGCTTAGACCTGCCTCCACCGCAGGGGGTCTCGACCCACCAGTGGACCGGCACCAGTATTGGGAGAGGGGGGCTGGCCGTCAGGGTCCATCGCAGCTCTGGCACAAACTCGGCGACACGGAGGTCGCACGGGCAGGAACGGCTTGGCTGTGTCGGCTTCACACTCCAGCGTAGTCCCTTTTCCCGCTTGCGCCCGTAACTTCAAAGGGATACGCAAGCGGCTTTTCTTTCCAGGGCTGTTCCCCGCCCAGCAGGAGGAACGTGGGGGAGCTCAGGCCGGCCTTCCACTGTACTCCCTTACCTCCCTCACCCTCTTTCCTTCTTCCGTTCTCCATCTAACCCCTCGGCTCTGTGGTGTCCGCTCTCCCTCCAGCTCTCTCCTTCTCACAGGTGGACTATCACATGTATTCACACTGTGGCGAATCTTTTGGGCCCAGGCATAAGAAGTCGTCGAGCTAATGGATAATATATGCCCCCTTAGAAACGTCCATGACGACCCAGTCGAGGAAGCAACTAAACGCCTCAAATAGTGAGCAGGATCTGGAGCACCCCATGGGCAAGCAGCGATCTATATAGAATGCTACTCCCCAGAAGCAGCCCAATAGGCGGACACTATTCGGAGGCACAGGTAGTAAGTAACCGGAACGCCCCCTCAATGTCTGTTTTGGCCATTAGGGTGCCCCTTCCCAACTTCTTGACCCGCCTGATTGCCTTGTCAAAGGATGTACAGTATATACTATGTTGTCGTTTACTGACCTGCCCCTTGGATATGACAAATGGTGGATTAGTCTGAATGTATTGGGTTCCGTTTTTGGCACGACTCCCAACGGGGATACCACTACGTCTTGTAAGGAAAGTGTTCTGAATGGAACCGCCATTATACCTAGAGATATTTATTTTTTTAATTTTCTTGTCACGACGTCTGGGTGTTGGTAGGCTGATTTAGATTTTTACTCCAGCCTTTCTTGATTTTAAAAGGGCATGACATGCCTATATCTGTGTCTCCTCCTCCTTTTACTCCTCCACCTCTTTTCTTTTCACATGACTGTATGTACTTGTCACTTTTCCATGTGTTAGTTGTGTCTTCTGAGCAGTTTGTCAGGTTTTGGACACCTTTGAACGTGTTTTCTATGTGTTTTCTATGTGTTTCTATGTGTTTTTGTTTGCCTGCCATTGGTTTTAACGGTGTTCGACGAACCCTTCGAAGAACAGTTCGGCGAACATACCGGTGTTCGAACCGAACCGAACCTGAACACTACGGGGGTGGCTCAACTCTAGTGTTCATATCCCCGTGTGTGGTGAGTATACCATGTCGGGGCCCCACCTTAGCAACTGTACGGTCTATACTCTTTGGCGCCATCACTCTCATTCTTTAAGTCCCCCTTGTTCACATCTGGCAGCTGTCAATTTGTCTCCAATACTTTTCCTTTCATTTTTTCCCCATTATGTAGATAGGGGCAAAGTTGTTTGGTGAATTGGAACTCGCTTGGTTAAAATTTCGCCTCACAACATAGGCTATGACGCTCTCGGGGTCCAGACGTGTGACTGTGCAAACTTTGTGGCTGTAGCTGCGACGGTGCAGATGCCAATCCCGGACATACACACATACAGTACAGACCAAAAGTTTGGACACTCCTCATTTAAAGATTTTTCTGTATTTTCATGACTATGAAAATTGTACATTCACACTGAAGGCATCAAAACTATGAATTAACACATGTGGAATTATATACTTAACAAAAAAGTGTGAAACAACTGAAAATATGTCTTATATTCTAGGTTCTTCAAAGTAGCCACCTTTTGCTTTGATGACTGCTTTGCACACTCTTGGCATTCTCTTGATGAGCTTCAAGAGGTAGTCACTGGAAACAGTCTTCACTTCACAGGTGTGCCCTGTCAGGTTTAATAAGTGGGATTTCTTGCCTTATAAATGGGGTTGGGACCATCAGTTGTGTTGTGCAGAAGTCTGGTGGATACACAGCTGATAGTCCTACTGAATAGATTGTTAGAATTTGTATTTGTGTTGAGAAGTTTGGTTCAATCCAGCCCTTGTTCATTTTTATAAGAGTCAGCCTGTCAGCATTTTTAGTTAACAGGCGGATGCTCCTATCAGATATATCAGTTATAATGCCCCGGCGGCACTAAAAATCCTCTTTGACAAAACGCTAGCGGCAGGGCAGGCCAGGACTTCCAAGGTGTAGAGAGCCAGTTCATGCCACTTGTCCAGCTTGGATACCCAATAATTATAAGGCACAGAGGAATCATGGAGGATTTTGGTACGGTCGGAAAGGTATTCCTTCTGCATCTTCCCAAATTTTTCCCTCCTTGTGAGAATACTACTCGCATCAGGGCTTGTGCGATATTAGGGTCTGAGAAAACTGTGCCAGAACTTTGACAGTGTTCCCTTGCCTCTGCTGGATTGGATTTATGTCTGTCTCACCTGTACTCCTTGGTTGTCTAACGAACTGTGACCTCTGCTTCCAGAGTTTTCAGATGGGCATTTTTTTAATAATTCCACAACAAGGGCCTTCTGGTACTGCCTCATTTTAGCAGACCTGTCCGCTGCAGGAATAAGAGATAGAAAGTTCTCCTTGTAGCGTGGGTCTAGAAGTGTCATCAACCAGTAATCTCTGTAATAGGATGAAGTTGGTGCCTGGAATAAAAACCGTGCTCCTCCGTGGTGAAGAAATTTGACGAGAGATTGTATATAATTAACAATCTTGTAGTTTATTACTAAAAGCTACGATTGCTGCGCGTTTCGTGGACGTCCCGTCCACTTCCTCAGGTACATAGCTGATGTAGACCGATTCATCAAACGGTCTTATATACATAAATCCACACGTGGTAAAAAAAGCCCGCTGTTATTCTTGGCGCCAAAAACAACAAACGGTTTACAGAAAAAAAAAAATGAAATATTGATGAATAGTTTAAATGAAAATATTGATCGACTAGTTACACTCTTATGGATATATAATAAAAACCATAAAACAAGTAATATAACCTCTGGAATTGAATCATCCAAATACAAAATATAATTACAATATAATATAAATACAATCTCTCGTCAAATTTCTTCACCACGGAGGAGTGCAGATTTTTTCCCGGCACCAACTTCATCCTGAATACCTCAATGGCAGGACATAAGCTGAGGGCTGGAAATTTCTTAGATTTGTTAAATAGATTATGGAGAAAGTCACTAACCTCTGAATTACTTTCTGCCTCCAGAGATTCCAGGGTTTCCAATGCTTCCCTTTCTTCTCTGGTAGGAAATAGGTCATGTAACGCTGTTTTGTAATGTAATTTTTTGTAAATGAGTTTCCTTGCAAATAGATGTGTATCTTTCACAGTCGTGAACTTGTCTAGGTGATGAGCGGGAGAATAGATAGGGCCCTTCTCTAAGAGTGTTAGTTGAGTTGTGGATAAGGTATGGGTAGACAAATTAATTACCTTATATCTGTCACCACCTACCTTTTATATGCAGCTGGTATCTCTTCTTTGTCCAGACGTTTAGTATATATTGATCTGGATATTTTGGTTGTTTAACATAACTTACAAGCACAGTATACAATCATGCATATGTGTTATCCTGGCACAACGCTCCCCAAAGAGCCTCACGCGAAACGCGCGTCGGGGCCCCAGCAAGACACCTGAATTGATAATATTGTCACTTCTTTTCATGTACCCATATTTGTGGACTCACATGGTTGTCTCTCTGTCCTTTGTGTGGTTTTCACCTATGACCTACTATTTTATTGGTTGTGCTCTATTTAGGAGTGTCCGTGGGACCTCCTTTTTATATCTTTGATACAAAATAAAACAGATCTTTTATCTGGAATCATTATGATGTTGACCTGACTCTTTTTTGGGCTCTGTCACGCCACTCTTTTTGTAGGTTGTGCATTGTGTATAATGTAGCAACAGATTATGGGAGTACGGAGAGAGGCAGGGTTTCATATCCAGTACCATAATATATAAAACAGCTCTTTTTAGAGCAAAATAATATTCCTCAGTACCAGCTTATACTAAACAATTTTTTCAGCTAAATAATATTTCTGGCCTATTGCTGAAATAGCGTATATTTATCTAGCAATTGTGCGACTGGCACAAAGCCTCCTGAGATACGCAAACGTCACTATTTACCAGTAATTTTCCTGAGTCTGCAGTTGCAGTGTCTAATAAAGCTAAAAAAAATTACTCACACATTGCTACATACAGGGACTTAATACATAACACATCTGTGAGGGTATTTGTGAAAAATAAAGCCAGGGATTTTTTTTCATAAAGCATTCAATATGGGAAAGGGTGACTTTAAGGAACGGGGATGTGGATGTGGTGGTGCCCAAAGATCAGAAGTAGTGATGAGCGAGCGTGCTCGACACTGCTCGGTACTCACCTGAGGATCTCGCTGCTCGACATGCTTGGCGAGTATTTCCGGGATGCTTGGGCGGGAGCTCGGGTCCCTGCCCTGCATGTCTGGTACTCTTAAGAGAGCCAGTGAACATGCAGGGATTGTCTGCCACTCACTGTAATACCGTAGCCATCTTGGTTGTGGCATTAGAGTGATTGGCTGGCCGCATATCGTCATCAGGTATATATAAGACCTGGTGCCCCTATGCTCATCACAGTCTAACCTGGAAACAAGCAGAGTAGGGAGAGGTGCTGCTGTGTGAAGGACAGAATTGGCGGTGTAATAGTTAGGTATAGGTATTCCACACCAAGATAGATATCCATCTGAACTAACAGTCCTTCTGAGGACTAATCCAGCTGCATATATTCAGTGGTGATAGCAGGAGTTAGGCAGGCAGGTTTTGTGGACACTGTATACAGCACAATAGGGTCCATTGCACGTTCTGTCTGCTCCTGCTGTTACAGATATCTGTAGACATGGCCCCAGATATCAGGGGCCAGGGCTAATTTTTTTTAATCTTAATCCTGATTAGTAGCTTAAAAAGCAATACAGTACACCATTTTGCTGCTCCATATGCTTGTTAGCAGAATACAGGCATTTTGTTTTATTTTATTCACATTGCTGTATTGTAAAGCGGAGACAATTTTCCATCATCACACCTGATCCCATATTACTGCCGTAATAATAGACATTTTGTTGAGCGTGCGAAATATACTCTATTTAAAGTCAGCCAGCTGTGTGTTGTTGAACCTATTCACACTTGGTGGTTGAACAATGCTATACTAAGAGGCCCCAGCCTAAAACCATGGTCGTCACACCTGATCCCATATTACTGACATAATAAGACATTTTGTGGAGCATACCAAATATACTCGATTTAAAGTCAGCCAGCTGTGTGTTGTTGAACTTATTCACACTTGGTCGCTGAACAATACTACACTACAAGGCCACAGCCTAAAACTGTGGTCGTCACTAGTGTTGAGCGAATTTGTTCGGCGAATGTGCGAAAGTTTCAAATTCGGCACGAATATGACACGTTCGGATTCGTGATCACAAAGGCGAGCAAACTTTCTTAAAATCTGAAAAGTTTAAGAATTTGCACGGGACCATGAATACAGGGCAACCACAACGTTTTGAACAGTTTTGCTAGCATAGTGCAAGTGTATGATGGGCGGTGATATGTGTCGGGTGAGTGTGGGGGCTGTGGAGAGCTTAGAACAGGTCAGATCAGCGGCGCACTTTTCTTTTTTCCTGTGGGCGGTAACTTTAACTGAGGAAAGCGCAGCCAGCCAATCATAGCGCAGGAAGCATTTACACTGTCCAGACATAAGGGCTTCTGCAATTGGCTGCAGAAATCACATGTCCTCTCAATATAAAAAGCGGCCATGTTCCCTCAGCTCCATTATATCCATGTCACTGCTGGACGCAGACGCAGCTCAGTGTTCTCCTGTGTAATGAGAGATATTAGCTAGATAGATGGGCGCTTGTGTGGTAGTCAGATAGTGTAGATAATTCCTGGCCTGTGTACCTCTGCAACCGCTGGGGCAGCACATTTTTGGTGTTCTTGTGCAAGTACTGAGATTCTGACAGAAACAGAGGGCCAATGCCATACAATAGTGCTGTGCACCGCTGGTATAGAGCTCCATGTCTCAGTACACCTTGAATCTTTTTTTGCACTTGCTAATGTGATCAAGCAAGCGCAGTGCACCTTTTCATTTAGTGGGGTTGAAATTGTGTTCTGCTATTTTTCTGTTGCTATTGTGATATTGAAAGCTGTGTGCACTAAATATTTTTTTAGTGTCAGATACTATTTTAGTGGAGTTGAACTTCAGGTGGTTTCAGAGTGAAAAAATACATTTTCACTCTTGCTATGCCCAGTCCAAAAAATGTTTTTTCCTGTGCCAAAAGTCATACAGTGCTATAAGCCTGCTACTACGTCAGTGGCGGTCAAATTCAGCTTGTACGCACAGTCAAACCTATATATATTTTTGGTTGGCAGACAGAGTCCACCAAAAGTTTTTTACTGTGGCAAAGTTGATCCAGTCTGTTAAAAGGCGGATCCTATTTTAGTGGAGTTGAACTTGTCCTGGTTTCACAGTAAAAAAAACAAAAACTTCTCTTACCTGGCCCAGTCCAAAAAATATTTTTTCCTGTGCCAAAAGTCATAGAGTGCTATAAACCAGCTACTACGTCAGTGGTGGTCAAAGTCAGCTGGACGCAGAGCTTATGCAGAGTAACCCAAATATATTTTTAGCTCTGAGTAAAGTGATACAGCTGGCTACATCTGAGTTTGAAATACTTTGGAGCATATATTCTATGTCATACTGGCCTCATCCACATTCAAAAAAAATAATTTCTTCTGTTCCTAAAGTAATACAGCAGGGGACATCTCAGTTTGAAATTGTTTGGAGAACATCTCGTAGGTTTTATCGGCCTCATGCACACTAACAAATTTCTTTTGTCTGTTAGTAATGTTATACGGCAGGCCATATCTTACCTTGTCATTTAGTGTCACTGAAATTCAGGTGTGTGCTGAGCTATTGCACAGGAAAAAAACGTATTTTTCTTTAGTTAATTGTTTGTTCCTACGTCTGTATCTGACCAACATGAGTGGGAAAAAGAGAGGGCGTGGTAGAAGGGGGAATAGGCTTGGTGTTCAAGGTGTATGTGGGGTATGTGGTAATGTTAGTGAAAGCACTAGTGAACCAACACAAACAGGTCCTATCCAAAGACAACTGACAACTTATGTTAGTCCTTTGGCAGCCGCACAGCGATACGCCTTGTTGATAAGGCCCAGAAAGAGCAGGTGCTCCAGTGGATGGCAAGCTCTGCTTCCAGTGGCGTCTCCGCCTCTTCCTCCACCTCAACATCACACGCAGTACAGTCCTCAGAGGTGGCACCCCAATTACTCATGTTTTCCCCTCGTCACAACTGCCCAGCTGACTGTAGCGAACCACAGATGGGCGAGTCTGTAGAACTATTCACCCATTCTACACCATGGGCATCAGAAGTGTACTCCAAACAGTCACAGAGTCAAGGGGAGGAAAGCATCTGCACCGATGCCCAAAATTTTTTTAGCTTGGATTCGGGGCAGGACGAAGTAGGGTAAGAACAGGTTCCTGAACCTCATCACCAGACGTTAACCACAGGGGAGGGAGGTGATCCAGATGAGACTCGGATACCTGAGGCTCATGCGGATTGTACTGTGCTGTCAGGGCAACAAGAGGAGAGGGGTCACTCTGAGGGCGGGGAATGGGATAACACATTGGATGATGACGAGGTTGAAGATCCTACTTGATGTGAACTCAGAGTGACGCAGCGGAGTAGCTCATCAGAGGAGATGGAGGAGGAAGACGAGGAGGTTACATTTCACCCTATGGCACAGACATGGAGTGATGCAAGCACGAGGAGCACTGCATCCTTCCTTGTCTAAATCTACGTGTGCCTGGGTGCATTTCACCACAGACACCTTGACGACTAAGCATAGCCAAGGGCGTTACATCTCGCTGACTGGGCACTGGGTGACTCTGGTGGCCGTGGGGGAAGGGGCTGATCCACAAATCTTGGAATCCCCAAGGCTTGCAGAAGAAACCTCTGCATTTCCCACTTCCTCCCCTGCTTATGCGTCCTCCACCTCTAGGGCCTCCAACTGCACAAATAACCTCGGCCTTAACGAGACACGCATTCCAAGGGTGCGGAGCGAATACACACCACCTCCATAATGCGCAGTCAGGGCTCACCATAATCAGGCAGTCTTCAAATTAATATGCCTTGGAAATCGCAGTCATACAGGTGAAGAGTTGTGGGCAGCTCTCCAGGCTCAGTTTGAGCAATGGCTGTCTCCGCTGAATCTAGAGCCAGGGAAGGCCATGTGCGATAACGGTGCGAACCTGTTAGCGGCCCTAGGCTGAGGCAAGCTCGCACACGTGCCTTGCATGGCTCACGTAATCAACCTGGTGGTACAGCGATTTCTCCGCCACTATCCTGGCCTGGATGAGCTGCTTCACAAAGTACAGAAGCTGTGTGCTCACTTCTACCGTTTGCAACCCTCATGTCATGGTAGAAGTGGAGGGTACAGTCAGCGTTCCCACGTTAGGCCTAACGTGGGAACGCTGCCTGTACCCTCCACTTCTACCATTTATGGGACTCCCCATCTAGAGACACCCCTGATACAGGAACTGCAGCTCTTCACAGGCTGATGAACCCCTGTCTTGTTAAGCTTCTGACTGCAACTTCTCTCTACATTCTATGGTGCCTTCCTACTAAAACAAACTTGATACAATAGCGACTTAATGAATAAGGCCAGTGTGGCCGAAACGTCTACCTATTGTCGCCTTCACCACTGTTATTTTTCCTACATTTCATTTGTATGAATAAATTGGCACTAAAAAGCAAAACTTCCTATGAGTTTGCGATGAATTAATTTTTACGTGATTTGAGGACATTTCCAGTCCATTGCATCTGCACCTCAACTCTATTTGACAGTGTGCACGCTAATTTTCTATTTTCTGCCTAGCAGGGGTCAGAGACGCCGATGCTACAGTACCCCCCCCTCCCCCCTTACGCCCCCTCTTTTTTAGGCCAGAAATTTTTCAAGGAGCAGCGGGCATGGATGTTCTCCCTGGGTTCCCAAGTTCTTTCTTCTGGGCCAAACCCCTTCCAATCCACCAGAAAAAAGGTTTTTCCTCTTACCCTTTTGGTGGCCAGAATATTCTCTACCTCAAAAACATCCTCAGCGGAAACCGGAGCAGAGGAAGAACCTGGATTGTTGGAAAAAGAATTAAAGACAACTGGTTTGAGGAGAGATACGTGGAAGGAGTTGGGAATCCGTAAGGTGGCTGGGAGTTTTAACTTGTAGGCCACTGGATTGATTTGTTTAAAGGACTTCAAATGGACCGATGAACCGAGGGCCCAACTTGTAGGAAGGTATTTTGAGCCGAACGTGTTTGGAGGAGAGCCAAACCTTGTCTCCCAGACGGAATTGAGGCGGATCCAGACGTCTCTTGTCAGCATATCTCTTCATCCGCTGGGAGGACTGAAGAAGTGCGGACCTAATATTCTCCCAAATGGTGGAAAAATCGCTGACCAGAGACTCCGCGGCAGGGTTGTCCACAGAAGCGGAGACGGGAAACGGAATTCGGGGATGTTGACCATAGACTATAAAGAACGGAGACTTGGAAGACGATTCGCTCTCATCGTTGTTGTAGGAGAATTCGGCCCATGGCAGGAGATCCACCCAATCAGTATGGTGAGCGTTAACAAAGTGCCGGAGGTAGCTGGTAAGGATCTGGTTTATCCGCTCCACTTGACCATTGGACTGTGGATGGTAAGCAGAGGAGAAATCCAGGGTGACATCCAGCAGCTTACACGTAGCTCTCCAGAAACGTGAGGTGAACTGAACCCCTCGATCGGACACGATGTGGAGGGGTAGGCCATGGAGACGGAAGATGTGAAGGAAGAAGTCCTTAGCTAACTCAGATGCAGACGGGAGACCAGGCAGAGGGATGAAGTGAGCCATTTTAGAAAAGCGGTCGGCGACCACCCAAATGACAGTACAACTGGCAGAGACAGGGAGATCTGTAATAAAGTCCATAGCAATGTGTTGCCACGGGGCATCAGGTATGGGAAGAGGCAGGAGATGACCGGCTGGTAGATGTCTGGGAACTTTGTTGCGGGCACAGGACGAACAGGCTGAGATGAAGTCTACCACATCCTTGCACAGGGTAGGCCACCAGTAATGCCGGGTGATGAGCAGGAAGGTCTTCTTTTGG
Source organism: Phyllobates terribilis (assembly GCF_046119375.1). Taxonomy (NCBI): domain Eukaryota; kingdom Metazoa; phylum Chordata; class Amphibia; order Anura; family Dendrobatidae; genus Phyllobates; species Phyllobates terribilis. Next base: position 2,772,935 of record NW_027362900.1, read on the forward strand.
CCAGCATGACCGGCTAGTTTAGATGAATGACCACAGCGAAGAACTTTCTCACGATCTGGTACTGATACAAACTTCTTAACGGGTGGAAGACGAGTCAGATCCAAGGGGGCCACCTTCATCACCTTGGAGGGGTCGATGTTGTGCATAGGCTCCTCCTCTTTATCGGAGAAGAGGAAGGATCCGGACAAGGCGTCGGCTTTGACATTCTTGTCCGCTGGGCGGAAATGTAGGACGAAGTCGAAGCGGGCGAAGAACAAAGACCACCGGGCCTGACGCGGATTGAGTCTTTGGGCATTTTGGAGATATGCCAGGTTTTTGTGATCCGTATAGATGATCACCGGGTATAGAGCCCCATCAAGCAGGTAGCGCCACTCCTCCAGCGCCAATTTAACGGCTAACAATTCTCGGTCTCCAATGGAGTAGTTGCGCTCAGACGAGGAGAAGAGTTTGGAGAAGAAGCCACAGGTTACCATTCTCCCGGATGAAGACTTTTGGGTGAGCACCGCTCCGGCTCCGGAGGAGGAAGCATCAACCTCCAGGTAGAATTGTTTGTTGCAGTCCGGACGGTGCAGAACCGGGGCAGAGGAGAAGGCTTGCTTTAAGGAGAGGAAGGCCTCCTCAGCTTCGGGCGACCATACCTTAGGATTTGCTCCCTTACGGGTGAGCGCAGAAATGGGAGCAGTCCGGGAAGAGAAGTGCGGAATGAAGAGACGATAGGAGTTGGCGAAGCCCAGGAATCGCTGAATCGCCTTCAACCCCTCCGGACGGGGCCACTTTAGGACAGCAGAGAGCTTCTCGGGATCCATTTGTAAGCCTGTCTGGGAGATAACGTAGCCCAGGAATGGAAGAGAGGTTTGCTCGAAGAGGCACTTCTCGTATTTTGCACAGAGGTGGCTCTGCCTGAGCCTAAGCAGGACCTGATGAACATCCCTCCGGTGTGTGGGAAGATCCGGAGAGAAGACCAAGATATCGTCCCGGTATACTACCACGCAGGAGTAAAGAAGATCACGGAAGATGTCGTTGACCAGTTCTTGGAAGACAGCGGGAGCATTGCAGAGACCGAAGGGCATCACACGGTATTCATAGTGACCGTCCCGGGTATTGAATGCCGTTTTCCACTCGTCACCTTGACGGATTCAGACCAGGTTATACGCTCCACGTAGATCCAGCTTGGAAAAGATCCTGGCGCCCTTAAGGTGATCAAATAACTTGGAGATGAGCGGCAGGGAATATTTGTTTTTTACGTGATCTGATTGAGTCCTCTATAATCAATACAGGGGCGTAGCGAGCCATCCTTCTTCTTGACAAAGAAGAATCCGGCTCCAGCCGGGGAGAGAGATTTCCGGATGAATCCCCTAGCCAGATTATCCTCAATGTATTCAGACATGGCCCGGGTTTCGGCCACCGACAACGGGTAAATACGCCCACGGGGTGGAGTGGCGCCAGATACCAGGTCAATCGGGCAATCATATGGCCTATGAGGTGGCCGTGTCTCTGCTTCCTTTTTACCGAAGACATCCGCGTAGGACCAGTAAGGAGCCGGTAGACCGGGTAAATTAGCTGGGGTAGGTAGTGGATGAGTCGGGCGAACCGGAACCAGGCAGGTCCTATGGCAGTCCTGCCCCCATCGGAGTACTTCACCGGATTGCCAGTTCAGCACGGGTTCATGTGTCTGGAGCCAGGGTAGACCTAGCAATAGGGAGTGAGAGAGTCCGGACAGCACATGGAAGGAGATCTTCCCTGAGTGCAGCATTCCCACCTGCAAGGTTAGGGGCTCAGTGATGAGCAGGATGGTCACCGGAAGGAGTCTTTCATCCACGGAGCCGACAGACAATGGTTCAGCCAGAGGTTTGGTGGGAATTCGGTATCTCTCTACCAGGGACTGGGAAATGAGGTTTCCAGCAGCTCCAGAATCCAGATGAGCAGTTTCAAAGAGACGGTTCTCTCCCCAGGAGATAGAGACAGACAAAGTCAGGGATGGAGAGGGCTTACTTTTGCCTAGGGCGACCTCTCCAAGTGGTCCTAGGCACTGAAGTTTCCTGGCCTCTCCGGGAAGGAACGGATCAGGTGCTCTTTACTGCCACAATAGAAACAGCTCCCCTCGGCTCGACGTGACTCTTGGCGAGATTTGACCATCTTGGTCTGGTCGATCTGCATGGGTTCGGGCGAGTGCGCCCAGGGAGTGACTGGTTGAGAGGCAGGTCTCTGGAAAGTAGGAGCAAGGCGGGAGAACTTTCTCTCCCGGGTGGTCTCTTTGGTGCTTTCTTGGAACCGGATGTCAGTCCGGGTAGCGAGTGACACCAGGTCATCCAGGGTGGTAGGAATGTCCCGACCGGCTAGCTCATCCTTAATCCGACCGGAAAGACCCTCCCTGAAGACGGACAATAGAGCCTCGTTATCCCAGGCAAGCTCAGAAGCGAGGGTACGGAACCATATGGCATATTGGCCCACGGTGAGACTCCCTTGGTGGAGACGTAGCAGAGAGGAGGCTGAAGAGGTTTTTCGCCCTGGTTCATCGAAGACTTTCCGGAAAGCAGCGAGGAAAGACGACAGGTCGGACACCAGGGGATCCCCTCTCTCCCACAAGAGATTTAGCCATACCAGTGCTTCCCCAGTGAGATGGGACATGATGAATGCCACTTTGACCCGGTCGGAGATGAACTGATGTGCCAAGAGTTCAAAGTGCAGGGTGCACTGGTTTATGAAACCTCGAGCTAAGGCGGGGTCGCCACCAAAACGAGGAGGCGCAGAAAGGCGGGGACGGGGGCTGGATGCCATGGTATTGGTGGGCAGCGGCGCTGCCGGAGCGGGAGTCGTACGACTCGAGGTGGACGAAGGAGGAACAGGCAGTGTGTCCAGGTGGGAGTTGACACTCCGCAGGAAGTTCAGGATGGTTTCCTGTTGGGATCTCTGACGGGACACCTCCTGGTATAGGTCTGAGAGCGAGGGAGCTTGGGTGCCACCGGGTTCCATGGCCCGAGCAAACTGTTACGGATCTGGGTGGTGGAACCTCTGTGCCACGGTGCAAGGAGGGACCCAGAGGGGCATAACTAAGTATCAACTCAGACCGACCCTGGTCGTACGGCGGCTAACGACTCCGTGACCAGGGAGGGACCGAGCAGAGGGACCAGGTGCTACTCTGGGGATGACCTTGTAAGAGAGCAGGTGGCTCCCATGGGTCAGAAGACTGGGACTGACAGGTATAGCGGATGGGCACAACAAGCAGGCAGAAGTCTCTGGGTTAGTTGACGGGTGGTCATGGCACGTGACGGCAGAGCAGGCTGAAGTCTCTAGGTTAGCAGACAGGTAGTCACAGCAGGTGACAGCAGGAGCCTCCAGGTAGGCCATCAGGTGGTCACGGCAAGTGACGGCAGAGCCTCCATGTAGACTAGCAGGTAACAGGAGGGTAACAGGCGAGTGCTCCCAGGTGAGCAGACTAGCAGGCACGGCAGGTATCAGGCAGGTAACTGGCAGGTGCTTCCTGGTAATCAGGCGGACTTGCCCATAGACAGACTGGCGGGTTGAACGGAAGACAGACTGTCGGGCTGGAGAGTAGTCAGACTGGCGGACTGGAACAGTAGTCAGGCTGGCAACTGGACCTGAGGGCTGAAGCAGAGGTAAGTATGCTGTGCATCAACTATTGCTCGGGCACCTCCATTTTGGAGGAGGTGCCTTATATATGGGAGGTCCTCTGGTTATTGGTCGGGGACTCCTTAGGACGACGCGCGCGGCCCCTTTAAGAGAGAGGGAGTGCACGCGCCCTAAGCACAGTGCCCGGGAAGCTGCGCGCGCCGGCAGCAGCAGGAAGAGGAGCGCAGGAGGATGCCGCGTGGGGAGTGGGGAGGTGAGAGGGACGGCGTCTCTGCCTAGCAGGGGGCAGAGACGCCGATGCTACAGTGTAGTTTTCAAAATGGTGTTACTTGTGGGGATTTTTCACTCTTTAGGCACATCAGGGGCTCTCCAACATGACATGGCGTCCACTAACGATTCCAGCCAATTTTGCATTCCAAAAGTCGAATGGGACTCCTTTCCTTCCGAGCCCCCAAACACTAGCTTTCCACCACATATGGAGTATAAGCGTATTCAGGAGAAATTACACAACAAATGGTATGGTGCATTTTCTCTTTTTATTATTCTGAAAATGCTAAATTTGGGCATAAAACAGAAGTGTTGTGGTAAAAATAAGATTTTTTTATTTTCTCGGCTCAACGTCAAACTTCTGTGAAGCACTTGTGGGTTCAAGGTGCTCACCACATATCTTGATAAATTCCTTGACGTGTCTAGTTTCCAAAATGGGGTCACTTGTGGGGGTTTCCACTGTTGAGGCACATCAGGGGCTCTTGAAACGCAACATGGCGTCCACTACCGATTCCAGCCAATTTTTTGTTGCAAAAGTCGAATGTGCTCCTTTCCTTCCGAGCCCTGCCGTGCCCCCAAACACTAGTCTTCCACCACATATGGGATACCAGCGTATTCAGGAGTAATTGCACAACAAATTGCATGGTCTATTTTCTCATGTTAGATTTGTGAAAATGCAAAATTTTGGACAAAAGTCAAATTTTTGTGGGAAAAAATAAAATGTTCATTTTTTTCCATTCACATTCCTGTGAAGCACCTGAAGGGCTAATAAACTTCATGAATGTTGTTTTGAGCACCTTGAGGGGTTCAGGTTTTAGAATGGTGTCACTTTTGGTATTTTCTGTCATATAGACCGCTCAAAGTCGCTTCAAATGTGATGTGGTCCCTAAAAAAATGGTTTTGTAAATTTTGTTGGAAAAATGAAAAATCGCTGGTCAACTTTTAACCCTTATAGCTACCTAATAAAAAAAAAATTTGGTTCCAAAATTGTGCTGAAATAAAGTAGATATGTTAGACATGTGGAAAATGTTATTTATTAACTATTTTTTGTGAAATATCTCTCTGATTTAAAGGCATAGGAATTCAAAGTATGAAAATTGTGACATTTTAGAAATTTTCCATATTTTTTTTCACAAATAAACGCAAGTCATGTCAAAGAAATTTTACCAATGTTGTGAAGTACAACATGTCACAAAAAAAAAAAAAAAAACACAGTCTCAGAATCAGGGGGATCCGTTTGAAGCGTTCCAGAGTTATTACCTCATAAAGTGACAATGGTCAGAATTGAAAAAAAATGGCCTGGTCACTAACCTACAAAGTGGCTCGGTCCTTAAGGGGTTAAACGGAGTATAATTATTATTATTTATTATTATAGCGCCACTAATTCCTTGGTGCTTTACATGTGTAACAGGGTATACATAGCAAACAATGAGTACAATAATTTCAACAAAAATTAGTCACCGACTGGTACAGGAGGAGAGAGAACCCTGCCGGCGAGGGCTCACAATCTACAAGGGATGGGTGAGTACAGTAGGTGAGGAAATATTTGACAGGTTCCCTAAAAATTTCTGGATTAGTACCACAGTAATATCTGATATGTATGACGACCACGGTTTTAGGTACTGACCTTGTAGTATGGTATTGGTTAGCGACCAAGTGTGAATAGTTTGGAACAACACACAACTGCCAGACTTTAAATGGAGTATAAAGAACGCCTTGTAAACACCACAACACACGGCTCCACTTCGTACACCTCATACACGTAAAGCTCTGCTACGTACGCCTTGTACACGCACGGCTATGCACACCTCGTACACGCACGGCTCCGCTTCGTACCCCTTGTACATGCTGTGACGGATCAGCAATTGGGTAGGCGCAGTTTCACACAGGAATGCAGCCTGCAGGTTCAAAAACAAAAGTGATGGTTTATTAAATGTCCATAAACCAACCAGGAAAACAAAACATATACCTTTTTGTGCCAGAAAAAAAGCTGTTAACAGAACAAAACTCAAAATAACCAGTCCATATGCAGCACGGCTTCAGCCGTTTAAATGTAGTGTTTTTCTCTGCCTCCAGCAGACTCTGAGCAGCACATGCAAGATCTGCTCACCTTGCACAACACACAGCACACTGAGACAGGCGCAGCTGTCTTAAATCAGGCCTTCCAAGACCTGAACGGAAGGTAAGTGAGCAGCTGATCCCCTCCCCCAGCTTTTTCAGCTGCTTGTAAAACCCGGCCCTTTAATGCGGGCCCATTAACTCCCTCTCAGCACTATGTGTGCTGGAGCCTGCTTCTTCGGCGGGTCCTACATCACCGAAGCTTGGTACTTCGGGGACACATACCTCCCGTCCACGACCTGTCCGGTAGCAACCTTACAAACCCCCATTCTGCCCAAAGCGGGAGCCTTGGCACCTTCTGCCACCATACAACAGACCCTTGACAGGGCATCAGCATTCCCATGTTGTTTCCCAGGCCTATGCTCTACCTGGAAACTAAAATCTTGTAGGGCTAGGAACCATCTAGTTACTCGGGCATTGTTCCCCTTCTTTTCTCGCATTCACCGCAGTGGGGCATGGTCCGACACTAACCTGCACCATCTACCTAACAGGCAATATCTCAGAGTGTCCAACGCCCACTTGATGGCTAAACATTCTTTTTCCACTATAGAGTAGTTCTTCTCGCATGTGGACAGTTTTCGACTGAGGTACATTAGAGGGTGTTCGTCTCTGTTAATCTCCTGGGACAAGACTGCTCCCAGCCCGACATCCGATGCATCCATCTGGACCACAAACTCTTTGGAGAAGTTGTGCGCCACCAAGACTGGCTGTTTACAGAGGGCCAGTTTCAATTCCTGGAAGGCCACTTCAGCTTCCGTGGACCACTTGGCCATAGCTGACTTCGTCCCTTTCAGCAGATCCGTCTGCTATCAGGGCAAAGTTAGGGACAAATCTTCGATAGCAGCCCACGATGCCTAGAAATGCCCTGACCTGCTTCTTCAAGAGGGGCTGTGGCCAGTTCAGGATCGCCTCGACCTTATTTATTTGTGGTTTTATTTCCCCTCTACCAACCACGTAGCTCTGATACTTTGCTTCTTCAATCTCCATGGCACATTTCTTCGGGTTGATGGTAAAGCCCGCCTTCCTTAGGGCGTCAAGTATGGCTTGAACTTTTCCAAGAATACGTTCCCAGTCCTGGCTGAATATGATGATGTCATCTAGGTAGGCCGCTGCATACTTTTTGCGGGGTGCTAAGATCCGGTTCATGGCTCTCTGGAAGGTGGCCGGAGCTCCCTGCAACCCAAAAGCCATCCTGATGTATTGATAACATCCGTCTGGCATCGAGAAATCCATCTTCTCTCTGGCCTCTTTGGACTGGGGAATCTGCCAATATTCTTTGGTGAGGTCCAGGGTGGTGATGTACCGAGCGGGTCCTAGCCTTTCAATAAGTTCATCTAACCTAGGTATTGGGTAGGCGTCAAACTTCAAGACCTCGTTCAGCTTCCGATAGTCGTTGCAAAACCGCGATTCTCCATCTGGTTTCGGCACAAAGACTATAGGACTGGACCAGCCACTCTTGGACTCCTCAATGACTCCCAGGTTCAGGATCCGCTTCACCTCTTTCGAGATCACCTCTCTGCAGGCCTCTGGGTCCGATATGGTTTTAGGTTGACATGAACATGAGGCTCTGTGAGTACTTCATGCTCTATGGCCTGATTGAGTCCTGGCAACTCCGAAAACGGGTCTTTATTTTAATGTAGCAACTCTTTGCACTGTTGCTTTTGGGCACGTGACAGTGACTCTGCCACCTTGACCTCTTTCACATAAGCGTCAGGCTCCGCCACTAAACACGAAGCTTCCACGGGTTCCCTATCTCACTATGGCTTAATCAAGTTGACGTGGTACACCTGGTAGGGCTTCCTTCTCTCTGGCTGGTAGAGTTTATAGTTGACCTCACCAACCTTTTCAACTATTTCGTAGGGGCCCTGCCACTTGGCTAAGAATTTGCTCTCCGCTGTAGGTACCAGTACCCGATCCCTAGGATTGAAGTGTCTCACTTGTGCTGATCTATTGTTCACCCTAGATTGCGCCTCTTGTGCTTGGAGGAGGTGCTCTTTCACGATGGGCATCACCCTGGCAATTCTCTCTTGCATTTGGGCCACGTGTTCGATTACACTCTTGCAGGGTATAGACTCCGCTTCCCAGGTCTCCTTTGCCACATCCAGGAGTCCTTGGGGGTGTCAGCCATCCAACAGTTCAAAAGGGGAGAATCCAGTACAGGACTGTGGTACCTCTCTGATGGAGAAGAGAAGGTACGGAAGTAGGCAGTCCCAGTCTTGGCCGTCCTCTCTACGACCTTCTTTAACATTGCCTTCAAGGTTTTGCCAAACCTTTACACCAAGCCATCCGTCTGTGGATGGTAGACTGAGGTCCGTAGTTGTGTGATTTGCAGAGTTTTGCACTACTCTCTCATCACCTTTGACATAAATGGGGTCCCTTGATCCGTTAGGATCTCCTTAGGTAACCCCGTTCTAGAAAAAAAATGGACAAACTCCCGAGCTATATACTTGGAGGAGGAGTTACGTAGCGGCACAGCCTTCGGATACCATGTCGCATAGTCGAGTACCACTAGGATGCACTGATGCCATCTGGTGGACTTTACCAGGGGCCCCACCAGATCCATGGCTATGCGATCAAAGGGCACCTCGATGATAAGTAACGGCACCGGAGGCGTGTCAACAGAGTGGTCAGCTGGCAGGTGGGACAGGACCTACAATAATTTACAATTTCTCTGTGACAACCGGGTCAATACAACCTCTGGAGGATTCGTTCCTGTGTTTTTTCTACCCCCAGGCAACCACCTAACACATGTGCATGGGCCATGTCTAATACCTTACGACTGTATGTTCCCAGCACCAGCAACTGGCTCGACGAGCTCCCCTCTCACCTTGGTGACTCAGTCCCCATTGACGGCAAAGTATGGATATCTGGTGTCACCCCCGGCTCTTGAGCAACAACGTGAAGTATAGACACATTATCAAATGTCCCTTTAAGAGTTAAATCCCTGAGTTGGGCAGTTCCACAGTTTCCCTTGGACACCTCCAGCTCAGGGATGTTGGCGTCAGGAGATGCTGCCCCATCCTCATCGCCCACAAACACACATGGGAAACTCTTCGGTTACGGCCTGCGGCGAGGTTTCTTCAGGGGTGTTCTGGCTGTCATCTAAGCAACCAGGTGTCACCACTTTCCCCCTCATGTCCCAGAATAATGCACAATCCCGTCCGATTATTATCAGGTGCAACAAGTCTTTAACGACCCCCACTTCCTGAGCTGTGGTGCCACAGTCCGTGTTTACATCCACCCTGGCAACAGGACATTTTTTAGCGTCCCCATGGATACACCAGACACCCACCACCTTCCCAGGAACCAGCCAATGAGGGAGTTTGGCGCTTATAAGGGTTACCAAACTTCCTGAGTCCAGCAGTTCAGACACTTGCATCCCGTTCACGGACACTGAGCACGCCAGAGGGCTCTCGCCGTGTTGATGAACCGCACTAGAGGCAGGGTAGGCAAAGTAGAAGCAATGCCGGCCTATGCTGCAGTCCATTGGCTCAGAGTTCCTGGGCCACCAAGCAGCTATATGGCCAGGGGCATGACAACTCCAACAGAGGATGGATTGGGACTGATTCCCCAGCTGCGATTCATCTGCCTCTTGGACTTTGGACGAACGCCCAGTGAAGATTTAGTCCCCTTCTTTTGGGAGCCCCAGAAAGGTGACATAACCACTGCTAGACCACCCAGGGAGCCCTCTACTGCCCGGTACCTCTCTACTAGGCCCACCAGGTTGTCTGCATTTTGGGGATCTCCCTGGGCAACACAGGACTGAATCGGCTTCGGCAGAGTGGACAAACCGATCCACGATCCATGACCACTCTCTCTACCATCTGGCTGGGGAACAAGTCTCTGGCTGCAGCGACTTTTGTACCAGGTGCAGAAGATCAAACATTTGTGACAAAGGAGTTTTGTCCCTGTGGAAGTCCCAGAGGTGGACTCGTACTCTGACTGCCAGGGTTATGCCCAGCCGCCCCAGGATCTCAGCCTTAAACTTGCTATACTCCTTAGAGTCCTGCAGTGCCAGATCAAAATACGCCTTCTGTGGTTCCCCGATCAGATATGGCGCCCACTGCTCTGGTGGTAGTATCTCATAGTCCGCCACCCTCTCAAACACGGCCAGAAACGCCTTGACGTCAACCCCCCGGAGTCATCTTTTGCAACGCCCCTCTCACGGTTTTCCTCACCTGGGTCTCATCGCTTTGGCCTGGAGGTGGTGCGGCTTCTCCGATACGGAGGGCCTACGCCAGGAGCGTCATCTGTTCCTGCTGCTGTCACTGCTGTATCTATTGCTGTTGAAGCTGGAACTGTTGTTGGTCTGCTGAGCTTGCTGCTGAGGTATATTCGCCTGCACCAGTTGCTTTATCAGCTCCTCCATGTTGCCGGACGAACCTTGCTGGCTGGCGGCCTTCACCCAGGACATATACGTTTTCCTGTAGCAGTCACACTGCCCCTTGGGATTTGTGCCCGCATTCTCCACCAATCTGTGACAGATAAGCTCTCGGGCCGGCGCAGGTTCACACAGGAATGCAGTCCGCAGGTTCAAAAACAAACTGGTGGTTTATAAAATGTCCATAAACCAACCAGGAAAACAAAACATAACAGCCTTTTTCTGGCACAAAAGGTATAATAGAACAAAACTCAAAATAACCCGTCCATATGCAGCACGGCTTCAGCCGTTTAAATGTAGTGCTTCTCTCTACCTCCAGCAGACTCTGAGCAGCACATGCAAGGTCTGCTCACCTTGCACAACACACAGCACACTGAGACAGGCACAGCTGTCTTAAATCAGGCCTTCCAAGACCTGAACTGGAGGTAAGTGAGCAGCTGACCCCCCCCCACCCCCAGCTCTTTCAGCTGCTCGTAAAACCCGGCCCTTTAATCCGGGCCCATTAACTCCCTCTCACCACTATGTGTGCTGGAGCCTGCTTCTCCGGGTCCTACATCACCGAAGGTTGGTACTTCGGGGACACATACCTCCCATCCATGACCTGTCCGGAAGCCACCTTACAGCGCACAGATACGTACACGCGCGGCTCTGCTCCGTACATCTCGTACACACGCGGCTCCGCTCCGTACACCTCGTACACGCGTGTCTCTGCTCCGTACACCTCGTACACGCGCGGCTCCGACCGTACACCTCGTAACTGCGCGGCTCCGCTCCGTACACCTCGTACACGCGCGGCTCTGCTCCGTACACCTCGTACACGCGCGGCTCTGCTCCGTACACCTCGTACACGCGCGGCTCTGCTCCGTACACCTCGTACACGCGCGGCTCTGCTCCGTACACCTCGTACACGCGCGGCTCTGCTCCGTACACCTCGTACACGCGCAGCTCTGCTCCATACACCTCGTACACGCGCGGCTCTGCTCCGTACACCTCGTACACACACGACGCTCCGCTCCGTACACCTCGTACGCACACGGCTCCGCTCCGTACACCTCGTACGCACGCGGCTCTGCTCCATACACCTCGTACACACGCGGCTTCACTCCGTACACCTCGTACACGCGCGGCTCCGACCGTACACCTCGTACCTGCGCGGCTCCGCTCCGTACACCTCGTACACGCGCGGCTCTGCTCCGTACACCTCGTACACGCGCGGCTCTGCTCCGTACACCTCGTACACGCGCGGCTCCGCTCCGTACACCTCGTACACGCGCGGCTCCGCTCCGTACTCCTCGTACACGCGCGGCTCTGCTCCGTACACCTCGTACACACGCGGCTCTGCTCCGTACACCTCGTACACGCGCGGCTCTGCTCCGTACACCTCGTACACACGCGGCTCTGCTACATCCACACTGTAAACCCCTCCTGACCCCACACATAAACTTCAGCTCATCCAGCACCATGACAACCAGCACAGCAGAGTCCTGCATCCACTGAGGCCCCTGATCATGTGACCCCTGACTCCTCCCCTCCTGTGACCTCATCACAGCTCCTGTGCGCACAGAACAGCCATATATGTGGTGGCGGCTCTGCAGGTGGAGGTATGTGGAGACCCCATTACTGGGCGCAGGGGGCATTAGCCCCTTCAGCACGGAGACTCTTTTGGGGTCTTGTGTTGCCCCTTTATAAGAATCATAAGGTTTTTGTTCTGTTTCCTGTGATAGATACATACGACCCAACTATGGAGACAGGAAGGGAGGAAACGTATTGTTCTCATAGTACAGGACCCCTTTACTGGCCCCACAGTGTAATGCCCCCATTATGCCCCTTATGCAGGATGTATGATGCCCCCCACAGTGTAATGCCCTCATTATGCCCCTTATGCAGTATGTATGATGCCCCCACACAGTGTAATGTCCCCATTATGCCCCTTATGCAGAATGTATGATGCCCCCCCACAGTGTAATGCCCCCATTATGCCCCTTATGCAGGATGTATGATGCCCCCCACAGTGTAATGCCCCCATTATGCCCCTTATACAGTATGTATGATGCCCCACACAGTGTAATGCCCCCATTATGCCCCTTATGCAGGATGTATGATGCCCCCCACAGTGTAATGCCCCCATTATGCCCCTTATACAGTATGTATGATGCCCCCACACAGTGTAATGCCCCCATTATGCCACTATGCAGGATGTATGATGCCCCCACACAGTGTAATGCCCCCATTATGCCCCTATGCTGGATGTATGATGCCCCCCACAGTATAATGCCCCCATTATGCCCCTTATGCAGGATGTATGATGCCCCCCACAGTGTAATGCCCCCATTATGCCCCTTATGCAGGATGTATGATGCCCCCACACAGTGTAATGCCCCCCATTATGCCCCTTATGCAGTATGTATGATGCTCCACACACAGTGTAATGCCCCCATTATGCCCCTTATATAGGATGTATGATGCCCCCATTATGCCCCTTATGCAGGATGTATGATGCCCCCACACAGTGTAATGCCCCCATTATGCCCCTTATGCAGTATGTATGATGCCCCCACACAGTGTAATGCCCCCATTATACCCCTTATGCAGTATGTATGATGCCCCACAGTGTAATGCCCCTTATGCAGTATGTATGATGCCCCCACACAGTGTAATGCCCCCATTATGCCCCTTATGCAGTATGTACAGTGGTGGCCAAAAGTATTGGCACCCCTGCAATTCTGTCAGATAATACTCAATTTCTTCCTGAAAATGATTGCAATCACAAATTCTTTGGTATTATTATCTTCATTTAATTTGTCTTCAATGAAAAAACACAAAAGAGAATGAAGCAAAAATCAAATCATTGATCATTTCACACAAAACTCCAAAATTGGGCCAGACAAAAGTATTGGCACCCTCAGCCTAATACTTGGTTGCACAACCTTTAGCCAAAATAACTGCGAACAACCGCTTCCGGTAACCATCAATGAGTTTCTTACAATGCTCTGCTGGAATTGTAGACAATTCTTCTTTGGCAAACTGCTCCAGGTCCCTGAAATTTTGAAGGGTGCCTTCTCCAAACTGCCATTTTGAGATCTCTCCACAGGTGTTCTATGGGATTCAGGTCTGGACTCATTGCTGGCCACCTTAGAAGTCTCCAGTGCTTTCTCTCAAACCATTTTATAGTGCTTTTGGAAGTGTGTTTTGGGTCATTGTCCTGCTGGAAGACCCATGACCTCTGAGAGAGACCCATCACCTCTGAGGGAGACCCAGCTTTCTCACACTGGGCCCTACATTATGCTGCAAAATTTGTTGGTAGTCTTCAGACTTTATAATGCCATGCACACGGTCAAGCAGTCCAGTGCCAGAGGCAGCAAAGCAACCCCAAAACATCAGGGAACCTCCGCCATGTTTGACTGTAGGGACCGTGTTCTTTTCTTTGAATGCCTCTTTTTTTTCCCTGTACACTCTATGTTGATGCTTTTTCCCAAAAAGCTCTACTTTTGTCTCATCTGACCAGAGAACATTCTTCCAAAACGTTTTAGGCTTTCTCAGGTAAGTTTTGGCAAACTCCAGCCTGGCTTTTTTATGTCTCGGGGTAAGAAGTGGGGTCTTCCTGGGTATCCTACCATACAGTCCCTTTTCATTCAGACGCCGACGGATAGTACGGGTTGATACTGTTGTACCCTCGAACTGCAGGGCAACTTGAACTTGTTTGGATGTTAGTCGAGGTTCTTTATCCACCATCCGCACAATCTTGCGTTGAAATCTCTCATCAATTTTTCTTTTCTGTCCACATCTAGGGAGGTTAGCTACAGTACCATGGGCTTTAAACTTCTTGAAGACACTGCACGGAAGACACAGGAACATTCAGGTCTTTGGAGATGGACTTGTAGCCTTGAGATTGCTCATGCTTCCTCACAATTTGGTTTCTCAAGTCCTCAGACAGTTCTTTGGTCTTCTTTCTTTTCTCCATGCTCAATGTGGTACACACAAGGACACAGGACAGAGGTTGAGTCAACTTTAATCCATGTTAACTGGCTGATTTAGTTATTGCCAACACCTGTTAGGTGCCACAGGTAAGTTACAGGTGCTGTTAATTACTCGAATTAGAGAAGCATCACATGATTTTTCAAACAGTGCCAATACTTTTGTCCACCCCCTTTTTTAGGTTTGGTGTGGAATTATATCCAATTTGGCTTTAAGACAATTCTTTTTAGTATTTTTTCATTGAAGACAAAATAAATGAAGATAATAATACCAAAGAATTTGTGATTGCAACCTTTATCAGAAAGAAACTGAGTATTATCTGACAGAATTGCAGGGGTGCCAATACTTTTGACCACCACTGTATGATGCCCCACACATTGTAATACCTCCATTATGCCCCTTATGCAGTATTTTTGATGCTCCACACAGTATAATGCCCCCATTATGCCCCTTATGCAGTATGTATGATGCCCCCACACAGTGTAATGCCCCCATTATGCCCCTTATGCAGTATGTATGATGCCCCCACACAGTGTAATGCGCCCATTATGCCCCTTATGCAGTATGTATGATGCCCCCACACAGTGTAATGCCCCATTATGCCCCTTATGCAGTATGTATGATGCCCCCACACAGTGTAATGCCCCCATTATGCCCCTTATGCAGTATGTATGATGCCCCCACACAGTGTAATGCCCCCATTATGCCCCTTATGCAGTATGTATGATGCCCCCCACAGTGTAATGCCCCCATTATGCCCCTTATGCAGTATGGATGATGCCCCCACACAGTATAATGTTCCCACAGTACCGCCTGAGGTCCTGCAGTTGGAATAAGTCCTGAGGTTTTACAGTTGGAATAATCCCTCTGGAGTTGGTTTTCCCTCTGCCTGCTCCCCTACATATACCCTCGAGCATGTATACATGCATGTAGGGGAGCAGGCCTTACTAGATATCGAGGCTTTGTACAGTAATATATCGCATGAGGATGATATCAGTGGCGTAAGATGTTTATTGAAATCGATATCAATAGAGTGTAGTAGACATAATGACTTCATGGAGGATCTTCTAAAATTCATTCTTACTCATAACGTCTTACTTTTTGACAGGAAGTACTTAAACGAGCTCAGGGGTACTGCGATGGGGAGCCCCTGTACCCCCTCATCTGCTAATCTATTCCTGGGCTGGTGGGAGGAAACCAAAATACTCAGTGATGATTATAAGTAGTGGCAACCATATATTGGGGTATGATATAGATATATTGACAACATTTTTATCATCTGGTCAAGGACGAGTGAACAATTTCTTTAATTTGTCAGGGAGCTCAATATCCATAGAGTGGCCCTTAGATTTATATCAGAGTTTAATTATTACCAGTTGCCTTTCCTTGATGTACCAATCAAGAAAGTACGGGATGGGAGCCAGGGCTGTGGAGTCGGTAAGCCAAACCTTTGACTCCTACTCCTAAATTTCCATGACACCGTCTCCGACTTCATGACTCCGACTCCCTCATACATGGCTCATGTTTAAGTGATTTACAGTAGGACACATTTTATTCGTTCTCCCATGACAGCACCACGAGAGAGAGGATCTGCCCATCAAGAACAGGAAACCTACGGGTTAAAAAGGGCGGCACCTCTCTCTCGCCTCAGCTTAGGTTTCCTGTCCATGATGGGAGACCTCGCAGGCTTACCTGCAGAAGATGGTCTCTTGCCCCAGAGGGAGCCACAGGGCGTTGGATGGAGCTGTCTGTCCTGGGCCTCTGGAGACGCCACGGCAGGGCTCATTGGGGCACCTCCATGTGCGTTGCGGCAGGCAGTACGAGGCAGGAGATCCGGCCGCGCCGGCGGGGCACGTGACAGGCGCGGCCCTGTGACGTATTTCCGGTGCGTCGGGGACGTCACCGGAAGTGGGCGGAGCTCGCGCGCGCAACCAGGAAGTGCGCGCGAGCATGAGGACGCCGAAGCCACGAGGAGGACAACGTCAGCTGGGCAGGCGGCGGTGAGCCCACCTGGGGGGGGAACCACGTGGGAACAATTGACTCCCTCCTGGGTTCTAAAAAAGAAAAAAAAACACACATGGTACCTGGCATGGCCAGTATAAAAGAGTCCTGGCAACATACAAAGGTGCTTCCCAGCCCATTGTTACCTTGGTAGACATGGGAGATTCATAGGAGCAGCTTTCACCTCAGCAAGAGCAGCTGCTGCAGGAGCAGCCCTCTGGGGAGCCCTCACAACTGGTGGTGCAACGTTATTCCCGGTCTGGGTCTAGTCGTTCACCACTAAGAGCAGAAAAAATAGTCCGGTTCAGCGTGATTCCCCGCCTTTTATGATGGATTCTTCTGCTTCTACGGTACCAGATATTCTGTGGGGTAAGTGGAATCTTCGTGGAAGTTCTACTAATAGTTTCCTCCTCCTTTTTTCTTTCTATAAACTCCTCTTTCAGAGCAAGAAATGTTCAGCTAAAACGAAACATAAAGAATGTGCCTTATGCAGCAATCCGCTCCCAGATGCATATAATAAGAAATTGTGCCAGCTGTGTATTAACAAAGTAATGGCGGAGGAAACCTCTGGGTTGTCCCTGGACCTAAAGACTTTAATTAGAGAGGAAATAGGCAAGGCTTTGCAAGGCTCAGAATCTACTCATATTTCTCGGGAACCTGAGCCGGGTCCAGATATCTGACATTTCCTCCTCCGCTCTCTCTTCTTCTGATAGTGAATCGGATAGACAGTGTTTTCCTCTGCAGGAGGTTGATGCCTTGGTAAAAGCTGTCCGGTCTACCATGGGCATTGTAGACATGAGGGCAGAAAAGTCTGTGGAGGACTTAATGTTTGGTGGATTAGGTCAGAAAAAGAGAAAACGTTTTCCCGTGAATACAAGAGTAAAAGACCTCAATGATAGAGAGTGGAAAAAACCCGACAGGAAGGGCAGTGTTCCTCCATCTTTCAAGAGGAGGTACCCATTTGAGGATGCCATATGTTCCTCTTGGTCAAAAGCACCAAAGCTGGACGTTGCTGTCGCTAAAGCGGCAAAAAAGACTTCCCTCCCGTTTGATGACATGGGAGCATTAAAAGACCCCCTGGACAGACGAGCCGGTACCTTCTTAAAAGGTGCATGGGAGACAGCTGCAGGAGCACTGAGACCAGCAGTAGCAGCCACCTGCATATCTAGAGCCCTGATGGTTTGGCTGGAACAGTTAAACAGTCAGCTAAGGGATGGTGTCTCTAGGAAGGAGATTATTTCTTCCCTTCCACTGATTCAGGGTGCAGCGGCCTTTCTTGCTGATGCGTCTGCGGACTTAGTCAGATTCGCAGCAAAGTCATCAGCTCTGTCAAATGCGGCTCGACGAGCGCTATGGATTAAATGCTGGCTTGGGGATGTACAGACAAAGTCCAGGCTGTGTGCAATCCCTTGCGAAGGGGAATATCTCTTTGGCCAGACTATGGACGAATTATTGGAGAAGGCCGGAGATCCTAAGAAGTGTTTTCCATCAGTACCTCTACCCTCCTTTAAGAGATCGTTTCGGAAAAGAAAATTCATCCGAAGAAGATTCTTCAGGGAACCGGACAAGTCCGAAGAAAGAGGTCGAAAAGGTAGAGGCCTTCTCTTTGGTTCATCTCCAAAAAATCAGCAGAAGCCAGGGAATGCACAATCAGCCCAGGTGGGAGGGAGATTGTCATTATTTTCCCCAGCTTGGGAACAGATTTCTCATAGTAATTGGATTTTGAGCCTGATTAAATATGGTCTAAAATTTCAATTTCAAGCTTTTCCTCACAAGAGATTCATGATTGTTCCCTCTAGTTCCTCCCCAGAACGCCAGACTGCCCTCGTATCGGAAATTCAAGTCTTAATAAGGAAAAACGTCCTGATTGAGGTTCCGGATTCAGAAAAGGGTCTCGGATTCTACTCCCCGCTCTTCTTGGTCCCAAAACCGGATGGGAGTTTCAGGACAATTATAAATCTAAAATCCTTAAATAGCTTCCTTAAAGTAGACACTTTCAAAATGGAATCCTTGAAAACAGTAATAAAGTTGCTTTTTCCCCACTGTTATATTGTAGTTCTCGATCTCAAGGATGCGCATTACCATATTCCCATTCATAGTTACTATCAGAAATACCTGAGGCTGGCCATTGAAATTAAGGGGGTGGTTAAACACTTTCAGTACACTGCACTTCCCTTTGGGTTAGCAATAGCCCCGCGAATTTTCACCAAATTAATGGCAGAGGTTATGGCCCATATAAGAGAAAGAGACATTCTAATAATCCCTTACCTAGATGATCTCCTGATAGTGGGAAACTCTGTTGTTCAATGCGAGGCCCACCTTCGGGTGACCATGTCTGTCTTGGAGGGCTTGGGGTGGTTTCTAAATTTGGAAAAATCTAGATTAACTCCACTCAAAGCTCAGCAGTATCTGGGGGTCATGTTAGATTCTAAAAAACGGTTATGTTATTTATCTGAAGAAAAAATCACAAGAATCCAGGGTTTGGTAAGACAGTGTATGGATAAACCCTCTATGTCACTCCGTAAAGCCATGTCGTTATTAGAGACCTTAACCTCGAGTTTTTCCGCAGTTCGTTGGTCACAATTTCATTCAAGGGCTCTTCAGTGGGATGTATTGTATAACAACTCAGTCCTAGAAGGACATTTAGACCGTGAGTTTACCCTGTGTCCTCGGGCCATACATTCCCTTCATTGGTGGTTATGACACGATAATCTTTCTAGGGGGGTCCCCTGGGAGTGTAAGCCGATGGCAGTCTTAACTACAGATGCGAGTGCTGCAGGTTGGGGAGCTCACTTCAATGGGAACTTAGTTCAGGGGACCTGGTCAAGGAGTGAGATACAGTTGTCATCAAATGTTAAGGAGCTTTTGGCGGTGGATTATGCGTTCAACAAGTTCCTTACAGGGCCAGCATGTCCGTATACTCTCGGACAATCAAGTCTCGGTAGCTTATATAAATCACCAAGGGGGAACCCGCTCAAGAGACTTAATGAGGGTAGCGGACAGACTTTTTCAGAAGGCTGAATATCATTGTCTCTCCCTTTCGGCTATTCATCTAAAAGGGAAAGAAAACGTCACAGCGGATTTCCTAAGCCATATTTCCATAAAAGAGGGAGAATGGTCCTTGAATCCTCAAATCTTCTCCAGAATTGTGGCAATGTGGGGTCTTCCGACAGTGGACTTATTTGCGACGAAATGCAACCGGAAGGTGACAACATTCTGTTCCCTAGACCCCAGAGAAGAACCCCTGACAGTGGACGCCTTTATGGTTCCCTGGAAATTCCCTCTGACATATGCATTTCCTCCCATGATCCTGCTTCCAGCAGTTATAAGGAAGATCAGGGCAGACAGGGCCAGAGTAATACTCATATGCCCCTTTTGGCCCAAAAGACCGTGGTTCCCTTGTCTCCGAAAAATATCCATATCAGATCCCTGGATCCTTCCGGAGATTCCAGACCTTCTCACACAGGGTCCGGTTTCCCTTACTCCAGCCTCGAGTCTCCATTTGACGGCGTGGAATTTGAGAGGGTGCTGTTAACCAACAAGGGATTCCCCGCAAATGTAGTAAATACTCTCTTGTCTAGCAGAAAACCCGTTACCACCCGCATTTATGCGAGGACCTGGAGGAAGTTTTTATCATTTACTGAATTTAAATCAGAGGAGGGGCCCCCTATTGGGAAAATACTAGAGTTTCTGCAGCGGGGCTTAGAATTGGGGCTTACCACTAGTACCTTAAAAGTACAGGTGTCGGCTTTGGGAGCTTTGTTTTCTTCCGATATTGCAGCTAATTATTGGATAGCACGATTTATAAAAGCTTCCTTTAGGTGTAGACCCATTATCAAAGCAAAATCCTCTCCCTGGGATTTGAATTTGGTCCTAGAGGCCTTAACTAATCCTCCCTTCGAGCCCCTAGATTTAGCCTCCCCAAAAATTATTCTCCTAAAAACAGCCCTGTTAGTGGCCCTGACTTCAGCCAGAAGAGTGAGTGACATACAGGCTCTTTCCATATGTCCGCCATTTACTCAGATTCTGGATGATAGGATTGTATTAAAACCTGACCCAGCCTTTCTTCCAAAAGTAGTCACTCGGTTCCATAGAACTCAGGAGGTAGTTCTCCCAACCTTTTGCTTTCCCCCCAAAAATCAAAAGGAGGAGAGGCTACACACTTTAGACGTGAGGAGGTGCGTACTCAAATACCTACAGATTTCACGCAGTTTTAGGAAGGATAATTCCCTATTTATATGCCATCAGGGGGCTAGAAAGGGTTGTAAGGCCTCAAAGTCTACGATTGCAAGATGGATTAGAGAGGCCATATCCCTCGCCTACTCCTCAGGGAATAAGGAGGTTCCGGAGGGGTTGAGAGCTCATTCCACCAGAGCGATAGCAACCTCCTGGGCGGAGAAAACGGGGCTTTCCATCGAAGAGATATGTAAGGCTGCCACTTGGTCTTCTCCTTCTACCTTTTATAGGCATTATAGATTGGACCTGGGTGTCTCTGCTGATCTCACCTTTGGGAGAAGGGTGCTTCAAGCGGTGATCCCTCCCTAATTTCCTTTCGTCTCTGTAATTCTCTCGTGGTGCTGTCATGGGAGAACGAATAAAGCCTTAGTTACTTACCGGTAACGGGATTTTTCGGAGCCCATGACAGCACCCGTATATTCCCTCCTTTCACTGGTGTTTTGCACTCCCGTAGAGTTGGCTTTCCTTTGTTTTGTGCACCTTTGGGAGAAGTTGGTGAAAGTAATGTACTTAATGTAATGATGTGTTTATTGTAACTAACCTTGGCGGTCCTCTCATGCTCTGTTAACTAAACTGAGGCGAGAGAGAGGTGCCGCCCTTTTTAACCTGTAGGTTTCCTGTCCTTGATGGGCGGATCCTCTCTCTCGTGGTGCTGTCATGGGCTCCGAAAAATCCCGTTACCGGTAAGTAACTAAGGCTTTTCTCAGCTAAAAGTCTAGACTCTTAGATCAGGAATAGGCAAGACATTTATAGGATTTTTACAGGATGAAAATGGAGAAATGGTAAGAGAGGATGTTGAGAAGGCCGAACTTTTTAATTCCTATTTTGCATCTGTTTTCTCTCAGAAAGAAAATGTAACATCAACTGATCTTCACTGTCCTTTTAAAGGAATAGAAGAATCCAAGTTATCTGTAAACAGAGAGATTGTGAGGGAATATTTAGCTAACATAAATGAGTTCAAGTCTCCAGGTCCAGATGAATTACACCCCAGAGTACTGAAGGAGATCGTAGAAGAAATTTTAGAACCACTCTCCATAATCTTTGAAAATTCTTGGAGAACAGGAGAAGTCCCAGAAGACTGGAGAAGAGCAAATGTTGTTCCTATCTTCAAAAAGGGGAAGAAGGTGGACCCAGGGAACTATAGGCCGGTGAGTCTGACTTCTATACCAGGAAAGATCTTTGAACAAATTATTAAACAACATGTATGTAAGTACATGGATAAGAATGAAGTGATTAACCAGAGTCAGCATGGGTTTGTAACTAACAAGTCATGTCAGACTAACTTAATTTCCTTCTATGACAGAATCACTGACTGGGTGGATCAGGGAAATGCTGTAGATATAGTATATCTTGACTTCAGCAAAGCATTTGACAAAGTATCTCACACCATCCTTATTGAAAAAATGACCAAGTATGCAATGGACCAGGCAACTGTTAGGTGGATTCATAACTGGCTTAGTGATCGGACTCAAAGGGTGGTTGTAAATGGCTTCACATCCAGCTGGATGAATGTCTCAAGTGGGGTACCACAGGGCTCTGTCCTGGGACCTGTATTGTTCAACATCTTTATCAATGATTTAGATCAAGGAATTGAGGGTAAACTGATTAAATTTGCTGATGACACAAAGCTAGGAGGGATAGCTAATACTAGAGAAGAGAGAGAGAGGATTCAAAAAGACCTAAATAAACTGGAGCAGTGGGCAGCAACCAGAATGTTTTTTAACAGGGAAAAATGCAAAGTACTACATCTGGGCAATAAAAATGAAAAAAGCATATACAGAATGGGAGGAATAGAGCTAAGCAACAGTACATGTGAAAAAGACTTAGGTATACTAATAGATCATAGACTGAACATGAGTCAACAGTGTGATGCAGCAGCAAAAAAGGCAAATACAATTCTGGGATGTATTAACAGAAGCATACAGTCTAGATCACGTGAAGTCATTATCGGTCTTTACTCCTCTTTGGTCAGACCTCATCTGGAATACTGTGTACAGTTTTGGGCACCACATTTTAAAAAAGACATAGACAAACTGGAGCAAGTTCAGAGAAGAGCGACCAGAATGGTGACTGGTCTGCAAACCATGTCCTATGAGGAAAGGTTGCAGGATTTGGGAATGTTTAGCTTGCAAAAAAGAAGACTGAGAGAAGACTGAATAGCTGTCTACAAATATGTCAAGGGCTGTCACATTTTAGAAGGATCATCTTTATTCTCATTTGCACAAGGAAAGACTAGAAGCAATGGGATGAAACTAAATGGGAGGAGACACAGATTAGATATTAGAAAAAACTTTTTGTCAGTTAGGGTGATTAATGAGTGGAACAGGCTGCCACGAGAGGTGGTGAGTTCCCCTTCAATGGACGTCTTCAAACAGAGGCTGGACAGACATCTGTCTGAGATGATTTAGTGAATCCTGCTTTGAGCAGGGGGTTGGACCAGATGACCCAGGAGGTCCCTTCCAACTCTACCATTCTATGATTCTAGGACATTTCATAACTTTCCCAAATTCTTATGAAAAAATATTCCTCACAAACTGCATTGAACTACTGTACCCAATTTATTATATATTTTAGGCGTCTGAGTGGGTCCATTTTATACCGAATCCACCAAAATGGGCACCGACTCCGACTCCACAGCCCTGGTTTGGACCCTAGGGACACTCATCTACCATAAACTATTAAAGTGGGATAGCCACCACTGCATCCTACTAAAAAAAAAAAAATATCCAAGGGCCAATGTTTTACAGTTGAGAAGAAACTGCTCTAATGTCACAGATATTAATATACAGGCAATAGACATGAACACCAGATTCAGGGAAAAAGGTATCCAAAGTACATTTTGGATTCCGCACGATTGTTTGCTGAAAAACAGGAGAGAGAGACACTTCTACATACCTAACCAAGACGCCAAGAAAAATATGGGATAACACAAGTAATAGGAACTTGTGACCATATCTTTAATATCCTCAGAAAACACTAGGATGTACTTGTGGCTGACCTGGACCTGAGGGTGCTTTGTGATCTGCTCCCACAATAACTTTCAGAAAGGGTTAGTCAATTAGGGACCGTTTAGTGCATAGTTTCTAAAAAAAACTGCACCCAAGGGGACATGGCTGGATAGAAGAATCTGGTTTCTTTAGATGTGTAGAAAGTTGTACATGTAATTGGATGAGACCATGTAAATCTTTCTCGAGTTCCTCTACAGGTGAAACCTCTTTCCAGAGGGATTATTCCAACTGTAAAACCTTGTATACTTGTATATGTGGCCACATGCACCTACCTCCTAGGTTATGTAAGCACGACCAAGAGGCAGTCTAAGAGGAGTGTCGGGGGGGGGGGGGGGCATTTGGGCGAAATACGCCATGGTTGGGTGTCACGGGTGTGTCAGAGGTGACAGACAGTCGCCCTGCAGGGGTTTGCAGGAGATCTCCACGTTTGGCAATGCAGACAGCTGCCTAGATGAGAGGCTGTGTTTAGGACCCAGATTCTACCTCCATTTAGTCTGGGTGTATATATACCTGGTGTGTCTATGTTGGCGTCGCCGGGTATACTCATTTCTACTTGGAACTTGGCTGAAGCAGTATCACGTCCTCTTTGGAGTCTTGAGGCCGTGTGCCCTGTTGGAGTTTCTTCTAAAGCAAAGTTTTAATTCCCCTGTGTTGTCTTTCCCTTTTGTCTTTAGAGTGCTAGCGGAGGTTGACTAGTGCTCATCTCCTTCCACCCCCAGCTATAGCCTTACGACAGGGATAGTTGGGCGAGGCATGTGATGGGCGACAGCTGCGGAGGCTGTATAGAGACGTTAGGGGGAGACAGGGTGATGCTAGTCCAGATTAGGAGGTCACCTCTTCCCCCTTTTCCATAGTGTCTGGGCTCCCTTTCCCTTTCTCCTCTGTGTTGCACTCACACCTGGCGTGACATTGGGACACCCCATTAGTGAGACACATGAACAGTGCACATTGAGGTGAAACAAGAGACATCTCCTTTTGCATCATTGAGGTGGTTAAACCCAATGTGAGAGGTGGTGATCTTAATAGATGTATCCTCAAAAAAGAAAGTGAATGTATTTCCAGACTGGATTCACTAGGCCCTAAGGGACTGAATGAGCAAATTTCCTATGCCTGTTTTGTATGAATACAGCCCCATTCTGGATTACATTTTAGGATTTTATACTCTACCTATTGCTACTCAGTTCCCTGTGAACGAGGTTCACATATTGTTTTACTTCATCAAGAGATCTGAGCTTCTATATCAGAATTATTTCTTATCAGTTATATCCCAATTATACTATTTAGTAACTAACAAGTGTGGTGTTCCTTGTGTATCTCTAATTATGCAATAGGGGTCAAATATGACCATTTAGGAGTATACTGTGGGCCACCATCCCATATATTTTGTAGTGATAAAGTAGATCCACATGCCGATTGCATGATGGAAGGATGTGCAATACTTGTTTTTAGTCTCCCATGATACTGATCTCAGAGGATTTTTCTGTTGGTGGAATGCAATCCAATACCATATGCACTCCGGTGTGGAACGCAGACATATGGGCATGCACATTTGTGGACAATGATCCTAGATGGAATGATGACTACGGGCATGCGCAGTCACAGGTACGAGTTTCACGGCGGCAATCAATTTATCTGGTGTTTCAGCATAAAGCACGTCACTTCCGGACATGCACACTAGGTGATGGACATTATCGAACCTCTAGCTCATGAGAAGTAGCGTAGGTGCAGTATATTATTGTAGACAGACTCTATTCTGTATATCCTGTGACAATTCACCTCTAGGAATGGGAATGAGCCTCATAGTCTGGGAGGGGTTTTGGATGAAGTGGGATATTTAAACATGGACACCTGGCTATTAGGCACGCTATGTTGAACATCATGAATTATCATCCCTGTATCAAGCCTCCTAATGAACCTGTTGGGAAAATGCATTGAGGCGAATTATTGAAACATTCTCTGAGTACCATACCCTTTCCTTTATACATATTGTAGGGGATTTACTCACTGGGGTACAATAGGAGGAAAACAGGAGGCATGTTCTTAAATTTCATATGGGTTTATTACTTCATAAACCCAGAAGCCAAACAGAAAAGCAAATAGCCTTTAGATCAGGCAAACAAAGTAAATGTCCTTAGCAGGTCTCTACTCAGCCAGGCTTGTGTGGCACACAAGCTGCGGTAGCGTCCAGTGTCTTGGCTTGGTCTGAAGACAAACATACACTGTAGGCCTTCTACCTCCAAACACACAGACTATGTGCCAAACAACAGACTTCATTTTATAGGCTGTTAACCACACCCAGAGATGAGGTATGTGGGTAGCTGGACCCGCCCATTCTCTCCTAGCTACCCGTAACCCGGCTCCCAGGTGCACCAAACGATCTTCTTAGTGCTTATGTGCTCTAGAGAAACACTCCGGGTTACATCACACAGACCAGCCATCTCTGTGACACATACCTCCCATGGACTACGCGACCATTAGCCACCTTACATACCCCCCCGCCTAAACCTGTGGGGTTGACACCGTTTACTACCAGACAGGGGATTCTCGAGAGAGCATCGGCATTACCGTGTAGCTTCCCTGCTCTATGTTCTACAGGGAAGTAGGAGTCCTGTAGGGCTAAAAACCCGAGGGTGACTCTGGCATTTTTTCACTTTTTTCCCTCATCCATCTGAGTGGAGCATAGTCGGATAATAATCTAAATTTTCGAAATAACAGTACGGTAAGGTGTCCACCGCACACTTTATAGCCGAGCGTTCCTTCTCTATGACCGAATAATTTTTCTCGCAGGAGAACAGCTTTCTACTCAGGTAGAGGACAGGGTGCTCCTCCCCGTGTATCTCCTGGGAAAGGACTGCTGCTAACACGACATCTGAGGCATCTGTCTGGAGTATAAACTCTTTCTTGAAGTCCGGGGCAACCAGGACCGGTTGCCTACACAGAGCCAGTTTCATCTTTTGAAAGGACGTCTCCGCCTCTGCTGTCCACTTGGCCTTGGCTGATTTTGTCCCTTTAAGGAGGTCAGTCAGGGGTGCGGCCATCATGGCGAAGTTTGGGATGAATTTTCCTGTAGTATCCCACGATTCCCAGGAAGGCTCTGACTTGCTTTTTCGACACCGGTCTCAGCCAATTTTGGATTGCTTCTACTTTAATATTTTGGGGTTTTATCTTGACTCTACCCATTACATATCCGAAGTACTTGGCTTCTTATTTCCCCATGCCACATTTCTTTGAGTTTATTGAAAACCCCACCTTCCTCAGAGCATCAAACACAGCCTGAATCTTTTCCAGATGACTCTCCCAGTCTGGACTGAAGATAATAATATTGTTCAGGTATGTTGCAGCATATTGCTTATGGGATGCAAGGATGCAATCCATAGCTCTCTGGAATTTTGCAGGGGCCCCCTGCAGTCCAAACGGCATACGGGCATACTGGAAGCATTCGTCCAGCGTAGAAAACGCAGTCTTCTCTTTGGCTACCTGTGCCATGGGGGTCTGCCAATATCCCTCCGTCAGATCCAAGGTGGTTATGTGCCTTGCTGGCCCAAGCCTCTTGATCAGCTCGACGACGCGTGGCATGTGATATGCATCAAATTTGGAAACCTCATTCAACTTCCGATAGTCGTTGCAAAATCTCCACTCACCATTGGGATTTGGGACCAAGACAATCAGGCTCGACCAACTGCTCTTGGATTCTTCAATGACACTGAGCTTCAGCATACAAGCTACCTCTTTGGATATCAACTCTTGTCGGGCCTCAGGTATCTGATAGGGCTTCAAGTTCACCCGCACATGTGGCTTCGTCAGAACCTTGTGTTCTATGACCCTTGTGCAGCCCGACAATTCCGAGAACAGATCCCTATTCTTCTGCATCAACTCCCAACACTGCTGTTTCTTGGCCTTCGTTAGCATTTCCGCTATTGCGACTCCTCCAACGTCACCTTCTAGCTTGCCCAGCAAGCATGGAGCTTCCACAGCCTCTCTGTCTTGCCACGGCTTGATGAGGTTGATGTGGTATATCTGGTAGAGCTTACGTCGTCCCGGTTGATGAACCTTGTAGTTCGCTTCACCCACTTTTTCCACCCTTGCCACATGGCCAAGAACTTACTTTCCACCGTAGTAATTAGCATGAGGACTCCGGTCTCCCGGATTGAAGTGCCTCACTCTGGCTGACTGGTTGTAGACTCTGGCATGAGCTTCTTGTGCCTGGAGGAGATGTTCTTTTACAATGGGCATCACCTTCACAATCCTCTCCTGCATCAGAGCAACCATGCTCGATGACGCTCCTATGGGGCGTGAATTCGGCTTCCCAGATTTCCTTTGTGACATCCAGAAGACCCTGCGAATGTCGGCCATACAGAAGTTCGAATGGCGAGAACCCTCTAGAGGCCTGTGAAACCTTTCGGTTGGAGAACAACAGATATGGTAGGAGACAGTCCCAGTCTCTACTGTCCCTTTCTATGTCCTTCCTCAGTATACTCTTCAGAGTCTTGTTAAACCTTTCGACTAGGCTATCCGTCTGAGGATGGTATACTGAAGTCCTCAGTTGGGAGATTTGGAGGGCTTTGCATAACTCCCTCATCACCTTACTCATAGAGGGAATTCCCTGGTCAGTGAGTATCTCCCTTTGGTAAGCCTGTTGGGGGGGAAAAAACGTGGACCAACTCACGGGATTTATTCTTTGCGGAGGAGTTTCTCAGTGGAATCACTTCAGGATAGCGTGTGGCATAGTCCAGGATAACCAATATAAATTGATGCCCACAAGCAGATTCAACCAGGGGACTGACCAAGTCCATAGCAATTCTCTCGAACGGCACTTCAATAATGGGCAATGGCACGAGGGGACTTCAAAAGTGAGAGGTGGGGTCGGTTAACTGGCACGTAGTGCAAGACCTGCAATACTTAAATATTTCCCGGTGACATCTGGGCCAATAGAACCTTTGTAAAAGATAATGCCTTACCAACACCAGATGCAGCAAGCCTCCATGATAAAGGCGGGGCCAGCACATGTGCAAAATACTGATGCAGACAGCCACTCACTAACCTACCAATTCATGGAGGGGGGTGGCTGTCTAGTATTATACATGCACACCGATGGAGTCTGCATAGGGCGCCAGTCACACAGATAAGTGTGGTGCACAGTTTCTGGCTTGCAGCTTGTTGATGACACCCATACTATTAGATCAGGCGGGCTGCCCAGCACTATATACGTGCACCCCCACAAGACAGACGCCCCAATTCCCCCAGCCAACACTAAAGAGGCCTGGCCTCATCCTGCAAAAAAATGTGCAAAAAAGATGAAAAATAGTGTAGAAGATAAATACACCACATGAGGTGTTGGTCGATATTTTGGCCAAAATACAGAAGCTCGCAACCCAAACGTCAAGGGTCCTCATACTTGCGAGTCCTAACACTAAACATTAAAAATGGTGAACATTGGACATAATTTCAAAAAACATCACAGTAAGGCTGTATGCCCACTATGCGTTTTTTAAGCTTTTCCGCAGCGGCAATTCCGCTGCAGAAACGCTTAAACGCTTGGTAGAAGGTCTGTCATGTTCCCCAATGATAATCCCATGTGCTGTGCACATGCTGCGGAAATTTCCGCTGCGGATTATCATTGCGGAAAAATCCGCAGCACTACCAATTATTTTGCGGAAGCGCGGCATGTTCGCCGCCATTGACTTACATTGGAACGCATGGAATCCGCATCATTGCATCTGCAGATGCGGAATCCATGCGTTTCAATGTGCGGATGGTACCCGGGTTTGGAGAAGAGGAGACTCTCCTCCGGACCCGGGTACCATAGAACCTGTAAAAAAAAGAATAAAATAAAAAATATACATTATACTTACCTTCTGATGGCCCCCGGTGTCCTTAGCGATGCGTCTTGGCTTGCTGGCAGCTCACGATGGTCTGAAAAGGACCTGCCATGACGTCAATTAGTCATGTGAGGGGTCACGCGACCGCTGATGATGGCAGGTCCTTTAGTCTACCGCGAGCTGCCGGCAAGCCAGGACGCATCGGATAAAGACACCGGGGGCCATCAGAAGGTAAGTATATATTTATTTTTTACCATTCTTTCGGTCACACTATATAAATCCATGCCGGTTGCATGGATTTATATAGTGTGACCAAGTTGTCAAGCACTTTCCAAGTGATGTTAAAATCGCTTGGAAAGCGCTTGTCAACCCGCATGCGGAAATGCTTGTGAAGAACGCTTCACTTCCGTACAATCCGCATGCGTTTTTTCTGCCAAGGAGATGCAGAAACGCTCAGGAAAAAATCCAGAGCATTTCTGCATCGTGGGCACATAGCCTAAAAGATAATGCCTTACCAACACCAGGTCAGATTACCAATGCACTGCAGGATGCAGCAAGCCTCAATGATAAAGGCGGGGCCAGCACATGTGCCAAATACTGATGCAGACAGCCACTCACTAACCTACCATTTCATGGAGGGAGTGGCTGTGTAGTATTATACATGCACACCGATGGAGTCTGCATAGGGCGCCAGTCACACAGATATGTGTGATGCACATTGTCTGGCTTGCAGCCTATTGATGACGCCCATACTATTAGGCTGTGTGCCCACGATGCGTTTTTAATGCTTTTCCGCAGCGTTTTTGCATGTAGAAGGGCAGCAATGTTCCCCAGTGATAATCCGCAAATTTAATTTCCGGTGCGGATTATCATTGCGGAAAAAACGCAGCACTACCAATTATTTTGCGGAAGCGCTGCGTTTTCGCTGCAATTGACTTGCATTAGTACGCGCCAATTCCGAAAGACTGCATCTATACTTGCGTAATTGGCACGTTCTAATGTGCGGATGGTACCCAGTTGTGGAGGACAGGAGACTCTCCTCCACACCCAGGTACCATTAAAAAAGCTGTAAAAAAAGAAGAATAAAATAAAAAATAAATATATACTTACCTTCTGGCGGCCCGCAGTGCACTCCTCCTTGCTTCCCGGCACTTAGCGATGGAATGAAGGACCTGCTCTGATGTCAGAGTCATGTGACGGGTCACACGACGCTGACGTTGGCAGGTCCTTCAGTCTACCACTGCCGGCGGCCGGGACCGAGCGAAGCAAGACAGCGCAGGCCATCGGAGGGTAAGTATAGATTTATTTTTTTACATTCTCTCAGGTCACACTATATAAATCCATGCTGGTTGCATGGATTTATATAGTGTGACCAAGTTGACAAGCACTTTCCAAGTGATGCTAAAATTGCTTGGAAAGCGCTTGTCAACCCGCATGCGGAAACGCAAGTGAAGAACGCTTCACTTCCGCATGTCCCTGGCAGGAAAAAGACATGTACAATCCGCATGCATTTTTTTCTGCAAGGGAGATGCAGAAACGCTCAGGAAAAAATCCTGAGCATTTCTGCATCGTGGGCACATAGCCTTAGATCAGACGGGCTGCCAAGCACTATATACATGCAAGCACACAAGACATATGCCCCAATTCACCCAGCCAACACTAAAGAGGCCTGGTGGGGTATTTATCATGTGGTGTATTTATCTTATACACTATTTTTAATCTTTTTTGCACTGTGCACCCGCCCTATGCAGACTCCATCGGTGTGCATGTATAATACTACACAGTCACCCCCTCCATGAATTTGGTAGGTTAGTGAGTGGCTGTCTGCTTCAGTATTTTGCACATGTGCTGGCCCTGCCTTTATGATGCAGGCTTGCTGCATCCTGCAGTGCATTGGCAATCTGACCTGGTGTGGGTAAGGTATTATCTTTTACTGTGATGTTTTTTGAAATTATGTCCAGTGTTCACCAATAGAACCTTTGCACGATCCGTTCCTGCGTTTTAACCACTCCCAGATGTCCCCCCAAGACATGTGAACGGGCCATGTCCAACACCTTCCGTCTAAAGGGGCCCGGCACTATAAACTGCTCCACACTCTCCTCCCTCACTTTCTTGACCCGGTACAACAACTCCTTACTCATCATAAAATGGGGAAACCTTGTGTCAGTCCCTGACTCCTGTGCAACCCCATTTATAATAGTGACATTATTAAAGGCTTCCTTCAGAGTTAGGTCCCTATGTTGGGCTGACCCAAAATTCTCGCTGGTCACCCCTAACTCTGGAATTGCAGACTCAGGGGGCACTACCTCCTCATCCCCCACAAGGACACAAAAAGGAAACCTGTCTGACTCTGGGTGTGGTGATATCTCATTAGGGTTAATTTTTTTCTTATCTGAGCCAGCGAACTCAGAACCCTTCCTCCACAGATCCCAAAACAAGCAAAAGTCCCAGCCTATAATAATAGGGTGCAACAAGTCCTGAACGACGCCGACCTCGTGGGACTCTGTACCGTGGGCCATTTCAATGTCCACTCTGGCCCGTAGGGTAGTC
Organism: Phyllobates terribilis; assembly: GCF_046119375.1. Lineage (NCBI taxonomy): Eukaryota > Metazoa > Chordata > Amphibia > Anura > Dendrobatidae > Phyllobates > Phyllobates terribilis. The sequence continues at coordinate 2,804,881 of NW_027362900.1, forward strand.
TTTAGCATCACCATGAATGCGCTGAACGCCGACTTTTTTCCCCGGGATAATTTGGAGGGGGTCACCAGGCTCCCGGAGTCTAGCAGTGCCGTTACTTCCCATCTGTTCACCTTCATGTGACATGCTTGTGGCCCCTCGCTGGGTGGACAGTTCACCCTGCAGGCCGGATAAGCATAATATGAACAACGTTGTCCTATGCTGCAGTCCATCGGCTCAAGGGTCAGGGGATGACGGGCGGCTATATGGCCTGGGCCGTGGCACCGCCAGCAAACAACATCACCTGTATGGACCTTGGGCACCACCTCCCTCGTCCATTTGGACCTTGGAAGTCCCACCACCTTTTGGGCCTGCACCCCATGTTGGGAACTCCAGCATGTAGTGGGCTGCCTTCCCAAGGAACCTTCAACCCCCTGGTATCTCTCGATCAGTCCGACCAGTTAATCCGCATACCGGGGATCACCCTGGGCAACCCAAGGCTGTATGGGCCTCGGCAGGGAGTGCACAAACCGGTCCATCACCACCCACTCTACCATCTGCGCAGGCATTGAGGACTCTGGCTGCAGCCACTTGTGGACCAGGTGCAGCAGGTCAAACATTTGGGACAGAGGTGGTTTGTTCTGGTGATACGAACCCACTGTGCCCTGATAGTCATTGTCAACCCCAAGCGTGCGAGAATCTCACTTTTTTAGCTTGCCATACTCTTTGGCATCCTGCAAAGCTAAATCATAGTACGCCTACTAGGCGTACTTCTGGGGCTCTCCAAGTCAAGTATGGCGACAATACCTCTGCCCACTGCTCTTGTGGAAATTTCTCCCTCTCGGCCACCCTTTGAAACACCATCAGGAAGGTCTCAACGTCATCCCCCGGGGTCATTTTCTGCAAAGCCCATCATACCGCCTTCCGGACATGGGAGTCCTCAGTCGGACCTGGGGTTGGAGCGCTCATCCTGTCCTGGATGGCGGTTGCCAGAAGCTGCATCTGCTGACGTTGTTTCTGCTAGTGCTGCTGGATCTGCTGTAACTACAGCCTGTTGGTCTCCTGTTGATGCTGCTGCGACTGGACCAGGTGTTTCAGCAGGTCCTCCATTTCGTCTGGCGATGCTTGCTGGCTTGCGACAGACTTCACCCAGGGCATGCAGTCCATCCTGTAGCAGTCACACGTCTCTGCTGGTAATGCTACCCGCAAGTCTAACACTAATTGTGGAGGTTTTACTCACTTGGGTGTGACAGGAGGAAAACAGGAGGCATGTTCCTTTAAAAGTTCATGTGGGTTTATTGCTTCATAAACCCAGAAGCCAAACAGAAAAGAAAATAGCCTTTAGATCAGGCAAACAAAGTAAATGTCTTTAGCAGGTCTCTGCTCAGCCAGGCCTGTGTGGCACACAAGCTGGGGTAGCGTCCAGTGTCCTGGCTTGGTCTGAAGACAAACATACACAGGAGGCCTTCTCCCTCCAAACACACAGACCATGTGCCAAACAACAGCCTCCATTTTATAGGCTGTTAACCACACCCAGAGGTGTGGTATGTGGGGGGTAGCTGGACACGTCCATTCTCTCCTAGCTGCCCGTAACCCGGCTCCCAGATGCACCAAACGATCCTCTTAGTGCTTATCTGCCCTAGAGAAACACTCCGGGTTACATCACACAGACCAGCCATCTCTGTGACACATGCCTCCCATTGACTACACAACCATTAACCAACTTAGAATACTTTGATACATATCTGGTTTTATGATTACCCCACGGCTGATGAAAGGGAATCTGTCACCCCCTGGAACTTATCTGACCTCTAATATTGGCATACAGGTGATAGAAATGTGAATCTATACATACCTTTATGCCTCATATTAGAGGTCTGTTTGCTGAGAAATGGCTTTTTATTCAGTGAAGATTCTGATGCTTGCTGGCCTTGGGGAGTGGATTCCCTTTAATAAATACTCACTTAGCCCCATTCTTCGTGCAGATACTAATAAATACAGGACCTATGAGATTTTTACCATATGATAGTTGGATAGTTAGGGGTGTATCATCCATAGCAGCAGCCCACAGGGCCACTATGGTGCCCGTTAAAAAAACACAGAATTTGAGCTTGGTTTAAGTTGGTATCCATGCAGCACATAAATGCTTGTTTACTATGGCCATAAATGAGAAAAAAACTATAAGAAGAAAAATGATCATAAACCCTGCTGTAAATAAATAAAAACCAAACGTGCATTTAAATAAAATAGGGTTCCTAGTAACACTGTTTTTGATCAAAAATAGCATGAAAGCTATCCCACCATGGTAAAATGAACCCATTCTGGATAGTCCTACTCTGCTTAATATTAAAAAACTTACCATGTATCAAAGCCTCAAACTTCTGTGTGTGAATCAGACATGAGAACTAACGTGATAGAAGATTACAGTCCGGGGAAGATGGGAAACATTCATATAGACGACCGGTGGAGATGTAGTCAGTGAAGAACTCTGGCTAAATATGTTTGTAGAGCCGTAGTAGAAGATGAAGATGACGTCGTCCTCCTCATGAAGTAGTTATTTCTCATGTCACGTGTAATGAATATCTCCTGCAGTATTGCTAATGCCGATTGCAGTGTCGGTAAATGAGACGAGAATTAGCTTTATGGAAGATGAGTCTTTGAGAAACGTATTCAGCTACAGACTCCAAGGAAGAAACTGCTTGTTGTCTGTGGCCTAAAATATATAGGTTTTATTACTAGATGTAAAGCAGAAAACTAAATACTGTAAAATAATAAATCTCCTCAAATGTTTCCCCTTATTATCTCCAGTAATTGTATTATTACACAATATCAGATCCTCTCAGTGAAGATCTTCTATTTAAGAGAATTTTCCTTATGGACCCATCAAAGATGGATATGGATAGAGACAAGATGGCAGAGAGGATATTACACCTCACCCTAGAGATCCTCTTCCGTCTTACTGGAGAGGTGAGAGATTCTGATGACGCCACATTACATCAATTTTATCTATGGGAATAACAGATGGACAGAACTGGAGAGGTGAGGACTCTGGAAATGTCTGAAGTGAGATTTATTTATATGTCTTTCCATAACCAGGATTACATATTAGTGAAGACCTCTAGTGAGCGCTGTCAGGACCCTGTGTCTGAGGGATGGGAAAGACCCCTGAGCCCAATCACAGGGGCTCCACCTCACCCCCTGATACATGAGGATATCAATGACCAGAAGATCGTAGAACTCACCTACGAGATGATTGAGCTGCTGACTGGAGAGGTGACACTGCTTCGAATGCTGGGACTTTATACAGTAATGCTATGAAAGGATCGGGGGGATGACTGTATCATTGTATGTGTCAGGTTCCTATAAGATGTCAGGATGTCACTGTCTATTTCTCCATGGAGGAGTGGGAGTATTTAGAAGGACACAAAGATTTGTACAAAGACGTCATGATGGAGGTTCCTCAGCTCCTCACATCATCAGGTAATAGACAGGACTAAATACACACGGCCTATAATTATCTGTATGTAAAGAATAAATTCCGTCCTTGTATGTGTTTCTTCCAGAGCTATCCAGTAAGAGGACAACACCAGACAGATGTCCCCATTCTTTTCTTCCACAGGACTGTAAACAAGAAGATCCCAATGTTCCTCAGGATCATCAGGTAGATGGAGAGAAGGTGTCATGAGATCTCCCCTATGATGTGTAGACGGCTGTGAAGGTCTTGTGTTCAAGTCTTGTTTTATCCACCAGTATTATGTGTTTTCTATTTGTGTAATGAGAACGGTGGAGATGACAGAATTAGAGCTGATCATAGATGTGACTTCTCCATCTGTCTGTGACTTTTACAATATTTGTTTCAGGGTGAAGATCTCACCCATATTAATACTATAGAGGCATATGTGAGGGGTGATGAGTGGTGTAAAGAGGAGATTCCTACATGTGACTACCCAGGTGAGTAGTGACCACTAAATGCAGAGAAGTTACAGATTCTTCTCAGTCACCGGCTGTGGCTGCTTTATCGGTGGTGTAGTCCGGCCGTATCACAATCATATGATCACCATTTTGCCTCTAGACCACAACATTCTCTTCCACCCAAAACTGTTCAAATGATTTTGGGCATTGAAACCCTTTTCCATAGAACTTACAACCTGGAGGATCCACCTACTCACTGTGATTAGGAGACGTTACCTGCCCAGATCTGTAAACCACAAAGCCAGAAAATCACTTAAAAAATATTATGATGGGCCTGTAAGAGAAAGTGGAGGGTAATGATGCTGTTGGCTTCCTAGAACCCTGATATCTTATTGGATGAATCTACCTTTCTCCCTTCTGTTTTGCTGAATGTGCTCATATGGTCCCTACAAGACCAGGTCCAGTCTTTCTGGCCAAACTTCACTTTTATGATCGACAACATTAAATGTGCAGTGAGGCCAAGTGTGAATTTCTGTACAATAACAACAGAGTTTCCCTTTATCCTGACTTTTCAATTTCTTTTAAAACCGACTAATTTCAAACCAAATTGTGATAAACTACACAAAAAAAAACATTACACATGTGACCCGGTGTATCTTTAAGCTAAATTTAAGACTCCTCATCTCTTCACTATTATAAAAAGTTCTCTTTAAATGTCAATATTTCTTGAAACTCATCTGACAGAAAATATTGTCCCTTACGATAGTTTAGATTGCCAAGAGCCACCGAGCCCCATACTCTAATTACCCCAGAGAGGTTTCACCACTAGTTACTCACTACTTACTGATGGAGACTGTTGAGTTTGATCATTTCAGTAGATGTGTTATGGTCTATACTCACAGTTTTGACTATAGTAGTTAGTGCCCAAAATAGTCTGATTTCACCCCTTCCTGCAGCCAGTTTTGTGTTCCTATCTGGGCCCATTTTTCAAATCTGACGTGTGCCACTTTATATGGTGACTAGCTACTGAACTCGTTCTACGCCCGGGTGGTGAGCATTTTTATTGGTATATGGTCTCCCATGCTGGTATGTGTGGTATTTGCTGCCCCCCTCCTGGTATTTGTGCTGCCCCCACCATCTTATCCTGGTATGCATGGCACCCTCATCCCCAATCCAGGTATGCGTGGTACCCCATCCCTCATCCCCAATCGCGGTATGCGTGGCTCCCCATCCCCAATCGCGGTATGCTTGGCTCCCCTCATCCCCAATCGCGGTATGCTTGGCTCCCCTCATCCCCAATCGCGGTATGCGTGGCCCCCCTCATCCCCAATCGCGGTATGCGTGGCCCCCCTCACCCCCAATCGCGGTATGCGTGGCCCCCCTCACCCCCAATCGCGGTATGCGTGGCTCCCCTCATCCCCAATCGCGGTATGCGTGGCTCCCCTCATCCCCAATCGCGGTATGCATGGCTCCCCTCATCCCCAATCGCGGTATGCGTGGCTCCCCTCATCCCCAATCGCGGTATGCATGGCTCCCCTCATCCCCAATCGCGTTATGCGTGGCCCCCCTCATCCCCAATCGCGGTATGCATGGCTCCCCTCACCCCCAGTCCCGGTATGCGTGGCTCCCCTCACCCCCAGTCCCGGTATGTTTGGCTCCCCTCACCCCCATTCCCAGTATGCGTGGCTCCCCTCACCCCCAATCCCAGTATGCGTGGCTCCCCTCACCCCCAATCCTGGTATACGTGGTACCCCTCACTCCACAATCCTGGTATATGCATGGTCCCCTCACCCCACAATCCTGGTATATGCATGGTCCCCTCACCCCACAATCCTGGTATATGCATGGTCCCCTCACCCCACAATCCTGATATGTGTGGCCCCCTCATCCCTTCCACACTGTACACACAAACAAAAAAAATAAACAGTTATACTCACCTTTCTTCTCTGTACTCCAGCGCTGCAGCGTCCTGTTCTGCCGTAGGCCGGGGGAGGAGAGTGGCGTCCTTTTGCTGAAGACACACTGTAAATGTGTCTTCAGTAAAATGGCGAAGGATAGCGCTATGTGCACGCGCCGATCCGACGCCTCACTCCGCCCCCTGTCTCCGGCCAGATTAGAGGCGCAACGCTCCTCCTGGTCAGGTAAGTATGCAAGTATGGCGCCGGAGATCGCGGTATGCGTTCAGTGTCTACACATACCGCGATCTCCGGCGCCATACACCTCCTCTTACCTGCTGTAACGGCTGGATGCCTGCTTCTGTCTGGAGCCAGACTGCGCGTCACACATGCGCAGTCTATCGAGGCTTCGGACAGAGGGACTCTTAGCCGATTATATTATAGATAACTTTTGAATTCTTCACAAAGGATTATAGGAAACAAATGGACCTTACAAATAATATTCTAACTTCTCTTGAATCCGACAATCCCCTATATATGGTTGTACACTACTGTCTGGGCACATGGCAGGTTAAAAAGGGAAGGAGCGGCATTTAGCTATTTGAATGCAGATTTTGCTGGGATAGTGTGCAGACACAATGTATTGGGGACACTGTTCGTTGTCACCTGGCAGCTCAAAAGATGGCTACCACAAACAGGCTTGGCGCTATCTACTCCATTTTCCAGATCCCAGGGTTTGCCTTGCTCATCATCCTTTAACCCCTCTTCATGTATTTGGACTTAGACAGAGACCCCCTAAGCTTGGGCCACAGTGTTACCTAATGTTCTGTGGTGTGAGATGGCAAGAAGAATAGTCAGATAGCCGGGTCAGAACATGGAGGTCAGAGAAAAGCCGTTAGCTGAGCACATAGGACTGAACCAGAGGAGAACAAGGCTGTATCTGGCAGCTTCCAGCAATATGCTTCCAGTTTTAGTAGGGTGCGGTGCTTTCCAGTTGGCTGAAGCAGGGAGCAGATTACTCCAGCTGGACAGCACACACACCCACACTGCCAGACTGGATGGTACTACAGGTCCCAGCAACCCTAATCTTAGTGGCTGGACAGAGCCTGCGCTGCCCAGAGCTTCTGGTTCTATCGTCTCCTCCATCACCAATGCCGCCTGCAGGATGAATAAGGAGGTGAGAGAAGCAGACGTCGCAGGAGCAGATCCCAGAGGAGATGGGACACACCATTTACAGAAGCCCTAATGTGACCAAATTGCAGAAAACCAGAGCAGTAGAAATCCCCATAAAGTGACTACATTTTGGAAATTATAACCCTCAGTGATATAATCTATAGGAGTAGTGACTATTTTGACTCCACAGTCACTTTCTGGAAATTAGCACACAGTGGATGTTGGAGAGTGAAAATTACAAATATATAATTTCATTACCCAACACATAGTGCCCAGATTGTGCTCCAGGAGACACACACCATCAATTAAGTGGGTTCTTCTCACTATAGTAATGTCAAATACATGGTTGCTGAGTGAGCACACTGCAAGGCTCAGAAGCGAGGGGGAGATCTGACTTTGGGAGAGTGGATATTGCTGGATTGGTTTATGGAAGCCATGTTGCTTTTCAAAAGCCTTTGAACCACTAATGATGTGGAAACTTCTGTTTTTCCACTGACAGATGATGGACCTGAGTGGGGACTTGGTTTTTGTGAGATAAGTAGAAGTTTTTATTGATATTATTTTTGCCTACATAACATTGCTTGGTGGCTTTTTATTCCATATTTGGAGGCAGAATGAACAAACAGTTGAACACTACGATCCACTGGTTCATCCTATGAGGTTTTCTATTAGACTGTGAACTGTTATTGTCTTGGTGAATAATGATGGCTAACATAGGGCAAAATAAAAAAAATCACAGAAAAAGATACAGCCTTACCAACACAAATCATATAACAAATGCACTAGCAGGATGCCGCAGACACCCATGATAAAGGTGGGGGCAGCGCAGGTGCAAAATACTGATGGAGCAACCACTCACAATCATACCAATTCATGGAGAGGATGGTTGCCTAGTATTAAAGATGCACACAGATGAAGCTTGAATAGGACGCCAGTCACACAGGTAGGTTTGATGCACAGTGTCTGACTTAGGATACTGATGATGTCCATACTATTACATCAGGAAGGCTGCCCAGCACTATATAAGTGCACCCCACATGGACAGACACCCCAGTACACCCAACCAACACTAAAATGCTAATGCATTTGTTATCTGATTTGGTGTTGGTAAGGCTGATTTTTTCTGTGATGTTTTCTTGGTAGATAATGATACTTTTACGTAAAGTACATTTTTACGGAGAGTTTAAGTAGAAATATTCAACATTATAAATTTTAAGGATGTGTTATTCATAAATAATAATTGGTTTTATTCTTGGCAGATGACTGTACCAGGAGATCAGAGGAACAGCTGACATCTTCAATTTTTAAATCAGATGATTTTGAGATCACACAAGATACAATTGAAGTGAATGCCATTACTCCAGATATACCATCATCCCTTCACAGCAAAGATCTGTCATCTGATCATTTGAAACAGGTCCTGTCTTCTGATTCATTACCGACTACTAAGGAAAATCAAAGTCACAAAATAAGCATTAAAAAACAAATTGCTCCTAAAGCAAAGAAATCATTTTCATGTTCAGAATATGGAAATAGTTTTTCCCTCGAAAAGTCTTTTCTTAAACATCAAAACATTCACACAGCAGAGAATAGATTTTTTTTATTTCAAGTGTGGGAATTTTTTTTAACCAGAAATCAAATTTTGTTAATCACCAGAGAAGTCGCACACAGAAGAAGCCATTTTCCTGTTCAGAAAGTGGAAAATGTTTTACTGAGAAATCAAGTTTAACCAAATATCAGAGAACTCACACAGGGGAGAAGCCTTTTTCCTGTTCAGAATGTGGGAAATGTTTTAGCCGGAAATCTCTGGTGCTTAACCAAACCTGAACTCACACAGTGGAGAAGCCTTTTTTCTGTTCAGACATGAAACCTAACGTGATGGAAGATTACAGTCCGGGGAAGATGGGAAACATTCATATACAGTCATGGCCAAAAGTATTGAGAATGACACCAAAATTATATTTTCACATGATCTTCTGGCCTCTGGTTTTTATTAGTGTTTGTCTGATGTTTATATCACATACAGAAATATAATTGCAATCATATTATGAGTACCAATAGGTTATATTGACAGTTAGAATGAGTTAATGCAACAAGTCAATATTTGAGGGTTGCCCCTTCTTCTTCAAGACCTCTGTAATTCTCCCTGGCATGCTCTCAATCAACTTTTGGACCAAATCCTGACTGATAGCAGTCCATTCTTGCATAATCAATGCTTGCATTTTGCCAGAATTTGTTGGTTTTTGTTTGTCCACCCGTCTCTTGATGATTGACCACAAGTTCTCAATGGGATTAAGATCTGGGGAGTTTCCAGGCCATGGACCCAAAATCTCTATGTTTTGTTCCATGAGCCATTTAGTTATCACCTTTGCTTTATGGCAAGGTGCTCCATCATGCTGGAAAAGGCATTGTTGGGCGCCAAACTGCTCTTGGACGGTTGGGAGAAGTTGCTCTTGGAGGACATTCTGGTACCATTCTTTATTCATGGCTGTGTTTTTAGGCAAGACTGTGAGTGAGCCGATTCCCTTGGCTGAGAAGCAACCCCACACATGAATGGTTTCAGGATGCTTTACAGTTGGCATGAGACAAGACTGGTGGTAGCGCTCACCTCTTCTTCTCCGAATAAGCTGTTTTCCAGATGTCCCAAACAATCGAAAAGGGGATTCATCAGAGAAAATGACTTTGCCCCAGTCCTCAGCAGTCCACTCCCTGTACCTTTTGCAGAATATCAGTCGGTCCCTGATGTTTTTTCTGGAGAGAAGTGGCTTCTTTGCTGCCCTCCTTGAAACCAGCCCTTGCTCAAAGAGTCTTCGCCTCACAGTGCATGCAGAAGCACTCACACCAGCCTGCTGCCATTCCTGAGCAAGCTCGGCACTGCTGGTAGTCCGATCCCGCAGCTGAAACAGTTTTAAAATACGGTCCTGGCGCTTGCTGGTCTTTCTTGGGCGCCCTGGAGCCTTTTTGACAACAATGGAAGCTCTCTCCTTGAAGTTCTTGATGATGCGATAGATTGTTGACTGAGGTGCAATCTTTGTAGCTGCGATACTCTTCCCTGTTAGGCCATTTTTGTGCAGTGCAATGATGGCTGCACGTGTTTCTTTAGAGATAACCATGGTTAACTGAAGAGAAACAATGATACCAAGAACCAGCCTCCTTTTAAAGTGTCCAGTGATGTCATTCTTACTTAATCATGACTGATTGATCGCCAGCCCTGTCCTCATCAACACCCACACCTGTGTTAATGGATCAATCACTAAAACGATGTTAGCTGCTCCTTTTAAGGCAGGACTGCAATGATGTTGAAATGTGTTTTGGGGGTTAAAGTTCATTTTCTGGGCAAATATTGACTTTGCAAGTACAGTAATTGCTGTTAAGCTGATCACTCTTTGACATTCAGGAGTATATGCAAATTGCCATTACAAAAAATGAAGCAGTAAACTTTGGAAAAATTACTATTTGTCTCATTCTCAATACTTTTGGCCATGACTGTAGACGGCCGGTGGAGATGTAATCAGTGAAGAAATCTGGCTAAATATGTTTCTAGAGCCGTAGTAGAAGATGAAGATGTCGTCCTCCTCATGAAGTAGTTATTTCTCATGTTACGTGTAATGAATATCTCCTGCAGTATTGCTAATGCCGATTGCAGTGTCGGTAAATGAGACGAGAATTAGCTTTATGGAAGATGAGTCTTTGAGAAATGTATTCAGCTACAGACTCCAAGGAAGAAACTGCTTGTTGTCTGTGGCCTAAAATATATAGGTTTTATTAGTAGATGTAAAGAAGAAAACTAAATACTGTAAAATAATAAATCTCCTCATATGTTTCCCTTGTTATCTCCAGTAATTGTATTATCACACAAGATTTTTATGATGTTACATCGGCTCATCATCTTCTCATTTAGGTCTCTACAATATCGGATCCTCTCAGTGAAGATCTTCTATTTAAGAGAATTTTCCTTATGGACCCATCAAAGATGGATATGGACAGAGACAAGATGGCGGAGAGGATATTCCACCTCACCCTAGAGATCCTCTTTCGGCTTACTGGAGAGGTGAGAGATTCTAATGACGTCACATTGCATCATTCTTATCTATGGGAATAACACATGGACAGAACTGGAGAGGTGAGGACTCTTGAAATGTCTGGAGTGAGATTGATTTATATGTCTTTCCATAACCAGGATTACATATTAGTGAAGACCTCTAGTGAGCGCTGTGAGGACCCTGTGTCTGAGGGATGGGAAAGACCCCTGAGCCCAATCACAGGGCATCCATCTCACCCCTTCATACTTGAGGACATCAATGACCAGAAGATCGTAGAACTCGCCTACAAAATGATTGAGCTGCTGACTGGAGAGGTGGGAATGCTGGGACATTATACAGTAACGCTATGAAAGGATCGGGGGATGACGGTATCATTGTATGTGTCAGGTTCCTATAAGATGTCAGGATGTCACTGTCTATTTCTCCATGGAGGAGTGGGAGTATTTAGAAGGACACAAAGATCTGTACAAGGACGTCATGATGGAGGTTCCCCAGTCCCTCACATCACCAGGTAATAGACAGGACTGAATATACACGGCCTATAATTATCTGTATGTAAAGAATGAATTCAGTCCTGTATGTGTTTCCTCCAGATCTATCCAGTAAGAGGACAACACCAGACAGATGTCCCCATCCTCTTCTTCCTCAGGACTGTAAACAAGAAGATCCCAATGTTCCTCAGGATCATCAGGTAGATGGAGAGAAGGTGTCATGAGATCTCCCCTATGATGTGTAGACGGCTGTGAAGGTCTTGTGTTCAGTTTTGTTTTATCCACCAGTATTACGTGGTTTATACTTGTGTAAAGAGAACAGTGGAGATGTCAGGATTAGAGCTGATCATAGATGGGACTTCTCATCAGTCTGTGACTTTTATAATATTTGTTTCAGGGTGAAGATCTGCCCCATATTAATACTATAGAGTCATATGTGAGGAGTGATGAGCGGTGTAAAGAGGAGATTCCTACATATGACTACCCAGGTGAGTAGTAACCACTAAATGCAGAGAAGTCACAGTTTTATCTCAGTCACCGGCTGTGGCTGCTTTATCGGTGGTGTAGTCCGGCCGTATCACAATCATATGATCACCATTTTTCCTCTAGACCACAGCATTCTCCTCCACCCAAAACTGTTCAAATGATTTTGGGCATTGAAACCCTTTTCCATAGAACTTACAACCTGGAGGATCCACCTACTCCCTGGGATTAGGAGACGCTGACCGTTACCTGCCCAGATCTGTAAACCACAAAGCCAGAAAATCACTTGAAGAAAAATATAATGATGGGCCTGTAAGAGAAAGCGGGGGGTAATGATGGTGTTCCTTCCTAGATCCCTGATATCTTATTGGATGAATCTACCTTCTCTCCCTTCTGTGCTGCTGAATGTGCTCATATGGTCCCTACAAGACCAGGTCCAGTCTTTCTGGCTGAACGTCACTTTTATGATCTACAACATTAAATGTGCAGTGAGGGCCAAGTGTGAATTTCTGTACAATAACAGCAGAGTTTCCCTTTATCCTGACTTTTCAGTTTCTTTTAAAACCGACTAACTTCAAACCAGATTGTGATAAACTAAAAAAAAAACATTACACCTGCGCCATGATAGATCTCTAAGCTAAATTTAAGACACCTCAGCTCTGCACTATTATGAAAAGTTCTCTTTGAATGTCTAATATTTCTTCTTGAAACTCGTCTGACAGAGCCCCATACTCCAATTACCCCAGAGAGGTTTCACCACTAGTTACTCACTACTTACTGATGGAGACTGTTGAGTTTGATCATTTCAGTAGATGTGTTATGGTCTATACTCACAGTTTTGACTATAGTAGTTAGTGCCCAAAATAGTCTGATTTAACCCCTTCCTGCAGCCAGTTTTGTGTTCCTATCTGGGCCCATTTTTCAAATCTGACATGTGTCACTTTATATGGTGATAACTTTGGAATTCTTCACAAAGGATAATAGGAAACAAATGGACCTTACAAATAATATTCCAACTTCTCTTGAATCCCACAATCCCCTATATACGGTTGTACACTACTGTCTGGGCACATGGCAGGTTAAGAAAGGAAGGAGCGGCATTTAGCTATTTGAAAGCAGATTTTGCTGGGATAGTTTGCAGACACAATGTATTGGGGACACTGTTCATGGTCACCTGGCAGCTCAAAAGATGGCTACCACAAACAGGCTTGGCGCTATATACTCCATTTTCCAGATCCCAGGGTTTGCCTTGCTCATCATCCTTTAACCACTCTACATGGATTTGGACTTAGACAGAGACCCCCTAAGCTTGGGCCACAGTGTTACCTAATGTTCTGTGGTGTGAGATGGCAAGAAGAATAGTCAGATAGCCGGGTCAGAACATGGAGGTCAGAGAAAATACGAAACCACACAAAAGTAGTCAGTAAACGGGTCGGAGTCACAACAGGAAACAAATACACAAGCCGGGAGCTGAGCACAGAGGACTGAACCAGAGGAGAACAAGGCTGTATCTGGCAGCTTCTGGCAATATGCTTCCAGCTTTAGTAGGGTACGGTGCTTTCCAATTGGCTGAAGTAGTGAGCAGATTACTCCAGCTGGACAGCACACACACCCATACTGCCAGACTGGATGGTACTACAGGTCCCAGGCACCCTAATCTTAGTGGCTGGACAGAGCCTGCGCCGCTGAGAGCTTCTGGTTCTGACATCTCCTCCATCACCAGCGCCGCCTGCAGGATGAATAAGACGGCGCCTGGTGAGAGAAGCAGACGTCGCAGGAGCAGATCCCAGAGGAGATGGGACACACCATTTACAGAAGCCCTAATGTGACCAAATTGCAGAAAACCTGAGCAGTAAAAATCCCCATAAAGTGACTTCATATTGGAAATTATAACTCTCAGTGAAATAATCTATAGGAGTAGTGACTATTTTGACTCCACAGGCACTTTCCGGAAATTAGCACGCAGTGGATGATGGAGAGTGAAAATTACAAATATATAATTTCATTACCCAACACATAGTGCCCAGATTGTGCTCCAGGAAACACACACCATAAATTAAGTGGGTTCTTCTCACTAGTAATGTCAAATACACGGATGCTAAATGTGGTTTGGGCGCACTGCAAGGCTCAGAAGTGAGGGGGAGATCTGACTTTGGGAGAGTGGATATTGCTGGATTGGTTTATGGAAGCCATGTTGCTTTTCAAAAGCCTTTGAGCCACTAATAATGTGGAAACCTCTGGTTTTCCACTGACAGATGATGGACCTGAGTGGGGACTTGTTTTTTGTAAGATGAGTAGAAGTTTTTATTGGTATTATTTTTGCCTACATAACATTGTTTGGTGGCTTTTTATTCCATATTAGGGAGGCAGAATTAACAAACAGTTGAACACCACGCTCTACTGGTTCATCCTATGAGGTTTTCTATTAGACTGTGAACTGTTATTGTCTTGGTGAATAATGATGGCTAACATAGGGCAAAATAAAAAAAATCACAGAAAAAGATACAGCCTTACCAACACCAATCATATAAGAAATGCACTAGCAGGATGCCGCAGACCCCCATGATAAAGGTGGGGGCAGCGCAGGTGCAAAATACTGATGGAGCAACCACTCACAATCGTACCAATTCATGGAGGGGGTGGTTGCCTAGTATTAAAGATGCACACAGATGAAGCTTGCATAGGACGCCAGTCACACAGGTAGGTGTGATGCACAGTGTCTGGCTTAGCCTAATGATGCCCATACTATTACATCAGGAAGGTTGCCCAGCACTATATAAGTGCACCCCACATGGACAGACACCCCAATACACCCAACCAACACTAAAATGCTAATGCATTTGTTATCTGATTTGGTGTTGGTAAGGCTGATTTTTTCTGTGATGTTTTCTTGGTAAATAATGATACTTTTACATAAAGTGCATTTTTACAGAGAGTTTAAGTAGAAATATTCAACAATATAAATTTTAAGGATATGTTATTCATAAATAATAATTGGTTTTATTCTTGGCAGATGACTGTACCAGGAGATCAGGGGGACAGCCGACATCTTCAATTTTTAAATCAGATGATCTTGAGATCCCACAGGATACAATTGAATTGAATGCCATTACTCCAGATATACCATCATCCCTTCACAGCAAAGAGCTATCATCTGATCATTTGAAACAGGTCCTGTCTTCTGATTCATTACCGAATACTAAGGAAAATCAAAGTCACAAAATAAGCATTAAAAAACAAATTGCACCGAAAGCAAAGAAGCCATTTTCATGTTCAGAATATGGAAATAGTTTTTCCCTCGAAAAGTCTTTTCTTAAACATCAAAGCATTCACACAGCAGAGAATAGATTTTTTTGTTTCAAGTGTGGGAAATTTTTTAACCAGAAATCAGATCTTGTTAATCACCAGAGAAGTCACATAGAGGAGAAGCCATTTTCTTTTTCAGAAAGTGGAAAATGTTTTACAGAGAAATCAGGTTTAATCAAATATCAGAGAACTCACACAGGGGAGAAGCCTTATTCATGTTCAGAATGTGGGAAGTGTTTTAGCCGGAAATCAGATTTGGTTGAGCATAAGAGAACTCACACAGGGGAGAAGCCTTTTTCCTGTTCAGAATGTGGAAAATGTTTTAGATTGATATCAAGTTTTATCAGACATCAGAGAACTCACACAAGGGAGAAGCCTTTTTCATGTTCAGAATGTGGGAAATGTTTTAGCCGGAAATCATATTTGGTTGAGCATAAAAGAACTCACACAGGGGAGAAGCCTTTTTCCTGTTCAGAATGTGGAAAATGTTTTAGATTGAAATCAAGTTTTATCAGACATCAGAGAACTCACACAGGGGAGAAGCCTTTTTCATGTTCCATATGTGGGAAATGTTTTACAGTGAAATCAAGTTTTATCAGCCATCAGAGAATTCACACAGGGGAGAAGCCTTTTTCCTGTTCAGAATGTGGAAAATGTTTCAGATTGAAATCAAGTTTTAGCAGACATCAGAGAACTCACACAGGGGAGAAGCCTTTTTCCTGTTCAGAATGTGGAAAATGTTTTAGATTGAAATCAAGTTTTATCAGCCATCAGAGAATTCACACAGGGGAGAAGCCTTTTTCCTGTTCAGAATGTGGAAAATGTTTTAGATTGAAATCAAGTTTTATCAGCCATCAGAGAATTCACACAGGGGAGAAGCCTTTTTCCTGTTCAGAATGTGGAAAATGTTTTAGATTGAAATCAAGTTTTATCAGCCATCAGAGAATTCACACAGGGGAGAAGCTTTTTTCCTGTTCAGAATGTGGAAAATGTTTCAGATTGAAATCAAGTTTTAGCAGACATCAGAGAACTCACACAGGGGAGAAGCCTTTTTCCTGTTCAGAATGTGGAAAATGTTTTAGATTGAAATCAAGTTTTATCAGCCATCAGAGAATTCACACAGGGGAGAAGCCTTTTTCCTGTTCAGAATGTGGAAAATGTTTTAGCCGGAAATCAGATTTGGTTAAGCATAAGAGAACTCACACAGGGGAGAAGCCTTTTTCCTGTTCAGATTGTGGAAAATGTTTTAGCCGGAAATCAAATTTGGTTAAGCACCAGAGAATTCACACAGGGGAGAAGCCTTTTTCCTGTTCAGAATGTGGGAAATGTTTTAGCTGGAAATCAGTTTTGGTTACGCACAAGAGAAAGCACACAGGGGAGAAGCTTTTTTCCTGTTCAGAATGTGGGAAATGTTTTAGCTGGAAATCAGTTTTGGTTACGCACAAGAAAAATCACACAAGGGAGAAGCCTTTGTCCTGTTCAGAATGTGGGAAATGTTTTAGCTGGAAATCAGATTTGGTTAAGCACCAGAGAACTCACACAGGGGAGAAACCTTTTTCCTGTTCAGAATGTGGGAAATGTTTTGTGAAGAAATCATCACTTCTTAGTCACCAGAGAACTCACACAGACGAGAAGCCATTTTCATGTTCTTAATGCGGGAAATGTTTTACACGGAGATCAACTCTTAACAAACTTCAGAGACGTCACACAGGGGAGAAGCCTTTTTCATTTTTAACCGAAAATTATATCTTCATAAAGGGGTTGTCCACTACTAGACCAACTCCTTCTCATTCCTCATGTTTAGCCTTTTTAAAATAAAAACTCATACGCACTTCCTGTTCTGGCGCAGTTCCATTGGTGTCACAACTCGTGTTTCCGTAAGGATGTTACATCACACAAGATTGTTACATCACACAATCCTGCTGCCAATCAACGCCACCTTTAGACGTATTGTACATCAACAGGAAGGACATGGCCTGGACACAGCATCAAGAGAACGCACACACTGAGAGCACTCTCTTCAGACCATGTTCCTGGGGCAATTATAAGCAATTTACAGCCTCAAACATGACGTTCGATATGGGAAAGAAAGAAGAGATCGGAGGTTAATCTGAGGTCCTCCACCTCTGTCAGCATGTCTGGTATGCAGCGTTTCTTATGGAAGGTCTTATCTTCCTGCTCCGGAGCCATTACTGCCTCACCTCAGCGTGGAAAAAGAAGCAGTCTTAACCCTCATGATGCCAGACTGTCAGTCCTGCACCAACTTCTCTCTTAATGTCGGCCTCACGAGAAAACAGCTCCACAAATCTCCCTGTACTCTCACCAAAGCCCACATACTGAGCAGTGCTTGCTTCACAGGGACATTTACCCCCCAGCCACGGGTTATTCTGATATGGGGAACAACATAACTTATTTGTATATCAGATTGCGTCTAGCCCTACTAAAGAAGATATGGAGTAATATAGTCAGAGGCTGGAGACCACATACAATACTGAAATACGTCCCCTCACTTCTATCCTGTCACAGCTTACTGACAAGTTACAGAGATTAGAGGATAATGTCCAAGTTAGAGGCCATCATAATGCTCAGAAACTAACACTAGATCTTCACAGGCAGTAAATAAACCATCTGTTTAATATGGTTGATGATCAAGAAAATCACAATAATATCTGGATAAGGGGTATACCTGAAAGCATCAATGCACAAGTGATTATGCCAACACTGCAATCATTATTCACTAATATTCTTGGTAATCCTATTGATAAGGAGGTGGAGATTTATAAGGCGCACCGTACAATAGGCAATCATGGCCCAGATCCTGAGCGTCCAAGGAGCACTATCTCTCGCATACATTTTTTCAATGTAAAAGAGGCCATTGTGAGGAAAGCAGAGGAGTTGGATCCTGGTGATTTCAATGGAAAACGCATATAATTGCTCACACATCTATCCTGAATGACACTTGCTAAAAGAAGGGTATTGAAACCACTACTTGATGCCATCCGGGAAAATGGCCTGATGTACTCCTGGGGGTACCCATTCCAGCTGTATATTTTCAAAGATCCAAGCAACATGAGACCTATTTGTGATGCCCTGGACATTCCATATATCTGACTGGCCACCTGCTCCACCATTGCCACAGAGAGTTCCAGCATGTCACAGAAGGTGTTCAATGGATCAGGAACTTGATGGTGATGCAGCCAGATGGGAAAGGAACCTGGCAATCATATGAGCTCCTGAAATGAATCTTGTCTTCCCTGATGAGAGACAGTTTGCCGATGCTTACTTATTTCTTTAAGCATATAATTAGATATATCTAAATAGAGCATTA
This sequence comes from Phyllobates terribilis, assembly GCF_046119375.1. NCBI lineage: Eukaryota > Metazoa > Chordata > Amphibia > Anura > Dendrobatidae > Phyllobates > Phyllobates terribilis. Next base: position 2,823,488 of record NW_027362900.1, read on the forward strand.
GGTGCCACTCTTCCACTATATAGAATGTCTAAGTTCATATAAGATCTTAGACCAGGATATAAGTTGAGTCCACATGATACTACTGTTATATCAGGCTTTATTACTTTACTTGCTTTATATTCCATGGTTCCACCTAATAGGAATCCTAGAACTGAAAGTTTGACTTACGCCTGTAAAGACAACCCCCAGTTAGGGACTTGCATTGGGATCTGCTTGTTTCGCAATTTCCTACTGTTTTGATATATTCATAATCTATACTTCTTAGACACTGAGAGGTAGACGTTACTATCTACCGTCTATACTTCCTCTTTGCTCTTAATCTTTCTCTCTTCCATTCCCCCTTTTTTCATATAGTATGGCACAACTCAAAACTTGTTCATTAAATGTCAGAGGACTTAATGTTCCAGAGAAAGGAGCTCGTGTTTTATCACAGGCATAAACAGCACGTACATTTTCTCTTTCTTCAGGAGTCACACTTTAGAGGCGATCATATACTGTACCTCAGATTACTAATAGATATTATTCATCTTGGTGTCCCAGAAAAATGCTGTTTTGAAGTCTAAGGTGCTGAGTATCGGCCGCCACAGATCACTGCTGCATACTATTGTAGAAACACTGTCTGACACGAAGAGGAGGTATGTGTTTGTTAAGATCTCCATCTACTCCAAAATTTTGACTTTGGCAAACTTCTATCTCCCTAATTGTGACCAAATTAAGACATGCTGTCATTACTTAAACAAACTAAAATATTTTGCGGAGGACCTTATCATCATTGGAGGTGACTTTAATTTTGTCTTGGATCCTTTAGACGCGTCCCTGGGCTGGAGTCACCAATCTAAGACACAAACGAAAGCTTTGCTAATTGTGCTTTGGTCTCAACCGGGCGATGTATGGAGGATACTACATCCAGACGTAAAGAATTATACCTATTATTCTCCTTTACACAATATGCATAGCAGTATAGTCCTTTTCTTAATTATCCGTCACTTGCCTACATGGCAACCTACATCTCAGGTAGGAACTGCTGTATGGTCAGATCATGCTCCTGTATATTGTAACTAGCTATTGAACTTTTCTATGCACGGGTGGCGAGCATTTTTATTGGTATATGGTCTCCCATGCTTGTTATATGTGCTGCCCCCCTCCTGGTATTTCTGCTGCCCCCATCCTGTCCCCACCATCCCATCCTGGTATGCATGGCACCCCTCACCCCCATCCTGATATGCATGGCACCCCTCATCCCCATCCTGGTATGCATAGCACCCCTCATTCCCAATCCTGGTATGCATGGCACCCCTCATTCCCAATCCTGGTATGTATGTTACCCTATCCCTCATCCTGATATGCATGGCACCACTCATCCCCCAATCCTGGTATGCATGGCACCCCATCCCTCATCCTGGTATGCATGGTGCCCCTCATTCCTATCCTGGTATGCATGGTGCCCCTCATCCCTATTCTGGTATGCATGGTGCCCCTCATCCCTATTCTGGCATGTATGGTATCCCTCATCCTGGTATGCATGGCACCCCATCCCTCATCCTAGTATACATGGCACCCCTCATCCCAGAAACCTGGAATGCATGGCACCCAATCCCTTATCCTGGTATGCAATGCACGCTTCATCCCCAATCCTGGTATATATGGCTCCCTCATCCCTATCCTGGTATGCATGGCACCCCATCCCCTATCCTGGTACGTATCGCACCCCTCATCCCTATACTGGTATGCATGGTACCCTTCATCCCTATTCTGGTATGCATGGTACCCCTCATCCTGGTATGCATGGTACCCCTCATCCCTATCCTGGTATGCATGATACCCCGCATTGCTATCCTGGTATGTATGGTACCCCTCATCCCTATCCTGGTATGCATGACACCCCATCCCTCATCCTGGTATACATGGCACCCCTCATCCCAATTCTGGTATGTATGGCTTCCTCATCCCAGAAACCTGGTATGCATGGCACCCAATCCCTCATCCTGGTATGCATGGCACGCCTCATCCCCAATCATGGTATATATGGCTTCCTCATCCCTATCCTGGTATGCATGGCACCCCTCATCCCTATCCTGGTATGCATGGCACCCCTCATCCCTATACTGGTATGCATGGTACCCCTCATCCTTATTCTGGTATGCATGGTACCCTTCATCCTGGTATGCATGGTACCCCCTGCATTCCTATCCTGGTATGTATAGTATCCCTCATCCCTATCCTGGTATTCATGGTACCCCATCCCTATCCTGGTATGCATGGTACCCCGCATTCCTATCCTGGTATGCATGGTACCCCATCCCTCATCCTGGTATGCATGGTGCCCTGCATTCCTATCCTGGTATGTAGTGTACCCCTCGTCCCTATCCTGGTATGCATGTTACCCCATCCCTATCCTGGTATGTATGGTACCCCTCATCCCTATTCTGGTATGCATGGCACCCCGCACCCCCCAATCCTGGTATGCTTGGTCCCCTCACCCACCAATCCTTGTATGCATGGCACTCCTCATCCCTATACTGGTATGTATGGCATCCCTCACCCCCCAATCCTGGAATGTGTGGTCCCCCTCATCCTGGTATGCATGGCACCCCATTCCTCATCCTGGTATGCTTGGTTCCCCTCATTCCCCAATCCTGATGTGTTGCCCCCTCACCCGCCAATCCTGGTATGTATGGCTCCCCTCATCCCTTTCACGCTGCACACATACAAAAAAATAAACACTTAATCTCACCTTTCTTTGTGCTCCAGCGCTGCGGTGTTCTGTTCTGCCGGAGGCTGGGGGAGGAGTGCGGCGCCAGAGTACGTGCATGCCCATACTGCGCTGTCTGGCGCCATTTTGCTGAAGACACACTGCAAATAGCGCTATGTGTATGTGCTGATTCCGACACCTTCACTTCTGCCCCGGTCTCCGGCGAAGAGAGGCACCGCGGCAACGCTCCTCCCGGTCAGGTAAGTATGGCGCCGGAGATCGCGGTATGCATTCAGTGTCTACGCATACCATGATCTCCGGCGCCATACACACTCCTCTTACCTGTAACGACTCCATGCCTGCTTCTGTCTGGAGCCAGTCTGCGCAGGCGTGTCGCGCTTGCACAGTCTATAAAGGCTTCAGACAGACACACGCATCCCCGGTTATATTATAGATCTGACTATGCCGGCCTCCACCAAGGCTTCAGATGTTGGAACCTAAATGATAATCTGCTGAAAGACTCGCTCTGTGTCTCAGACCTTCTTGAGACTATAGACTCCTTCAAATATATGAGCATGATGAAACTGCCTTACCATTTAAATGGGAAGCACTCACATGTGTCCTCAGAGGTATAATAATAAAACCTAGATAAAAGCTAAAAAAAGGAGAGAACAGCTAAAGTCTCATTTGCTTGAGCAGATTGATCTCCTTGACAAACAACATAAATGATCTGCTTGCCTCCAGGTATATGTAGACCGGCTTAACACTAGAAGGGAGCTAAAAGTAGTTTCATGGATGGGGTACTCGCAAATATTGTGTAATTTCAGGGCATTTACTTATGGAAGGAACCAAGTGGAAGCTTCCATTCTCGGTACTAGATATGGGGCCTCCTCGAGAAAATGACTTAAAATGTCGTACACTAAAGTTAATATATAAGGTGTGGGATAGGGGTAAAAATATTCTGGGGATTGGAAAGTACACAAACTATACTCCTTTATGGCACACCTATAACTTACCAGAGCTATAGAAGCTAAATAATATTAGTGAGTGGGAGGATAGGGGTACTAGAATAAACGTCATACTGATTGATAGACATCACCCAATAGATACCATTGCTAAAGCAGTGGATACAAAAGGTCTAATATCCCTTATTTATAGGCAGTTACTGGCCCTACATTTGGATAAATATCCTTTGTTAGTTAAGACAAAATGGGAGGAGGATGTGAGTCCGTTATCTGAGGAGCAATGGGGGAAATACTGGATTTGACACCGAATCTTTCATTGTCAGAGTCACAAAGATTGTCCCAAATTCTTCTCATTCATAGGGTATATAGATCCCCAAGTATTTTATTTAAAATTGAAATACAAACGGATGACACATGTCCTAGATGTGGTCAAAAGGACGCCCACCTGATGCATATGACGTGGAAATGTGTAAATATTGGCGACTACTGGAAGGGGGTGATCGCTCTTGTACTATCTGTATTTGGGATACAACTTCAGTTGGAACCTAAAATCTGTATCCTAGGACTCCTGGGAGAAGACGTAGATCCAGACTCCCATATGGCAATAGCTAGCTCAATAATATTATTCCAAGCCAGAAAGTTGTTGGCACTACATTGGATAGACAATTCTCCCCCAACAATAACAGAACTAAAATCCAGGATAAATAACACTCTATGCTTGGAAAGGGGATCTTATATTAAAGGAACGCTCTCAAGAAATCCATACACCTATGGGATCAATGGTTAAATACACCGGGTATTGCTTCAAAGAACCTTCTCAGAAATACTATCCTGGATCGTTTGTACATTTCCTTACAGTAAACCAGGAATGTATATCCTTATATCCAAGGTGTCAGCAAATGATAATCTCAGTCCACACAATTGTCCCTTCTTAGATATATTCTTTTTCTTTTGAAGTCTCAATAGGGAAAAAAATAAGCCGTCAGGAATTATTCAGATATTTATGTACAAATGTAAAATTACTGTTCCAAAACATTGTACTATAGAGCGATATTGGGATTTATATCATTGTAAACCGGTTCTTGTATTGTTACTGGTTTTTATTTTTATTTTTTTTTGTCACAAAGTTTATTTAAAAAAAGAAAATGTTGGTAATTCTTTGTTTTGTTAAATAAAAATTATCTGATTGAAAAAAAAAAAGGAGCGAAGGTCTTTACTAGATCAAACATATACAAAATGCCAAGGTCACATGTGAAGGTACTCGTACGAATTCACAGATAAATGTGGTCTCTCATTGGCAAGAAGGTTACATCCACACGTGTAAAGGACATACGTATCCAAAATAAAAGGGGCACCCGGGCCAGAAATTCATAAACCCTCTGACATAGCGGAAGCATTTAGTTTCTTTTATAGTTCGCTATATAATATTCATGGACAATACCACGACATGCCACCTAATATTCTTGAAACTAAAAATGACAATTATATTAACCTCTTAACAACATTAGACGTACTAATACGCGTCTGTGCCCTGGGACTTAAGAGCCAGACCCGTATTAGTACGTCATGGCGATCGCCGCCGGGTGTCAGCTGATTGTCACAGCTGACACCTGGTACTATGTGGAGGGAGCGGTCACGCACCGCTCCCAGCACATTAACCCCCGCGATGCTGCGATCGAAGTCGATCGCAGCATTGCGGTGGCAAGGGGAGGTGATCGCAGATACTCACCTCCTCTTCCGGCTTCCAGCGATGTCTGCCGTGGCTTCCAGGATGTTGCCATGACGACCCGATGTCGTCATGACAACATCCGGGTCACCAGACAGCAGGAAGATTTTTTGGACATGCGCAGTGCATGACAAAAGAATCTTCTCCCTGTGCAGCCCTGACAGCCTGTATAACACAGGAATGGTGCTGCATCCCTGCACTATACAGGCGATCAGAATAAAAAAAGTGAAAGTCCCATAGTGGGACAAAGTAATAAAGTATAAAAACTATCAGAAAGTGAAAAAAAAAAAAAAAAATCCACCAAAAATAAAAATATAATGTACCCATCAATAAATATTATAAAAAAACAAACAAACAATAAAAGTACACATATTTGGTATCGCTGCATCCGGAACAACCTGACCTATAAAACTGTCCCACTAGTTAACCCCTTCAGTGAACATGGTAAAAAAAAAAAACTAAGCAAAAAACAATGCTTTATCACCCTACCGCCAAACAAAAAATGGAATAACACGCGATCAAAAAGACAAATATAAATAAAAATGGTACCGCTGAAAACGTCATCTCGTCCCGCAAAAAACAAGCCACCATACAGCTCCATTAGCCGAAAAATAAAAAAGTTATAGCTCTCAGAATAAAGCTATGCTAAAAAATAATTTTTTCTATAAAATTGCTTTTATTATGTAAAAGTGCAAAACATAGAAAAACGATATAAATGTGGTACCGCTGTAAACGTACTGACCCAAAGAATAAAGCTGCCTTATCAATTTTACCACACGCAGAACAGAATAAAAAAAAACAATTCCTGAATTGTTGGTTTTTGTTTATTCTGCCTCCCAAAAATCGAAATAAAAAGTGATCAAAAAATGTCACGTACCTGAAAATGGCACCAATAACAACGTCAACTCATCCCGCAAAAAAACGAGCCGTCACATGACTGTCTGCCAAAATCTGGAAAAATTATAGCTCTCAAAATATGGCGATGCAAAAACTAGATTTTACAAAAAATGTGTCTTTTAGTGTGTAACAGCTGTCAGTCATAAAAACCCCATATGATGCTGGTATTACTGTAATCACACCGACCCGAAGAATAAAGTCGTCTAATCACTTATACCGCACGAGGAACGGCGTAAAAAATAAACTCTCGGGTTAGGGTTGGGCTAGGGTTAGGGCTGGGTTTGGGGTTAGGGTTGTGATGGGGTTGGGATTTTTTTCAAAAGTAAGAAAAAAAGATGACGATATGGCGACTAGTGTTGAGCGCAAGTGCTCGCTACTTGAGTTTGCATCGGGTGCTCTGGTATGCATTGAGTATCGTGGGTATTTGAGTGACATGCTCGAGTCTCCGCCCCATATGCTTCGCGGCCAAAAAAACTTAATAAAATCCTTGAGGGGTATAGTTTCCAAAATGGGGTCACTTGTGGGGGAGCTCCACTGTTTAGGCACATCAGGGGCTCTCCAAACGCGACATGGTGTCTGCTAACAAAGTGAATGGAAAATCGGCTCAAATTGTTAACGGACGCCATGTTGCGTTTGGAGAGCCCCTGCGTGCCTAAACATTGGAGCTCCCCCACAAGTGACCCCATTTTGGAAACTAGACCCCCCAAGGCACCTATCTAGATGCATAGTGAGCACTTGGAACCCCCTGGTGCTTCACATATGGATTCGTAAAAATGAAAAAGTGAAAAAAAACACTTTTTCATTTTTATGAATCAATTTGTGAAGCACCTGGGTGTTCCAAGTGCTCACTATGCATCTAGGTAGGTGCCTTGGGGGGTCTAGTTTCCAAAATGGGGTCACTTGTGGGGGAGCTCCAATGTTTGGGCACACAGGGGCTCTCCAAACGCAACATGGCGTCCGCTAATTATTCAAGCAAATTTTACAATCAAAAAGTCAAATGGCGGTCCTTCCCTTCCGAGCCCTGCCGTGCACCCAAACAGTGTTTTTCTCCACATATGGGGTATCTGCGTGCCCAGGGGAAATTGCACAACAAATTTTGGGGTCCATTTTTTCTTGTTACCCCTGTGAAAATAAAAAAAATTGGGTCTAAAGTAACATTTTTGTGAAAAAAGTTAAATGTTCATTTTTTTCTTCCACATTCCAAAAATTCCTGTGAAGCACCTGAAGGGTTAATAAAGTTCTTGAATGTGGTTTTGAGCACCTTGAGGGGTGCAGTTTTAGAATGGTGTCACTTTTGGGTATTTTCTGTCATAAAGACCTCTCAAAGTGACTTCAAATGTGATGTGGTCCCTAAAAAAATGGTTTTGTAAATTTTGTTGGAAAAATGAGAAATCGCTGGTCAACTTTTAACCCTTATAGCTCACTAACAAAAAAAAATTTTGGTTCCAAAATTGTACTGATGTAAATTAGACAAGTGGGAAATGTTATTTATTAACTCTTTTGTGTGACATATCTCTCTGATTTAAGGGCATAAAAATTAAAATTTTGAAAATTGCAAAATTTTCGCCAAATTTCCATTTTTTTCACAAATAAACGCAAGTGATATCGAAGAAATTTTACCACAATCATGAAGTACAATATGTCACGAAAAAACAATCTCAGAATCAGGGGGATCCGTTGAAGCGTTCCAGAGTAATTACCTCATAAAGTGACAGTGGTCAGAATTGTAAAAATTGGCCTGGTCATTAACGTGCAAACCACCCTTGGGGGTTAAGGGGTTAAGGACACTGCCGTTCCTTCCTTACAGACCCCTGAGCAGGAGATACTAGACAAAGCTTTTGCTGAATAAGAGATAGGAGAGGCCATTAAATCATTCCCTATCGGGAAGAGCCCTGGGGCAGATGGGTTCAATAATAGATTTTATAACATGTTTGCACCTCTGTTATTACAATTTTTAGCCAAAGTGTTCAATGATATCTCAGAAGACTCCCCCTTTTGCCCCCCAATCACTTAAGGCTCATATAATGGTTTCATCAAAGCCTGGAAAAGAACCAAATACCTGCCCTAATATTCGTCCAATATCATTAAATAATGTAGACGTCAAAATATTCTCTAAAGTGATTACACCACGGCTCTCCCACTATCTACCCTCAATTGTCAGGAACGATCAGGTTGGCTTCATTAAGGGCAGAGAAGCTCGTGATAATAAAAATAAAACGTTGTTAATTTCACATGCAAAAAAACAGGGGATCCCAATGTGCCTTGTTTCTGCCTACGCTAAAAAAGCATTTGACACAGTGCATTGGACTTTCTTGAAGAGCACCTTATGACAAATTAGGATGGACTCTTTCTTGTTACCTAAAATTCTATCCTTATACACTGACCCTAAAGCGATAGGGTAAACGGCCTTCTATCTGACACATTTTCTATTAAAAAGGGGACGAGACCAGGGTGTCCCTTATCACCTCTGCTATACACATTGGTGATGGAACATTTAGCGGTAGCATTACACACAAATCCAGATATTAGTGGAGTTACTATAGACTCACATCACTATAAACTAGCTCTATACGCAGATGACCTGTTGTTCTATGTTTCAAACCCAATGATCTCATTTCCCTCTATAATAAAGGAATTTGAATAACTCGGCCATGTAAGCAATTTTAAAGCCAACTACTCTAAAACAGAAGCCATGAACATAACTTTTAACCCTGAACTGACACAATAACTAATTTCTAACTTCCCCTTTAAGTGGCAGAAAGACACAATTAAGTACCTGGGTATACAAATTCTGGGGAACTTGGATGATCTGTATCATTTAAATTATATCCCCCATCCTTGAACAAATGGTTGAAAATCGAATGAATTATAACTTGAAACCAATGCTCTGCTTTGGTTGTATTAGTGAGATCAAAATGGACATTTTACCAGATCTTCTTCATATATTTCAGACCGTTACGGTCTGCGTTCCTCAGACCTTTTTCTCCCGTCTCAACAATTCTAACAGCAAGTTTGTGTGGGGAACATCGAGGCCTAGGATACGTGTTAAAATATTGTGAAGAAACAGGAGGGAGGGTTAGGGAGCTGCAACGCTGAATCCAAACAGGGTGAAGATAGTCCACTGAAGGGTGCCGGTCCCACTGGTGAGCACAGACATATGAAGAAAACGAAAAGGAGAAAATCAGCACTCCAACAGGTAAAATATGACAGAAATGTATTGGATCATTTAAAAAAAAACAAAAAATGTAAAATTCTTATGCGTTTCTGGCGTTAGGGTTGCGCCCATAGTTATAGCAGATGAGAAAAGGACAATGAAGTCATATATATATATACAAGCACAATGGAGTCACATGACACGAAATGAGAAATCAATTAGACATGCAAAAGGTGTGAAGAAAATCCAGGCCACAGTTCACATTGAAGGCAACGAGACCAAATACAGACAGAAATGCAAAACACCATGATGGTGAAAAATAAGATAGAATTAGACCTCATCCTCTTATTCATGCATATCCGTATCCCCCTCTGTATATAAACTGTTTATTGCAGGACATTTGTGTGAAGACCACCGGTGTTAGCTGCCAGGGGATTATCCCATATAGGAATACAACACCGGGATTAAGTGTACAGGTGTGAGATCACAGGGTCAGAACATTGCAAATGCCATCAACCATAGCAACGGAAGGTGGGAGGATATACTGATTATAGAGGGACAGGAACATGTATACATGAGATGGATGATAGATTCAATATAGAGCATCGTAATAACAAGGTCCAATAAACAGATAAAACGCATCAATGTCTAAATTGTGAATAGAAATATTGTTCTTATCGATCTGACACACGTAAAAAATAATATAAAATAATATGCAATATTTATGGAGAAACTATAAACCTATAACAATGAACATATAAAGGGGAAAAAATTATGCTAATCAAAATTGATTACATAGTAAAAGATTTACAAGGAAATCCACCCGCATCTGATCTGGTGCAAAGTATAATATCCTGGCAAAGGATCATAGAGCCGCAGATATACCGAGCATTATCTGTCATATCAACGGGAGGCAAATAGATGCATCATTGTAAAACAGACGAGAACAAGTACAGAACACTGGTGAGATTACTGTGGAGCATTGTAATGGCGAATCAGATTACTGTGGAGCATTGTAATGGCGAATCAGATTACTGTGGAGCATTGTAATGGCGAATCAGATTACTGTGGAGCATTGTAATGGTGAATCAGATTACTGTGGAGCATTGTAATGGCGAATCAGATTAGATGGAGCGTACAAATCCATGATATCCAAGAGCTGAATGTATAACAGATCAATGGCAAAGGGAGACGTCTGCATAGAGTCTGATGGAGAACCTGATCGTGAGGCTATAGATGGAGCAAGCATTTCTATCTGTATCAACGAAAAACAGGTAATTACATTAAAATACAACTGACAAAAACAAATATCTGATGCAGAACTGAATCGTGAAGCTGTGGATGTAGCGGGAATTTCTATCTGTATCAACGAAAAACAAATAATTATATTGCGAAAAAACTGACAAAAATAAATATATGAGAAATGGAAGATAAATAAGCTGCAGAACATTGCATTGGAAATACTCCGTCATTGCTGAAAAATCTTTAAGATATTTGCATCATTTATGTGCGTTCTGCGAAGATGAATCAGCGATGATAGCGCAATATACAGAAAGGCAAATAAGTACACCGGCAAATAATAACCGGAAAAACACAAAATAAATTCAGAAAACCTGGAATGTCACCATATAGATGTCTGCTGGGAATAAACCAGTATGAATTTCATCAATAGATGTAAAACAGGTCATTGCGGAAATTCATTACCCGAAGGGTATTTAGTATTTACACGTCAGATCCAGAAGGCTTCACGCATATTAAGGGGTTTCTGTCTGTTTCCACCCCTTACCGGATAATTAACTTTTTCAAGACCAAAGAAAGAAAAATGTGTGAGATCATTATTCTCTATGGACACAATGTTTTGATGCCCCGGAGTATGTGCTATTAGAACTGTTGATATATGAAATCTGCTCCGGTGGTCTCTATGAATCCTACCAATTTGTATAAAACAATGTTGTCCACTATTCTGGAGGAAGGCATTTATTTGTCGGGGTTTAATAACAAAATTCAGCGCTGGCAGTTACCCGATTATCCCATTTTTCATGGGCTCCCCAAAACACAAAAGGGTATCTCTCCCCCCCCTTCGCCCTATTATCTAGGGTATGGGTTCATTGAATGAGAATTTAACCAATGGCTGGTGAACATTTGTATCCTCTGGTTATTCAAACACCAGGCCATGTGAAAGATACTACGTCTGTCCTGAGGGTTTTTGACAGGTTCGTGTGGCAGAAAGAATATAGGTTTGTCACCAGCAATGTTGTCAACCTGTATTCCTCCAGCCCTCACGCATTGGCCATCATTGCCGTTCAACACCATTTAAATAAATATAGTGGATATTCTGTGAATTTAAAAAGGTTCATTATAACATAAAATATTTGTTGTCCCACAACAATTTTATGTTTGATTCTAAATATTATTTACAAGTACTTAGAGTCCCCATGGGCTCCAAATTCTCATCATCTTTGGCTATGCTGTACATGTCGTGGTGGGAAGAAATTTACATTTTTTCTGATGATAATCCATTTTTTGAGCACATTTTTTGGTTTGGTAGATATGTTGATGATGTACTTTTGGTATGGTGAGGTGACCCCCAGTTAAGTGTATTTGAATTCTTATTCCTTAAATTTAAAATCCACTGTCAGCGAACCTTTGATTTCCACTCCATTTCTGGATATTTTCCTGACAGGGATAGTAACATCTTATAAAGTGGACACCACACTCTATAGAAAACCTTTGTCAGGCAACACATTACTGTTGTCTTCCAATTCTCAACTTACTCTATACAGCTCGCAGGGACGACTCAGTATAGTTGGAGAGAAGCACTCCGATCCTGTTCAGCGAATGTGACCCGTGCTACACAAAATATGTAACTTCCAACATAAGTGCTGATCTATACTCCGTGGATTCTTTTATGCCTAATGGGAGACCTGCCCACATACCCCCTGTGATGACATCACGGGGGCTAGTCTCTAGCCTTTATATTTTTATTAGATATCTTTTTTTTTGCGATAACTTATCGTGGGTTGATCGCAGAGGCCCAAAAGTGACTCCATATGTTCTGTTGTGATTTTACCTTTCTCCAGAGACCACACACGGTATAGCTGCCGTCTGCTATTTTGTTACTTTTGCGGCACAGCTCCCCAGAGAGGCTTACAGAGACGGGAAAATATCCATATTATTCCTTAGCTGACCCTGCCATCCAAAATATAGGCCCCATTATTATCGGACATATGGAACTTTAGTTATTTCATATTGGCTTGGGCCGTCTGCAGGGCTTTGTTACATTCCCTTTGAAGCACTGGGAATACAACCTTCTCAGTTAGCTGTAAATCTATCACAAGCCTGTGTTAATTGGGTTTGGTAGCACCTTTTGGGCCAGCATTTGCTTACAAGGCCCTTCTCATGTGTGTATTGATTTGCATAGAGGCCACTGGCCAAAGTGTCAGCTCTTCTCCCATGGACAAGTAATATAGGGGAGGAGGGAAGAGGAGTCTGGGAGAGAGACTTCTTAATATTTATGACAGGGGAGAAGAAAAGATTTTCAATATTTCCATGACAATCTGTTTTTCATTGATACAGATAGAAATGCTTGCTATACCTATAGCCTCACGATCAAGTTTTGCATCAGACTCTATGCAGACCTGTCCCATTGCAATTGATCTGTTATACATCCAACTTCTGGATAGCATGGATTTGTACATTCCATCTAATCTGATTCACCATTGCAGTGTTCTACAGTAATCTCACCAGTGTTTTGTACATACTTGTTTTTGTCTGTTTTACAATGATGCATCTATTTGCCTCCCGTTGATATGATAGATAATGCTTGGTATATCTGCAGCTCTATGATCCTTTGCCAGGATATTATGCTTTGCACCAGATCAGATGTGGGTGTATTTCCTAACATCGGTGGTTTTCACACAAATTTCCTGCAATAAACAGTTTATATACAGGGTGGGATACAAATATGCATGAACAAAAGTATGAGGTTTAATTCTAGTTCCTTGTATATAGTATTACTTGTATGTAGTAATATGTGGTCTGGTCATGGTGTGGTGGTATTTGTTCCTTGCATGTGGTGTTCGGTTACTATGTGGTGGTAATATGTGGTCCGGCCATGGTGTGATGGTTTTTGTCCCTTTGTATGTGATATTATTTGAAAAAATGTATGTGACACATTCCCTTAAAGAAAAATATACCTAAATAGAGTACTGGATATTTTAAGAAATGTTTAATAGGTTAGAGTAGAGTAGGGCCCTGCCAGAAGAGTCTACCTTGTCGTGGCGGCAGCTTACAAAATCTTGTGTCCAAAACAAAAGCTGCTGCTATGTACAGTGCCTTGTGAAAATATTTGGCCCCCTTGAACTTTTCTACCTTTTGCCACATTTCTGGCTTCAAACATAAAGATATAAAATTCTAATTTTTGGGGGAAGAATCAACAAGTGGGACACAATCGTGAAGTGGAACGAAATTTATTGGATATTTTAAACTTTTTAAAAAAATTAAAAACTGAAAAGTGGGGCGTGCAATATTATTCGGCCCCTTTGAGTTAATACTTTGTAGCTCCACCTTTTGCTGCGATTACAGCTGCAAGTCACTTGGGGTATGTCTCTATCAGTTTTGCACATCGAGAGGCTGAAATTCTTGCCCATTCTTCCTTGCAAATCAGCTCGAGCTCATTGAGGTTGGATGGAGGGCGTTTATGAACAGCAGTTTTCAGCTCTTTCCACAGTTTCTCGATTGGATTGAGGTCTGGACTTTGACTTGGCCATTCTAACACCTAGATATGTTTATTTTTGAACCATTCCATTGTAGATTTTGCTTTATGTTTGGGATCATTGTCTTGTTGGAAGATAAATCTCCGTCCCAGTCTCAGGTCTTTAGCAAACTCCAACAGGTTTTCTTCCAGAATGGTCCTGTATTTGGCTCCGTCCATCTTCCCATCAATTTTAACCATCTTCCCTGTCCCTGCTGAAGAAAAGCAGGCCCAAACCATGATGCTGCCACCACCATGTTTGACAGTGAGGATGGTGTTTTGAAGGTGATGAGCTGTGTTGCTTTTACGCCAAACATATCGTTTTGCATTGTGGCCAAAAAGTTTGATTTTGGTTTCATCTGACCAGAGCACCTTATTCCACATGTTTGGTGTGTCTCCCAGGTGGCTTGTGGCAAACTTCAAATGATACTTTTTATGGATATTTGAGAAATGGCTTTCTTTTTGCCACTCTTCCATAAAGGCCAGATTTGTGCAGTGTACGACTGATTGTTGTCCTATGGACAGACTCTCCCACCTCAGCTGTAGATCTCTGCATTTCATCCAGAGTAATCATGGGCCTTTTGGCTGCATCTCTGATCAGTCTTCTCCTTGTTCGAGATGAAAGTTTAGAGGGACGGCCGGGTCTTGGTAGATTTGCAGTGGTCTGATACTCCATCCATTTCAATATGATCGCTTGCACAGTGTTCCTTGAGATGTTTAAAACTTGGGAAATCTTTTTGTATCCAAATCCGCTTTAAACTTCGCCACAAAAGTATCTCGGACATGCCTGGTGTGTTCCTTGGTCTTCATGATGCTCTCTGCACTTGAAACAGAACCCTGAGACTATCACAGAGCAGGTGCATTTATACGGAGACTTGATTACACAAGGTGGATTCTATTTATCATTACCAGTCATTTAGGACAACATTGGATCATTCAGAGATACTCACTGAACTTCTGGAGTGAGTTTGCTGCACTGAAAGTATAGGGGCCGAATAATATTGCACGCCCCACTTTTTTAATTTTTTAAAAAGTTTAAAATATCCAATAAATTTCGTCCCACTTGTTGTTGGTTCTTCAGAAAAAAATTTGAATTTTATATCTTTACGTTTGAAGCCAGAAATGTGGCAAAAGTTAGAAAAGTTCAAGGGGGCCAAATACTTTCATAAGGCACTGTATGTGATCTGGTGTTCTATGGGAATTGTTAGGGTATGTGCACATGGTCAGGAGCTGCTGTGGGTTTGACACTGCAGCTTATGTAGGAACAAACCTGCAGCGGCCAGGTGTTACAGCATAGTGGATAGGATTTCTAGAAATCCCATGTCCACTATGCGACTCTGTGCACCAATGGATGACCCACGAAAACTGGCATGCATCGCGTCTTTCAGACCCGCATCATGTCAATTTCTTTTGCGGGTTTACATGTGGACTTTCTCCACAGTCTAACTTCTATGAGGAAACTCCACATGTACTAAAAAAAAAAATTGCACCACTCAATTGCATAAAATGAGGGCAGAAGCCGCACGGCTATCCCGCAGCTTCGGGGCCGCAGGCGCCTCCTGAGCGTGGGCACATACCCTTAATGTGTGATTGATAAGGATGTGGTGCAGAAGTGGAGTTTTTCCAAGAGTGGGCAGTGTGACTGTGGAAGGTTCGAGGAGTGGAGGTGGAGCCTGGGCGGAGTCTCCAGGGTGCCTAAAAAGTTTTTGCCAGCATGGGGCCTGAAATTCCTGGTGCCAGCCCTGCACACATATACATACACTCATATACTAATCTTATATGATATTGCTGTCTTCTGGAGAGGGCTGCAGAACCCACTGTGGAGGAGGAGGACACAGCAGACAGGACTGATTTCACCTTCCTGCCCTTGTGTGATGTCCAATGCTGTGGACTCTCCTCCCCAACCCCCTACTCTTAGAGGAAATTCTGCTGGGAAAGGAACAGCAGGAGACAGAAGACCCACTGTAAGACCCTGCAGGAGGACAGACACAGCAGTCAATGAGCGCTCTCATCAGTCTGATGGGGAAGCGTTCATTGGCCACCGGCCTCTCTCCTGCATGACATGCCCCATTTTTCAATGGCCGCACTCTGCCCAGGGTATCAAAAATCATCAAGAGCACTACCCTTCTTCCTGCATGGGCCCCCCTTCACCTCTGGGCCGGGGTGCGGCTGCAAAGGCGGTGTGTCCACCCCTGGTTGAAGCCCTCGCTGCGGCTCTGAGCAAATGTAATATTATTTACACACAACCGAGTGGTAAAGAAATCAGTGAGACACCTGTGGGATAAGAACGTAAGAACGCCCATTACACCCTCAAATGACTTTCCTTGTGGGTACAGTGTCCGAAATGGGGTCATTTTAGGGGTTCGTATGTTCATCACACCTCGAGGGCTTTGCTATTGGCCGCTCCGTACACCTTGCACATACATGGCTCCACTCCGTACACACAGTTCCGATCTGTACACCTCGTACACGTGCGGCTCTGCTCCTTACGCCTTGTACACGCGCGGCTCCGTTCCCTACGCCTTATACACGCACGGCTCCGCTCCCTACGCCTCGTACACGCACGGCTCTGCTCCGTACACACGGATCCGCACCGTACACCTCGTACACACACGGCTCTGCTCCGTACACCTCGTACACACACGGCTCTGCTCCGTACACCTCGTACACACACGGCTCTGCTCCGTACACCTCGTACACGCGCGGCTCCGCTCCCTACGCCTCGTACACGCGCGGCTCTGCTCCGTGCACCTCGTACACACACGGCTCTGCTCCGTACACCTCGTACACGCGCAGATCTGCTCCGTACACCTCGTACACACGCGGCTCTGCTCCCTACGCCTCGTACACGCGCGGCTCCGCTCCGTACGCCTCGTACACGCGCGGCTCTGCTCCGCACGCCTCGTACACACGCGGCTCTGCTCCGTACACCTCGTACACACGCGGCTCTGCTCCGTACACCTCGTACACACGCGGCTCTGCTCCGTACACCTCGTACACACGCGGCTCTGCTCCGTACACCTCGTACACACGCGGCTCTGCTCCGTACACCTCGTACACACGCGGCTCCGCTCCGTACACCTCGTACACACGCGGCTCTGCTCCGTACACCTCGTACACACGCGGCTCCGCTCCGTACACCTCGTACACACACAGCTCTGCTACATCCACACTGTAAACCCCTCCTGACCCCACACATAAACTTCAGCTCATCCAGCACCATGACAACCAGCACAGCAGAGTCCTGCATCCACTGAGGCCCCTGATCATGTGACCCCTGACTCCTCCCCCCTGTGACCTCATCACAGCTCCTGTGCGCACAGAGCAGCCATATATGTGGTGGCGGCTCTGCAGGTGGAGGTATGTGGAGACCCCCATTACTGGGCGCAGGGGGCATTAACCCCTTCAGCACCGAGACTCTTTTGGGGTCTTGTGTTGCCCCTTTATAAGAATCATAAGGTTTTTGTTCTGTTCCCTGTAATAGATACATACGACCCAACTATGGAGACAGGAAGGGAGGAAACGTATTGTTCTCATAGTACAGGACCCCTTTACTGGCCCCACAGTGTAATGCCCCCATTATGCCCCTTATGCAGGATGTATGATGCCCCCACAGTGTAATGCCCCCATTATGCCCCTTATGCAGGATGTATGATGCCCCCACATAGTGTAATGCCCCCATTATGCCCCTTATGCAATATGTATGATGCCCCACACAGTATGATGCCCCCATTATGCATCTTATACACACAGTGGCTTGTGAAAGGAATTGCCCCCTTGGCATTGTTCATGTTTTGCTCCCTCACAGCCTAAAATATCACTGTTTTTTTGAGGATTTGTATCAGTTCATGTTAAGAACATGCTGACAACTGTGAACATTTGGTTTTATTTGTTATGAAGCAAACAACAAATAGGACAATGTGATGAGCCGTCCTTGTTCTAAAGACTATCAGACTTTTCCAGCATGGATCACCCGTGCCATCGATCTTGTTGTGTTTTATTAGTGATTTATTTACTTGTCAGTTCAGCCTTAGGAATCAATGCTTCTGTTCAGTGACCTTATCTCAGGGGCCTTAAGCCATTATTTTCTCAGCCACTAGGCTCATTGTGTGGATGGGGAAAGTAGATCCTGGGGAGCCCATGTGATGAGTTCAGCCTGAGGAAAAATACCTCCGCTAATGCACACTTAGCTTTGAGGGGGCTGATCCCAGTGAAGGACAAAAAGAAGCCACATTGTTCAGTGAGGTCTTGTAGCCCAGGGATGGATGGATGGTCTATGGAGTTTTGGAGATCAGTACCGACTGGGCTGGATAAACGTGCTACAGTTGTGGGATCTGTCGTTTGGATTTAAACTTTCTTAATGGACTGTTGCTACTAGATACCTGTGCTTCCTTCGTTTTATCTGTCATCTGGAGGATCATGGAATATGAATACAGACTATACTGGCTGGAGATATTTAAGCTGTAGGCCAACAAAAAGTTGGGAGACAGTGGTTATCGCCTGGTACGAAGGCAATGGAACTACCGTCCCAGGGAAGGGATCTTGTGGACTGAGACAATTGTATTCTGGCCATTTACCTGGAGTTGTTGTAAAAACCTTGATGTAAGGAATAAAATATTGATGAACCGTTAACCTGCCTAGATGAATCTTTACAATGCACAACCTCAGATCTTCACAAGTGGTGGCAACAGTGGGATCACCTATATCTGGACAGGATGCCAGGGAAATTTACTGAATGATGTCTTGGCAGAAGAGATGGCAGACTCAATCTACAAGAGGCTCAGGAAGGAATTGCTGAGAGCCCTTTGCTCTGAGTGAGAGCTAGATTGGTTGCCGGAGGACAGCCGGGTGACCCTTATACAATGCTTGGACGACTGGGACCGGGAACAACCACAGGAGGAGGTCAGTTCAGACGTGGAGGAGGGCATATCTGTGGAGGGACCACAGCCCAGGCCTGTCATCCAGATGGTGGAGGGTTGACTGACTGAGTTGAGGAGGATGCTGGACGTGCTAGGAGAGTGCGCCATGGAGATAGAGTGGGCGGCAGTGCTAAGCAAATATCTGGGTGTTCATTTAGCAGTACTCCCACACTCCCCAGCACAGAGGACAGTGGATAACAGGAGAGAGGGGCCTGCATCTTTAAGGTACAGGGATATACCACAGTTTAGTGAGGACACCTCGGATATTGATGAACATCTCCGGTTATTTAAGAACGTCTGCCTGCTGCATGAGGTGTCAGTTAGTGACTGGCCCAGATTTTTACACATTGAGCGCATTACTAGAGAGGTATATCGTCACACCTGAAAACTACCAGGAGGAAGTTTCAGGAGACTGACAAGCTCGGTGCACACACGCCTCGGGAGTTTGTTAACACACTACATATGGCATGCACTCGGTGGATAGAAGGACTGAGGGCTCGGGAAGCAGAACATGTCTTGGATATATTCATGCTGGAACAATTTGTCTAAACTCCCGGGTGACTTAAAAGAAATAGTGGCGGATTGAAAACCACTCAGCCTGGATGAGGCTGCAAGATTGGCTGATGAATGGCCTGATAATCGACAAGGGCTATGTGGAAGTACAGCCAACGAGACCCATGGATCGGCCAGAGGAGGAACTGTGGGGATTTCGAACTTCACAAAGATGAGGAAGTTTCCCAAGCCCCCAAGTACGGTCTGCGTCAAGGCGAGGGGGACTTAGGCTGCCATAACTGTGGACGTATGGGACACTTTGACAGGGAATGCCGGGAATGTTTTAGCCCACATCACAACCTAGGAGCAGGATTGGTGTGACACTGGCCCAATGTCGTAACCTGAAGCCAAGGACCGGTTCACACTTCATCAGCCGAGAATGAGCAGAGCAATCTCAACATGCAGACTAACCCCCCACACCAGTGGTGAGTAATACACAAAATGCAATGACTGTTACCATGAAGGAATTTGACCTGGGGGAGGTAAATGACATTAGGGAGGAGGCCCAGAGACTTCGGGAAACTGACTCTCCCATCACCCTGGTCAGCCCACATATTGTCCCCCCAGAACAATATTTACCTGGCCGCCAAGTGACCATCCCCCTAGCTGGTGGTCAGCACTCTGGGGTTGGTTGCAATGGATACAAATTTGGTTCTCATCGGGTACGTGTTGAGTTTCCCAGGACAAACCGGAGATCAAGGGGTGGATATGGAGGACCCTGCGGGAGGAACAGACACTTGCCCCAGCAAACTAAATACAGAATTCTTGTCTCAGGGCTTCCCCCCCATTGGGGAGTTGGCAGGATCAGAAAGATCATTTGAGAGAAGCTGGAGATGTCTAGTATGCTGATGTACACCAGGGTGGAATGGGGATTGTGGAGTTTATTCACAAGGGTGACATGGAATATGCTTTGAGGAAACTGGATGATACAAAGTTTCATTGCCATAAAGGTGAGACCACTTACTTTCGTGTCCGTGCTTAAAATGTGGGGAAGAAGTGTGAGGAACTGGCCTTGTTCTAAACAGGGCTGTGGAGTCGGTAAGCCAAACCTCCAACTCCGACTCCTCAATTTCCATGACACCGACTCCACTACTCTGACTCCCTCATACATGGCTCATGTTTAAGTGATAAATTTACTGTAGCACAGATTAATCTCAGCTAAAAGTCTAGACTATTATATCAGGAATAGGACTGACATTTATAGGACATTTCATAACTTTCCCAAATTCTTATGAAAAAATATTCCCCACAAAGTGCATTGAACTACTGTAACCAATTTATTATATACTTTAGGAGTCGGAGTCAGTCCATTTCATACCTACTCCGACTCCACCATTATGGGCTCCGACTCCACCACTCTGACTCCACAGCCCTGGTTCTAAAGACTATCAGACTTTTTCCAGCACGGAGCACCTGTGCCATTGATCTTATTGTTGTGTTTTATTAGTGATTTTTTTGCTCGTCAGTTCATCCTCAGGAATCAATGCTTTCATTCAGTGACCTTATCTCAGGGGCCTTAATCCATAGTTTTCTCAGCCCCTAGGCCCATTGTGTGGAAGTAGATGCAGTGGAGCAGTCACCACAGGGAGTTTCACATTCAGTCCCACGTGATGAGTTCGGACTGAAAAAAATACCTCCACTAATGCACACTTAGCTTTGACGGGGCTGACTGATCCCAGTGAAGGAGAAAAAGAAGCCACAATGTTTAGTCAGGAGTTTTGTGGAATGTCGTCAAAGGGATAGGATCGAGACTAAGGTCTTGTCTTGTAGCCCAGGGATGGATGGATGTTCTATGCCAGTGGTTGTGAACCTATGGCACATGTACCGTAGGGGGCCCACAGAGCCCTCCCAATGGGCACACGTGCCATTTCCTCAGCAGTGCTGTTAAGGACAGGAGAGTGGTAGCAGTCTACCACTCTCCTGTCCTTAACAGCAATCTTCAAGTCTGACCACAGATTCTCAATTGGATTAAGGTCTTGGCTTTGACTAGAATGCTCCAAAATATATACACGTTTCCCCTTAAACCACTCGAGTGTTGCTTTAGTAGTATGTGTTGGGTCATTGTCTTGTTGGAAGGTGAGCCTCCATCCCAGTCTCAAATCACTGACAGACTGAAACAGGTTTTGCTCAATAAAATCCCTGTATTTTGCACCATCCATGTTCCCTTTGACTCGGACCATTTTCCATGTCCCTGCTGCTGAAAAACATCCCCACAGCATGATGCTGGCATCACCATGTTTCACTGTGGGGATGGTGTTCTTGGGGTGATGAGCTACAGTGGAGGAAATAATTATTTGATCCCTTGCTGTATTTGTAAGTTTGCCCACTGACAGACATGAACAGTCTATAATTTTAAGGGTAGGTTAATTTTAACATTGTATAAATTAGATAAATGTATTTGCATTTTGCAGTAAGAAATAAGTATTTGATTCCCTACAAACCATTGAATTCAGGCTCCTACAGACCAGTTAGACGCTCCTAATCAACTCGTTATCTACATTAAAGACAATTGTCTTACATAGTCACCTGTGTAATAGACTCCTGTCCACAGACTCAATTAATCAGTCAGACTCTAACCTCTGCAACATGGGCAAGATCAAAGCGCTTTCTAAGGATGTCAGGGACAAGAACGTAGACCTGCACAAAGCTGGAATGGGCTACAAAACCATAAGTAAGACACTGGGTGAGAAGAAGACAACTGTTGGTGCAATAGTAAGAAAATGGAAGCAATGCAAAATGACTGTCAATCGACATTGACCTGGGGCACCATGCAAAATCTCACATCATGTGGTATCCTTGATCATGAGGAAGGAGAGAGATCAGCCTAAAACTACACTGGGGGAACTTGTTAATGATCTCAAGGTAGCTGGGACCACAGTCACCAAGAAAACCATTGGTATCACATTATGCCTTAAAGGTTTAAAATCCTGCAGTGCCCGCAAGGTCCCCCTGCTCAAGAAGGCACATGTGCAGGCCCGTCTGAAGTTTGCCAAAGAACACCTGGATGATTCTGTGAGTTATTGGGAGAAGGTACTGTGGTCAGATGAGACAAAAATTGAGCTCTTTAGCATTAACTAAACTCGCCGTGTTTGGAGGAAGAGAAATGCTGCCTATGACCCAAAGAACACCATCCCCACTGTCAAGCATGGAGGTGGAAGTGTTTTGTTTTGGGAGTGTTTCTCTGCTAAGGGCACAGGACTACTTCACTGCATCAATGGGAGAATGGATGGAGCCATGTACCGTAAAATCCTGAGTGACAACCTCCTTCCCTTCGCCAGGACATTAAAAATTTGTCGTGGCTGGGTCTTCCAACAAGACAATGACCCAAAACATACAGCCAAGGCAACAAAGGAGTGGCTCAAAAAGAAGCACATTAAGGTCATGGAGTGGCCTAGCCAGTCTCCAGACCATAATCCCATAGAAAACTTTATGGAAGGAGTTGAAGCTCCGAGTTGCCAAGCGACAGCCTCAAAATCTGAATGATTTTGAGAAGATCTGCAAAGAGGAGTGGACCAAAATTCCTCCCGACATGTGCGCATCCCTCATCATCAACTACAAAAAACATCTGACTGCTGTGCTTGCCAACAAGGGTTTTGCCACCAATCATTAAGTGTTGTTTGCCAGAGGAATCAAATACTTATTTCTCACTGCAAAATGCAAATAAATTCATCTAATTTATACAATGTGATTTTCTTTCTTTTTTTTTTTTTGGGATATTCTATTTTTCAATGTTAAAATTAACCTACCCTTAAAATGCCAGAGCCCTACAAAATGACCTCCAGCAGGCCACAAATGTGCATATGTCTGCACAAACTGTTAGAAACCGACTCCATGAGGGTAGTATGAGGGCCTGACGTCCACAGCTTGGGGTTGTGCAGGATGCTTGGCATTTGCCACAGAACACCAGGATTGGCAAAGTCGCCACTGGCGCCCTGTGCTCTTCACAGATGAAAGCAGGTTCACACTGAGCACATGTGACATAGTCGGGAGACGCCGCACAGCCCTCCATGTGC
This sequence comes from Phyllobates terribilis, assembly GCF_046119375.1. Classification (NCBI taxonomy): domain Eukaryota; kingdom Metazoa; phylum Chordata; class Amphibia; order Anura; family Dendrobatidae; genus Phyllobates; species Phyllobates terribilis. The sequence continues at coordinate 2,847,159 of NW_027362900.1, forward strand.
TCGCCAGAGGTAGCCTGACTGCCATTAGGTACCGAAATGAGATCCTGAGACTCCTTGTGAGACCATATGCTGGTGCGGTTGGCCCTGGGTTCCTCCTAATGCAGGACAATGCCAGACCTCATGTGGCTGGAGTGTGTCAGCAGTTCCTGCAAGATGAAGACATTGAAGCTATGGACTGGCCTGCCCGTTCCCCAGACCTGAATCCGATTGAGCACATCTGGGACATCATATCTTGCTCTATCCACCAACGTCACGTTGCACCACAGACTGTCCAGGAGTTGGCGGATGCTTTAGTCCAGGTCTGGGAGGAGATCCCACAGGAGACCATCCACAACCTCATCAGGAGCATGACCAGGCATTGTAGGGAGGTCATACAGGCACGTGGAGGCCACACACAATACTCAGCCTCATCAGGAGCATGCCCAGGCGTTGTAGGGAGGTCATACAGGCACGTGGAGGACACACACAATACTGAGACTCATTTTGATTTGTTTTAAGGGCATTACATCAAAGTTGGATCAGCCTGTAGTGTGTTTTTCCACTTTAATTTTGGGGGTGACTCGAAATCTAGGCTTCCATTGGTTAATAAATTTGATTTCCATTGATGATTTTTGTGTGATTTTGTTGTCAGCACATTCAGCGTTGTACAGAACAAAGTATTCAATGAGAATATTTCATTCATTCAGATCTAGGATGTTATTTGAGTGTTCCCTTTATGTTTTTGAGCAGTGTATATATATGTATATGTGTGTGTGTGTGTGTGTGTGTGTGTGTGTGTGTGTGTGTGTGTGTGTGTGTGTGTGTGTGTGTTGTAAGCTGGACAGGTCGTGTCCTCAAGGTGCCAAGCCTCGGTGATGTAGAACTCAGAAAAGCAGGCTCCAGCACACATAGTGCTGAGAGGTTTTTAATAGGCCCGGGTTTTATGAACAGCAGAGAGACCTGGGTGGGATCAGCTGCTCACTTACCTCCAGTCCAGATTTTGGAAGGACTGATTTAAGACAGCTGTGTCTGTCTCAGTCTGTCTGTGTGTTTTGCAAGGTGAGCAGACCTTGCATGTGCTGATCAGACTCTGCTGAAGGCAGAGAAAAGGACTTCATTTAAACGTCTGTGGCCGTTCTGTATGGACTTGTTATTTTTGAGTTTTGTTTTGTTATACCTTGTTTTGTGCCAGGAAAAGGATATTTTGTGTTTGTGTCCTGAGCGGTTTATGCAAGCAAAATAAACCATCCTGGATTTCTAATGAAAACGCTCCCTGTGCCTACCTCAACCGCAGCTGAGTGAATACTAAACCCTACAATTGGTGCTAGAAGCAAACGCACGAATCCCAAGAGGCAGTGTGACTGCTACAGGAAACCGTATATGTCCTGGGTGAAGGCCGCCAGCCAACAACAGTTGTCCGGCAGCACGGAGGAGCTGATAACTTCTGGGAGTTGGAGGGTTCTGCGCATGATCTTACTTGTCCCCAGTACTGCTCTTTTCTGGACAGAGTGTTCAGATGTTGCTCCTGGGATCTGTTGTAGCCACTCTTCCAACTTAGGTGATGAAGTGACGAGACCCAGGTGAGGAAAACTGTGAGAGGGGCGTTGCAAAAGATGTCTCCGGGGGATGACGTTTCATGTTCCTGGCTGTGTTTCAGAGAGAGACTACCACCGGAGCAGTGGGCGGAGGTTCTAGCGCCATATCTGACAGGGGAACCACAGAAGGCGTACCACGTTGATTTGGCCCTGCAAGACGCTAAGGAATATAGCAAACTTAAGTCTGAGATCCTGGCGCGGCTGGGCGTAACACTGGCAGTCAGGGCACAGCAAGTCCACCTCTGGGACTTCCACAGGGACAAACCTCCCCGGTCACAAATGTGTGACCTTCTGCACGTGGTTCAGAAGTGGCTACAGCCAGAGACTTGTTCCCCAGCCTAGATAGTCGAGAGAGTGGTCATAGATTGGTTTATCCACTCTCTGCAGAAGTCGATTCAGTCCTGGGTTGCCCAGAGAGATCCCCAAAATACAGATGACCTGGTGGGCCTAGTGGAGAGGTACCGGGCGGTAGAGGGCGCCCTGACTGATCAAGCCGGGGTTAGGTCACCTTTCTGGGGTTCACAAAGGGGGGGATGGCTCCCAAAAGAAGGGGACTAAATCCTCACTGGGTGGGCGTCCAAAGTCCCAGGAGGTTGCTGAATCACAGCTGGGTAATCAGTCCCATACCATCCTCTGTTGGAGGTGTCATATCTTTGACCATATAGCTGCCCGGTGTCCCATGAACTCTGCGCCAATGGACTACAACATAGGCTGGCGTTGCTCCTATTTGGCCTACCCCGCCTGCAGCGCGGTTCCTCAACATGGCGAGGGCCCTCAGGCGTGCTCAGTGTCCGTAAAAGTGGTGCAAGTGTCTGGACTGTTGGACTCAGGAAGTTTGATGACCCTGATAAGGGCCACACTCATTCATCGGTTGGTTCCTGGGAAGGTGGTGGGTGTCCAGTGTATCCATGGGGATGCTAAAAACTACCCTGTAGCTCGGGTGGATGTAAACACGGACTGTGGCACCACAGCTCAGGAAGTGGGGGTCATTAAAGACTTGCTGCACCCGATAATAATCGGACGGGACTTTGCATTATTCTGGGACATGTAGGGGAAAGCGGGGACACCTGGTTGCTCGGACCACCGCCAGATCACTCCTGAAGAAACCTCACCACAGGCCGTAACAGACGAGTTTCCCATGTGTTTGTTTGTTGGCGATGAGGATGAGACTGCGTCCCCTGAAGCCAATATCCCTGAGCTGGAAGTGTCCGAGGGAAACTTCGGAACCCCCCAACTCAGGGGCTTAACTCTGAAAAATGTTACCGTGTTAAATGGAGTGCCTCAGGAGCCGGGGGCCGACAGTCGGTTCCCTCATTTTGCTGTGAATGGGGATTTGCTGTACAGAGTAACCAAGCCAAGGGTTCAGGTAATAGAGCAGTTGTCGGTGCCAGGGCCCTATAGACGCAGTGTGTTAGACATAGCTCATTACCATGTGTTAGGATTTTAGTTTTCAGGTGGAGCATAGGCCTGGGAAACAACATGGGAATGCTGATGCCCTATCAAGGGTCTATTGTATGTTGGCAGAAGGTGCCAAGCCCCCCGGTTTGTGCAGAAGGGGGGTATGTAAGGTTGCAGCCGGACAGGTCGTGGATGGGAGGTATATGTCCCCGAGGTGCCCAACCTCAGGGATGTAGGATTTTGAAAAGCAGGCTCCAGCACACATATTGCTGAGAAGTGTTTAATGGGCCCGGATTATGGGGCTGGGTTTTAAGAGCAGCTGAAAGAGTTGGGTGAGATCAGCTGCTAACTTACCTCCAATTCAGGTCTTGGAAGGTCTGATGCAAGCAAAATATACCAACCTGGATTTCTAATGAAAACGCGCCTTGTGCCTACCTCAACCGCAGCCGAGTGAGTACTAAACCCCACAGTTTGTATATATACATGCATGCATGCAGTGGGGAAAATAAGTATTTGATACACTGCCGATTTTGCAAGTTTTCCCACCTACAAAGAATAGAGAAGTCTATAATTTGTAATTTTTAACGTAGGTATACTTCAACTGTGAGAGACAGAATCTAAAAATAAAAAAAACAGAAAATCACTTTGTATGATTTTTAAATAATTAAATTGCACTTTATTGCATGAAATAAGTATTTGATCACTTACCCACCAGAAAGAATTCTGTTTCACAGACCTGTTAGTTTTTCTTTAAGAAGCCTCCTACTCTGCACTCATTACCTGTATTAATTGCACCTGTTTGAACTCGTTATCTGAATAAAAGACACCTGTCCAAACAATCAATTACACTTCAACCTCTCCTCTATGGCAAGACCGAAGCGCTGTCTAAGTACACCAAAGAAAAAATTGTACACCTGCACAAGGCTGGGATAGGCTTGAGAAAGGTCAGAAATCAGCCCAGAACTACATGGGAGGACCTGACCAATGACCTGAAGAGAGCTGGGACCACAGTCTCAAACATTACTGTTAGTAACACACTGCGCCGTCATGGATTAAAATCCTGCAGGGCACGCAAGGTCCCCCTGATAACGCACATGTCTAAGCCCGTTTGAAGTTTACCAATAACCATCTGGATAATCCAGAGGAGGCATGTGAGAAGGTCATGTGGTCAGATGAGACCAATATAGAACTTTTTGGTATCCACTCCATTCGCCATGTTTCGAGGACGATGAAGGATGAGTACAACCCCAAGAACTGTCTGATCTGTTTTGGACACACATATATCTATTAATCTCTTGATCCCTCAATCATCATATTGCTAACATACTAGATCTGTACAGCAGCCTATGTATACATTTACCTTTGGTGCTATCTTAGATGTGGCCATTACTGATATTGCTATTTGAGCTATGCACATGTACTTTATAAACTGCTTTAGGACTGGATTATCCATATATAGCTATTGTGTACATCTTCTATAGCAGGGGTCTCAAACACGCGGCCCGCGGGCCGCATGCGGCCCCTGAGGCTGCTTTATGCGGCCCGCAGGCACAGACCCCTTGATGATCCCGACCTTGTCCAGGAGGAGCCGCCGACAGCAGCGCTGAATTGCCGCACAGAGACTGTTTCCCAGCACTGCATTTCCAATGCCAGCCGGCGGCCAATCAGAGGCCAGCAGCTGATATCTGCGTGTCAGCGCAGCGAGTATGACGTCATTGCCATATGCAGATGTCAGCTGCTGGCCTCTGATTGGCCGGCGGCTGACATTGGAAATGCTGTGCTGGGAGACAGTCTCTGTGCGGCAATGCAGCGCTGCTGTCGGCGGCTCCTCCTGAACCAGGTCGGGATCGTCAAGGGGTCTGACTCTGTGGTGCCTGCGGGCCACATCTGCAGGAAGGACGCCGAGGGAACGGAGGATAGGTGAGAATCATCTTTTTTTTCTATTTTATGTGTGTGAAGAACAGCACAGGGAAAACATAGCCACAGGATGGGGACCTGGATGGGGCACATAGCCACAAGAGGGGACCTGGATGGGGCACATAGCCACAGGATGGGGACCTGGATGGGGCACATAGCCACAAGATGGGGACCTGGATGGGGCACATAGCCACAAGAGGGGACCTGGATGGGGCACATAGCCACAAGAGGGGACCTGGATGGGGCACATAGCCACAAGAGGGGACCTGGATGGGGCACATAGCCACAAGAGGGGACCTGGATGGGGCACATAGCCACAAGAGGGGACCTGGATGGGGCACATAGCCACAAGAGGGGACCTGGATGGGGCACATAGCCACAAGAGGGGACCTGGATGGGGCACATAGCCACAAGAGGGGACCTGGATGGGGCACATAGCCACAGGATGGGGACCTGGATGGGGCACATAGCCACAAGAGGGGACCTGGATGGGGCACATAGCCACAGGATGGGGACCTGGATGGGGCACATAGCCACAGGATGGGGACCTGGATGGGGCACATAGCCACAAGAGGGGACCTGGATGGGGCACATAGCCACAAGAGGGGACCTGGATGGGGCACATAGCCACAAGAGGGGACCTGGATGGGGCACATAGCCACAAGAGGGGACCTGGATGGGGCACATAGCCACAAGATGGGGACCTGGATGAGGCACATTAGTACAAGATGGGCGCCAGGATGGGGAACATTGCCAAAAGATGGGGACCTGGATGGGGTACATAGCCACAAGATGGAGACCTGGATGGGGTACATAGCCACAGGATGGGGACCTGGATGGGGTACATAGCCACAAGATGGAGACCTGGATGGGGTACATAGCCACAAGATGGGGACCTGGATGGGGTACATAGCCACAAGATGGGGACCTGGATGGGACACATAGCCACAGGATGGGGACCTGGATGGGACACATAGCCACAGGATGGGGACCTGGATGGGACACATAGCCACAGGATGGGGACCTGGATGGGGTACATAGCCACAAGATGGAGACCTGGATGGGGTACATAGCCACAAGATGGGGACCTGGATGGGACACATAGCCACAGGATGGGGACCTGGATGGGGCACATAGCCACAGGATGGGGACCTGGATGGGGCACATAGCCACAGGATGGGGACCTGGATGGGGCACATAGCCACAAGATGGAGACCTGGATGGGGTACATAGCCACAAGATGGGGACCTGGATGGGACACATAGCCACAGGATGGGGACCTGGATGGGGCACATAGCCACAGGATGGGGACCTGGATGGGGCACATAGCCACAGGATGGGGACCTGGATGGGGCACATAGCCACAAGATGGAGACCTGGATGGGGTACATAGCCACAAGATGGGGACCTGGATGGGACACATAGCCACAGGATGGGGACCTGGATGGGGCACATAGCCACAGGATGGGGACCTGGATGGGGCACATAGCCACAGGATGGGGACCTGGATGGGGCACATTAGTACAAGATGGGGACTTGGATGGGGAACATTACTACAAGATGTTTTCCATTATTACTATATGATGCTAATTGTAAGACAATATTACTGTATGTGGCCAATTGGGGGAAATAAAATTGTAAAAAAAATAAAAAATAAAATAAAGCATGAAAAAATATTGGGCACTAAAAATGCTGTTTTATATGTAAACTAAAGTAAACACAAAAAAGTGCACGTTTATTATCGCCACATCCATAACGACCCAAGCCATAAAAAAATAAACACGGCAAAAATGTTCAAAAGGTGTATGCAAAAAAAATGGTATCACTAAAAATGTCACATTGAACAAAGAATGCGGCCCCCCAAATTCAAATTTTTTCCATGTGCGGCCCATATACCCAGCCGAGTTTGAGACCCCTGTTCTATAGCCACCTTGCGAGCATTTCTAGTGTAGGAGCTTGGGTTATATACATTACTGTCTTTATGATGCACTAAGCACGTTACATGTATTGCTGCTTCCCTAATTGATGCATTGGCACTTTATTATCTTATAGGATCGTGTTGTGTACCTATTGTGATCCTTTTGGGTGTACTGTTTGAGGAACCATGTTGCATTTGCATTAGGCTTTGCCTACTTAATATCGATTATTCTTTAGACCCTGGTTCTCCGTCTATGACACACAGTTCCCTGCCTTACTGACGTATACTCCCTGATTTATGTAGTACTTGGTGTCAGCGTCTTCCTCCTTTTATTTTATTCCATTGGAAATTGCCTGTTTTTATACCTTTTCTGTAATAAAATTATAATTTCATCTTGACACTCTCCTGATTCCTTTTCCTCTTTTGGGTTATATGGTTGTTGAAGAGCACTTACTGAGACCAGTTCCCCCTATCTTTGGTCACTTGGGTGCGTGTTGAGGTATCAGAGGAACTGTTTCTATTTAAATGTCCAGGCTGGTTTATTGGTGCTTCATAAACCATGCCACAAGGAAAGGAAATAAACAGCCGTTCAGTGCAGGCAAAACAAAGTAAACAGTTCCAGCAATGGTACTTTAGAAATAGCCCAGAACACACAGGCTGTATAGCATTCAGTATACCAGCTCAGTCTTGAGACATCACACAGGATGCTCTGCCATATGTGCAGGGGTATAGGACTCCAGCTGCAACCATTTTTGGGCCAGATGCAGCAGATCAAACATGTGGGAGCAAGGGGGTTTGTCTCGGTGGTACGCCCAGCGTTGAACCCGTTGTGGCCTGACAGTCATTGTCGCTCACAGGCTCACCAAAATTTCAGTTTTCAGTTTCACATATTCTTTGGCATCTTGTAAGGCTAAGTCATAGAACGCCTTCTGGGGCTCCCCTGGTAAGTAAGGTGCCAGCTTTTCCACCCATTGCTCTCACTGCTTTCTTCCTCTCGGCGACCCTTTCAAAAACTTTCAAAAAGGTATCAATGTCGTCACCCGGGGTCATTTTCTCCAAAACTCTCCTCACAGCCTTACGGATGGAATAATTATCAGCTGACCTTGGAGTTGGAGCTGCCGCCGTGCCACAAACCGCCTCTGCGAGCAATTCAAACTGATGCTGCTGTTTTAGGTGCTGCTGTTGCTGGATCTGTTGCATAAGCAGCTTATTTGTCTCCTATTGTGCCAGCTACTGTTGTTGGTGCTACTGCTGCTGGGCTTGCACCAGGTGTTTAATCAGGTCCTCCATGCTGTCTGACATTGCTCTCTGGCTTATGGCTCCCTTCACCCAGGAAATGCAGCACCTCTGTAGCAGTCACACATGTTCCCTGAGAATGCTGCCCGCAATTCTAACACCAAATGTGGTAACACTACTCACTTGGGTGTGTGGTGAGGTATCACAGGAACAGTTTCTATTTAAACATCCAGGCTAGCTTATTCGTGCTTCATAAACCATGCCACAAGGAAAGAAAATAAACAGCCTTTCAATGCAGGCAAAACAAAGTAAACAGTTCCAACAATGGCACTTTAGAAACAGTCCAGGTCACACAGGCTGGATAGCATCCAGTATACCAGCTCAGTCTTGAGACATCACGCAGGAGGCCTTCTTACGTCCACACACAGACCATGTGTGAGAGAAACAGAATACATTTTACAATGTGAACTACACCCAGGGGTAGGGTGTGCGGGCAGCCAGACCCGCACATCTGTTCGGCTGCCCGTAAACCTGACCTGGATGCACAAACAAGCCTCTTACTACTATGTGCACTAGAGCAATGCTTATGGTTTATATCACAGAGAACAACCACCTCAGTGATACATACCTCCCATCAACTATGGGATCTGTGATTTCTATCTACGCCACTGTGTATAGAATGTGTATAGGATAATTGAGTATAATATAGTTATTATGGACGTGAGTTAATTAACATAGGGATAACAGACTCATTGCACAATGTTACGGATATTTCTTGTTGCTAAAACTGATTTTTTTTTCACTTTAAACATTTTTTAAACAACTCTGATTAGTGCAATCATACAGCATACAAGCCTCTGAATATTCAGGTCATGCACTGCACTACTGTAGTGCGGTGTATTGTCACTGCCTGTCAGTGTAATACTAATTGCCCCATACACATGAGATAAGTGTTGGCTGAACCGTCATTTCGCAGTTGGCTATCTCTCCCGACTCCCCCATACACAGAAATATTCCAGCTTTCCTGTTGTCTGTATGAGAGAGTCGCCTCCAGACTCCTCTAGGTGAGGATTATCTACAGGAAGAACAAACGGATTAGCCTCTGAAATTCATGATGCCAGATCCTTCTCTACCTTGATATCATCTGTCAGGAGGCCCCCAAATACTTTATATAGTCGATCAAACCACCCAAAATCAGTGCTTTCATGCCACTTTACTCTTTGTGTGTATAGGGGTGTTAAAACGTAACTTATTGGACGCTTCCTCTTGCCCGACCTAATAGACTTTCATACATTGCAGGCCCAGACACCATTATTAGGTGCCGCTGCACCTGTGCCATCTCTGCGGTGTTCATCGATATTCTGGTGCTCAAGAGTTACCGTATTTTTCAGACTATAAGACGCACCTTTTTCCACCAAAATTTTGGAGGAAAGCGCGTTTTATAGTCTGAACTGTGCCCCGTACTCTATACCTATGGCTGTGGGCTGTGGGGGGAGCGGCAGCGGGGGATGAGCGGAGCACAGGAGGCAGCAGCCGCCTGCTGCAGCCTACGCTGTGCCCGCTGCTAAAGAATATGAATATGCACTGCTCCCCATGCCTATGGGCGTGGAGAGCAATTAATATTAATTTTCCTTAATAGCTTGCACACTGTAGCCGCAGCGCGGCTCCTGCTGCTGTTCTACGGTCTGCTTTTAAAGATCATGAATATTCACTAGAATCCACTCCCATGGGTTGTAGTGCATATTCATGGTCTCTAACATCGGGCACACAGACCGCAGAGTGGCAGCAGGAGCCGCGCTGCGGGTACAGTGTGCATGCTATTAAGGAGAGTGAATGGTAACTGCTCCCCAAGCACACAGTTCTGGCGCGGGGAGCAGTGACTATTCCGGCACAGCATCTCACACTGTGTGACGGCGCATGGCAGTAATGCCATGCACGGCTCACACAGTGAGAGTGTCGGCAACCGAGCAGGACGCAGCGCTGGAGGAGAGAGGAGGTGAGTATAATTGTTTATTTTTGTGTGTGCAGCGTGATGGGAATCAGGGGGTGCCAAGCATACCAGGATGGGGATCAGAGGGTGCCAAGCATACCAGGATGGGGATCAGGGGTGCCATGCATACCAGGATGGGGATCAGAGGGTGCCATGCATACCAGGATGGGGATCAGGGGGTGCCATGCATACCAGGATGGGGATCAGGGGGTGCCATGCATACCAGGATGGGGATCAGGGGGTGCCATGCATACCAGGATGGGGATCAGGGGTGCTATGCATATCAGGAAGAGGGATGAAGGGTACCATACATACTAGGATGAGGGGTGCCATGCATATCATGAAGAGAGATGAGGGGTGCAATGCAGATCAGGAAGAGGGATAAGTGGTACCATGCATACCAGGATGAGGGGTGCCTAGCATACCAGGATGGGGATCAAGGGGTGCCGTGCATACCAGGATGAGGGGGGGCATGAATACAAGGATGAGGGGTGCCATGCATGCCAGGATGGGGATCAAGGGGTGCCATGCATACCAGGATGGGGGATTGGGGTGCCATGCATACCAGGATGGGGTATTTGGGTGCCTAGCATACCAGGATATGGATCAAGGGGTGCCATGCACACCAGGATGGGGGATTGGGGTGCCATGCATATGAGGATGAGGGGTGCCATGCATATCAGGATGGGGATTAGGGGTTCCATTCATATCTGGATGGGAATGAGGGGTGCCATGCAGATGGGGATGGGGGCCACATATAACAGGAAGGAGGGGGCCATATATACCAGGATGGGGGATATTAACAGAATTGGGGGACATTGCCCCTATAACAGTGTCAGCAGACCCCCTTTCCTTAACAGTGCATCATGACCACATGTTTTGCTTAATTTTTTTTTCTATATTCCTCCTCTAAAACCTAGGTGCGCCTTATTGTCCGAAAAATACAGTATTTTTTAAAAATCAAATGTTTTAACGTGTTAAAAAATAAAATGTGTCTTTTGCTTTTTTCATGTTTTTTTCTTTTTACACAGAATTGTTGGTGCCAATTTTCTTTTGAAACATTTTATTATCTGCTTTTTTCTGGTGTTTTTCTTGTAATATAGGAAAGCCTAAGGCCAGAAATAAACCCCATAAACACTGTACATGGAGACTTTGATATCAAATAATTTCTCTCTGTGGTGTTTGTACAAACAAAAAAGATTTAGAAATGCCTCAAACTTCTGTGTGTGAATCAGACATGAGATCTAATGTGATAGAAGATTACAGTCCGGGGAAGACGGGAAACATTCATATAGACGGGTGGTGATGTAGTCAGTGAAGAACTCTGGCCAAATATGTTTGTAGAGCCGTAGTAGAAGATGATGTCATCCTCTTTATGAAGTAGTTATTTTTCATGTCACGTGTAATGAATATCTCCTGCAGTATTGCTAATGCCGATTCCAGTGTCTGTAAATGAGACGAAAATTAGCGTTATGGAAGATGAGTCTATGAGAAACGTATTCAGCTGCCGAGACGAGGAAGAACCTACTTGTTGTGTGTAGCCTAAAATATATAGGTTTTATTAGTAGATGTAAAGAAGAAAACTACTGTAAAATAATAAATCCCCTCATATGTTTCCCCTTATTATCTGCAGTAATTGTATGATGTTACATCGACTCCCCTTCTTCTCATTCAGATCCCTACAATATCGGATCCTCTCAGTGAAGATTTTCTATAGAAGAGAATCTTCCTGATTGTCCATGTCCATCTTTGATGGGTAAGAGACATGATGGCAGAGAAAATATTACACCTCACCCTAGAGATCCTTTTCCGTCTTACTGGAGAGGTGAGAGATTCTGATGATGTCACATCATTCTTATCTATGGGAATAACAGATGGACAGAACTGGAGAGGTGAGGACTCTGGAAATGTCTGGAGGGAGATATATTAATGTGTCTTTCCATAATCAGGATTACACAGTAGTGAAGAAGACCTCTAGTGAGCGCTGTCAGGCCCCTGTGTCTGAGGGATGGGGAAGACCCCTGAGCCCAATCACAGGGCCTCCACCTCACCCCCTGATACATGACTACATCAATGACCAGAAGATCCTAGAACTCACCTACAAGATGATTGAGCTGCTGACTGGAGAGGTGACACTGCTGGGAATGCTGGGACATTATACATTAATGCTATGATGGGATAGGGGGGATGACAGTATCATTGTATGTGTCAGGTTCCTATAAGGTGTCAGGATGTCGCTGTCTATTTGTCCATGAAGGAGTGGGAGTATTTAGAAGGTCACAAAGATCTGTACAAGGACGTCATGATGGAGGTTCCCCAGCCCCTCACATCACCAGGTAATAGACAGGACTAAATACACACAGCCTATAAATATCTGTATGTAAAGAATGAATTCAGTCCCTGTATGTGTTTCCTGCAGATCTATCCGGTAAGAGGACAACACCAGAGAGATGTCCCCGTCCTCTTCCTCCACAGGACTGTAAACAAGAAGATCCCAATGTTCCTCAGGATCATCAGGTAGATGGAGAGAAGGTGTCATGAGATCTCCCCTATGATGTGTAGACGACTGTGAAGGTCTTGTGTTCAGTCTTGTTTTATCCACCAGTATTATATGTTTTATACTTGTGTAATGAGAACGATGGAGATGGCAGGATTAGAGCTGATCATAGATGGGACTTCTCCATCTGTCTTGTGACTTTTACAATATTTGTTTTCAGAGTGAAGATCTGACCCATATTAATACTACAGAGACATATGTGAGGGATGATGAGCGGTGTACAGAGGAGACTCCTACATATGACTATCCAGGTGAGTAGTAACCACTAAATGCAGAGTAGTCACAGATTCTTCTCAGTCACTGGCTGTGGCTGCTTTATCGGTGGTGTAGTCCAGCCGTATAACAATTATGTGATGACTATTTTGCCACAAGACCACAAAATTGACCTACACCGAAAACTGTTGCAATGGCTTTGAGCATTGAAAGCCCTTTTCTATAGAACTTACAACCTGGGAGATCCACCTACCCCCTGGGATTAGAAGACACTGACCGGTACGTTCCCAGATCTGTAAACTACAAAGCTAAATGACAGCGTTTGTAGAATGTGCTGACAAGTTAGAAAATCAGTTGAAGAAAAATAATGTGATGGGCCAGTAAGAGAAATCGGAGGGTAATGATGCTGTTGGCTTCCTAGAACCCTGATATCTTATTGGCTGGTCTACCTTCTCTCCCTTCTGTGCTGCTGAATGTGCTCATATGGTCCCATATGAGCCACTCTCTTGTTGCCTTGGTTGTACGTTTTGGGTCATTGCCTTGCTGGAAGACTCAGCCACGACCCATATTCATTGCTCTTACTGAGGGAAGGAGGTTTTTGGTCAAAATCTCGCAATACATGACCATATCCATCTTCCCTTCAGCACGGTGCAGTCGTCATGTCCCCTTTGCAGAAAAGCACCCACGAAGTATAAGGTTTCCCCCAGCATGCTTCACAGTTGGGACGATGTTCTTAGAGTTGTACTCATCCTTCTTCCTCCAAACACGGCGAGTTGAGTTAATTTGTAAGAGCTCAATTTTTGTCTCATCTGACCACAGCACCTTCTCCCAATAACCCACAGAATCATCCAGGTGTTGATTGGCAAACTTCAGATGGGCCTGCACATGTGCCTTCTTGAGCAGGGGGACCTTGCGGGCGCGGCAGGATTTTAAACCTTTAAGGCATAATGTGTTACCAATGGTTTTCTTGGTGACTGTGGTCCCAGCTGACTTGAGATCATTAACAAGTTCCCCCTGTGTAGTTTTAGGCTGATCTCTCACCTTCCTCATGATCAAAGGTACCCCACGAGGCGAGATTTTGCATGGTGCCCCAGATCGATGTTGATTGACAGTCATTTTGTATTTCTTCCATTTTCTTACTATTGCACCAACAGTTGTCTCCTTCTCGCCCAGCGTCTTACTTATGGTTTTGTAGCCCTTTCCAGCTTTGTGCAGGTCTTTGATCTAGTCCCTGACATCCTTAGAAAGCTCTTTGGTCTTGCCCATGTTGTAGAGGTTAGAGTCTGACTGATTAATTGAGTCTGTAGACAGGAGTCTTTTTAAACAGGTGACTATGTACGGCTGCTGTCTTTAATGCAGATAACGAGTTGATTAGGAGCATCTAACTGGTCTGTAGGAGCCAGAACTCATAATGGTTTGTAGGGGATCAAATACTTATTTCTCACTGCAAAATGCCAAAAAAAAATTATCTAATTTATACAATGTGATTTTCTTGTTTTGTTTTTTTTTTGGGGGGGGGGGGGGTGGATATTCTATCTCTCAATGTTAAAATTAACCTACCCTTAAAATTATAGACTGTTCATGTCTTTGTCAGTGGGCACACTTACAAAAACAGCAAGGGATCAAATACTTATTTCCCCCACTGTATGTCTAAGCTGTGCGTGGTTGATGGCTGTAATATACATTTATTCACGCCTGCAGGAGATGTGTTGGCTCCAGCCCTGGTTTCATGGATTCACGCCACGTCATAAATTCCATTATGTTTTCAATCCTAAAGAATTCAGATTACTGCACAATCTCTCCTGAAATGGGGGCATTAATACTTTCTCTACTCTCCTGGTCAGGACTCATAGTAGCTCCAATGATCCACCATAAACGAGTGCAACTCTGATTTAGTGTTGGAGCTCTTCCCTCATACATATGTTGATATTTGGGGATGTAACGTGTTTTCTTTATTCTATTTGTATGATTTGTGGTGGGATTGGCCTGCCTCACTTATGTGAGTCTGCAATTCCCTGGTAGTCTTTAAAAATAAGGTCTCCATTGCCTTTCCAAAATGTCAGAATCTAAATTTACAGGCTGTTCTGTGGTGTAAGATGGGAAGAAGAATAGTCAGGTAGCCGGGTCAGAACCAGGAGGGCAGAGAAAATACAAAATCAGAAGACACACGAGTAGTCAGTAAACGGGCCGGGATCACAACAGGAAACAAATACACAAGCCGGGAGCTGAGCACACAGGACTGAACCAGAGGAGAACAAGGCTGGATCTGGCAGCTTCCGGCAATATGCTTCCAGCTTTAGTAGGGTGCGGTGCTTTCCAG
Organism: Phyllobates terribilis; assembly: GCF_046119375.1. Lineage (NCBI taxonomy): Eukaryota > Metazoa > Chordata > Amphibia > Anura > Dendrobatidae > Phyllobates > Phyllobates terribilis. Next base: position 2,862,282 of record NW_027362900.1, read on the forward strand.
TTGGCTGAAGCAGGGAGCAGATTACTCCAGCTGGACAGCACACACACCCATACTGGCAGACTGGATGGTACTACAGGTCCCAGGCACCCTAATCTTCCTGGTTGGTCAGAGCCTGCGCCACCTACAACTTCTGGTTCTGACGTCTCCTCCATCACCAGCGCCGCCTGCAGGATGAATAAGGCGGCTCCTGGTGACAGAAGCAGATGTCCCAAGAGCAAATCCAGATGAAATGGGACAAACCATTTGCAGAAGCTCTAATATGACAAAATGGCAGAAAATTAGAGCAGTAGAAATCCCCATAAAGTGACTCCAATTTGGAAATTATAACCCTCAGTGAAATAATCTATAGGAGTAGTGACTATTTTGACTCCACAGGCACTTTCCAGAAATTAGCATGCAGTGGATGTTGGAGAGTGAAAATTGCAAATATGCCATTTTATTACCCAACACATAGTGCCTAGATTGTGCTCCAGGAGACACACACCGTAAATTAAGTGGGTTCTTCTCACTATAGTAATGCCAAATACATGGATGCTGAGTGTGATTTGGGCGCACTGCAAGGCTCAGAAGTGAGGGGGAGATCTGACTTTGGGAGAGTGGTTATTGCTGGATTGATTTATGGAAGCCATGTTGCTTTTCAAGAGCCTTTGAGCCACTAATAATGTGGAAACCTCTGGTTTTCCATTGACAGATGATGGACCTGAGTGGGGACTTGTTTTTTGTGAGATGAGTAGAAGTTTTTATTGGTATCATTTTTGACTACATAACATTGTTTGGTGGCTTTATATTGCATATTTGGGAGACAGAATGAACAAACAGTTTTACACATCATGCTCCACTGGTTCATCCTATGAGGTTTTCTATTAGGCTGTGAACTGTCATTGTCTTGGTGAATAATTCAATATTTTACATAACTTGCCATTTCACAGACATTAAGTAGAAATTTTCAAAAATATAATATTCAAGGATATTTTTATTCATAAATAATAATTGGTTTTATTCTTGGCAGATGACTGTACCAGGAGATCAGAGGGACAGCGGACATCTTCAAATTTTACATCAAATGATCTTGAGATACCACATGATACAATTGAAGTGAATGCCATTACTCCAGATATACCATCATCCCTTCACAGCAAAGATCTGTCATCTGATCCTTTGAAACAGGTCCTGTCTTATGATTCATTACTGACTACTAAGGAAAATCAAAGTCACAAAATAAGCATTAAAAAACAAATTGCTCCTAAAGCAAAGAAGACATTTTCACTTTCAGAATATGGAAATAGTTTTCCCTTCGAAAAGTCTTTTCTTAAATATCAAAACCTTCACCCAGCAGAGAATAGATTTTCTTGTTCCAAATGTGGGGAATGCTTTAACCAGAAAACAGATCTTGTTAGCCACCAGAGAATTCACACAGGGAAGAAGCCATTTTCATGTTCAGAATGTGGGAAATGTTTTGACCGGAAAGCACATCTTGTTATCCACCAAAGAAATCACACAGGGGATAAGTCATTTTCATGTTCAGAATGTGGGAAATGTTTTAGCCATAAATCAGCTCTTGTGAGTCACCAAAGAACTCACACAGGGGAGAAGCCTTTTTTATGGTCAGAATGTGGGAAATGTTTTAACCAGAAAGCACATCTTGTTAGCCACCAGAGAACTCACACAGGGGAGAGGCCTTTTTCATGTTCAGAATGTGGGAAATGTTTTGTAGATAAATCAAATTTAGTTGGGCACCAGAGAATTCACAAAGGGGAGAAGCCTTTTTCCTGTTCAGAATGTGGAAAATGTTTTACCCTGAAATTAACTCTCAATAAACATCAAAGAACTCACACAGGGGAGAAGCCTTTTTCATGTTCAGAATGTGGGAAATGTTTTGTAGATAAATCAAATTTAGTTAGGCACCAGAGAATTCACACAGGGGAGAAGCCTTTTTCATGTTCAGAATGCGGGAAATGTTTTGTGAAGAAATCATCTCTTTTTAGTCACCAAAGAACTCACACAGGGGAGAAGCCTTTTTCATGTTCAGAATGTGGGAAATGTTTTAACCGGAAAGCACAGCTTGTTATCCACCAAAGAAATCACACAGGGTATAAGTCATTTTCATGTGCAGAATGTGGGAAATTTTTTAGCCAGAAATCAGATTTTGTTATGCATCAGAGAACTCACACAGGGGAGAAGCCATTTTCATGTTCAGAATGTGGAAAATGTTTTACCCGGAAAACAAATCTTGTTAGCCACCAGAGAACTCACACAGGGGAGAAGCCTTTTTTCTGCTCAGAATGTGGAAAATATTTTAACCACAAATCAAGCTTTAATAACCACCAAAGAACCCACACAGGGGAGAAGCCTTTTTCCTGTTCAGTATGTGGAAAATGTTTTACCCTGAAATTAACTCTCAATAAACATCAAAGAACTCACACAGGGGAGAAGCCTTTTTCATGTTCAGAATGTGGGAAATGTTTTGTAGATAAATCAAATTTAGTTAGGCACCAGAGAATTCACACAGGGGAGAAGCCTTTTTCCTGTTCATAATGAGGAATGTTGTGTGAAGGAATAATCTCTTTGTCACCAGAGCAGTCACACAGGGGCGAAGCCTTTTTTATGTTCTAAATGTGGGAAATGTTTTACTTGGAAATCAACTCTTAATAAACATCAGAGAACTCACACGCAGGAGAAGCCTTTTTCATATTCAGAATTTTGGAAATGTTTTAACTGAAAATTGTACCATATTTGGCCTCCTTGAAATGAAAACACTCATACTCAGATCCCGTGCCAGCGCCGTTCCAGCGGTGTCGGGACTCGCGTTCCCAGAGCTCACATGAGGTTGTTACATCACTTGAGCCCTGCGCAAAATCAGTGCCGGTTTCACTGTCCCCGCCTTCGGACGTATTGAACATCAACAGGAAGCCTTTGGTTGTGGCTGCTCTCTGGCTCCTTTGTGATGTTCGATTTGTCTGGAGGTGGGGACTGTGACAACAGCGTTGATTGGGCGCAGGGCACCCATGACGTAACAACCTCACATGAGCCCCGGGAACACACATGCCGACCCCGCTGGAACGGCGCATGCATGGGTTTTTATAAGTTTTTGAAGTTTAATAGAACCAAACATGGGGTCCACTACTTGGACAACCCTTTTAAACATCAAAAATCCCACACAGAGAGAAGCTATTATCATACCTGGATTTTAAAAAGTGAGTTATTGGAAAATTGTATTTTGTTGGCCATCAAAATAACTCAGACAGGGAGAAACTATGTATGTTATTGACAAATTGTACAAAAACATATACCAGACAGTCATATAATTAAATGAGAAAGGGAATTACTTCAGAACTTACCATAATTTGTGGACTATAAGACACACTATTAGCAAGATAAACATCTTGCTAACAAATGAGTGCGTCTTATAGACTGGAGGCAGCTTCCAGTGACTGAGGAAAAATTCATACAGTGTCCTTCCTGATCACTGAGAGAACTGCTCTCTCTCTCCTCCAGCACCACACTTATCTAACCGATTGATGTAGAGCAGGAGAGGAAGGTACCGGGACCTGCACATCCTGAGTGAGTAGCTGAAGGACCTTCCACCTGACTAGCTCAAGGATCTTTCAGATGTAACACTGTTTTTTACAAATTTTCAAAAGTTGTCAGGTTAATTTATGAAATGAGCCATTTCTTAATGATTTTGACCTTGTGAATTCAAATCTGACAATGAATTTTTTTAGTTGTCTCTTGTTTCTATGATATCCAAGAGTTTTCCTTGTACTGCTACATATAATTAATGCATAAAAGTTTCAGGACTTTGAAACATAATTACTTTTGCAAATATAAAGATGCAGAATATTTTGTTATGCCATTTTTCTGATATTTATTTAGAGGAAACTTGGCAACAATTCAAGTAACTAAAATCTGTGCAAACACTATTGTGAATTATAAACAGTTACAGAAATTGCATTACAAAATTTGCTCCTCATTCAGTGACAACTTTTTTGTTTGTCTCTTGTACTTCTGCATCCGATCACCTCTTACAATTGTCCAACTCTAATCTGCAAGCATTGATGGATTCCATTTTCCTTGATATCTTTTCTCCATTGCCGCAGTATCTGGGTGAAATCTCTAACCATTCTCGTCCCTCACTGCTCCACAGTTTGATGGAAAAAAGTCTAGAAGCGAATGTAAGAAATTAATCTTTATGTTACAACCCAGATCCTTATAGGTTTTGAGGAGACTTTCCACCAACGCTTCATAGTTATCTGCTTTTGAGTTTCCCAAAAAATTAGTTATCACTAATGCAAATGCTACCCATGCAGCCTTTTCCTTTCTCCGCAACAGAGAAACTCATTATCTTGGAGAAGCATATGAATCAATTAAGACTCTTTCCTTTATCCTTTCTTCACTCAACTTTGGGAATTTATCAATGAGATACTTGAAAGCTTTTTAGGGAGGAGTAGGCACTGAAATACTCGGATGCTTGTTACTCAAACTGAGCAATTCCTAATGCTCGGATGCTCGTCTATGGGAAATTTTAGCTGAAAGAGTTACAATACAAACAATTGTTACCGTCTACCTTTCGTGTCCCCCCTATCTCCTCATAGATTGTAAGCTTGCGAGCAGGTCCATCACTCCTCTTGGCATCTGTAGATTTATGTGATTGTTATTCTGTAATGTCTTTTATTGTCTGTACAATTCTCCTCTACAATTAAAAGTGCTGTGAAATACAGTACAGAACAAAAGTTTGGACACCTTCTCATTTAAAGATTTTTCTGTATTTTCATGACTATGAAAATTGTACATTCACATTGAAGGCATCAAAACTATGAATTAACACATGTGGAATTATATACTTAACAAAAAAGTGTGAAACAACTGAAAATATGTCTTATATTCTAGGTTCTTCAAAGTAGCCACCTTTTGCTTTGATGACTGCTTTGCACACTCTTGGCATTCTCTTGATGAACTTCAAGAGGTAGTCACCGGAAATGGTTTTCACTTCATAGGTGTGCCCTGTCAGGTTTAATAAGTGGGATTTCTTGCCTTATAAATGGGGTTGGGACCATCAGTTGTGTTGTGCAGAAGTCTGGTGGATACACAGCTGATAGTCCTACTGAATAGACTGTTAGCTGCTTTTTTCTTGCCATAATACAAATTCTAAGTAAAGAAAAACGAGTGGCCATCATTCCTTTAACAAATGAATGTCAGTGAGTGCGAAAAATTGGGAAAACTTTGAAAGTGTCCCCAAGTGCAGTTGCAAAAACCATCAAGAGTTACAAAGAAACTGGCTCACATGAGGACCGCCCCAGGAAAGGAAAACCAAGAGTCACCTCTGCTTCTGAGGATAAGTTTATCGGAGTCACCAGCCTCAGAAATCGCAGGTTAACAGCAGCTCAGATTAGAGACCAGGTCAATGCCACACAGAGTTCGAGCAGCAGACACATCTCTTCAACAACTGTTAAGAGGAGACTTTGTGCAGCAGGCCTTCATGGTAAAATAGCTGCTAGGAAACCACTGCTAAGGACAGGCAACAAGCAGAATAGACTTGTTTGGGCTAAAGAACAGAAGGAATGGACATTAGACCAGTAGAAATCTGTGCTTTGGTCTGATAAGTCCAAATTTGAGATCTTTGGTTCCAACCACCGTGTCTTTGTGCGATGCAGAAAAGGTGAACGGATGGACTCTACATACCTGTCTCCCACCGTGAAGCATGGAGGAGGTGTGATGATGTGGGGGTGCTTTGCTGGTGACACTGTTGGGGATTTATTCAAAATTGAAGGCATACTGAACCAGCATGGCTACCACAGCATCTTGCAGCGGCATGCTATTCCATCCGGTTTGCGTTTAGTTGGACTATCATTTATTTTTCAACAGGACAATGACCCCAAACACACCTCCAGGCTGTGTATGGGCTATTTGACCAAGAGGGAGAGTGATGGGGTGCTACGCCAGATGACCTGGCCTCCACAGTCACCAGACCTGAACCCAATCAAAATGGTTTGGGGTGAGCTGGACCGCAGAGTGAAGGCAAAAGGGCCAACAAGTGCTAAGCATCTCTGGGAACTCCTTCAAGATTGTTGGAAGACCATTTCCAGTAACTACCTCTTGAAGCTCATCAAGAGAATACCAAGAGTGTGCAAAGCAGTCATCAAAGCAAAAGGTGGCTACTTTGAAGAACCTAGAATATAAGACATATTTTCAGTTGTTTCACACTTTTTTGTTAAGTATATAATTCCACATGTGTTAATTCATAGTTTTGATGCTTTCAGTGTGAATGTACAAGTTTCATAGTCATGAAAATACAGAAAAATCTTTAAATGAGAAGGTGTGTCCAAACTTTTGGTCTGTACTGTATGTTGGCGCCATAGAAATAAAATTATTATATTGTAAAGGAGGGCCTCATACACATTCTGTTCAAATTGTGATGTCGTGGTACTCCTAGACTCATAAAGGCTATGCCCTAAGTGCAAATCCTGCCTAAAATTACAAGCAGGGTCATTCATACACCCTTGAAGGCACCAATTGTAGTGCCTCATTCAAATATTGTGAACAAAGTGTAGTGGCACTTCTACACTCATAAAGTGCAAAGAAAGGAAAAAACTATAAGCAGGGTCATTCATTGACTCTAGAAGGCATCAACTGGCAGGCCTCATTCAAATATTGAAGATTAAAAATGCTTTATGTGCTGCTGTCATCTGGTGGTGTGGAAAAGTCAGGGCTAATCCAGGCTTTGTTCATTATTATCAGAGTGAGCCTGTCAGCCAGGTACTGCTTGATCATCTTTAAAAACCTTTCCCTCCTTGTCATAAATACCCGGTCATCAGGGCATGGACGCTGGTAGGGTGTCATGAAATTGGCCCAATTGACCCACAGTACAAATTTTATAATGGCACAGCAGCAATCAGCCATAGGCCATGCATGAAGTATCACGGTCTGGGCCAGCATTTACAGCTTTGAATTGAACTTCAAATTCAGACAAGGTGGGTGAGGGATCGGTGTAGGTCTGCTGTGCTGAGAGCCCTGATAACACATGCAACAGCTCAACCTGCTTTTATGCTCAGCCACACTCTTATGGCAGAAATATGAATTTTATAGATTAGTATTGGTACAAAAATTTAAGGAAGGCAGTTGACTGAAAGTAAGTGGAAGCCTGCCGGTCTGGGAGGCCTACTGTGATCGGAAACACACATGAAGGAGACCCAAGCAGAAGTTTCCCCATTTCCAAAAAATTAAAGGCTGACACCACCAAAGTGGCATCAATTTCACCAGAGTAAAAATGTTATAATTAGGACCGACACCTCTTCCACTTCAGCCTACCCAGCAGATGGAGACCCAATCAGGAGTCTTCAAATGAAAAAAATTAGGGCCTGACACCACCAAAGTGGCATCAATTTCAGTAGAGTAGAACTAGTATAATGGGGACCTACCGCCAACCCAGCAGATGGAGACCCAATAAGGAGTGTTCATTTCCCTAAATTAGGGGCTGACACCACCAAAGTGGCATCAATTGCGGAAGAGTAGAAATAGTATAACGGGGACCGACACCTTTTCCACTACAGCCAACACAGCATCATTGTGAAACAGACGAGAACAAGTACAAAACACTGGTGAGATTACTGTGGAGCATTGTAATGGCGAATCAGATTAGATGGAAGTACAAATCCATGATACAAGAGCTGAATGTATAACAGATCAATGGCAATGGGAGACGTCTGCATAGAGTCTGATGGAAAACCTGATCGTGAGGCTATAGATGTAGCAAGCATTTCTATCTGTATCAATGAAAAACAGGTAATTACATTATAATAAAACTGACAAAAACAAATATCTGATGCAGAACTTAATCGTGAAGCTGTGGATGTAGCGGGAATTTCCATCTGTATCAACGAAAAACAAATCATTGAATTATATTGCGAAAAAACGGACATAAATAAATATATGAGAAATGGAAGATAAATAAGCTGCAGAACATTGCAATGGAAATACTCAGTCATTGCTGAAAAATCTTTAAGATATTTGCATCATTTATGTGCGTTCTGCGAAGATGAATCAGCGATGATAGCGCAATATACAGAAAGGCAAATAAGTACACCGGCAAATAATAACCGGAAAAACACAAAATAAATTGAGAAAACCTGGAATGTCACCATATAGATGGTCTGCTGGGAATAAACCAGTATGGATTTCATCAATAGATGTAAAACAGGTCATTGCGGAAATTCATTACCCGAAGGGTATTTAGTATTTACACGACAGATCCAGAAGGCTTCACGCATATTAAGGGGTTTCTGTCTGTTTCCACCCCTTACCGGATAATTAACTTTTACAAGACCAAAGAAAGAAAAATGTGTGAGATCAGTATTATGTATGGACACAAAATGTTTTGATGCCCCGGAGTATGTGCTATTAGAACTATTGATATATGAAATCTGCTCCGGTGCTCTCTATGAATCCTACCAATTTGTATAAAACAATGTCCACTATTCTGGAGGAAGGCATTTATTTATCGGTGTTTAATAACAAAATTCAGCGCTGGCTGTTACCTGATTATTCCATTTTTCATGGGCTCCCCAAAACACACAAGGGTATTTCCCCTCCCCCACACTTCGCCCTATTATCTCGGGTATGGGTTCATTGAATGAGAATTTAAGCCAATGGCTGGTGAACATTTGTATCCTCTGGTTATTCCAACACCAGGCTATGTGAAAGATACTACGTCTGTCCTGAGGGTTTTTGACAGGTTCGTGTGGCAAGAAGAATATAGGTTTGTCACCAGCAATGTTGTCAACCTGTATTCCTCCATCCCTCACGCATTGGCCGTCATTACTGTTCAACACCATTTAAATATATATAGTGGATATTCTGTGAATTTAAAAAGGTTCATTATAACATAAAATATTTGTTGTCCCACAACAATTTTATGTTTGATTCTAAATATTATTTACAAGTACTGGGAGCCCCCATGGGCTCCAAATTCTCACCATCTTTGGCTATTCTGTACATGTCGTGGTGGGAAGAAATTTACATTTTTTCTGATGATAATCAATTTTTGAGCACAATTTTTGGTTTGGTAGATATGTTGATGATGTACTTTTAGTATGGAGAGGTGACCCCCAGTTAGTGTCACAATTTGTTTTGTATTTGAATTCTTATTCCTTAAATATAAAATGCACTGTCAGTGAACCTTTGATTTCCACTCCATTTCTGGATATTTTCCTGACAGGGATAGTAACATCTCATAAAGTGGACACCACACTCTATAGAAAACCTTTGTCAGGCAACACATTACAGTAATGTGTCTTTCAATTCTCAACTTATTCTATACAGTTCGCAGGGACGACTCAGTATAGGTGGAGGGAAGCAATCCAATGCCCATTCAGCGAATGTGACCCATACTACACAAAATATGTAACTTCCAACATAAGTGCTGATCAATGCTCTGTGGATGCTTTTATGCCTAAGGGGAGACCTGCCTACACACCCCCTTGATGACATCACGGGGGTTGGTCTCCAGCCTTCATATTTTTATTAGATATCTGTTTTTTGCGATAACTTATCGTGGGTTGATCGTAGAGGCCCGAAAGTGACTCCATATGTTCTGTTATGATTTTACCTTTTTCCAGAGACCACACACGGTATAGCTGCCGTCCATTTTGCTACTTTTCGCCACAGCTCGCGGAGGGGCTTACAGCGACAGGAAAATATCCATATTGTTCCTTAGCTGACCCTGCCACCCAAAATATAGACCCCATTATTATTGGACATATGGAACTTTAGTTGTTCCATATTCCGTATCGGCTTCGGCCCATCTGCAGGCCTTTGTTACATTCCCTTTAAAGCACTGGGAATACAACCTTCTCATTAAGCTGTAAGTCTATCACAAGACAGTGTTAATTGGGTTTGGTAGCACCTTTTGGGCCAGCATTTGCCTACAAGGCCCTTCTTGTGTGTGTTAATTTGCATAGAGGCCACTGGCCAAAGTGTCAGCTCTTCTCCCATGGACAAGTAATATAGGGGAGGAGGGAAGAGGAGTCTGGGAGAGAGACTTCTTAATATTTATGACAGGGGAGAAGAAAAGATTTTCAATATTTCCATGACAATCTGTTTTTCATTGATACAGATAGAAATGCTTGCTATACCTACAGCCTCACAATCAAGTTTTGCATCAGACTCTATGCAGACGTATCCCATTGCAATTGATCTGTTATACATCCAACTCCTGGATAGCATGGATTTGTACATTCCATCTAATCTGATTCACCATTGCAATGTTCTACAGTAATCTCACCAGTGTTTTGTACATACTTGTTTTCGTCTGTTTTACAATGATGCATCTATTTGCCTCCCATTGATATGATTGATAATGCTCGGTATATCTGCGGCTCTATGATCCTTTGCCAGGATATTATGCTTTGCACCGGATCAGATGCGGGTGTATTTCCTAACATCGGTGGTTTTCACACAAATTTCCTGCAATAAACAGTTTATATACAGGGTGGGATACAAATATGCATGAACAAGGGTATGAGGTTTAATTCTATGTTCCTTGTATGTAGTATTATTTTGTCATTATCTGGTGGTTATATGTGGTCTGGTCATGCTGTGGTGGTATTTGTTCCTTGTATGTGGTGTTGTTCAGTCACTATGTGGCGGTAATATGTGGTCCGGCCATGATGTGATGGTATTTGTTCCTTGTATGTAGTATTATTTGGTCACTATGTGGTGATATGTGGTCTAGTCATCGTGTGTCGGTATTCTTTGTATGTGGTATTATTTGGTCACTATGTGGTGGTAATATGCAGTCCGGTCATGGTGTGACGGTTTTTGTCCCTTTGTATGTGATATTACTTGAAAAAATCTTTGTGACATATTCCCTTAAAGAAAAATATACCTAAATAGAGTACTGGATATTTTAAGAAATGTTTAATAGGTTAGAGTAGAGTAGGGCCCTGCCAGAAGAGTCTACCTTGTCGTGGCGGCGGCTTACAAAATCTTTTGGCCAAAACAAAAGCTGCTGCTATATATGTGATATGGTGTTCTATGGGAACTGTTAGGGTATGTGCATATGGTCAGGAGCCGCTGTGGGTTTGACACTGCATGCTTATGCAGCATCAAACCTGCAGCGGCCAGGTGTTACAGCATAGTGGATAGGATTTCTAGAAATGCCATGTCCACTATGCGACTCTGTGGACCTATGGATCACCCACGGAAACTGACATGCAGTACGTCTTTCAGACCTGCAAGCATGTCCATTTCTCTTGCGGGTCCACATGTGGACTTTCTCCACAGACTAACATCTATGAGAAAACTCCACATGTGCAAAAAAAAAATCGTGCCACTCAATTGCATAAATTGAGGGCAGAAGCCGCACGGCTATTCCGCAGCTTCGGTGCTGCAGGCTCCTCCTGAGCGTGGGCACATACCCTTAATGTGTGACTGATAAGGATGTGGTGCAGAAGTGGAGTTTTTCCAAGAGTGGGCGGTGTGACTGTGGAAGGTTTGAGGAGTGGAGGTGGAGCTGGGGTGGAGCCTGGGCGGAGTCTCAAGGGGCCCGAAATTTTTTTGCCAGTAAGGGGTCTGAAATTCCTGGCGGCAGCTCCGCACATATACATACATTCATATACTAATCTTTCATGATATCACGGTCTTCTGGAGAGGGCTGCAGAACCCACTGTGGAGGAGGGTACACAGCAGACAGGACTGATTTCAGCTTCCTGCCCCTGCGTGCTGTCCGATGCTGTGGACTCTCCTCCCCCACCCTCTACTCTTTGAGGAAATGCTGCTGGGAAAGGAACCGCAGGAGGCAGAAGGCCCCCTGTAAGTCCCTGCAGGAGTACAGACATAAGAGCGCTCATTGGCTGCTATCAGTCTGATGGGGCAGCGTTCATTGGCCAGCGGCCTCTCTCCTGCATGACATGCCCCATTTTTCATTGTGCACACTCTGCCCTGAGTATCAAAAATCATTACGGGTGGGAGTGGACGGGGTTAAGCAGCATCAGCCCTGATGCTAAGGGGCACCATAGCAGCTGCATGGTCTGCTGCCTGAGCACTACGCCCCTTCCTGCATGGGCCCCACTTCACCTCTGGGCCCAGGTGTGGCTGCATCGGCGGTGTGTCCACCCCTGGCTGAACCCCTCGCTGCGGCTCTGAACAAATGTAATATTATTTACACACAAACGAGTTGTAAAGAAATCAGTGAGACACCTGTGGGATAAGAACGTAAGAACCATTACACCCTCAGATGACTTCCCTCATGGGTACAGTGTCCGAAATGGGGTCATTTTAGGGGGTCGTATGTTCTTTACACCTGGTGGGCTTTGCTTTTGGCCGCTCCGTACACTTCGTACACACCTGACTCCGCTCCGTACACACAGCTCCGCTCCATACACCTCGTACACACGGCTCAGCTCTGTACACCTCGTACACGCGCGGCTCTGCTCCCTACAACTCGTACACACAGTTCCGCTCCGCACGCGCGCGGCTCCGCACGCCTCGTACGCGCGCGGTTCCGCACGCCTCGTACGCGCGCGGCTCTGCTACGTACGCCTCGTACGCGCGCTTCTCCGCTCCGTACTCACACGGCTCCGCTCCGTACGTGCTCCGCTCCGTACGCCTCGTGCGCGCGCGGCTCCGCTCCGTACGCCTCGTACGCGCGCGGCTCTGCTCCGTACGCCTCGTACACGCGCGGCTCTGCTCCGTACACCTCGTACACGCGCGGCTCTGCTCCGTACACCTCGTACACACGCGGCTCTGCTCCGTACACCTCGTACACACATGGCTCCGCTCCGTACACCTCGTACACACACGGCTCCGCTACATCCACACTGTAAACCCCTCCTGACCCCACACATAAACTTCAGCTCATCCAGCACCATGACAACCAGTACAGCAGAGTCCTGCATCCACTGAGGCCCCTGATCATGTGACCCCTGACTCCTCCCCTCCTGTGACCTCATCACAGCTCCTGTGCGCACAGAGCAGCCATATATGTGGTGGCGGCTCTGCAGGTGGAGGTATGTGGAGATCCCCATTACTGGGCGCAGGGGACATTAACCCCTTCAGCACCGAGACTCTTTTGGGGTCTTGTGTTGCCCCTTTATAAGAATCATAAGGTTTTTGTTCTGTTTCCTGTAATAGATACATACGACCCAACTATGGAGACAGGAAGGGAGGAAACGTATTGTTCTCATAGTACAGGACCCCTTTACTGGCCCCACAGCGTAATGCCCCCATTATACCCCTTATACAGTATGTATGATGCCCCCATTATGCCCCTTGTGCAGGATGTATGATGCCCCCACAGTGTAATGCCCCCATTATGCCCCTTATGCAGGATGTATGATGCCCCCACACAGTGTAATGCCCCCATTATGCCCCTTATGCAGAATGTATGATGCCCCCACACAGTGTAATGCCCCCATTATGCCCCTTATGCAGAATGTATGATGCCCCACACAGTGTAATGCCCCCATTATGCCCCATATGCAGGATGTATGATGCCCCCACACAGTGTAATGCCCCCATTATGTCCCTTATGCAGGATGTATTATGCCCCCACACAGTTTAATGCCCCCATTATGCCCCTTATGCAGTATGTATGATGCCCCCACAGTGTAATGCCCCCATTATGCCCCTTATGCAGTATGTATGATGCCCCCACACAGTGTAATGCCCCTTATGCAGTATGTATGATGCCCCCACTGTAACATACCTGGCGGCGTCCTTGCATGGTGGTCCATCTCCCACTGTGCAAGAGCGCGCACTTGATCTCCAGTCCAGAATGTCTCTCTGGCTTCCCTCCATGCTATCTGTTTGTGTCTGTTTCTGCTGCTTAAGGGCGGCGCCCGATCACTTCCTGCTTTTTGTACCTGCTGTGGGTCACACCCCTTGTGCGTCCTCAGCCTATTGCTGTCTGTCACCTGGTATATAGCTCAGCTGCTCCAATCAATCCCTGCCTGAGCATAGTGGTTCATTCAGTGTGTGCTTGCACTCTGAAGGTGCCAGGTCCCGTTCTGTGTTCTCTTGTCTGCCTTTCCTGGAGGCTGTATTTCCAGGCCTGTCTGAACACGCTCCTAGCCTGTTCCTCCCGCCTTCTAGGGTCCGATTACCTAGACCCGCTCCTGTATCTTGTCTGTCCTGTCTGAACACGCTCCTAGCCTGTTCCTCCCGCCTTCTAGGGGCCGATTACCTAGACCCGCTCCTGTATTTTGTCTGTCCTGTCTGAACACGCTCCTTGCCTGTTCGTCCCGCCTCTCTGGGGGCTGTATTCGGTGCTGCAGGCTCCTCCTGAGCGTGGGCACATACCCTTAATGTGTGACTGATAAGGATGTGGTGCAGAAGTGGAGTTTTTCCAAGAGTGGGCGGTGTGACTGTGGAAGGTTTGAGGAGTGGAGGTGGAGCTGGGATGGAGCCTGGGCGGAGTCTCAAGGGGCCCGAAATTTTTTTGCCAGTAAGGGGTCTGAAATTCCTGGCGGCAGCTCCGCAGATATACATACACTCATATACTAATCTTTCATGATATCACGGTCTTCTGGAGAGGGCTGCAGAACCCACTGTGGTGGAGGGTACACAGCAGACAGGACTGATTTCAGCTTCCTGCCCCTGCGTGCTGTCTGATGCTGTGGACTCTCCTCCCTCACCCTCTACTCTTTGAGGAAATGCTGCTGGGAAAGGAACCGCAGGAGGCAGAAGGCCCCCTGTAAGACCCTGCAGGAGGACAGAGAGCAGCCAATGAGCGCTCTTATCAGTCTGATGGGGCAGCGTTCATTGGCCAGCGGCCTCTCTCCTGCATGACATGCCCCATTTTTCATTGTCCACACTCTGCCCTGAGTATCAAAAATCATTACGGGTGGGAGTGGACGGGGTTAAGCAGCATCAGCCCTGATGCTAAGGGGCACCATAGCAGCTGCATGGTCTGCTGCCTGAGCACTACGCCCCTTCCTGCATGGGCCCCCCTTCACCTCTGGGCCCGGGTGTGGCTGCATCGGCGGTGTGTCCACCCCTGGCTGAACCCCTCGCTGCGGCTCTGAACAAATGTAATATTATTTACACACAAACAAGTGGTAAAGAAATCAGTGAGACACCTGTGGGATAAGAACGTAAGAACCATTACACCCTCAGATGACTTCCCTCATGGGTACAGTGTCCGAAATGGGGTCATTTTAGGGGGTCGTATGTTCTTTACACCTGGAGGGCTTTGCTTTTGGCCGCTCCGTACACTTCGTACACACCTGACTCCGCTCCGTACACACAGCTCCGCTCCATACACCTCGTACACACGGCTCAGCTCTGTACACCTCGTACACGCGCGGCTCTGCTCCCTACAACTCGTACACACAGTTCCGCTCCGCACGCCTCGTACGCGCGCGGTTCCGCACGCCTCGTACGCGCGCGGTTCCGCACGCCTCGTACGCGCGCGGCTCCGCTCCGTACGCCTCGTACGCGCGCGGCTCCGCTCCGTACGCCTCGTACGCGCGCGGCTCCGCTCCGTACGCCTCGTACGCGCGCGGCTCCGCTCCGTACGCCTCGTACGCGCGCGGCTCCGCTCCGTACGCCTCGTACGCGCGCTTCTCCGCTCCGTACGCCTCGTACTCACACGGCTCCGCTCCGTACGCCTCGTGCGCGCGCGGCTCCGCTCCGTACGCCTCGTGCGCGCGCGCCTCCGCTCCGTACGCCTCGTGCGCGCGCGCCTCCGCTCCGTACGCCTCGTGCGCGCGCGCCTCCGCTCCGTACGCCTCGTACGCGCGCGGCTCCGCTCCGTACACCTCGTACACACACGGCTCCGCTACATCCACACTGTAAACCCCTCCTGACCCCACACATAAACTTCAGCTCATCCAGCACCATGACAACCAGCACAGCAGAGTCCAGCATCCACTGAGGCCCCTGATCATGTGACCCCTGACTCCTCCCCTCCTGTGACCTCATCACAGCTCCTGTGCGCACAGAGCAGCCATATATGTGGTGGCGGCTCTGCAGGTGGAGGTATGTGGAGATCCCCATTACTGGGCGCAGGGGGCATTAACCCCTTCAGCACCGAGACTCTTTTGGGGTCTTGTGTTGCCCCTTTATAAGAATCATAAGGTTTTTGTTCTGTTTCCTGTAATAGATACATACGACCCAACTATGGAGACAGGAAGGGAGGAAATGTATTGTTCTCATAGTACAGGACCCCTTTACTGGCCCCACAGCGTAATGCCCCCATTATACCCCTTATACAGTATGTATGATGCCCCCATTATGCCCCTTGTGCAGGATGTATGATGCCCCCACAGTGTAATGCCCCCATTATGCCCCTTATGCAGGATGTATGATGCCCCCACACAGTGTAATGCCCCCATTATGCCCCTTATGCAGAATGTATGATGCCCCACACAGTGTAATGCCCCCATTATGCCCCATATGCAGGATGTATGATGCCCCCACACAGTGTAATGCCCCCATTATGTCCCTTATGCAGGATGTATTATGCCCCCACACAGTTTAATGCCCCCATTATGCCCCTTATGCAGTATGTATGATGCCCCCACAGTGTAATGCCCCCATTATGCCCCTTATGCAGTATGTATGATGCCCCCACACAGTGTAATGCCCCTTATGCAGTATGTATGATGCCCCCACTGTAACATACCTGGCGGCGTCCTTGCATGGTGGTCCATCTCCCACTGTGCAAGAGCGCGCACTTGATCTCCAGTCCAGAATGTCTCTCTGGCTTCCCTCCATGCTGTCTGTTTGTGTCTGTTTCTGCTGCTTAAGGGTGGCGCCCGATCACTTCCTGCTTTTTGTACCTGCTGTGGGTCACACCCCTTGTGCGTCCTCAGCCTATTGCGGTCTGTCACCTGGTATATAGCTCAGCTGCTCCAATCAATCCCTGCCTGAGCATAGTGGTTCATTCAGTGTGTGCTTGCACTCTGAAGGTGCCAGGTCACGTTCTGTGTTCTCTTGTCTGCCTTTCCTGGAGGCTGTATTTCCAGGCCTGTCTGAACACGCTCCTAGCCTGTTCCTCCCGCCTTCTAGGGGCCGATTACCTAGACCTGCTCCTGTATCTTGTCTGTCCTGTCTGAACACGCTCCTAGCCTGTTCCTCCCGCCTTCTAGGGGCCGATTACCTAGACCCGCTCCTGTATTTTGTCTGTCCTGTCTGAACATGCTCCTTGCCTGTTCGTCCCGCCTCTCTGGGGGCTGTATTCCCAGACCTGCTCCTGTATCCCTCTGCAGTGTCGGTCTCCTCCGTACACTCAGTTCCAGTCTGAACTCTCTCCTATCCTTTACCTGTTTTGCCTCTATGTCTGATGTCTGTTCCCTTCCTTTTTCTGCAGAGTCTGAACTCGTACCTAACTCCTGCTTGTTGTCTCTGTACTCCTGTTTGTGAGTTTGTGGTCCACTCGCTACTTCACTGCAAGTACCCTGTGGGTATCTGGCTCTGCTTTTCTCTTCCTGTCTGTTCCGTGTGAACAGAGCCCTGTCCCCCCCCTGCTCTGCCTTGCTCACTGCTCCGGCGGTTCTAGCCTGCTCTGACTCCTTTGCCCACTGCTCCGGCGGTTCTAGCCTGCTCTGACTCCTTTGCCCACTGCTCCGGCGGTTCTAGCCTGCTCTGACTCCTTTGCCCACTGCTCCGGCGGTTCTAGCCTGCTCTGACTCCTTTGCCCACTGCTCCGGCGGTTCTAGCCTGCTCTGACTCCTTTGCCCACTGCTCCGGCGGTTTTAGCCTGCTCTGACTCCTCTGCCCACCGCTCCGGCGGTTCTAGCCTGCTCTGACTCCTCTGCCCACCGCTCCGGCGGTTCTAGCCTGCTCTGACTCCTTTGCTCACCGCTCCGGCGGTTCTAGCCTGCTCTGACTCCTTTGCTCACCGCTCCGGCGGTTCTAGCCTGCTCTGACTCCTTTGCTCACCGCTCCGGCGGTTCTAGCCTGCTCTGACTCCTTTGCTCACCGCTCCGGCGGTTCTAGCCTGCTCTGACTCCTTTGCTCACCGCTCCGGCGGTTCTAGCCTGCTCTGACTCCTTTGCTCACCGCTCCGGCGGTTCTAGCCTGCTCTGACTCCTTTGCTCACCGCTCCGGCGGTTCTAGCCTGCTCTGACTCCTTTGCTCACCGCTCCGGCGGTTCTAGCCTGCTCTGACTCCTTTGCTCACCGCTCCGGCGGTTCTAGCCTGCTCTGACTCCTTTGCTCACCGCTCCGGCGGTTCTAGCCTGCTCTGACTCCTTTGCTCACCGCTCCGGCGGTTCTAGCCTGCTCTGACTCCTTTGCTCACCGCTCCGGCGGTTCTAGCCTGCTCTGACTCCTTTGCTCACCGCTCCGGCGGTTCTAGCCTGCTCTGACTCCTTTGCTCACCGCTCCGGCGGTTCTAGCCTGCTCTGACTCCTTTGCTCACCGCTCCGGCGGTTCTAGCCTGCTCTGACTCCTTTGCTCACCGCTCCGGCGGTTCTAGCCTGCTCTGACTCCTTTGCTCACCGCTCCGGCGGTTCTAGCCTGCTCTGACTCCTTTGCTCACCGCTCCGGCGGTTCTAGCCTGCTCTGACTCCTTTGCTCACCGCTCCGGCGGTTCTAGCCTGCTCTGACTCCTTTGCTCACCGCTCCGGCGGTTCTAGCCTGCTCTGACTCCTTTGCTCACCGCTCCGGCGGTTCTAGCCTGCTCTGACTCCTTTGCTCACCGCTCCGGCGGTTCTAGCCTGCTCTGACTCCTTTGCTCACCGCTCCGGCGGTTCTAGCCTGCTCTGACTCCTTTGCTCACCGCTCCGGCGGTTCTAGCCTGCTCTGACTCCTTTGCTCACCGCTCCGGCGGTTCTAGCCTGCTCTGACTCCTTTGCTCACCGCTCCGGCGGTTCTAGCCTGCTCTGACTCCTTTGCTCACCGCTCCGGCGGTTCTAGCCTGCTCTGACTCCTTTGCTCACCGCTCCGGCGGTTCTAGCCTGCTCTGACTCCTTTGCTCACCGCTCCGGCGGTTCTAGCCTGCTCTGACTCCTTTGCTCACCGCTCCGGCGGTTCTAGCCTGCTCTGACTCCTTTGCTCACCGCTCCGGCGGTTCTAGCCTGCTCTGACTCCTTTGCTCACCGCTCCGGCGGTTCTAGCCTGCTCTGACTCCTTTGCTCACCGCTCCGGCGGTTCTAGCCTGCTCTGACTCCTTTGCTCACCGCTCCGGCGGTTCTAGCCTGCTCTGACTCCTTTGCTCACCGCTCCGGCGGTTCTAGCCTGCTCTGACTCCTTTGCTCACCGCTCCGGCGGTTCTAGCCTGCTCTGACTCCTTTGCTCACCGCTCCGGCGGTTCTAGCCTGCTCTGACTCCTTTGCTCACCGCTCCGGCGGTTCTAGCCTGCTCTGACTCCTTTGCTCACCGCTCCGGCGGTTCTAGCCTGCTCTGACTCCTTTGCTCACCGCTCCGGCGGTTCTAGCCTGCTCTGACTCCTTTGCTCACCGCTCCAGGCTGTCTTGTCCTGCCCTGTTCTCGCTCACCTCTCTGGGCGGCCTCACTCTGCTGTGTTTGTCCGCCACATCTGTGGTTCTGTTCCTGAGTCCCAGTGTGTACTGGGTCCTATCCCGCCAGTGTCCCTACCTGCTAGTGCCTCCCTGTCTGCACTCTAGCTGTGCTTGCCTGTACCCCTCTGCCTGTATTGTTCCTGAGTCCCAGTGTGTACTGGGTCCTATCCCGCCTGTGTTCCTACCTGCTAGTGCCTCCCTGTCTGCACTCTAGCTGTGCTTGCCTGTACCCCCCTGCCTGCATACCCGCCTGCCTGCATACCAGTCGTGCCTGCCTATACCCACCAGTCTGTGCGCCAGCCTAACCAGTCTGTTCCTGTATTCCCCTGTGTGGGTCAACAGCCGTGTCCGGGGTCTGTCCTGGAGTAGCACTTGGTCCCTCTGCTCGGTTCCTCCTTGGTGCACTGGCGTCGTATGCCGTCGTGCGACCCTGGTCGTATCGGGTGAATACCTAGTTACGCCCCTCCAGGCATTCACTCTCCGGCACGGTCCAGTGGAATCACTACAATCACACGCCGCTCAGCCCGGGCGTGTGCATTACAGCATGCTCAGGCCATGGTTCCCGTTGAGCCCCACGGCCTTCACTCTCTGAGAAGTTTTCCAGCGAATACATGCATTAAAATAAATAAATAAAACATTTTTTTTCTTAGCTGAGTTCCAGGCGAATTACGCACCCGTCCAGATGGATCTATCTGCTCTCGTTCCTGCGGATCCGCTACGTTACTATGGGGATCCAAGACAAAGTCGTGCATTTGTGGAGCAATGCATGCTACACTTCAAGTTCTACCCTCTATGTTTTCCCACCGATCGGGTTAAGGTGGCATTCATTATGTCTTACCTGGCGGGTGATGCCTTGGAATGGATCAACCCCCTATATGAAACACAGGATCCGATCCTCCTGGACCTAATGGCCTTCCTGGTGGCCTTTCTAATGGTCTTTGATGATCCTAACCCGGAGGCTCTTGCTGAAGCTTCACTTCCCAATATCCCGGAGCAGCCCCAATGGGTAATGTGTGTGGGTAGCGCAATAGTCCTCCAGCCCAATGAGACTACTGCCCACCCAGAATCCTCACAGGGTGATTTATTCTTTCCGGAATACTTCTCCCAACCTCAAGAGGCAGTCCAGACGTGCTAGACGTAGAGGCAAGCCGTCACGCCAGCGTCTGTCCTCCCTGAGACCTCCTGACCCCAACCTTGAAGTCCCTACTGAAGCTTCATCTCCCTGTATCCCGGAGAAGCCCCAACGGGTAATGTGCGTGGGTAGTGCACCGGTTCTCCTGCCCGAAGAGACTTCTGCCCATCCAGACTCCACACAGGAGAACTTCCTGCACCCGGCATCAGATGCTTCACCCACTTTAACCGGTGTGCATGTCCAAGGATGCTCCAAAGCTGTGGTTACCTCAGAGTCTGTGCACCTCTACTACCTGGTGGAGGACCCCCTGTTGCCTCCTGAATCCTCCGGGATACCACTCGATGACAAATGGAGAGAGACTTCTCTACACCCGGTACTCGATACTTTGTCCGCTTCGTCCTGTGAGCCTGACAATGGGTACCCCAAAGTGGTAGTTACCCCCGAGTCTCTACACCCCTCCGACCAGGCGGAGGACCTCCAGTTGTCTCCAGAACCCTTCGGGGTGCTACCTGGTAGCGGAAGGACAGAGACCCTCCTATACTCTGTACCTGATACCTCACTCGCTTCGTCCAGTGAGTCCAACCTAGTGTACTCCGAAGCAGAGGTTACTCCCGAGTCTCTACACCCCTCCGACCAGGCGGAGGACCTCCAGTTGTCTCCAGAACCCTTTGGGGTGCCACCTGGTGGTGAATGGACAGAGACTTTCCTATATCCTGGATCTGATACCTCGCTTGCTTCGTTCAGTGAGTTCGACCTAGTGTACTCTGAAGCAGAGGTTACCCATGAGTCTCTACACTCCTCTGACCAGGCGAAGGACCTCCAGTTGTCTCCAGAACCCTTTGGGGTGCCACCTGGTGGTGAATGGACAGAGACTTTCCTATACTCGGTACCCGATACCTCGCCTGCTTCCTCCAGTGAGTCCGACCTAGTGTACTCTGAAGCAGATGTTTTCTCTGAGCCTCTGCACTCTTCTGACCCGGCGGAGGACCTCCAGTTGTTTCCTGAATTCTCCGGGGTACCACCAGATAACAAAGAGACAGTGACTTTTCCTCATTATGTACCTGATAACCCGTCTATTTCTTCCTGTGAGCTTGACAAGATGTACCTCGAAGCAGAGATTACCCCCAAGTCTCTGTCCCCCTCCAACCCGGTGAAGGACTTCCAGTTGTCTCCTGTACCCTCTGGGGTGCCACCTGAAAATATGTGGAGAGACTTCCTTGTGTGCTGTTCCTGGTACTCCACCCGTTTCGTCTATTGCTGAGGATGGCTGGATAGGAGGTAGCATCCTAGCTAACCAGATGGGATCAGTTTTTCCTGTGGACAGTGGAAGTGATCTCCTTGAAGTGAACAACTGGTCCTCGATTTCCCTGCGGAAGATTCTGGCAGGCCTGAAGAAGAGGGGGCGTAAGGGGGGGGTACTGTAACATACCTGGCGGCGTCCTTGCATGGTGGTCCATCTCCCACTGTGCAAGAGCGCGCACTTGATCTCCAGTCCAGAATGTCTCTCTGGCTTCCCTCCATGCTGTCTGTTTGTGTCTGTTTCTGCTGCTTAAGGGCGGCGCCCGATCACTTCCTGCTTTTTGTACCTGCTGTGGGTCACACCCCTTGTGCGTCCTCAGCCTATTGCTGTCTGTCACCTGGTATATAGCTCAGCTGCTCCAATCAA
The DNA here is from genome assembly GCF_046119375.1 of Phyllobates terribilis. Lineage (NCBI taxonomy): Eukaryota > Metazoa > Chordata > Amphibia > Anura > Dendrobatidae > Phyllobates > Phyllobates terribilis. The sequence continues at coordinate 2,884,539 of NW_027362900.1, forward strand.
TCCCTGCCTGAGCATAGTGGTTCATTCAGTGTGTGCTTGCACTCTGAAGGTGCCAGGTCCCGTTCTGTGTTCTCTTGTCTGCCTTTCCTGGAGGCTGTATTTCCAGGCCTGTCTGAACACGCTCCTAGCCTGTTCCTCCCGCCTTCTAGGGGCCGATTACCTAGACCCGCTCCTGTATTTTGTCTGTCCTGTCTGAACACGCTCCTAGCCTGTTCCTCCCGCCTCTCTGGGGGCCGTATTCCCAGACCCGCTCCTGTATCCCTCTGCAGTGTCGGTCTCCTCCGTACACTCAGTTCCAGTCTGAACTCTCTCCTATCCTTTACCTGTTTTGCCTCTATGTCCGATGTCCGTTCCCTTCCTTTTTCTGCAGAGTCTGAACCCGTACCTAACTCCTGCTTGTTGTCTCTGTACTCCCGTTTGTGAGTTTGTGGTCCACTCGCTACTTCACTGCAAGTACCCTGTGGGTATCTGGCTCTGCCTTTCTCTTCCTGTCTGTTCCGTGTGAACAGAGCCCTGTCCCCCCCCCCCTGCTCTGCCTTGCTCACCGCTCCGGCGGTTCTAGCCTGCTCTGACTCCTTTGCCCACTGCTCCGGTGGTTCTAGCCTGCTCTGACTCCTTTGCTCACCGCTCCGGCGGTTCTAGCCTGCTCTGACTCCTTTGCTCACCGCTCCGGCGGTTCTAGCCTGCTCTGACTCCTTTGCTCACCGCTCCGGCAGTCTCGCTCCGCTCTTATCCTTTTGCTCACTGCTCCGGCAGTCTTGCTCCACTCTTGCTCACCGCTCCAGGCGGCCTCGTCCTGCTTTACTCTTGCTCACTGCTCCGGCAGTCTCGCTCAGCTCTGACCCTTTGCTCACCGCTCCTGGCGGCCTTGTCCTGCTCTACTCATGCTCACCACTCCAGGCGGTCTTGTCCTGCCCTGTTCTCGCTCACCTCTCTGGGCGGCCTCACTCTGCTGTGTTTTTCCGCCACATCTGTGGTTCTGTTCCTGAGTCCCAGTGTGTACTGGGTCCTATCCCGCCTGTGTTCCTACCTGCTAGTGCCTCCCTGTCTGCACTCTAGCTGTGCTTGCCTGTACCCCCCTGCCTGCATACCAGTCGTGCCTGCCTATACCCACCAGTCTGTGCGCCAGCCTAACCAGTCTGTTCCTGTATTCCCCTGTGTGGGTCAACAGCCGTGTCCGGGGTCTGTCCTGGAGTAGCACCTGGTCCCTCTGCTCGGTTCCTCCTTGGTGCACTGGCGTCGTATGCCGTCGTGCGACCCTGGTCGGATCGGGTGAATACCTAGTTACGCCCCTCCAGGCATTCGCTCTCCGGCACGGTCCAGTGGAATCACTACAATCACACGCACACACCGCTCAGCCCGGGCGTGTGCATTACACCCACACAGTGTAATGCCCCCATCATGCCTCTTATGCAGTATGTATGATGCCCCCACACAGTGTAATGCCCCCATTATGCCCCTTATGCAGTATGTATGATGCCCCCACACAGTGTAATGCCCCCATTATGCCCCTTATGCAGGATGTTTTATGCCCCTTATGCAGTATGTATGATGCCCCCACACAGTGTAATTCCCCCATTATGCCCCTTATGCAGGTTGTTTGATGCCCCCACACAGTGTAATGCCCCCATTATGCCCCTTATGCAGGATGTATGATGCCCCCACACAGTGTAATGCTCCTTATGCAGGATGTATGATGCCCCCCACACAGTTTAAAAAAAAGAATGAAGATCAGGAATAAATAAAAAGAATGAACATAAAAACATACAGGTCCAAACATATGTAGAGATATTATGGATTTCTTGTGTATCTTGCACATGGGATGAACATGAAATATATCAAGATTACAAGGGAATGAGCACATTCCATTTAAACAGGTGTATATTATATTCCTACACTACCACCATCCCCCCCACACACAGTATAATGTTCCCATAGTATCGCCTGAGGTTTTACAGTTGGAATAATCCCTCTGGGAAATGGTTTTCCCTTTGCCTGCTCCCCTCCATGTATACCCTCGAGCATGTATATATGCATGTAGGGGAGCAGGCCTTACTAGATATCGAGGCTTTGTACGCTAATATACCGCATGAGGATGGTATCAGAGGAGTAAGACATTTCTTGAAATTGAGATCAATAGAGTGTAGCAGACATAATGACTTCATGGAGGATCTTCTAAAACTCACTCTTACTCATAACATATTTCTTTTTGACAGGAAGTACTTCCACCAGTTCAGGGGTACTGCGATGGGGAGCCCCTGTGCCCCCTCGTATGCTAACCTATTCCTGGGCTCATAGGAGGAAACCACAATATTCAGGGATGAACATAAGTGGTTGCATCCATATATTGGGGTATGATATACAGTTATATGAAAAAGTTTGGGCACCCCTATTAATCTTAAGCTTAATGTCTTATAAAAATTGGTGTTTTTGCAACAGCTATTTCAGTTTGATATATGTAATAATTGTTGGACACAGTAATGTTTCTGCCTTGAAATGAGGTTTATTGTACTAACAGAAAATGTGCAATCTGCATTCAAACAAAATTTGACAGGTGCATAAGTATGGGCACCCTTATCATTTTCTAGTTTTAAATACTCCTACCTACTTTTTACTGACTTACTAAAGCACTTTTTTTGGTTTTGTAACCTCATTGAGCTTTGAACTTCATAGCCAGGTGTATGCAATCATGAGAAAAGCTACTTAAAGTGGCCACTTGCAAGTTGTTCTCCTGTTTGAATCTCCTCTGAAGAGTGGCATCATGGGCTCCTCAAAACAACTGTCAAATGATCTGAAAACAAAGATTATTCAACATAATTGTTCAGGGGAAGTATACAAAAATCTGTCTCAGCGATTTAACCTGTCAGTTTCCACTGTGAGGAACATAGTAAGAAAATGGAAGAACACAGGGACAGTTCTTGTTAAGGCCAGAAGTGGCAGGCCAAGAAAAACATCAGAAAGGCAGAGAAGAAGAATGGTGAGATCAGTCAAGGACAATCCTCAGACCACCTCCAGAGAGCTGCAGCATCAACTTGCTGCAGATGGTGTCACTGTGCATCGCTCAACTATACAACACACTTTGCACAAGGAGAAGCTGTATGGGAGAGTGATGCGAAAGAAGCTTTTTCTGCAAGCACGCCACAAACAGAGTCGGCTGAGGTATGCAAAAGCACATTTGGAGAAGCCAATTTCTTTTTGGAAGAAGGTCCTGTGGACTGATGAAACCAAGATTGAGTTGTTTGGTCATACAAACAGGCGTTATGCATGGCGGCAAAAAAACACAGCATTCCAAGAAAAACACTTGCTACCCACAGTAAAATTTGGTGGAGGTTCCATCATGCTTTGGGGCTGTGTGGCCAATGCCGGCACCGGGAATCTTGTTAAAGTTGAGGGACGCATGGATTCCACTTAGTATCAGCAGATTCTTGACAATAATGTTCAACAATCAGTGATAAAGTTGAAGTTACGTAGGGGATGGATCTTTCAGCAAGACAATGATCCAAAACACCGCTCCAAATCTACTCAGGCATTCATGCAGAGGAACAATTACAATGTTCTGGAATGGCCATCCCAGTCCCCAGACCTGAATATCATTGAACATCTGTGGGATCATTTGAAGAGGGCTGTCCATGTTCGGCGACCATCAAACTTAACTGAACTGGAATTGTTTTGTAAAGAGGAATGGTCAAAAATACCTTTATCCAGGATCCAGGAAATCATTAAAAGCTACAGGAAGCGACTAGAGGCTGTTATTTTTGAAAAAGGAGGATCTACTAAATATTAATGACACTTTTCTGGTGAGGTGCCCATACTTATGCACCTGTCAAATTTTGTTTGAATGCAGATTGCACATTTTCTGTTAGTACAATAAACCTCATTTCAAGGCAGAAACATTACTGTGTCCAACAGTTATTACATATATCAAACTGAAATAGCTGTTGCAAAAACACCAATTTTTATAAAACATTAAGCTTAAGATTAATAGGGGTGCCCAAACTTTTTCATATAACTGTAGATATATTGACAACATTTTTATCATCTGGTCAGAGACGAGTGAGCAATTTCTTGAACTTGTCAGGGAACTCAATATCCATAGAGTGGGCCTTAGATTTATATCAGAGTTTAATTATTACCAGTTGCCTTACTCAAGAAAGAACGGGATGGGACCCTAGGGACACTCATCTACCATTAACCTATGAGCACTAATAAACTATTAAATTACTAAAAAAAAAACAACAATATCCAAGGGCCAATTTTTACAGTTGAGTAGAAAGTGCTCTAATGTCACAGATATTAATATACAGGCAATAGACATGAACATCAGATTCAAGGAAAAAGGTACCCACAGTACATTTTGGATTACGTACAATTGTTTGCAGAAAAACAGGATAGACGGACACTCCTCCATGCCTAACCAAGAAAAATATGGGCTAACACAAGTAGTAGGAACTTGTCACAATCAGAGTGACCTTATCTTTAATATCCTCAGAAAACACTAGTATGTACTTGTGGTCGACCCTTACCTGAGGGTGCTGTGGGATCTACTCCCACAATAACTTTCATAAAGGGTTGGTCAATTATGGACCGTTTAGTGCATAGTTTCTATAAAAACTTGGCTAGGTAGAAGAATCTGTGGTTTCTTTAGTTGTGGAGAAAGTTGTACATATAATTGCATGAGACCATATAAATCTTTCTCGAGTTCATCTACGGTTGAAGCCTTTTTCCAGAGGGATTATTCCAACTGTAAAACCTCAGGACTTGTATATGTGGCCACATGCAACTGCCCCCTAGATTATGTATGCACGACCAAGAGGATTGTGGGGGGGGCATTTGGGTGATATACGCCATGGCCGGGACACCTCATTAGTGAGACACATGAACAGTGTACATTGAGGTGAAACCAGAGACATCTCCTTTTGCATCATTGAGGTGGTTAAACCCAATGTGAGAGAAGGTGATCTCATTAGATGTATCCTCAAAATGGAAAGTGAGTGGATTTCCAGACTGGATTCACAAGCTCCAAAGGAACTCAGTGAGCAAATTTCCACCAACGTCACATTGCACCACAGACTGTCCAGGAGTTGGCGGATGCTTTAGTCCAGGTCTGGGAGGAGATCCCACAGCAGACCATCCACAACCTCATCAGGAGCATGCCCAGGCATTGTAGGGAGGTCATACAGGCACGTGGAGTCCACACACAATACTGAGCCTCATTTTGACTTGTTTTAACGACATTACATCAAAGTTGGATCAGCCTGTAGTGTGTTTTTCCACTTTAATTTTGGGGGTGGCTCCAAATCCAGGCCTCCATTGGTTAATAAATTTGATTTCATTGATGATTTTTTTGTGATTTTGTTGTCAGCACATTCAACTTTGTACAGAACAAAGTATTCAATCAGAATATTTAATTCATTCAGATATAGGATGTTTTATTTGAGTTTTCCCTTTATTTCTTTGAGCAGTGTATTTTGATGTTGCCCACGAGCAGATTCAATCAGGGGACCAACCAATTTCCATAGCAATTCTCTTGAATGCTCTACAATAATGGGCAAAGGCACAAGGGGACTTTGAAAGTGAGAGGTGGGGGCGGTTAACTGGCGTGTAGGGCAAGACTTGCAATATTTACAGCCGGCCAATAGAACCTCTGCACAATCTATTCCTGTGTTTTTTCCACTCCCAGATATCTCCCCAAGACATGTCAATGGGCCATGTCCAACACCTTCTCTCTATAGGGGCCCGGCACTATTAACTGCTCCACTCGCTCCTCCCTCACTTTCTTGACCCGGTACGACTCCCCACTCATCATAAAATGGGGAAACCTTGTGTCGACCCCCGGCTCCTGTGTAACCCCATTTATGACAGTGACATTATTAAAGGCTTCCTTCAGAGTTAGGTCCCTATGTTGGGCAAACCCAAAATTCTCACTGGTCACCCCTAACTCCGGAATGGCAGACTCGGGGGGCACTACCTCCTTATCCCCAATAAGGACACAAAAGGGAAACCTGTCTGACTCTGGGTGTGGTGATGCCTCCTCAGGGTTAACTGGTTTCTTATCTGAGCCAGCAAACCCGGAACTCTTCCCCCACACATCCCAAAACAAACAAAAGTCCCAGCCTATAGTAATAGGGTGCAACAAGTCCTGAATGACGCTGACCTCGTGGGACTCAGTACTGTGAGCCATTTCAATGTCTACTCTGGCCATGGGCTAGTCCTTAGCATTACCATGAATGCACCGAATGCCAACTTTTTTTCCCCGGGATCGTTTGAAGAGGAAGGGTGGCCATCATAAGGGTCACCAGACTCCCGGATTCTAGCAGTGCCGTTACCTCCTGTCTGTTCACCTTCACAGAACATGCTTGTGGCCCCTCGCTGGGTTGACATTTCACACTGCAGGTCAGATAAGCTTAATAGGAACAATGGCGTCCTATGCTGCAGTCCATCGGCTCAGCGGACAATGGGCGGCTATATGGCCTGGGCCGTGGCTCCTCCAGTAAACATCATCACCTGTAGGGACCTTAGGCACCACCTCCCCCGCCCCTTTGGACCTTGGATGGCTCACCCCCTTTTGAGTCTCCGCCCCCTGTTGGGAACCCCAGTATGGAGTGGGCTGCCTTCCCAAGGAACCTTCAACCCCCTGGTATCTCTTGACCAGTCCAACCAGGTCATCCGCATTCCAGGGATCACCCTGGGCAACCCAAGCCTGTATGGGCCTTGGCAGGGAGTGCACAAACCGGTCCATCACCACCCACTCTACCATCTGTGCGGGTGTAGGTGAATCCGGTACCAGCAACTTCTGGACCAGGTGCAACAGGTCAAACATTTGGAAGCGAGGTGGTTTGTCCCGCGAATTTCCCCAGCGGTGAACCCACTGTGCCCTGATAGTCATTGTCACCCCCAAGTGGGCGAGAATCTCAGTGTTTAACTTGCCTTACCCTTTGGCGTCCTGCAAAGCTAAATCATAGTACACCTTCTGGGGCTCTCCCGTCAAGTATGGCACCAATACCTCAGCCCACTGCTCTGGCGCAAGTTTCTCCCTCTCAGCGACCCTTTCAAACAACGTTAGGAAGGCCTGAACGTCATCCACCAAGGTCATTTTCTGCAATGCCCGTTGTGACATGCAGAAGTAGTGCTGTTGCAGAGTGTGACATGCAGAAGTAGTGCTGTTGCTTTAAAAGCATTCAGCAACTATTAGCAGTAACACAAGCACATGAGACAGGAAGTGTTGTACTCCAGAAGCATCCAGCAACTAGAGGGGTTAACACAGTCACAGGAGTACAGTGTCCATTTTAAGACATGATCAGATATCAAAATCAAACATCATAATGATGTCAGTTTGAGGCTAAATACCCTGTCTGACAAGTGTTTCTGAAAAGTGATTTTGATAAGTGACTTTTACAACTGTAATAATAATAATAAAAAAAGTCACTGTTCGCTGTTGGGACTTGAACCTAAAATTCTGTATCAAGACTCCAGTGCACTAACCACTGAGCTATTAACTCAGTTGAAGAAACCTAGGAGTTCCATCTGGTTATATGCTTTTCATTGCAAATCTGATTGAAACTCATTGGGACTTATGCACAGACTGCAAGCAAGACAAATTCAAATGATGTTTGATTTTGATGTGTGAGTCTGATGTGTGACTTTTTTCAAACACCAGAATCAGAATCACAATGACTTTTAGTCACCCTGAGTATTTTCATGGTTGATCTCATAAGACAAGAAAAGCTGCCAGTTACTATCACTTGCCTGGATAGCTCAATGGTAAGGCATCAGCCTCTGAAACTAAAGTGTCACAGTTCAAATCCCAATAGAAATATTATTATTTTTTTTAACTATCCCTGTTTAGTACACAAACTACAGGGGTGTTTTACTTTTAATATCTGACATTTTGATTGTCATCCTGACGTGTTAAGAGTTTCAGACACGCTGTGTATTTGCATGGTAAATTACATAGCCAAAGTAAATTGGGAGGTACTAATTTACTACATATCTATTTCCAAGTGACTGTTCATTTGCATAATTTCTTAAAGGGGTCTAATGATAACATTTCTTTTTTGTCAATTTTTCTTTCCATCCACCCAAGAACTGGCTGCAAACTCCCAATTTACTTTTGCTATGTAATTATTATAATTATATATCACTACCTAAATAATCAAATAATGAACCTACAGTTTAATGGTAAGGCATCTGTGTCACATAGTTTTGGTTTGAAAGGATAATAGTAATAATAATAATAATTAATAATAAAAAGTTCAGTGTCCCTACAGGTTTTTCTTGGCTTATGAGATTAACCATGATAATACTTAGTAATTGTGATTCTTATTCTGATGTGTGAGAAAAGTCAGATATCAAAGCCAAGCATCAGTGAAGTTTGTGTGCTCGCCAGCATCATTTAAAAAACAAAAGTTTATTTTTTCTGCACCAGGGATTTAAACTCAGAACTAGTGATGGGCGAGCACTAAAATGCTCGTGTGCTCGTTGCTCGGGTTGAGCATATTGGAATACTCGGGTGCTCGACCCGAGCAACGAGCCCAATGTAAGTCTATGGGAAACTCGAGCATTTTTCAGGCGGCTCCCCCTGGCGGTCTGTTTTTGATCAAAAATAGCATGAAAGCTATCCCACCATGGCAAGGTGAACCCATTCGGGATAGTCCTACTCTGTATAATATTAAAAACCTTACCATGTGTCAAAGCCTCAAACTTCTGTGTGTGAATCAAACATGAGATCTAATGTGATAGAAGATTACAGTCCCGGGAAGACGGGAAACATTCATATAGACAGCTGGTGGAGATGTAGTCAGTGAAGCACTCTGGCTAAATATGTTTCTAGAGCCGTAGTAGAAGATGAAGATGTCGCCCTCATGAAGTAGTTATTTCTCATGTCACGTGTAATGAATATCTCCTGCAGTATTGCTAATGCCGATTCCAGTGTCGGTAAATGAGACGAGAATTAGCTTTATGGAAGATGAGTCTATGAGAAACGTATTCAGCTGCAGACTCCAAGGAAGAAACTGCTTGTTGTCTGTGGCCTAAAGTATATAGGTTTTATTACTAGATGTAAAAAAGAAAACAAAATACTGTAAAATAATAAATCTCATATGTTTCCATTTATTATCTCCAGTAATTGTATTCTTACACAGGATTTTTATGATGTTACATCGGCTCATCATCTTCTCATTCAGGTCCCTACAATATCAGATCCTCTCAGTGAAGATCTATTAAAGAGAATTTTCCTGATTTTACCCATCAAAGATGGATTTGGACAGAGACAAGATGGTGGAGAGGATATTACACCTCACCCTAGAGATCCTCTTCCGGCTTACTGGAGAGGTGAGAGATTCTGATGACGTCACATTACATCATTCTTATCTATGGGAATAACAGATGGACAGAACTGGAGAGGTGAGGACTCTGGAAATGTCTGTAGTGAGATTTATTAATGTGTCTCTCCATAACCAGGATTACACAGTAGTGAAGAAAACCTCTAGTGAGCGCCGTCAGGTCCATGAGTCTGAGGGATGGGAAAGACCCCTGAGCCCATTCACAGGGCCACCATCTCAAGCCTTGATACATGAGGACATCAATGACCAGAAGATCCTAGAACTCACCTACAAGTTGATTGAGCTGCTAACTGGAGAGGTGACACTGCTGGGAATACTGGGAAATTATACAGTAACACAATGAAAGGATCGGGGGGATGACTGTATCATTGTATGTGTCAGGTTCCTATAAGATATCAGGATGTCACTGTCTATTTCTCCATGGAGGAGTGGGAGTATTTAGAAGGACACAAACATCTGTACAAGGACGTCATGATGGAGGTTCCCCAGCCCCTCACATCACCAGGTAATAGACAGGACTAAATACACACGGCCTATAATTATCTGTATGTAAAGAATGAATTCAGTCCCTGTATGTGTTTCCTCCAGATCTATCCAGTAAGAGGACAACACCAGACAGATGTCCCCGTCCTCTTCTTCCACAGGACTGTAAACAAGAAGATCCCAATGTTCCTCAGGATCATCAGGTAGATGGAGAGAAGGTGTCATGAGATCTCTCCTATGATGTGTAGACGGCTGTGAAGGTCTTGTGCTCAGTCTTGTTTTATCCACCAGTATTATATGTTTTATACTTGTGTAATGAGAACGGTGGAGATGGCAGGATTAAAGCTGATCATAGATGGGACTTCTCCATCTGTCTGTGACTTTTACAATATTTGTTTCAGGGTGAAGATCTGACCCATATTAATACTATAGAGACATATGTGAGGGGTGATGAGCAGTGTAAAGAGGAGATTCCTACATATGACTACCCAGGTGAGTAGTAACCACTAAATGCACAGAAGTCACAGATTCTTCTCAGTCACCGGCTGTGGCTGCTTTATCGGTGGTGTAGTCCGGCTGTATCACAATCGTGTGATCACCATTTTGCCTCTAGACCACAACATTCTCTTCCACCCAAAACTGTTCAAATGATTTGGGCCTTGAAACCCTTTTCCATAGAACTTACAACCTGGAGGATCCACCTACTCCGTGTGATTAGGAGACGTTACCTGCCCAGATCTGTAAACCACAAAGCCAGAAAATCACTTGAAGAAAAATATTATGATGGGACTGTAAGAGAAAGCGGAGTGTAATGATGCTGTTGGCTTCCTAGATCCCTGATATATTATTGGATGAATCTACCTTCTCTCCCTTCTGTGCTGCTGAATGTCCTCATATGGTCCCTACAAGGCCAGGTCCAGTCTTTCTGGCCAAACTTCACTTTTATGATCAACAACATTAAATGTGCAGTGAGGCCAAGTGTGAATTTCTGTACAATAACAACAGAGTTTACCTTTATCCTGACTTTTCAATTTCTTTTAAAACCGACTAACTTCAAACAGGATTGTGATAAACTAAACAACAAAAAAAATTACACCTGTGCCATGATATATCTCTAAGCTAAATTTAAGACACCTCAGCTCTGCAGTATTATAACAAGTTCTCTTTGAACGTCTAATATTTCTTCTTGAAACTCATTTGACAGAAAATATTGTCCCTTACGATAGTTTAGATTGCCAAGAGCCCCCGAGCCCCATACTCTAATTACCCCAGAGAGGTTTCACCACAAGTTACTCACTACTTACTGATGGAGACTGTTGAGTTTGATCATTTCAGTAGATGTGTTATTGTTACTCACAGTTTTGACTACAGTAGTTAGTGCCCAAAATATTCTGATTTAACCCCTGCCTGCAGACAGTTTTGTGTTCCTATCTGGGCCCATTTTTCAAATCTGACGTGTGTCACTTTATATGATGATAACTTTGGAATTCTTCACAAAGGATAATAGGAAACAAATGGATCTTACAAATAATATTCCAACTTCTCTTGAATCTGACAATACCCTATATACAGCTGTACACTACTGTCTGGGCACATGGCAGGTTAAGGGAAGGAGCGCCATTTAGCTATTTGAATGCAGATCTTGCTGGGATAGTGTGCAGACACAATGTATTGGGGGCACTGTTCGTTGTCACCTGGCAGCTGAAAAGATGGCCACCACAAACAGGCTTAGCGCTATCTACTCCATTATCCAGATCCCAGGGTTTGCCTTTAACCCCTCTACATGGATTTGTACTTAGACAGAGGCCCCCTAAGCTTGGGCCACCGTGTTACCTAATGTTCTGTGGTGTGAGATGCCAAGAAGAATAGTCAGATAGCCGGGTCAGAACCAGGAGGTCAGAGAAAATACAAAATCACACAAAAGTAGTCAGTAAACGGGCCGAGGTCACAACAGGAAACAAATACACAAGCCGGGAGCTGAGCACAGAGGACTGAACCAGAGGAGAACAAGGCTGTATCTGGCAGCTTCCGGCAATATGCTTCCAGCTTTAGTAGGGTGCGGTGCTTTCCAGTTGCCTGAAGCATACTGCCAGACTGGATGGTACTACTGGTCCTAGCAACCCTGGACAGAGCCTGCGCCGCCCAGAGCTTCTAATTCTGATGTATCCTCCATCACCAGCGCCGCCTGCAGGATGAATAAGGCGGCTCCTGGTGAGAGAAGCAGACGTCGCAGGAGCAGATCTCAGAGGAGATGGGACCCACCATTTGTAGAAGCCCTAATGTGACCAAATTGCCAAAAACCAGAGCAGTAGAAATCCCCATAAAGTGACTCCATTTTGGAAATTATAACCCTCAGTGATATAATCTATAGGAGTAGTGACTATTTTGACTCCACAGGCACTTTCCAGAAATTAGCATGCAGTGGATGTTGGAGAGTGAAAATTACAAATATATAGTTTCATTACCCAACACATAGTGACCAGATTGTGCTCCAGGAGACACACACCATCAATTAAGTGGGTTCTTCTCACTATAGTAATGTCAAATACATGGATGCTAAATGTGTTTTGGGCGCACTGCAAGGCTCAGAAGTGAGGGGGAGATCTGACTTTGGGGGAGCGGATATTGCTGGATTGGTTTATGGAAGCCATGTTGCTTTTCAAAAGCCTTTGAGCCACTAATAATGTGGAAACCTCTGGTTTTCCATTGACAGGTGATGGACCTGAGTGGGGGCTTGTTTTTTGTGAGATGAGTATAAGTTTTTATTGATATTATTTTTGCCTACATAACATTGTTTGGTGGCTTTTTATTCCATATTTGGGAGGCAGAATTAACAAACAGTTGAACACCACGCTCCACTGGTTCATCCTATGAGGTTTTCTATTAGACTGTGAACTGTTATTGTCTTGGTGAATAATGACGGCTAACATAGGGCAAAATTAAAAAAAAATCACAGAAAAAGATACAGCCTTACTAACACCAAATCATATAACAAATGCTACAGGATGCCGCAGACCCCCATGATAAAGGTGGGGGCAGCGCAGGTGCAAAATACTGATGAAGCTACCACTCACAAACCTACCAATTCATGGAGAAGGTGGTTGCCTAGTATTAAAGATGCACACAGATGAAGCTTGCATAGGATGCCAGTCACACAGGTAGGTGTGATGCAGTGTCTGGCTTAGGATAGTGATGATGCCCATACTATTAGATCAGGGGGGCTGTCCAGCACTATATAAGTGCACCCCACATGGACAGACACCCCAGTACACCCAACAAACACTAAATTGCTAGTGCATTTGTTATCTGATTGGTGTTGGTAAGGTTGATTTTTCTGCGATGTTTTCTTGGTAGATAATGATACTTTTACATAAAGTGCATTTTTGAAGAGCGTTTAAGTAGAAATATTCATCAATATAAATTTTAAGGATATGTTATTCATAAATAATGATTGGTTTTATTCTTGCCAGATGACTGTACCAGGAGATCAGAGGGACAGCTGAAATCAAGTTTTATCAGACATAAGATAACTCACACAGGGGAGAAGCCTTTTTCCTGTTCAGAATGTGGGAAATGTTTTAGCCAGAAATCAGATTTGGTTATACACCAGAGAACTCACACAGGGGAGAAGCCTTTTTCCTGTTCAGAATGTGGGAAATGTTTTAGCCGGAAATCAGGTTTGGTTATACACCAGAGAAGTCACACAGGGGAGAAGCCTTTTTCCTGTTCAGAATGTGGAAAATGTTATGCTGATAAATCAACTCTTAACAAGCATCAGAGAACTCATACAAGGGAAAAGCCTTTTTCATGTTTAGAATGTGGGAAATGTTTTAGACATAAATCAGCTTTGGTTAGTCACCAGAGAACTCATACAAGGGAAAAGCCTTTTTCATGTTTAGAATGTGGGAAATGTTTTAGCCGAAAATCAGATTTGGTTAAACACCAGAGAACCCACACAGGAGAGAAGCCTTTTTCTTGTTCAGAATGTGGAAAATGTTTTAGCCAGAAATCTGCTTTGGTTAATCACCAGAGAACTCACACAGGGGAGAAGACTTTTTATTGTTCAGAATGTGTAAAATGTTTTAGCCAGAAGTCAGTTTTGGTTAGTCACCAGAGAACTCACACAGGGGAGAAGCCTTTTTCTTGTTCAGAATGTGAAAAATGTTTTATCCAGAAGTCAGTTTTGGTTAATCACCAGAGAACTCACACAGGGGAGAAGCCCTTTTCATGTTCAGAATGTGAGAAATGTTTTGCTGATAAATCATCTCTTAACAAGCATCAGAGAACTCATACAAGGGAGAAGCCTTTTTATGTTCAGAATGTGGAAAATGTGTTGTGAATAAATCATCACTTCTTAGTCACCAAAGTACAGACACATGAGAGAAGACATTTTTATGTTCTTAATGTGGGAAATGGTTTCCTTGGAAATCAACTTTTTTTAAACTTCAGAGAAGTCACACAGGGGAGAGGCGTTTTTCATTCTAATCTAAAATTGTATCTTTTTAAAGGGGTTTTCCACTACTAGGACGACTCCTTCTCATTCCTCATGTTTGGCCATGTTAAAATAAAAAACAATGATACGCACCTCCCATTCTGGCACCGTTCCATTGGTGTCACAACTTGTGTTTCCAGTGCTCACATAAGGTTGTTACATCACACAATCCTGTCCCCAATCAACGCCACCTTTGGATGTATTGAACATCAACAGGAAGGACATGGCATGGACATAGCACCGAGAGAAGGCACACAATGAAAACACTCTCTTCAGACCGTGTTCCTGGGGGAATTATAAGCAATTTACAGCCTCAAACATGACGTCTGATATAGGAAAGAAAGATGAGATCGGAGGTTAATCTGAGGTCCTCCACCTCTGTCAGCATGTCTGGTATGCAGTTTCTTATGGAAAGTCTTATCTTCCTGCTCCAGAGCTATTACTGCCTCATCTCAGCAAGAAGCAGTCTTAACCCTCATGATGCCAGACAGCTCCATAAATCTCCCTGTACTCTCACCGAAACCCACATACTGAGCAGTGCTTGCTTCACAGGGACATTTACCCCCCAGCCACAGGGAATTCTGATATGAACAACATAACTTATTTGTATATCAGATTGCATCTATCCCTACTAAACAATAGATGCAGCAATATATACAAAGGCTGGAGACCACATACAATACTGAAATACGTCCCCTCACTTCTAGCCTGTCACAGGTTACTGACAAGGTACAGAGATTAGAGGCTGATGTCCTACAAGACGTGGACCATCAAAATGCTCATAAATAAACAGTCTGTTTAATTTGGTTGATGGCCATGAAAATCACAATAATATCTGGATAAGGGGTATACCTGAAAGCATCAATGCACAAGTGATTATGCCAACACTACTGACATTAATCAATAATATCCTTGGTGATCCTATTGATAAGGAGCTGGAGACCGACAGGGCGCACCATACATTAGGCAATTATGGTTCAGATCCTGAGCATCCAAAGGACATTATCTGTCACATACATTTTTTTCAATGTAAGAGGCCGTAGTGAGGAAAGCAGCGGAGTTGGGTCCTGGTGATTTTCAATGGAAAACGTATACAATCGATCATAGATCTATCCTGAATGACACTTGCTAAAAGAAGGGTATTGAAACCACTACTTGATGCCATCCGGGAAAATGGCCTGATTTACCCCTGTGGTACCTTTCCAGCTGCAGGTCCAAAAAAAATGGAACATT
Source organism: Phyllobates terribilis (assembly GCF_046119375.1). Taxonomy (NCBI): domain Eukaryota; kingdom Metazoa; phylum Chordata; class Amphibia; order Anura; family Dendrobatidae; genus Phyllobates; species Phyllobates terribilis. Next base: position 2,900,088 of record NW_027362900.1, read on the forward strand.
GTATACTTTGAAAGATTAAAGTGACGAGACCTTTCTGTGATGTCCTGGACATTCCCAGAATCCATATATCTGACTGGCCACCTGCTCCACCATTGCCACAGAGAGTTCCAGCACGTCACAGAAGGTGTTCAATGGATCAGGAACTTTATGGTGATGCACCCAGACGAGAAAGGAACCTGCCAATCATATGAGCTCCTGAAATGAATGTTGTCTTCCCTGATGAGAGACAGTTTGCCGATGCTTACTTATTTCTTTAAGCATATAATAAGATATATGTAAATAGAGCATTAGGTGCCACTCTTCCGCTATACATAATGTCTCCGTTCATATCTTAGAACGGCGTTTAAGTTGACTTCACATTATATTACTGTAATATCAGGCTGTATTGCTTTACTCGCTATGTATTCCATGGTTCCCACTAATAGGAAGCCTAGGACTGAAGGTTTGACTTACACCTGTAAAGACAACCCCCAGTTAGGGACTTGCATTGGGATCTGCTTGTTTCGCAATTTCCTACTGTTTCGATATATTCATAATCTATACTTCTTAGACACTGAGAGGTAGACGTTACTATCTACTGTCTATACTTCCTCTTTTAATCTTTCTCTCCTCCCCTCCCCCTTTTTTTCATATACAGTTATATGAAAAAGTTTGGGCACCCCTTTTAATCTTAAGCTTAATGTTTTATAAAAATTGGTGTTTTTTGCAACAGCTATTTCAGTTTGATATATGTAATAACTGTTGGACACAGTAATGTTTCTGCCTTGAAATGAGGTTTATTGTACTAACAGAAAATGTGCAATCTGCATTCAAACAAAATTTGACAGGTGCATAAGTATGGGCACCTCACCAGAAAAGTGACATTAATATTTAGTAGATCCTCCTTTTTCAAAAATAACAGCCTCTAGTCGCTTCCTGTAGCTTTTAATGATTTCCTGGATCCTGGATGAAGGTATTTTTGACCATTCCTCTTTACAAAACAATTCCTTTTCAGTTAAGTTTGATGGTCGCCGAGCATGGACAGCCCTCTTCAACTGATCCCACAGATGTTCAATGATATTCAGGTCTGGGGACTGGGATGGCCATTCCAGAACATTGTAATTGTTCCTCTGCATGAATGCCTGAGTAGATTTGGAGCGGTGTTTTGGATCATTGTCTTGCTGAAAGATCCATCCGCTGTGTAACTTCAACTTTGTCATGGATTCTTGAACATTATTGTCCAGAATCTGCTGATACTGAGTGGAATCCTTGCGTCCTTCAACTTTAACAAGATTCCCGGTGCCGGCATTGGCCACACGGCCCCAAAGCATGATGGAACCTCCACCAAATTTTACTGTGGGTAGCAAGTGTTTTTCTTGGAATGCTGTGTTTTTTTGCCGCCATGCATAACGCCTTTTTGTATGACCAAACAACTCAATCTTGGTTTCATCAGTCCACAGGACCTTCTTCAAAAAAGAAATTGGCTTCTCCAAATGTGCTTTTGCATACCTCAGCCGACTCTGTTTGTGGTGTGCTTGCAGAAACGGCTTCTTTCGCATCACTCTCCCATACAGCTTCTCCTTGTGCAAAGTGCGTTGTATAGTTGACCGATGCACAGTGACACCATCTGCAGCAAGTTGATGCTGCAGCTCTCTGGAGGTGGTCTGAGGATTGTCCTTGACTGATCTCACCATTCTTCTTCTCTGCCTTTCTGATGTTTTTCTTGGCCTGCCACTTCTGGCCTTAACAAGAACTGTCCCTGTGTTATTCCATTTTCTTACTATGTTCCTCACAGTGGAAACTGACAGGTTAAATCTCTGAGACAGCTTTTTGTATCCTTCCCCTGAACAACTATGTTGAATAATCTTTGTTTTCAGATCATTTTACAGTTGTTTTGAGGAGATTCAAACAGGAGAACAACTTGCAAGTGGCCACTTTAAGTAGCTTTTCTCATGATTGCATACACCTGGCTATGAAGTTCAAAGCTCAATGAGGTTACAAAACCAAAAAAAGTGCTTTAGTAAGTCAGTAAAAAGTAGGTAGGAGTATTTAAAACAAGAAAATGATAAGGGTGCCCATACTTATGCACCTGTCAAATTTTGTTTGAATGCAGATTGCACATTTTCTGTTAGTACAATAAACCTCATTTCAAGGCAGAAACGTTACTGTGTCCAACAGTTATTACATATATCAAACTGAAATAGCAGTTGAAAAAACACCAATTTTTATAAAATCTTAAGATTAATAGGGGTGCCCAAACTTTTTCATATAACTGTAATATGACACAACTGAAAACTTGCTCATTAAATGTCAGAGGACTTAATGTTCCAGAGAAAGGAGCTCAAGTGTTTTATCGTAGGCATAAACAGCACGTACATTTTCTCTTTCTTCAGGAGTCACACTTTAGAGGCGATCATATACTGTACCTCAGTTTTCTAACAGATATTATTCATCTTGGCGTCCCAGAAAAATGCTGTTTCGAAGTCTAAGGTGCTGAGTATAGGCCGGCACAGATCACTGCCGCATACTATTGTAGAAACACTCTGACACGGAGAGGAGGTATGTGTTTAAGATCTCTACTCCAAAGTTTTGACTTTGGTAAACTATCTCCCAAATTGTGACCAAATTAAGACAGGCCGTCAATACTTACTTTTTGCTAAGGACCTTATCATCATTGGAGGTGACTTAAATTTTGTCTTGGATCCTTCTTTAGATGCATCCCTGCACCGGAATCACCAATCTAAATCACAATCAAAAGCTTTGCTAAACGTGCTCTTTTCTTTCCAACTGGTCGATGTATGGAGGATACTACATCCAGACTTAAAGGATTGTACGTATTATTCTCCTTTACACAATACATATAGTTGTAGAGACTTTTCCTTAATAAGCCATCACTTGCTTGCATGGAAACCTACATCTCACTATGATACTATGTTACATTTGGATAAATATCCTTTGATGGTTAAGACAAAATGGGAGGAGGATGTGGGTCCCTTATCTGAGGAGCAATGGGGGAAATACTGGATTTTGACACCGAAACTTTCATTGTCAGAGTCACAAAGATTGTCCCGAATTCTTCTCATTCATAGGGTATATAGATCCCCAAGTATTTTATTTAAAATTGAAATACAAACGGATGACACATGTCCTAGATGTGTTCAAAATGACGCCCACCTGATGCATATGACGTGGGAATGTGTAAATATTGGCGACTACTGGAAGGGAGTGATGGCTCTTGTACGATCTGTATTTGGGATATTACTTCAGTTGGAACCTAAAATCTGTATCCTAGGACTCCTGGGAGAGGACGTAGATCCAGACTCCCATATTGCAATAGGTCGCTCAATAATATTATTCCAAGCCAGAAAGTTGTTGGCCCTACATTGGATAGACAATTCTCCTCCAACGATAACAGAACTAAAACCCAGGATAAATAACACTCTATGCTTGGAAAGAGAAGATTATATAAAAAGGAACGCTCTCAAGAAATCTATACACATATGGGAGCAATGGTTAATTACCCCAGGTATTGCTTCAGAAATACTATACTGGACCATTTGTACATATCCCTGCAGTAAACCAGGAATTTATATCCTGATACCTAAGGTGTCAGCAAATAATAATTGTCTCAGTCCACACAATTGCCCCTTCTTAGATATATTCTTTTTCTTTTGATGTCCCAATAGGGAATAAAATAAGCCGTCAGGAAGTATTCAGATATTTATGTACAAATGTAAAATTACTATTCCAAAACATTGTACTATAGAGCGATATTGGGATTTATATCATTGTAAACCGGTTCTTGTATTGTTTACTGGTTTTTCTTTCTTTTTATTTTTTTTTGTCACAAAGTTTATATGACAAAAACAAAATGTTGGTAATTCTTTCTTTTGTTAAATAAAAATGATCTGATTGAAAAAAAGAAAGGAGCGAAGGTCTTTACTAGATCAAACGTATACAAAATATCAAGATCGCATGTGAAGGTACTCGTACGAATTCACAGATAAATGTGGTCTCTCATTGACAAGGAAGTTACATCCACGGATGCAAAGGACATACGTATCCTAAATAAAAGGAGCACCGCGGCTATAAATTCATAACCCCACTGACATAGCTGAAGCATTTCATTGCTATTATAGCTCACTTCATAATATTCATGGACAAGACCACTAATACTCTTGAAACAAAAATTGATAAATATATTATGGACACTGACTTTCCTTCCTTACAGACCCCTGAGCAGGAGGTACTAGACAAAGCTTTCACTGAACAACAGATAGGGAATGATTTAATGGCCTCTCCTATCGGGAAGAGCCCTGGGCCAGATGGATTCAGTAATAGATTTTATAAGATGTTTGCACCTCTGTTATTACCTTTTTAACTAAAGTGTTCAATAAAATCTCAGAAGACCTTACCCCCCAATCACTTGAAGCTTATATAATGGTTTTATCAAAGCCTGGAAAAGGACCAAATACCTGCCCTAATATTCATCCAATATCATTCATTAATGTAGACGTCAAAATATTTTCTAAAATAATTACAACATGGCTCTCCCACTATCTACCCTCAATTCTTAGCAACGATCAGGTTGGTTTTGTTAAGGTTAGAGAAGCTCGTGATAATATACTGTAGATAAAACATTGTTGTTAAATTCACATGCAAAAGCCGAGGGGCTCCCAATGTGCCTTGTTTCTGTCTACGCTAAAAAAGCATTTGACACAGTGCATTGGACTTTCTTGAAGAGCACCTTACCACAAATTGGGTTGCGCTCTTTCTTGTTGTCTAAAATTCGATCCTTATACGCTGACCCTAAAGCAATATGGTAAACGGCCTTCATTCTGACACATTTTCTATTAAAAATGAGACAAAGCAAGAGTGTCCCTTATCACCTCTCCTATACACATTGGTGATGGAACATTTCACGGTAGCGTTATGTAAAAATCCAGATACTAGTGGAGTTACTATAGGCTCACATATCTATAAACTAGCTCTACATGCAGATGACTTGTTGCTCTATGTTTCAAACCCACTTATCTCATTTCCCTCTATAATAAAGGATTTAAAAGAATTTGGCCATGTAAGCAATTTTAAAGTCAACTACTCTAAAACAGAAGCCATAAACATAACTTTTAACGCTGAACCGACACAATAACTTATTTCTAACTTTCCCTTTAAGTGGCAGAAAGATGCTAGAAAGTACCTGGGTATACAAATTCCGGTGAACTTGGATGATCTGTATCATTTAAATTATATCCCCCATCCTTGAACAAACGATTCAAAATCTAATTAATTAGAACTTAAATCCCTTGTCCTGGTTTGGACGTTTTAATGTGATCAAAATTGGCATTTTACCACATCTTCTTTATATATTCCAGACCGTTCCTGTCTGCGTTCCTCAGACCTTTTTCTCCCATCTCAACAATTCTAACAGCAAGTTTGTATGGGGAACATCGAGGCCTAGGATACGTGTTAAAATATTGTGTCGTCCCAAAGAATAAAATGGGGTACATCTGCCAGATCTAAAAAAAAATCCCATCAATCTTCGATTCTTATGAGAACAGTGGACTGATTTAGGTTTATGTAAAATAAGCAGTGGATGAAACTGGAAGAGGACCTCTCTCTCTGGACACTCACATCTCAACCTTGGATTGACAAAATACATGCAGAAACTAAACTATTAATGATACTCACTATTCTGCCACCGATGTACGTGGGGCGAGATGTGTCTCAAGGATGTGACACGGATCTCTGTATAAGCAATGGCATATAGCGTCAACTCACTGACCTGCGATTCTGTTCCTCATGACCTGCACGTGGTAATCCGGAATGATGATGCAGTGATGAATTCAACAGATTTATTTACAGTTCTTGATGAAGTGAGATGAGGGAAAGTGAAGGATGAGGAAAGGGTAGGAATTGTAGGTATTAGAGTTGCTAGGTAAAGTGGTAACAAGAGAATCCTTTCTCCAGTCCTGCAGCATGTGTAGTCAAGATGGATGTGAAGAAGAAGGAAGTGCTGAGCAGGAGATAGGAGGAGTTACAGACCGAAAGGTGTTGTGGGTAAAACACAGGAATAATACATGTTATAACAATGGCCAGTAAATGGCAGCAAAGCACAACAATACAATAATCATGTAACATTAGGTAATGCTCAAAATGGCTGAAAGTCTTTTCAAACAAAGAGCTGGACAGCACACTCCCTATCTGAAATCCCTGGATTTCACTATATTAAATGTCTTGAGGTGGAGGTGTTTTCCTCAAGTACTGAGGGATACCTCAACCTGAAAGACAAACAATGCATGCAAAGCAACAATAACAAATAACAAACGAGGTAAACGAATGTCTATAACAGTTACTTAAGCAATCCAAAGGATGCCCATCTTCGGATTGGACAAGCCGCACTAGGCCAAACTGTCTCCAACCCAATTGTAATCCAGTGGTTACAGTTCTTGGAAAGTTCCTTATGGTTGAATGGATAGTCCTTAATTCTCAACGGACATAAGTAAGATGACCTCTGATATAGGTCTAATGAAAGATTTGGGGTCACCTTGCTTCGTGACTGTTACTTCCACTTTGCACACCTTGCCATCTTCACTTGGAAAGGTTTTCGATATAAGTCCCATAGGCCATGCGTTTCTTTCCGCTTTCTGGTCTCATGAGAACAAAATCTCCTACTTGTAAGCTAGGTTTAACTTGTTGCCATTTTCTCCATCCTTGAAGATTAAGGTACTCCCTCTTCCATCTACTCAAGAAACAGTTAGCCAGATGTTGCACGTGTTTCCAACGTCTATGATATTTGTTACCGGACACAGAGTCTTCAGGTGGGTTAGGAACGGTTCCAAGTTTCTGAGTGAGGAGAGTTGCTGGTGTAAGAATAGCAGGAGATTCCGAATCCGTAGATATGGGAACAAGTGGTCTTTAGTTTACAATAGCAGATACTTCTGCTAAGAAAGTGGTTAAGGTCTCATGAATGAGTCTCGAGAGGTTTGAGTCCATCAACATAGGCTCCAGTATCCGACGACTGATGCCTATCATTCTTTCCCATGATCCCCCCATATGGGAAGTGTGAGGAGGGTTCAAGACCCACGAACAGCCATTGTTTGTCAAGAAATCCTGGACTGCTGTTGAATCTAATTGTAGTTCTCGACAGGCACCTACAAAGCTTGTTCCACAATCAGACCTTATTTGCTTGACTGGTCCTCGTATGGCGAGGAATCGTCTTAAGGCATTGATAAAACTCGGAGGAATCCATTGATTCTATTACTTCTATGTGTATTGCTCGTACACTCATGCATGTCAACAATACTGCCCAACATTTACTTTGTGCATGTCCGCCTCTAGTCCTACGTGCAGTGACTTCCCACTGGCCAAAAACGTCCAAACCAATATAGGTAAACGGTGGCTCTGTGCTTGTGCTATCAGCAGGCAAATCAGACATCTGTTGTTGTTGCAGATTTCCTCTTGCCTTGCGACACTGAACACAAAGATGAATTAAATGGGAAACTTGTCTCTTTGCTCCCACAATCCAGAGGCCTGCAACTCTTAAGGCACCTTCAGTGAAGTGTCTGCCTTGATGTTTGACCTTTTCATGGTAATGTCGTATTAGCAGAGTGGTGATGTGGTGATGGCCAGGAATGATTAGAGGATTCTTTTCTGCCTCCTCCAACTTGGCTTTGTTTAAATGACCACCGACTCTCAGTAAACCCTTCTTGTCAATTATGGGATTTAAGTCGACAATAGGGCTGTTTTTAGGGACATCTTGCTTTTTAAGTATGCATTCCATTTCCTTGTGAAAAACATTCTGCTGCACATTATGTATCACAAACAGTTCACTCAGAATAATGTCTTCTGCAGAGAGAGGCTTATGACAGATGTGCCAACCGCGACACTCAGCGTTACTGACCTTATTGCAGTAGCATTGTGCGATGTGGACTAACCTTGCAATAGCATGAACAAGCCTTGTCCATCTGGAGAAGCGATCAAATCGCCGACAGTCCAAGCCATCCTTTTCCTTGGAATTGGTGATGAGGGTGCTGTCCTCAGGATGGATCTTTGGGTCAACGTCTGGATCCTGAAGACTGAAGCTGTCTTCAACGGCAGTCTCTTCACACTGGTCGCAAAGGAACTCCAGTCCTGTTAACCAAGAAGAGTTTGCGAAGGCACCAACTGACAATGGCCTAGTAGCAAGGTCAGCAGGGTTAAGATGGGTTGGAACATACTGCCATTGCTCAGGTTTAGGGGATTTCCTGATCCTTTCAACGCGGTTACTGACATAGACATAGAAGCATTTTGTCTGGTTGTAAATGTAGCCCAGAACAACCTTGCTGTCTGTGTAGAATGTTATGTCATCCACGTGAAAAGCTAGTTCACTCTGTATGAAGTCTGCAATCTCGATGGCTAGTACAGCCCCACAGAGTTCAAGTCTGGGTATGGTGTGCTCGGGTTTAGGAGCCAATTTAGCCTTTCCAAATAGAAATCCAACATGGGCTTCATTGTTAGAGTCTAGAACCTTCAAATAGGCAACAGCTGCAATAGCTTCAGTAGAGGCATCAGAGAATATATGGATCTCTTTCCTTTGACTCGTAGCAAGAGATGCTGGAGTGTAACAACGTGGTATGTGGATTTTATCCAAGGCGCAAAGAGATTCCCTCCATCACTTCCACTTTAGTTGTTTGTCAGCAGGGAGTGGTGCGTCCCAGTCCTTAATAGACTCTGAAAGTTGCTTTAACAGAAGCTTGCCTTGTATAGTCAGGGGTGCAACAAACCCGAGTGGATCGTATAGACTGTTCACCACTGACAGAACTCCACGCTTAATAAATGTTTTTTCTGTGCCACTAACCTGAAAACTGAAGGAGTCCTTTAGCAAGTTCCATCTCAAGCCCAGACTTCTCTGTACTCGTGGGTTGTCTGAACCTAGATTCAAGTCTCTGAATTCTGAAGCATGATCATTAGAGTGAAAGGCCTTCATGACAACAGCACTATTGGAGGCAATTTTATGCAATCTTAAATGAGCTTTAGAAAGCATACCTTGTGTCCATTTGAGCAGATCTATGGCTTCTTCCGCTGTGAGCAGGGATTTGAGACCGTCGTCCACGTAGAAGTCCTTTTCAACGAACTGTTGGGCATCCTTCCCGAATTCTGCTTCACCATCAGAGGCGGTCCTATGTAGGCCGTATGTAGCAACTGCAGGAGAAGGACTGTTTCCAAACACGTTGTAACGGGTCTGGGAGGCGGAACCTCTGAGCAACTTATACAAGGGGGCGGTCCTTGTAAGGAAACGGGTGGCGACCAGGGAAGACAGGCAGGTAGTCACAGCAGGTGACCGGGACAGTCTCTGGGTAAACGGGCAGGAGGTCACGGCAAGTGACCGGGACAGTCTCTGGGTAAACGGGCAGGAGGTCACAGCAAGTGACCGGGGCAGTCTCTGGGTGAACGGGCAGGAGGTCACGGCAAGTGACCGGGACAGTCTCTGGGTAAACGGGCGGGAGGTCACAGCAAGTGACCGGGGCAGTCTCTGGGTGAACGGGCAGGAGGTCACGGCAAGTGACCGGGACAGTCTCTGGGTAAACGGGCAGGAGGTCACGGCAAGTGACCGGGACAGTCTCTGGATAAAGGGTAGGTACGACCTGTGACGGCTGAGCCTCCAGGTAGGCTAGCAGGCAGATGGCAGATGTGTGCTCCCAGGTGAGCAGGCGAGAGTCTCTGGATAAGCAGGTGGTCACAGCATGTGACGGCGGAGCCTCCAGGTAGGTTAACAGGCAGGTAGCAGATGAGCGCTCCCAGGTGAGCGGACCAGAGTCTCTGGACTGGCAGGTGGTCACAGCACGTGACGGCGGAGCCTCCAGGTAGGCTAACAGGCAGGTAGCAGATGAGCGCTCCCAGGTGAGCGGGCAAGAGTCTCTGGACTGGCAGGTGGTCACAGCACGTGACGGCGGAGCCTCCAGGTAGGCTAACAGGCAGGTAGCAGATGAGCGCTCCCAGGTGAGCGGGCAAGAGTCTCTGGACTGGCAGGTGGTCACAGCACGTGACGGCGGAGCCTCCAGGTAGGCTAGCAGACAGGTAGCAGGTGAGCGCTCCCAGGTGAGCGGGCAAGCTGGTCCATAGACAGACTGACAGATGTCGGAAGGCAGACCGTCGGACCTCAGGCTAGCAAGCAGGTAAGCGGATAACAGGCAGGAATCAGACAGCAAACTGGCAGGAAACTGGCAGGTAACTGGAAACGGGACCTGAGGGCTGAAGCAGAGTAGTGAACAGTGCAACAACATTGCTCGGGCACCTCCATTTTGGAGGAGGTGCCTTATATATGGTGAAGTCCTCCAGCCATTGGCCGGGGACTCCTTAGGACGGCGCGCGCGGCCCCTTTAAGAGGGGGGGAGCGCGCGCGCCCTAAGCACCGTGGCCGGGAAGGAGCGCGCGCTGCCAGCAGAGCGGGAGGAGGACGCCGGGCTCGGAGCGGAGAGGTGAGGGGAACAGCGTCCCTGCCTAGCAGGAGGCAGGGACGCTGACGCTACAGTACCCCCCCCTTTAGGCCCCCCCTTTTTTAGGCCAGACAGAAATTTAGCAAGGATGAGAGGGGCATGGATGTTCTCCCGGGGCTCCCACGTTCTCTCCTCAGGACCAAACCCCCTCCAATCTACTAGAAAAAAGGTCTTTCCTCTTACCCTTTTTGTGGCCAGAATGTTCTCTACCTCAAACTCGTTTTCAGCGGAAACCGGAGCAGGAGGCGTACCTGTAGACTTGGAAAAAGAATTAAGTACCACGGGTTTGAGGAGAGATACATGGAAGGAGTTAGGGATCCGCAAGTTGGCCGGGAGTTTCAATTTATAGGCCACCGGGTTGATCTGACTGATGATCTCCAGAGGACCGATGAACCGAGGCCCTAACTTATAGGAAGGAATCTTGAGCCGGACATACTTGGACGAGAGCCAGACCTTATCCCCTGGACGGAATTGAGGAGGATCCAGACGTTTTTTGTCAGCATGTCTTTTCATACGCTCGGACGACTGAAGGAGTGCGGACCGGGTACTCTCCCACATGGAGGAAAATTTGTTAACAAGAGATTCCGCAGCCGGATTATCCACCGAGGTGGAGACGGGAAATGGGATCCGAGGATGCTGACCGAAGACTACAAAAAACGGGGATTTGGAGGAAGATTCGCTCTCGTGATTGTTGTAAGAGAATTCGGCCCATGGCAGGAGATCCACCCAGTCAGAATGGTGGGCATTAACGAAGTGCCGGAGGTAACTGGTCAGGATCTGATTGATCCGCTCCACTTGACCATTAGACTGTGGATGGTAAGCGGAGGAGAAGTCCAGGGTGACGTCTAGCAATTTACAAGTGGCTCTCCAGAAACGTGAGGTGAACTGAACCCCACGATCCAACACGATGTGGAGGGGCAGGCCATGAAGACGGAAGATGTGGCGGATAAAGTCTTTAGCCAGCTCGGGTGCAGACGGGAGGCCTGGCAGGGGAATAAAGTGAGCCATCTTGGAAAAGCGGTCAGCGACCACCCAAATGACCGTACAACCGGCAGAGACGGGGAGATCAGTTATGAAATCCATAGCTATATGCTGCCAGGGGGCAGCAGGTACAGGAAGCGGAAGGAGGCGACCGGCTGGCAGGTGTCTCGGGACTTTGTTGCGGGCGCAGGACACACAGGCAGAAACAAAGTCTATTACGTCCTTGTGCAGGGTAGGCCACCAGTAGTGCCGGGTAATAAGCTGGAGGGTCTTTTTCTGACCAGCGTGGCCAGCTAGTTTAGACGAATGACCCCAGTGTAGGATCCTCTCCCGATCAGGTACCGATACGAACGTCTTACCGGGAGGGAGACGATTTAGACTCACGGGAGCCACCTGCATTACTCTGGCGGGATCGATGATATGTTTAGGTTCTTCCTCGAGGTCAGACACCAGAAAGGATCGGGACAAGGCGTCCGCTTTGATGTTTTTGTCAGCCGGGCGAAAATGAAGAACAAAATCAAAACGAGCAAAAAACAAGGACCACCGGGCTTGGCGCGGGTTAAGTCTCTGGGCATGCTGGAGGCAAGCCAAGTTCTTGTGGTCAGTGTAAATTATTACCGGGTGAAGAGCCCCCTCGAGTAGGTAACGCCACTCCTCCAATGCCAGCTTGATGGCCAATAACTCTCGGTCTCCTATGGAATAGTTGCGCTCAGAAGAGGAGAAGAGTTTGGAGAAGAAGCCACAAGTTACCATTCTCCCGGAAGACGATTTTTGGGTAAGTACCGCACCGGCTCCAGAGGAGGAGGCGTCAACTTCCAGGAAGAACTGCTTGTTGCCGTCCGGGCGATGCAGCACCGGGGCGGAAGAGAAGGCCTGTTTTAAAGAAAGAAAGGCCTCCTCTGCTTCGGGCGGCCACTCTCTGGGATTGGTGCCCTTACGGGTGAGCGCAGAAATTGGGGCAGTCCGGGAAGAGAAGTGCGGTATGAAGAGGCGGTAGTAGTTGGCGAAGCCCAGGAACCGCTGAATAGCCTTCAACCCCTCCGGTCGAGGCCATTTCTCGATGGCAGACAGTTTCTCTGGATCCATTCGGAGGCCGGTCTGAGAAATAATGTAGCCCAAAAACGGAAGCGAGGTCTGCTCAAAGAGGCACTTCTCATATTTAGCGAAGAGGTGATTCTGCCTGAGCCTGAGCAGGACCTGACGAACATCCCTCCGGTGAGTCTGGAGATCCGGAGAGAAGACCAAGATGTCGTCCAGGTACACCACTACGCAGGAGTAGAGAAGGTCCCGGAAGATGTCATTGACGAACTCTTGAAAGACGGCAGGAGCGTTACAGAGACCAAAGGGCATTACCAGATATTCATAGTGGCCGTCCCGGGTGTTGAATGCCGTCTTCTATTCATCCCCCTGACGGATACGGACCAGGTTGTACGCCCCACGGAGGTCCAGTTTGGTGAAGATTCTAGCCCCCCTCAGACAATCAAATAATTCCGGAATGAGCGGAAGGGGGTACTTATTCTTCACCGTGATCTGGTTAAGGCCTCTATAGTCTATACAGGGACGGAGAGAGCCGTCCTCCTTTTTAACGAAAAAGAAGCCTGCTCCTGCCGGGGAGGTAGATTTCCGGATGAATCCCCGGGCCAGATTCTCCTCAATATATTCGGACATTGACCGGGTCTCAGCAGCGGACAATGGGTAAATACGACCACGGGGAGGCGTAGTACCGGGTAACAGGTCGATAGGACAGTCGTATGGCCTATGAGGGGGTAATGTCTCTGCCTCCTTTTTATTAAAGACATCAGCAAATGACCAATAAGGAATCGGAAGTCCAGGTAGATTAGTTGGGGTAGGAGAAGGACGGACGGGATGAACGGGAACCAAACAAGTCTTATGGCAGTCCTGTCCCCAACGAAGGACTTCTCCGGTCTTCCAGTCAAGCACGGGTGCATGTTTCTGGAGCCAAGGTAGGCCTAGTAAGAGGGCGTGAGAGAGTCCAGGCAGAACATGAAAAGAGATGCTCTCAGAATACAGCATTCCCACCTGCAGAGTAATGGATTCGGTGATGAGTTGGATGGGACGTGGTAAGAGGCCCCCATCCACGGCAGCGACAGATAAGGGTACAGCCAGAGGTTTGGTGGGAATGCGGTGTTTTTCTACCAGGGACTGTGAAATAAGATTCCCGGCTGCTCCAGAGTCAAGTTGGGCTAGTTCGAAATAACGGTTCTCCCCGCAGATAATTGAGACTGACAGCAGCAGAGATGGAGAGGATTTATTCTTGTCTAGGTCGACCTCTCTGAGCGAACCTAGACACAGGCGTTTACCGACCTCTCCGGGCAGGTACGGATCCGGTGCTCCTTGCTGCCACAGTAGAAGCAGCTCCCCTCGGCACGGCGTAAGTCCTGATGGGTTTTGACCATCTTGATCTGGTCGACCTGCATTGGCTCAGGAGAGTGTACCTGGGGAGAATCGGAGGGAGTGACGGGTTTCTGGAAGGTAGGAGCTAGACGTGGAAACCTCTTCTCATGGGTGACCTCTTTGGCACGCTCCTGGAACCGTAGGTCAATCCGGGTGGCAAGAGTTATTAAGTCATCGAGAGTGGTAGGAATGTCCCGACCGGCGAGTTCATCTTTAATACGGCCGGACAGACCCTCCCAGAAGACAGATACCAGAGCGTCGTTATCCCAGGCCAGCTCCGAGGCAAGGGTACGGAACCGTATGGCATATTGGCCCACGGTGAGACTTCCCTGACGGAGGCGTAGCAGAGACGATGCGGATGAGGTCTTCCGTCCGGGTTCGTCGAAGACTTTCAGGAAAGCCGTGAGAAAGGCAGGCAAGTCGGACACCAGGGGGTCTCCTCTCTCCCATAGAGGATTTAGCCAAGCCAGTGCCTCCCCCGTGAGGTGGGACATGATGAAGGCTACTTTGGCCCGGTCGGAGTTAAACTGGTGGGACAGGAGTTCAAAGTGCAGGGTGCACTGGTTTATGAAGCCCCGAGCCTGAGCGGAGTCGCCTCCGAAGCGAGGAGGTGCAGAAAGCCGGGGTCCGGAGCAGGATACCATGGTATTGGTGGGCAGCGGAGCTGCCGGGTTGCGAGTCATGACACTAGCGGTGGTTGCTAGTGGAGCAGTCAGAGTGTCCAGGCGAGAATTGACATTCCGCAGGTGACTCAGGATGGACTCCTGTTGGGACCTCTGACGGGACAGTTCATGACAAAGGTCCGAGAGCGAGGGAGCTTGGGTGCCACCGGGTTCCATGGCCCGAGCAAACTGTAACGGGTCTGGGAGGCGGAACCTCTGAGCAACTTATACAAGGGGGCGGTCCTTGTAAGGAAGCGGGTGGCGACCAGGGAAGACAGGCAGGTAGTCACAGCAGGTGACTGGGACAGTCTCTGGGTAAACGGGCAGGAGGTCACGGCAAGTGACCGGGACAGTCTCTGGGTAAATGGGCAGGAGGTCACAGCAAGTGACCGGGGCAGTCTCTGGGTGAACGGGCAGGAGGTCACGGCAAGTGACCGGGACAGTCTCTAGGTAAATGGGCAGGAGGTCACAGCAAGTGACCGGGGCAGTCTCTGGGTGAACGGGCAGGAGGTCACGGCAAGTGACCGGGACAGTCTCTGGGTAAACGGGCAGGAGGTCACGGCAAGTGACCGGGACAGTCTCTGGATAAAGGGTAGGTACGACCTGTGACGGCTGAGCCTCCAGGTAGGCTAGCAGGCAGATGGCAGATGTGTGCTCCCAGGTGAGCAGGCGAGAGTCTCTGGATAAGCAGGTGGTCACAGCATGTGACGGCGGAGCCTCCAGGTAGGTTAACAGGCAGGTAGCAGATGAGCGCTCCCAGGTGAGCGGACCAGAGTCTCTGGACTGGCAGGTGGTCACAGCACGTGACGGCGGAGCCTCCAGGTAGGCTAACAGGCAGGTAGCAGATGAGCGCTCCCAGGTGAGCGGGCAAGAGTCTCTGGACTGGCAGGTGGTCACAGCACGTGACGGCGGAGCCTCCAGGTAGGCTAACAGGCAGGTAGCAGATGAGCGCTCCCAGGTGAGCGGGCAAGAGTCTCTGGACTGGCAGGTGGTCACAGCACGTGACGGCGGAGCCTCCAGGTAGGCTAGCAGACAGGTAGCAGGTGAGCGCTCCCAGGTGAGCGGGCAAGCTGGTCCATAGACAGACTGACAGATGTCGGAAGGCAGACCGTCGGACCTCAGCTAGCAAGCAGGTAAGCGGATAACAGGCAGGAATCAGACAGCAAACTGGCAGGAAACTGGCAGGTAACTGGAAACGGGACCTGAGGGCTGAAGCAGAGTAGTGAACAGTGCAACAACATTGCTCGGGCACCTCCATTTTGGAGGAGGTGCCTTATATATGGTGAAGTCCTCCGGCCATTGGCCGGGGACTCCTTAGGACGGCACGCGCGGCCCCTTTAAGAGGGGGGGAGCGCGCGCACGCGCGCCCTAAGCACCGTGGCCGGGAAGGAGCGCGCGCTGCCAGCAGAGCGGGAGGAGGACGCCGGGCTCGGAGCGGAGAGGTGAGGGGAACAGCGTCCCTGCCTAGCAGGAGGCAGGGACGCCGACGCTACACACGTGCACTTTCATGCGGTATTCAACCATTTCCTTGCTGGTGTCGTTGTCTCAGTGCCATAGAAAATAATATACAGTGGTGGCCAAAAGTATTGGCACCCCTGCAATTCTGTCAGATAATACTCAGTTTCTTCCTGAAAATGATTGCAATCACAAATTCTTTGGTATTATTATCTTCATTTAATTTGTCATCAATGAAAAAACACAAAAAGAATTGTCCTAAAGCCAAATTGGATACAATTCCACACCAAACCTAAAAAGGGGGTGGACAAAAGTATTGGCACTGTTTGAAAAATCATGTGATGCTTCTCTAATTCGTGTAATTAACAGCACCTGTAACTTACCTGTGGCACCTAACAGGTGTTGGCAATAACTAAATCACACTTGCAGCCAGTTAACATGGATTAAAGTTGACTCAACCTCTGTCCTGTGTCCTTGTGTGTACCACATTGAGCATGGAGAAAAGAAAGAACACCAAAGAACTGTCTGAGGACTTGAGAAACCAAATTGTGAGGAAGCATGAGCAATGTCAAGGCTACAAGTCCATCTCCAAAGACCTGAATGTTCCTGTGTCTTCCGTGCGCAGTGTCATCAAGAAGTTTAAAGCTCATGGCACTGTGGCTAACCTCCCTAGATGTGGACGGAAAAGAAAAATTGACAAGAGATTTCAACGCAAGATTGTGCGGATGGTGGATAAAGAACCTTGACTAACATCCAAACAAGTTCAAGCTGCCCTGCAGTCCGAGGGTACAACAGTGTCAACCCGTACTATCCGTCGGTGTCTGAATGAAAAGGGACTGTATGGTAGGATACCCAGGAAGACCCCACTTCTTACCCCGAGACATAAAAAAGCCAGACTGGAGTTTCTCAAAACTTACCTGAGAAAGCTTAAAACATTTTGGAAGAATGTTCTCTGGTCAGATGAGACAAAAGTAGAGCTTTTTTGGGAAAAAGCATCAACATAGAGTGTACAGGAAAAAAAAAAGAGGCATTCAAAGAAAAGAACACGGTCCCTACAGTCAAACATGGCGGAGGTTCCCTGATGCTTTGGGGTTGCTTTGCTGCCTCTGGCACTGGACTGCTTGACCGTGTGCATGGCATTATGAAGTCTGAAGACTACCAACAAATTTTGCAGCATAATGTAGGGCCCAGTGTGAGAAAGCTGGGTCTCCCTCAGAGGTCATGGGTCTTCCAGCAGGACAATGACCCAAAAAACACTTCCAAAAGCACTATAAAATGGTTTGAGAGAAAGCACTGGAGACTTCTAAGGTGGCCAGCAATGAGTCCAGACTTGAATCCCATAGAACACCTGTGGAGAGATCTCAAAATGGCAGTTTGGAGAAGACACCCTTCAAATATCAGGGACCTGGAGCAGTTTGCCAAAGAAGAATGGTCTACAATTCCAGCAGAGCATTGTAAGAAACTCATTGATGGTTACCGGAAGCGGTTGTTCGCAGTTATTTTGGCTAAAGGTTGTGCAACCAAATATTAGGCTGAGGGTGCCAATACTTTTGTCTGGCCCATTTTTGGAGTTTTGTGTGAAATGATCAATGATTTGATTTTTGCTTCATTCTCTTTTGTGTTTTTTCCTTGCAAGCAAATTAAATGAAGATAATAATACCAAAGAATTTGTGATTGCAATCATTTTCAGGAAGAAACTGAGTATTATCTGACAGAATTGCAGGGGTGCCAATACTTTTGGCCACCACTGTATGATAATTTCTGTGATCTTGTCGCACGATGAAACAATGGAACATTTGTTCAATGTCAGCAGTAATGGCGACTGGCTCTTTTCTGAATCTCATGAGCACTCCCACCAGGTTATTAGTCAGGTTGGGACCAGTGAGGAGAACATCGTTCAGAGATACACCATCATGTTTGGCGCTTGAATCGAACACCACTCTGATTTGTTTAGGCTTTCTTGGAAATTGTCTGAATTGTAAAGCGCTGCGGAATATGTTGGCGCTATATAAATAAAAAGATTATTATTATTATTATTACTCCAAAGGAAGGTAGATACCAGCATTCTTTATTAGCTTGCAAGGGTGGAGCTGGCTCTGCGTGGTCATTGCAAAATATCTTCTCCATAAATGCTACAAAATGGTCCTTCATTTCAGGCTTATTTTGCAATGTTCTCTGCAGTGAGGTGAAACTTGATAAGGCCTGTTCTTGGTTGTTAGGAAGCATGGCCCTTGTACCCTTGAAGGGTAAGGGAGCGACCCAATGGTCAGATTCGTTCTTGAAGAATCCACTGACCATTATTTTAATAAATTCCTTGTCTTCTATGGATAAGGCCACCTTGTTGTCATCTTGTGTTGTGCGAAACACTGTTCTCCCTAAGTCGTCACCATAGGGAGTGGGAATGATGTCAGGCTCTTGGATGAAGTCAGAGAACCTTTCTTTCACCTCGTACTGATGAGAGCATGGTTTGAAGTGAGTTGTGCAACCATTTTGAAGTACATACGTTTTAAAGGAGTTGACTTCGGATGCCTTGTGACTCTTATCCAGACATACATTGCCCACGATTACCAAGCCTAGATCAAGTATTTGGGCATATGAAGCATCATCTGGGCCATTGCATTGTTGGCGTACTTTGTGGACCGTTAGAATGTCTCTCCCCAGTAGGATTAGAATATCAGCATTCCTGTCCAGTGGAGGAATTTCATTAGTTAAGTGCCTCAAGTGGGGGTGATGAAGCGTAGGAATTTCTTCCATGTTATCAGGTATCTGGTCACATTCAATTAAAGTTGGCAAGGGTATGTGCACGTTCCCCTTGATTGAAGAGATAATGTACCCAGAGGCTCTCCTACCAGAAGTCTCAATATGACCAGAACAGGTGTTGAGGGTGTACGGAGCCGTTTGTCCTTTTATATTGAAGATCTCAAAGAGTTTTGGCTTTGTTAGAGACCTGTTACTTTGCTCATCTATTATGGCATACATTTTGGAGGCCTTGTCGGGTAGTCTTTCTGGATAGACCTTGACCAGACATACTTTAGCGCAGCATTTAAGACCAGTCCCTTCTCCACATACTTCCATACATGAGGAGGAAACAGCAGTTGCAGCTGGATCAGGAAATCCCCGCCATGATTTTGAGCAGGATTGGGTGCTGCAGAAGGTTGTGAATTTTGTGGAGCTGGTGTGGGATGCATAGATGTAACGTGTTTGTCACTACTGCATTCAGTGCACTTAATGTCAGCCATACAGTCCTTAGCAAGGTGATCTGAGGAGGCGAAACACTTGTAACATATCCCTTGCTCCTTGAGATTATGTCTGCATTCCTGCAAAGTCTTTGCCCTGACTCCACGGCATTCCTTAAGTGGGTGAGGTCTTTTGTGAATAGGGCACATACGGTTACTGTCCATAGTTTTAGGAACAACAGCGTTTGTTTTGTTAAAAGAGGGTGCAGTAAGTGGAACGTCAGTCTTTCTCACGGATACTGTGCTCCTTAACTCTCTACGTTTGGTGATATTGTTATCATACCTTGTAGATGATGATGATGATGATGATGAAGCTGGTGGAGTAGGTTCAGTGAAGTCAAAGCTGGGATCATTCTTCTTCCAAGCTTGATCACTGACGAATCTGGAAAAATATGAAAAGGGAAGAAAAGACACATTATGCTGCCCTTTATACCGTGAGCCATGGTCTGCCCATTTATCCTGCATGCCTTTTGGCAACTTGAGGCTATGTGCCCACGATGCAGAAATGAAGCAGAAAATTTCTGCAGCATTTCTGCATCTCCCTGGCAGAAAAAACGCATGCAGATTGTGCATGCGTTTTTCCTGCCAAATACACTGTGTGCAGAATTATTAGGCAAGTTGTATTTTAGAGGATTATTTTTATTATTGATCAACAACTATGTTCTCAATCAACCCAAAAGACATAAATATCCAAGCTTAATATTTTTGGAAGTTGGAGTGTTTTTTTTTAGATTTGGCTATCTTAGGAGGATATCTGTTTGTGCAGGTAACTATTACTATGCAGAATTATTAGGCAACTTAATAAAAGCCAAATATAATCCCATCTCACTTGTTTATTTTCACCAGGTAAACCAATATCAGTGCACAAAATTTAGAAATAAACATTTCTGACATGCAAAAACAAAAACCAAAAAAATTTGTGATCAGTTTAGCCACCTTTCTTTATGATGACACTCAACAGCCTTCCATCCATAGATTCTGTCAGTTGCTTGATCTGTTTTCGATCAACATTGCGTGCAGCAGTCACCACAGCCTCCCAGACACTGTTCCGAGAGGTGTACTGTTTTCCCTCCCTGTAGATCTCACATTTTATGATGGCCCACAGGTTGTCTATGGGGTTCAGATCAGGTGAACAAGGGGGCCATGTCATTATTTTTTCTTCTTTTAGACCTTTACTGGCCAGCCACGCTGTGGAGTAGTTGGATGCATGTGATGGAGCATTGTCCTGCATGAAAATCATGTTTTTCTTGAACGATACCGACTTCTTCCTGTACCACTGCTTGAAGAATTTGTCTTCCAGAAACTGGCAGTAGGTCTGGGAAGTTGAGCTTCACTCCATCCTCAACCCGAAAAGGTCCCACAAGTTCATCTTTGATGATACCAGCCCATACCAGTACCCCACATCCACCTTGCTGGCGTGTAAGTCAGAGTGGAGCTCTCTGCCCTTTACTGATCCAGCCTCTGGCCCATCCATGCTTGATTGTTCGGTGATCACGCTTCAAAAGTTTGAAAATTTCAAGACTGCTGCATCCCTCTGCAAGACATTTCACAATTTTGGACTTTTCAGAGCCCATCAAATCTCTCTTCTGACCCATTTTGCCAAAGGAAAGGAAGTTGCCTAATAATTAAGCACACCTTATATAGGGTGTTGATGTCATTAGTCAACACCCCTCCTCATTACGGAGATGCACATCACCAGATTTTCTTAATTGGTAGTTGGCTCTCAAGCCTATGCAACTTGGAGTAGGACGACATGTATAAAAAGTATCATGTGATCAAAATACTAATTTGCCTAATAATTCTGCACACAGTGTACATGCGGATGTGAAGCGTTCTTCACATGTATTTCCGCATGCGGGTGTCAAGCGCTTTCCAATCGATTTTAGCATCACTTGGAAAGTGCTTGACAACTTGGTCACACTATATAAATCCATGCAACCGGCATGGATTGATATAGTGTGACCCGAGAGAATGGTAAAAAATAAAAAATAAATATTATACTTACCTTCTGATGGCCCCCGGTGTCTTGCTTCGCTCCGTTCTGGCTGCAGTACACTGAAAGACCTGCCGTCACATGACTATGACGTCAGCGCAGGTCCTTCAGTCCTTTGCGATTTGCCGGCAAAGGAGAACAAGCGCTGCGGGGGCCGCCAGAAAGTAAATATAATCTTTATTTTTTATTTTATTCTTTTTTTTACAAGTACAATGGTACCCAGGTCTGGATGAGAGTCTCCTCTCCTCCAGACCTGGGTACCATCTGCACATTGAACCGTGTGATATCCGCTTGTGCAGATGCAGTGATGCGGATATGACGCGGTCCAATGCAAGTCAATGGCGGCGATTACGCTGCGTGTCCACAAAATTAATGGACATGCTGCAGATTTTTGAGCGCAGCATAAACGCTGCGGAAAAATCCGCAGCATGGGCATTGACAGTGCGGCTTGTCATTGGGGACCATGGGGGGGTGGATTACCAACCATTTCCCAAGCGTTTACCCTGCGGAAATTCCGCAGCATAAGCGCTTGAAAAACGCATAGTGGGCACACAGCCTGAGAATTACTGGAGTCACGCCATGAGCAGTATCAAGGTAGCTCACTCCTGAAAGATGTGGGTCTAATTTTGCCAATTCTATTTCCTTTAGCAGGTCACTCAGGTCTTGAAGTTTTCGATTGTCCTTGTTAGTTATTTTTGGGAAGGCTTGCAGTTTCTTAAATAAGGCAGACTCTATAGCTTCTGAGCTGCCGTAGGTTTGCTCCAGTCTCTCCCATGCTGCAATAAGACCTGCATCTGAATAGTCCACATGAACTTCCCTTATTGTCTTGATGCGCTCCGCTGATTCAGGGCCTAACCAGTTGACAAGCAAACCTAGTTGTTCCTTGCCGGTAAGATTAAGGTCTTGGATTACTGCTTGAAAGGTTGATTTCCAGGCTCTATAATTTTCGGCACAATCATCAAACTTTGAGAGACTGATGTTTATTAACTCCCTGCGAATCATATATCTGGCAAATTCAGACATGTCCGACCTCCCGGTCATAGTTGCAGAATTAACTTGTGGTATCCCTGGGGAATGTAAATTCTCTGGCTTATATGACTGAGACGGATCAGGACGGAATGATGTGGCATGAGGGTTAAGTTGTGGTTTAGTCTCTATAGGATTGGTACAGATGGTAAATGTATTAGCACATAGTCTGTAGTGCAATCAGCTGGGTCCTCCATTTCTCCTGGAATAAAGCAGTTCATATTAGCATCTTAACCTAGTGCTTGTTCAAGGACCGTCAGTTTAGCGAGGGCTGCTGCTTCTTCCCTTTCTGCTTGGAGTATTTTTAATTGAGTTTCCATCTCAGCTTCCTGCTTTTTTAATTGGGCTTCTACTTCAGCCTCCTTCCTAGCAAAGGAGCTCCTTACTCTAGCTTCCTCTGCAGATGCACGGATTTCCAGTGTCTTGTCAGACAATGTTGACTTCCTGGACTGAGATGATCTGGAAGACCGAGATGTGATTTTGGTCGAGGCTGTACAATGTGACCTAACCTCTTGGAGGTGTGCGATGTCGAGTTCTGCCTTATCCTGGGCATCTGACACTAATACGGTCTTTTCTTGGAGAAGAGTCTCCCTTTCAGCCAGCTCTGCTGGGGCATCATCCATATCACAGTTACTCTGGAATGCAATGTACTTAACAGACAGTCTCTGGTAGCGATCATAGGCGGCAGATAAACTCTTCAATTTGGCGGTTAAATCTGCTGCGTCATTGTTAGCACATGGAAGAGCTGCTAAATAGTGCTCAACTCTGCCCATAAATGATCTATGTTATCATGGAGCTCATATCTGGTTGTCTTCAGGTTCTCTCTGATCTATTGTGTCGGCTTGGTTACACGTTTTGGTCGTACATCCTGCTCTGCAGTAAAGGCCCTGTCACACTTAGCGACGCTGCAACGATCCCGACAACGATAAGATCTGTCAGGAATCGTTGCTGCGTCGCTATGTGTTCGCTGGTGAGCTGTCAAACAGGCAGGCTCACCAACGATCAGGGGAGCAGCGACATCGTGGAAAGAATCTTTCCACGATGTCCTGCTCCTGGTTACGAGCCTGCTGAAGCAGGAGCAGGCTGGTAACTATGGTAAACATCGGGTTACTAGGGGCACACGCGCTCCTAGTAACCTGCTGTTTATCATGGTTACCAGCCTGCTACGGTGAGCGGGACGTTACCGCTCACTTTAGCAGGCTCGTAACCATTATAAACAACGGGTTACTAGGAGCGCGTGTGCCCCTAGTAACCCGATGTTTACCATAGTTACCAGCCTGATCGCTGCTCCCGCTGGTCACACACAGCGATGTGTGCTGACCAGCGGGAGAGCAACGACCAAAAAATGGTCCAGGACACTTTGCAGAGATCAGCGACCTCACAGCAGGGGCCTGATCGTTGCAAAGTGTCACACATAGCGACATCGCTGGTGAGGTCGCTGTTGCATCACCAAAACCGTGACACAGCAGCGATCTCGCTATGTGAGACGGGGGCTTTAGTGTGGACTCTGCTCCTGGAGCATCTGTGGTGTCAGGAACATGATGTGCTTCTCCTACAGACGGATGCACTGTGCCTTTTGTAGACATGCTTTAGCTAAGATGGTAGACTTGCTAGCAGACATGCATATGCACACAGATACTGAAGACTTAGGTCTCTTGTTACTATTCTGCCACCGATGTACATGGGGCGAGATGTGTATGAGGGATGTGACACGGATCTCTGTATAAGCAATGGCATATAGCGTCAACTCACTGACCTGCGCGTGGTAATCCGGAATAATGATGCAGTGATGAATTCAACAGATTTATTTACAGTTCTTGATGAGGTGAGGGAAAGTGAAGGATGAGGAAAGGGTAGGAATTGTAGGTATTAGAAGTGCCAGGTAAAGTGGTAACAAGAGAATCCTTTCTCCAGTCCTGCAGCGTGTGTAGTCAAGATGGATGTGATGAAGAAGAAGGAAGTGAGGAGCAGGAGATAGGAGGAGTTACAGACCGAAAGGTGTTGTGGGTAAAACACAGGAATAATACATGTTATAACAATAGCCAGTAGATGGCAGCAAAGCACAACAATACAATAATCATGTAACATTAGGTAATGCCCAAAATGGCTGAAAGTCTTTTCAAACAAAGGACAGCACACCCTCAGATGACCTACAGTGTCAAAAATGGGGTCACTTTAGGGGGTTGTATGTTGTTCACACCTCGGGGGCTTTGCTATTGGCCCCCACAAGCGAGGACCAGGGCTGTTGAGTCGGTAAGCCAAACCTTCGCCTCCAACTAATCAATTTCCATGACACTGACTCCACGACTCCCTCATACACGGCTAATGTTTAAGTGATAAATTTACGGTAGGACACATTTTTTCAGCTAAAAGTCTAGACCCTTAGATCAGGAATAGGACAGACATTTATAGGACATTTCATAACTTTCCCAAATTCTTATGAAAAATATTCCTCACAAACTGCATTGAATTACTGTACCCAACGTATTATATACACTGCTCAAAAATTAAAGGGAACACTCAAATAACACATCCTAGATCTGAATGAATGAAATATTCTCATTGAATACTTTGTTCTGTACAAAGTTGAATGTGCTGACAACAAAATCACACAAAAATCATCAATGGAAATCAAATTTATTAACCAATGGAGGCCTGGATTTGGAGTCACCCCAAAATCAAAGTGGAAAAACACACTACAGGCTGATCCAACTTTGATGTAATGTCCTTAAAACAAGTCAAAATGAGGCTCAGTATTGTGTGTGGCCTCCACGTGCCTGTATGACCTCCCTTCAATGCCTGGGCATGCTCCTGATGAGGTTGCAGATGGTCTCCTGTGGGATCTCCTCCCAGACCAGGACTAAATCATCCGCCAACTCCTGGACAGTCTGTGGTGCAACGTGACGTTGGTGGATGGGGTGAGACATGATGTCCCAGATGTGCTCAATCGGATTCAGGTCTGTGGAACGGGCGGGCCAGTCCATAGCTTCAATGCCTTCATCTTGCAGGAACTGCTGACACACTCCTGCATTAGGAGGAACCCAGGGCCAACCGCACCAGCATATGGTCTCACAAGGGGTCTGAGGATCTCATCTCGGTACCTAATGGCAGTCAGGCTATCTCTGGCGAGCACATGGAGGGCTGTGCGGCCCTCCAAAGAAATGTCACCCCACACCATTACTGACCTACTGCCAAACCGGTCAAGCTGAAGGATGTTGCAGGCAGCAGATCGCTCTCCACGGCGTCTCCAGACTCTGTCACGTCTGTCACATGTGCTCATTGTGAACCTGCTTTCATCTGTAAAGAGCTTAGGGCGCCAGTGGCGACTTTGACAATCCTGGTGTTCTGTGGCAAATAGCTAGCATCCTGCACGGTGTTGGGCTGTGAGCACAACCCCCATCTGTGGACGTCGGGCCCTCATACCACCTTCATGGAGTCGGTTTCTAACCGTTTGTGCAGACACATGCACATTTGTGGCATGCTGGAAGTCATTTTGCAGGGCTCTGGCAGTGCTCCTCCAGTTCCTCCTTGCACAATGGCGGAGGTAGCGGTCCTGCTGCTGGGTTTTTGTCCTCCTACGGCCCCCTCCACGTCTCCTGGTGTACTGGCCTGTCTCCTGGTAGCGTCTCCAGCCTCTGGACACTACGCTGACAGACACCGCAAACCTTTTTGCCACAGCTCGCATTGATGTGCCATCCTGGATGAGCTGCACTACCTGAGCAACTTCTATGGGTTGTAGAGTCGGTCTCATGCTATCACAAGTGTGAAAGCACAACCAACATTCAAAAGTGACCAGCTATTTTCTGTTGCTTAAGTGTTCCCTTTATTTTTTTGAGCAGTGTATTTTAGGAGTCGGAGTCAGTCCATTTTATACCGATTTCAACTCTGACTCCACAGACCTGGCGAGGACTGCCAAACACACACGGCTCTGCTGTGGATGTCTCTTATACGTGCTTCTTCCGCTCCGTACGCCTCGTACACACGCGGCTCCGCTCCGTACGCCTAGTACACGCGCGGCTCCGCTCGATACGCCTCGTTCACGCGCTTCTCCGCTCGGTACGCCTCATACACGCGCGGATCCGCTCCGTACGCCTCGTACACGCGCGGCTCCGCTCCGTACGCCTCGTACACGTGCGGCTCCGCACGTCTCGTACACGCGCGGCTCCGCTCTGTACGCCTCGTACACGTGCGGCTCCGCACGCCTCGTACACGCGCGGCTCCGCTCCGTACGCCTCGTACACGCGCGGCTCCGCTTTGTACGCCTCGTAAACGCGAGGCTCCGCACACTTCGTACACGCGCGGCTCCACTCTGTACACCCCGTACACACGTGGCTCTGCTCCGTACACCTCGTACACACACGGCTCCGCACACCTCGTACATGCGCGGCTCCACTCCGTACACCTCGTACACGCGTGGCTCCGCTCCGTACACCTCGTACACACGCGGCTCCCCTCCGTATACCTCGTACACACGTGGCTCCGCTCCGTACACCTCGGACACGCGCGGCTCCGCTCCGTACACCTCGTACACACGCGGCTCCGCGCACCTCGTACACGCGCGGCTCCGCTCCGTACACCTCGTACACACGCGGCTCCGCTCCGTACACCTCGTACACACGCGGCTCCGCTCCGTACACCTCGTACACGCGCGGCTCCGCTCCGTACACCTCGTACACGCGCGGCTCCGCTCCGTACACCTCGTACACGCGCGGCTCCGCTCCGTACACCTCGTACACGCGCGACTCCGCTCCGTACACCTCGCACACGCGTGGCTCTGCTCCGTACACCTCGCACACGCGTGGCTCTGCTCCGTACACCTCGTACACGCGCGGCTCTGCTCCGTACACCTCGTACACACGCGGCTCCGCTCCGTACTCCTCGTACACACGCGGCTCCGCTCCGTACTCCTCGTACACACGCGGCTCCGCTCCGTACGCCTCGTACACACGCGGCTCCGCTCCGTATACCTCGTACACACGGCTCTGCTCCGTACGCCTCGTACACGCGTGGCTCCGCTCCGTACACCTCGTACACACGTGGCTTTGCTCCGTACACCTCGTACACACGCGGCTCTGCTCCGTACACCTCGTACACACGCGGCTCTGCTCCGTACACCTCGTACACACACGGCTCTGCTCCGTACACCTCGTACACACGGCTTTGCTCCGTACACCTCGTACACACATGGCTCCGCTCCGTACACCTCGTACACACACGGCTCTGCTACATCCACACTGTAAACCCCTCCTGACCCCACACATAAACTTCAGCTCATCCAGCACCATGACAACCAGCACAGCAGAGTCCTGCATCCACTGAGGCCCCTGATCATGTGACCCCTGACTCCTCCCCTCCTGTGACCTCATCACAGCTCCTGTGCGCACAGAGCAGCCATATATGTGGTGGCGGCTCTGCAGGTGGAGGTATGTGGAGACCCCATTACTGGGCGCAGGGGGCATTAACCCCTTCAGCACCGAGACTCTTTTGGGGTCTTGTGTTGCCCCTTTATAAGAATCATAAGGTTTTTGTTCTGTTTCCTGTAATAGATACATACGACCCAACTATGGAGACAGGAAGGGAGGAAACCAGGGGAGGAGTCCTGAGGAGATAATTTGCATATTCCCACTGCATTTTGGGGTAAGTGAAGAGTCTCTGCGAGCTCAAAGAACACTGGATTTTGGTTGTTGGAGCTGAAAAGAGGACATCAGTAAACCAGGGGAGGAGTCCTGAGGAGATAATTTGCATATTCCCACTGCATTTTGGGGTAAGTGAAGAGTCTCCGCGAGCTCAAAGAACACTGGATTTTGGCTGTTGGAGCTGGAAAGAGGACATCAGTAAACCGCGCGCCTGCCGGCGCACGCATATTGAAGCTTTTTTCACTGTTTTCAGAACATTAACAGTAAGAACATGGAAGAGTCCAGGAGCCATTTGGTGAGCTGCATATCCTGCTACATGTTCACAGACTTGCCAGTGGAAAAGCCAAACTTCACATGCCAGAAATGCAAGCTTGTGTCCCTGTTGGAGGAAAAGTTGCAAAATCTAGAAGAGCGGTTAACTACCTTGAAAATCATTAAGGAAGGTGAAGAGTTCTTAGACAGAGCAGAATTATCTCTTCATGATTCAGAAAGAGAAGAAATTCGAACTGCACCTGAGGAAACAGAGGAATGGAAGCATGTGACCCACAGAAGCAGGAGGATCGAGAGGCAGTCAGCACCCATACTACTCAGGAACCAGTACCAGGCTCTCACGCAGGAGAACCATGAAGAAATACAGCAAAATAAGACTTTGCCAGCAATGAATAACCTTGTAAGCCCTCAGAATCCTCCTGGATGGAGAAAGAAGAATGTTGTGAAGAAAAAACGGAGAGTGGTGGTCATGGGGGATTCCCTGTTAAGAGGAACAGAGGCCGCTATCTGCAGACCAGACATAACCTCAAGAGAAATGTGCTGTCTTCCAGGAGCAAAAATTAAAGATGTGTCTGACAGGATATCAAGACTCTTCAGACCTACAGATCACTACCCATTCCTGCTAATACATGTGGGGACAAATGACACCGCAAGAAAGGACCTGGAAACCATCTGCAGTGACTTTGAAGACTTAGGCAAGAAAGTGAAAGAATTGGGAGCGCAGGTGGTCTTCTCATCCATCCTCCCAGTGGATGGCCATGGAACAATGAGGTGGAATAAGATTCTACAGGTGAACAACTGGCTACGTCGATGGTGCCGTCAACAAGGATTTGGATTTCTGGATCACGGAATGAATTACCTATACGATGGACTACTTGCTAGAGATGGGGTGCACCTTACGAAGACTGGAAAACATGTATTTGGAAGTCGCCTTGCTACACTCATCAGAAGAGCTTTAAACTAGAACAATGTGGGAAGGGAAGCAAAAGGCCAGAAAAAGCCATACAGCTGACAAATACTATTGAGATCTCTGCTACTGGAAGTGGAAAAGAAGAACAAAGACAAAAAAATCTAAATAATAAAAATATGGGAGGAAGAGAAACCAATCACAAACTAAAATGTTTTTATACAAATGCACAAAGCATGGGCAACAAACAAGGAGAATTGGAACTACTAATGCAGGAAAAGGAATATGATGTCATTGGAATCACTGAAACTTGGTGGGACGATACACATGATTGGAATAAAAGGCTAAAAGGATACAACTTATTTGCAAGAAACAGAATTGATAAACGAGGAGGAGGTGTCGCATTGTATGTTAGAAAAGCGTATATCTGCACAGAGATTGAAGCTTCAGAGACTGGGAGTTCTGTGGAAACTGTTTGGGTAAGAATACAAGGAGAGAACAACGGAAAGGACACCATTGTAGGCATTTACTACAGGCCACCTGGGCAAGCTGAAGATATGGATGAACTCTTTATGTATCAAATGACCAAGTTCTCCAAAAAATATGACGTAGTGGTCATGGGAGATTTCAACTATCCAGACATTTGTTGGGAATCTCTCTCAAGTAAAACTAACAGGTCAAGCAAATTCTTATCCTCTATTGCTGACAACTTTATCTTCCAAAAGGTAGGGGAGAAAACAAGGGGATCAGCTACTTTGGATCTAATCCTTATAAACAGGGAGGAAATGGTTGAGGAGGTAAAGGTGGCTGGGACCCTAGGAGGCAGCGATCATGCTATTATAGAATTTTGGATAACTAGAGGAGGAAGACATGTGAAGACTCAAACTTCAAGGTTAGATTTTAGAAAGGCAGATTTTAAGAGACTCAGAAAAAGAATAGGAGGGATCCAATGGCTGGATGTCCTTAAGGACAAAAATGTCCAGGAAGGATGGGAAATTTTTAAAAATGAGATTCTCAAAGCACAATCGTTAACAATCCCGAAAAGTAGGAAGAATGGGAAGCATTTAAGGAAACCAGGATGGATGAACACAGAACTTAAACACATGCTAAAAAGCAAGAAAGAAATGTTTATTAAATGGAAAGAGGGAGGCATATCTAAAGAAGATTATAATGCAGTCTGCAGATCCTGTAGGGCACGTATCAGGTTAGCTAAAGCTGACAATGAATTAAGGCTTGCAAGAGATGTCAAAAGCAATAAAAAAGGATTTTGGGGGTATGTCAAAAGTAAAAGAAAAGTCAAAGATGCTATAGGATTTTTACAGGATGAAAATGGAGAAATGGTAAGAGAGGATGTTGAGAAGGCCGAACTTTTTAATTCCTATTTTGCATCTGTTTTCTCTCAGAAAGAAAATGTAACATCAACTGATCTTCACTGTCCTTTTAAAGGAATAGAAGAATCCAAGTTATCTGTAAACAGAAAGATTGTGAAGGAATATTTAGCTAACATAAATGAGTTCAAGTCTCCAGGTCCAGATGAATTACACCCCAGAGTACTGAAGGAGATCGTAGAAGAAATTTTAGAACCACTCTCCATAATCTTTGAAAATTCTTGGAGAACAGGAGAAGTCCCAGAAGACTGGAGAAGAGCAAATGTTGTTCCTATCTTCAAAAAGGGGAAGAAGGTGGACCCAGGGAACTATAGGCCGGTGAGTCTGACTTCTATACCAGGAAAGATCTTTGAACAAATTATTAAACAACATGTATGTAAGTACCTGGATAAGAATGAAGTGATTAACCAGAGTCAGCATGGGTTTGTAACTAACAAGTCATGTCAGACTAACTTAATTTCCTTCTATGACAGAATCACTGACTGGGTGGATCAGGGAAATGCTGTAGATATAGTATATCTTGACTTCAGCAAAGCATTTGACAAAGTATCTCACACCATCCTTATTGAAAAAATGACCAAGTATGCAATGGACCAGGCAACTGTTAGGTGGATTCATAACTGGCTTAGTGATCGGACTCAAAGGGTGGTTGTAAATGGCTTCACATCCAGCTGGATGAATGTCTCAAGTGGGGTACCACAGGGCTCTGTCCTGGGACCTGTATTGTTCAACATCTTCATCAATGATTTAGATGAAGGAATTGAGGGTAAACTGATTAAATTTGCTGATGACACAAAGCTAGGAGGGATAGCTAATACTAGAGAAGAGAGAGAGAGGATTCAAAAAGACCTAAATAAACTGGAGCAGTGGGCAGCAACCAACAGAATGTTTTTTAACAGGGAAAAATGCAAAGTACTACATCTGGGCAATAAAAATGAAAAAAGCATATACAGAATAGGAGGAATAGAGCTAAGCAACAGTACATGTGAAAAAGACTTAGGTATACTAATAGATCATAGACTGAACATGAGTCAACAGTGTGATGCAGCAGCAAAAAAGGCAAATACAATTCTGGGATGTATTAACAAGCATACAGTCTAGATCACGTGAAGTCATTATCGGTCTTTACTCCTCTTTGGTCAGACCTCATCTGGAATACTGTGTACAGTTTTGGGCACCACATTTTAAAAAAGACATCGACAAACTGGAGCAAGTTCAGAGAAGAGCGACCAGAATGGTGACTGGTCTGCAAACCATGTCCTATGAGGAACGGTTGCAGGATTTGGGAATGTTTAGCTTGCAAAAAAGAAGACTGAGAGGAGACTTAATAGCTGTCTACAAATATGTCAAGGGCTGTCACATTGTAGAAGGATCATCTTTATTCTCATTTTCACAAGGAAAGACTAGAAGCAATGGGATGAAACTAAATGGGAGGAGACACAGATTAGATATTAGAAAAAACTTTTTGACAGTTAGGGTGATTAATGAGTGGAACAGGCTGCCACGAGAGGTGGTGAGTTCCCCTTCAATGGACGTCTTCAAACAGAGGCTGGACAGACATCTGTCTGAGATGATTTAGTGAATCCTGCTTTGAGCAGGGGGTTGGACCAGATGACCCAGGAGGTCCCTTCCAACTCTACCATTCTATGATTCTATGAATCTATGAAACGTATTGTTCTCATAGTACAGGACCCCTTTACTGGCCCCACAGTGTAATGCCCCCATTATGCCCCTTATGCAGGATGTATGATACCCCCACACAGTGTAATGCCCCCATTATGCCCCTTAAGCAGTATGTATGATGCCCCCACACAGTGTAATGCCCCCATTATGCCCCTTATACAGGATGTATGATGCCCCCACAGTGTAATGCCCCCATTATACCCCTTATGCAGGATGTATGATGCCCCCACAGTGTAATGCCCCCATTATGTCCCTTATGCAGGATGTATGATGCCCCCACAGTGTAATGCCCCCATTATACCCCTTATGCAGTATGTATGATGCCCCCACACAGTGTAATGCCCCCATTATGCCCCTTATGCAGTATGTATGATGCCCCCACACAGTGTAATGCCCCCATTATGCCCCTTATGCAGGATGTATGATGCCCCCACACAGTGTAATGCCCCCATTATGCCCCTTATGCAGGATGTATGATGCCCCCCACACAGTGTAATGCCCCCATTATGCCCCTTATGCAGTATGTACGATGCCCCCACAGTGTAATGCCCCCACTATGCCCCTTATGCAGTATGTACGATGCCCCCACCGTGTAATGCCCCCATTATGCCCCTTATGCAGTATGTATGATGCCCCCACAGTGTAATGCCCCCATTATGCCCCTTATGCAGGATGTATGATGCCCCCACACAATGTATTGTCCCCATTATGCCCCTTATGCAGGATGTATGATGCCCCCACACAATGTATTGTCCCCATTATGCCCCTTATGCAGTATGTATGATGCCCCCCCACAGTATAATGTTCCCCCAGTACCGCTTGAGGTCCTGCAGTTGGAATAATTCCTCTGGAAAATGTTTTTCCCTTTGCCTGCTCCCCTCCAGGTATACCCTCGAGGATGTATACTTGCATGTAGGGGAGCAGGCCTTACTAGATATCAAGGCTTTGTACAGTAATATATCGCATGACGATGGTATCAGAGGAGTAATACGTTTCTTGAAATTGAGATCAATAGAGTGTAGCAGACATATTGACTTCATGGAGGATCTTCTAAAATTCACTCTTACTCATAACTTCTTTCTTTTTGACAGGAAGTACTTCCACCAGCTCAGGGGTTACTGCGATGGGAAGCATTTGTGCCCCCTTATATGCTAACTTATCTCTTGACTGGTGGGAGGAATCTACAATATTCAGGGATAATCATAAGCGGTGGCAGCCATATATTGGGGTATGGTACTAATATATTGACTACATTTTTATCATCTGGTCAGGGACAAGTGAACAATCTTTTGAATTTGTCGGGGAACTCAACATCAATAGAGTGGGCCTTAGATTTACATCTGAATTTATTATAATAATAATTTTTATTTTTATAGCGACAACATATTCCACAGCACTTTACAATTTAGGGGGGACTTATACAGACAATACAGACTTTCCAGAATAAGCATAACTCAGATATTAAAAGGAGTGAGGGCCTTGCTCAGAAGCTTACAGTCTATGAGGAAATAGGGGGGACACAAAAGGTAAAATGTACATATATTGTATAATACCACCTTAATATACTAAATAGGGTAAGTACATAACACTACATGAACTGATTGCCAGCCATTATGTGTACAGTACAGACAGAGGCTATTCAGTGCATGGATGGTATGAGCATGATTTTGAAGAAAATTTTAATATGGGCCAAACTGGGACAGTTAGATAAGTGCGTTGAGGTGATGGGCCAATCTAAAGAAATGGGTTTTTACGGCACGCTTAAAACTGTGGGTATTGGGAATTAATCAAATTGTCCTGGGTAGTGCATTCCAAAGAATTGGTGCAGCATGCGAGAAATCTTGGAGACGGGAGTGGGAGGTTCGGATTACGGAGGATTTTAGTTTTAAGTCATTAGCAGAACAGAGGGCATGGGTAGGGTGGTAGACTGAGAGGAGGGAGGTGATGTAGGGTGGTGCTGAATCATCAAGAGCTTTGTGGGTAAGAGCGATAAGTTTATATTGAACTCTGTATTGGATGGGCAATCAGTGCAATGACTGGCACAGGGAAGAGGCATCGTTGTGTCGTTTGGAAAGGAATATGACCCTGACTGCTGCGTTCAGGACGGATTGGAGAGAGGAAAGTTTAGAAAGAGGGAGATCGATAAGTAAAGAGTTGCAATAGTCCAGACGAGAATGAATAAGAGCTACGTAAGAGTTTTTACAGAGTCAAAGGTAAGAAAATTTCTGATTCTAGAGATGTTCTTGAGGTGTAGATGACACGAGCGAGCGAGTGATTTGATGTGAGGAGTGAAGGAAAGATCTGAATCAAGTATGACCCCAAGACAGCGGGCATGTTGCTGGCGAGTAATGATGGAGCCACAAACGGAAAAGGCAATATCGGGCATAGGTAGGTTAGTGGACGGAGGAAATAGGAGTAGTTTAGTTTTTGACAGATTCAATTTTAGATAGAGGGAGGACATAGTGTTAGAGACAGCGGAAAGACAATCACTGGTATTTTGTAATAATGCAGGGGTGATGTCCGGAGAAGAGGTGTATAATTGGGTGTTATCAGCATAGAGATGATACTGAATCTGCTGATTGTTTGTCCAATAGGAGCGGTATAAAAGTAGAAAAGAAGGGCGTCTAGGACTGATCCTTGAGGAACCCCGACAATAAGGGGGAGGGGAGAAGAAGAGGAGCCAACAAAAGACACAGTGAAGGCGCGGTCAGAGAGGTAGATCCACAGTGTCGAATGCTGCAGAGAGATCCAGGAGAATCGGCAGGGAGTAGTGACCATTAGATTTGGCTGTTAGTAGATCATTAGAAACTTTAGTGAGTGCAGTTTCAGTAGAATGTAAAAAGCGGAAACCAGATTGTAAAGGGTCCAGAAGGGAGTTATCTGAGAGATAGCGGATTAGACAGGAGTGGACCAGTCGTTCCAGGAGTTTAGAGATAAAGGGAAGATTGGAAACAGGTCTGTAGTTAGCAGCACAGTTATGGTCGAGGGATGTTTTTTTAAGTAATGGATGTATGTTGGAGTGTTTAAAAAAGGAGGGAAAAATACAAGATGAGAGGTAGAGGTTGAATATTTTAGTTAGGTGAGTGGTGACAGCTGGAGAAAGGGACTGAAGGAGATGTGAAGGAACAGGGTCACTGGTGCAGGTGGTAGAGCGAGAGGAAGCAAGGAGCCTTGTCACTTCTTCTTCCGTGACTGGTTCGAAGTCAGAAAATGAGCAAGATACAGTGTGGGAGGGAGGAGCATGCATAACATTTGGGGATTGAGAGAAAATTTCCTGTCGGATATGGTCAATTTTTTCTTTGAAATAATTGGCCAGATCGTCAGTGCTGAGGAGGTTGGTGGTTGGGGCCTGTGCTGTTCGATTAAGGAGAGAGTGAAAGTGTCAAACAGGTGTTTAGGATTATTGGGCCATGAGATGATGAGGTTGTTAAAGTAGGTTTGTTTGGAGAGGTGAAGGGTGGAGTTATAGGTTTTAAGCATAAATTTATAATGGAGGAAATCTTCGGCCAGATTAGATTTTGTCCACAGCCGTTTGGCACACCTGGAGCCCCGCAGGAGAAAATGTGTTTGCAGCGTGTTCCAGGGTTGTCGCCGTCTGTGCCGAGTTGTTCTCTGTGTAGGAGGTGCGACTTCATCCAGGGCGCATTGCAATGTTTCGTTATAATGCTTCAGTGCAGAGTCAGGGCATGAGAGGGAGGAGATTGGGGCCAATGATGATTGCAACTTTTTCATAAATTTCTGGGAGTTAATGGCATGTATATTTCTATAAGTGTGGAAAGTGGGGGTGTCTTGAGCAGGGTGATAGTTCTTGACAGAGAATGAAAGAAGGTTGTGATCAGAGAGCGGAAGAGGAGAGTTAGTAAAGTCATGTATTGAACAGAGCCGGGCGAAGATCAGGTCAAAGAGTATTTCCATCTTCATGTGTAGGAGAATTAGTAAGCTGTGAAAGGCAGAAGGAGGAAGTTAGCGATAAAAGATGAGCGGCAGATGAGGAGAGGGAATCGCCTATTGGGATGTTAAAGTCTCCCATGATGAGGGTGGGGATGTCATAGGATAGAAAGTTTGGAAGCCAAGTGGCAAAGTGATCCACAAACTGACGGGAGGGGCACGGAGGTCGATACACAACCGCCACTTGCAGGGAGAAGGGCCGATAGAGTCTGACTGTGTGGGCCTCAAAAGAAGGGATGAAAAGTGAGGGTACTGAGGATATAACCTGAAAAGTACATTTTGTTTAAACACCAATTATTACCAGTTGCCTTTCCTGTATGTACTGATCAAGAAGTATTGTAATGGGACCCTAGGGACACTCATCTACCATAAGCCTTCAAGCACTAATAAACTATTGAAGTGGGATAACCACCACCCCCATCCCCATAAAAAGAGGAAAACCCAAGGGCCAATTTTTATGGTTGAGAAGGTACTGCTCGAATATCACAGATTTTAATATACAGGCAATAGACCTGAACACCAGATTAAGGGATAAAGGGTACTCGTGGTACATTTTGGATTCCGCATCATCGTTTGCAGAAAAATGGTCTTATCCATCAGCTTATCTTTTTCTCATTCAGATCTCTAAAATACCGGATCCTCTCAGTGAAGATCGTCTATATAAGAAAATTTTCCTGATTTATCCAGGAAAATGATGGACAAGATGGCGGAGAGGATATTACACCTCACCCTAGAGATCCTCTTCCGGATTACTGGAGAGGTGAGAGATTCTGATGACGTCACATTACATTATTCTTATCTATGGGAATAACAGATGAACAGAACTGGAAAGGTGAGGACTCTGGAAATGTCTGTATTGAGATTTATTAATGTGTCTCTCCATAACCAGGATTACACAGTAGTGAAGAAGACCTCTAGTGAGCGCTGTCAGGACCCAGTGTCTGAGGGATGGAGAAGACCCCTGAGCCCAATCACAGGGCCTCCACCTCACCCCCTGATACATGAGGACATCAATGATCAGAAGATCCTAGAACTCGCCTACAAGATGATTGAGCTGCTGACTGGAGAGGTGACACTGCTGGGACATTATACAGTAACGCTATGAAGGGATCGGGGGATGACGGTATCATTGTATGTGTCAGGTTCCTATAAGGTGTCAGGATGTCGCTGTCTATTTCTCCATGGAGGAGTGGGAGTATTTAGAAGGACACAAAGATCTGTACAATGACGTCATGATGGAGGTTCCCCAGCCCCTCACATCACCAGGTAATAGACAGGACTAAATACACACGGCCTATAATTATCTGTATGTAAAGAATGAATTCAGTCCCTGTATGTGTTTCCTCCAGTTCTATCCAGTAAGAGGACAACACCAGAGAGATGTCCTCGTCCTCTTCTTCCACAGGACTGTAAACAAGAAGATCCCAATGTTCCTCAGGATCATCAGGTAGATGGAGAGAAGGTGTCATGAGATCTCCCCTATGATATGTAGACGGCTGTAAAGGTCATGTCTTCAGTTTTGTTTTATCCACGATTATTATGTTTTATATTAGTGTGGAGATGGCAGGATTAGAGCCGATCAAACTTGTGACTTCTCCATCTGTCTTTGACTTTTATAATATTTGTTTCAGGGTGAAGATCTGACCCATATTAATACTACAGAAACATATGTGAGGGATGATGAGCGGTGTAAAGAGGAGATTCCTACATATGACTACCCAGGTGAGTAACCACTGAATACAGAGAAGTCACAGATTCTTCTCAGTCCCTGTCTGTTGCTGCTTTATCGCTGGTGTAGTCCGGCCGTATCATAATCGTGTGATCACCATTTTGGCTCTAGACCACAACATTCTCCTCCGTCCGAAAATATACAAATTACTTTGTGTAATTGGGAAAGCCCCTTTCTATAGAACTTACAACCTGGAGGATCCACCTACCCCCTGGGATTAGGTGAAGCTGACCGTTACCTGCCCAGGTGTGTAAACTATAAAGCCAAATGACAGCGTATGTAGAATGTGCTGACAAGTTAAAAAATGACTTGAAGAAAAATATGATGGGCCTCTAAGAGAAAGTGGAGGGTAATGATGCTGTTGGCTTCGTAGAACCCCGATATCTTATTGGATGAATCCACCTTCTCTCCCTTCTGTGCTGCTGAATGTGCTCATATGGTCCCTACAAGACCAGGTCCAGTCTTTCTGGCCAAACTTCGCTTTTTTGATCGATAACATTAAATGTGCAGTGAGGGACAAGTGTGAATTTCTGTACAATAACAACAGAGTTTCCCTTTATCCTGACTGTTCAATTTCTTTTAAAACCAACTAACTTCAAACAGGATTGTGATAAAGTACATATAAAAAACATTACACCTGTGCCATGATATATCTCTAAGCTGTGCGTGGCTGATGGCTGTAATATACATTTATTCACGCCTGCAGGAGATGTGTTGGCATGGCTCCAGCCCTGGTTTCATGGATTCACTCCGCGTCATAAATAGTATTGAGCGAATTTGTTCGGCATTTCAAATTCCGGTTCGTGTTCGGGGTTCCGGCTTGTTCGCGCCAAATGGTCAACCATAAATGAGTGCAACTCCAGTTTAGTGTTGGATTTCTCCCTTCATACATTCAGTTTGATCATTTCAGTAGGTGTGTTATTGTCTGTAGTCACAGTTTTTTACTTCAGTAATCCTCTGATTTAACCACTTCCCGCAGCCAGTATTATGTTTCTAATCAGGCCC
Source organism: Phyllobates terribilis (assembly GCF_046119375.1). NCBI lineage: Eukaryota > Metazoa > Chordata > Amphibia > Anura > Dendrobatidae > Phyllobates > Phyllobates terribilis. The sequence goes on from NW_027362900.1 coordinate 2,938,879, forward strand.
CATTTTTCAAATCTGATGTGTGTCACTTTATGTGGTGATAATTTTGGAATTCTTCACAAAGGATAATAGGAAACAAATGGACCTTACAAATTATTTTCCAACTTCTTTTGAATCTGACAATACACTATATATGGTTGTACCCTACTGTCTGGGCACATGGGAGGTTAAGAAGGGAAGGAGCGACATTAAGCTATTGGGAATGCTCAAAAGATAGCTACCATGAACAGGCTTATCACTATCTACCCTGTTTACAGATTTCACAAATTACTTTGATCATCACCCTTTAACCCCTCTACATAGATCTGCACCTATACAGAGACCCCTAGGCTTGGGCCACGGTGTTACCTGCTATTCGGTGGAGTGAGATGGAAAGAAGAATAGTCAGGTAGCCGGGTCAGAACCTAGAGGATAGAGAAAATACAAAATCAGAAGACACAAGAGTAGTCAGTAAACGGGCCGAGGTCACAACAGGAAGCAAATACACAAGCTGGGAGCTGAGCGCAGAGGACTGAACCAGAGGAGAACAAGGCTGTATCTGGCAGCTTCCGGCAATATGCTTCCAGCTTTAGTAGGGTGTGGTGCTTTCCAAATTGCTGAAGCAGGGAGCAGAATAATCCATCTAGACAGAACACACACCCATACTGTCAGACTCGATGGTACTACAGGTACCAGCAACCCTAAACTTAGTGGCTGGACAGAGCCTGCGCCTTTTACTCCATATTTGGGAGGCAGAATGAACAAACAGTTGAACACCACGCTCCACTGCTTCATCCTATGAGATTTTCTATTAGATGGTCATTGTTGTGGTGAATAAGTGATTTTTTTTATATAACTTGCCTTTTTTATGGACAGTTTAAGTAGAAATGTTCAAAAATATAAAATTCAAGGATTTTTTATTAAAAAATAATAATTGGTTTTATTCTTGGCAGATGTCTGTACCAGGAGATCAGAGGGACAGCTGACATCTTCAATTTTCAAATCAGATAATTTTCAGATCCCACAGGATACAATTGAAGAGAATGCCATTTCTCCAGATTTACCATCATCCCTTCACAGCAAAGATCTGCCATCTGATCCTTTGAAACAGGTCCTGTCTTCTGATTCATTACCGACTACTAAGGAAAATCAAAGTCACAAAATAACCATTAAAAAACAAACTGCTCCTAAAGCAAAGAAGCCATTTTCACATTCAGAATATAGAAATAGTTTTCCTCTCAAAAAGTCTTTTCTTAAACATCAAAAAATTCACACAGCGAAGAATAGATTTTCTTGCTCCAAGTGTGGGAGATGTTTTAATCAGAAATCAAGTCCAGATAACTCACACAGGAGAGAAGCCATTTTCCTGTTCAGAATGTGGAAAATGTTTTACAGAGAAATCAACTCTTATCAGACATCACAGAACTCACACAGGAGAGAAGCCATTTTCCTGTTCAGAATGTGGAAAATGTTTTACAGAGAAATCAACTCTTATCAGCCATCAGAGAACTCACACAGGAGAGAAGCCATTTTCCTGTTCAGAATGTGGAAAATGTTTTACAGAGAAATCAACTCTTATCAGACATCACAGAACTCACACAGGAGAGAAGCCATTTTCCTGTTCAGAATGTGGAAAATGTTTTACAGAGAAATCAACTCTTATCAGCCATCAGAGAACTCACACAGGAGAGAAGCCATTTTCATGTTCAGAATGTGGAAAATGTTTTAACCAGAAATCTAGTTTTCTTAAGCACAAGAGAACCCACACAGTGGAGAAGCCTTTTTCATGTTCAGAATGTGGGAAATGTTTTGCAAATAAATCATATCTTTTCAAACATCAGAGAACTCACACAGGAGAGAAGCCATTTTCATGTTCAGAATGTGGGAAATGTTTTACAGAGAAATCAACTCTTACCAAACATCTAAGAACTCACACAGGGGAGAAGCCTTTTCCATGTTCAGAATATGGAAAATGTTTTAACCAGAATTCTGATTTTGATGAGCACCAGAGAACCCACACAGGGGCGAAGCCTTTTTCATTTTCAGATTGTGGGAAATGTTTTAACCAGAAAGCGCATTTTGATAACCACCGAAGAACCCACACTGGGGAGAATGCCGCAACTACACCCAACTAGTCTCTGTACAGACAAGAAAGGCCCTAGCTGCACAACTAAAAACACCACCACAGACCTAACTCCCTAATAAGTCGTTGAGGAGTTTGTCATACCTCCTGAGGAACCAGAGGGGAGGCTGCAACACACTGTCAACAAGGGGAAAGGAAAGTATGAAGTAATATACAAAAAACCTGAATGAGAAACAAAAACACATTCATATAGGGCAAAGAAGGCAAGCTAAGGAGAACCAAAAATAAAAGGAAGGAGTATAATCTCCTAGAAACCTAACATTGCTAGAATGAAAAGGTACTGGGAGGGAAAGCAAACTGACCGGAAGGATAGTTTCACCTTTGTGGTGAAACTTATAAAATTCATCCTCACCAACTGTAAATGTAAAACCTGTCCATTTATAAAGACCACGGTCAAGATAAAGATTCCCAACTCACATCAGGACCACAAGATCCCAGGTACTTTCAGCTGCATCATAACTAATGTAGTGTACTTAATTAAATGTACCAAATGTCCAACTGGGGATCTGTATGTAGGGGAGACCAGGCAAAAACTTGGATGAATTCTCATCGCCACACTAAAAAAGAATAGATCTACTTGTGGCCACACATTTTTGCGGCCACAACTGCTTATCCCCTTCCGAAACTGATAGTTCTGCTTCACATCACTTGTCTTATCTATTGCATTATTCCTGTGCCCTATTATGTATAAATATTTGACTCTTCAGATTTTGTGTTATTCTTTGTCTGATGAAGAGACCTGAGTAGTCTCGAAAGCTTACTGACTAATGGCTAACTGAAAAGATGGTATCAACCACTAAGGACTCTCAAATTTTAATATTTTTCTCCATACAGCAATTTTAAGATCTCTCCACAAGTGTTCAATGGGATTTAAATCCAGACTCATTGCTGGTCAGAACTGTCCAGCACTTTGTTTCCATCCATTTTCTGGGTGCTTCTTGAAGTATGTTTGGGGTCATTGTCCTGCTGGATGACCCATGACCTAGGACTCAAACCCAGCTTTCTGACACTAGGCACTACATTGTGACCCAAAATCCTTTGCTAATCTTCAGATTTCATGATGCCTTGCACACAGTCAGAGGCAGCAAAACACCTTTGAACCTCCACCATATTTGACTGTATGGGTTGTAAATTTATTGATTATGCAGTTCTTTTCTCCTTTTTCTGTTTTCTTCATGCTTAGTGTGGCCCACATATGCACACAATGCAAAGATTGAATCCATTTCTCCCATTTTTATCTGGTTTTAGTTGTGATTTTCATATTGCCCACACCTGTTACTTGCCTCAATTGTGTTTGAACAAGCTTCACATGCTTGAAACAAAGTTGTTTACCCAAAATTTTGGCAAGGTGACAACAATTTTGTCCGGCCTATTTTGTGTGAAATTATGTTCAATTTGCCTTTTTTTCTCTGTTTTCTTGTGTTGTTCCAATACATGCAAAGGAAATAAACGTGTATAGCAAAAAGTGTAATTTCAATAATTTTCTGGGAGAATTACTTCATTTTCTGGAACAATTTCAAGGGAGCCAGCACCTTGACCATGACTTGTTTTTGTTGCCTTTTTAATATGTTGCAGCATATCATCCTCTACGTCTTCAGCTATATTAGGAGGCTTGTAGCAAAGTCCAATTAGCAGCTTTGCATTATTACCATTTCCATGTACAGTACAGACCAAAAGTTTGGACACACCTTCTCATTTAAAGATTTTTCTGTATTTTCATAACTATGAAAATTGTACATTCACACTGAAGGCATCAAAACTATGAATTAACACATGTGGAATTATATACTTAACAAAAAAGTGTGAAGCAACTGAAAATATGTCCTATATTCTAGGTTCTTCACAGTAGCCACCTTTTGCTTTGATGACTGCTTTGCACACTCTTGGCATTCTCTTGATGAGCTTCATGAGGTAGTCACCGGAAATGGTCTTCCCACAATCTTGAAGGAGTTCCCAGAGATGCTTAGCACTTGTTGGCCCTTTTGCCTTCACTCTGCGGTCCAGCTCACCCCAAACCATCTCGATTGGGTTCAGGTCTGGTGACTGTGGAGGCCAGGTCATCTGGCGTAGCACCCCATCACTCTCCTTCTCGATCAAATAGCCCTTACACAGCCTGGAGGTGTGTTTGGGGTCATTGTCCTGTTGAAAAATAAATGATGGTCCAACTAAACGCAAACCGGATGGAATAGCATGCCGCTGTAAGATGCTGCGGTAGCCATGCTGGTTCAGTATGCCTTCAATTTTGAATAAATCCCCAACAGTGTCACCAGCAAATCACCCCCACACCATCACACCTCCTCCTCCATGATTCACAGTGGGAACCAGGCATGTAGAGTCCATCCGTTCACCTTTTCTGCGTCGCACAAAGACACGGTGTTTGGAACCAAAGATCTCAAATTTCTACTCATCAGACCAAAGCCCAGATTTCCACTGGTCTAATGTCCATTCCTTGTGTTCTTTAGCCCAAACAAGTCTCTTCTGCTTGTTGCCTGTCCTTAGCAGTGGTTTCCTAGCAGCTATTTTCCCATGAAGGTCTGCTGCACAAAGTCTCCTCTTAACAGTTGTTGAAGAGATGTGTCTGCTGCTAGAACTCTGTGTGGCATTGACCTGGTCTCTAATCTGAGCTGCTGTTAACCTGCGATTTCTGAGGCTGGTGACTCGGATAAACTTATCCTCAGAAGCAGAGGTGACTCTTGGTCTTCCTTTCCTGGGGCGGTCCTCATGTGAGCCAGTTTCTTTGTAGCGCTTGATGGTTTTTGCAACTGCACTTGGGGACACTTTCAAGGTTTTCCCAATTTTTCGGACTGACTGACCTTCATTTCTTAAAGTAATGATGGCCACTCATTTTTCTTTACTTAGCTGCTTTTTTCTTGCCATAATACAAATTCTAACAGTCTATTCAGTAGGACTATCAGCTGTGTATCCACCAGACTTCTGCACAACACAACAGATTGTCCCAAACCCATTTATAAGGCAAGAAATCCCACTTATTAAACCTGACAGGGCACACCTGTGAAGTGAAGACCATTTCCGGTGACTACCTCTTGAAGCTCATCAAGAGAATGCCAAGAGTGTGCAAAGCAGTCATCAAAAGAAAAGGTGGCTACTTTGAAGAACCTAGACTATAAGACATATTTTCAGTTGTTTCACACTTTTTTGTTAAGTATATAATTCCACATGTGGTAATTCATAGTTTTGATGCCTTCAGTGTAAATGTACAATTTTCATAGTCATGAAAATACAGAAAAATCTTTAAATGAGAAAGTGTGTCCAAACTTTTGGTCTGTACTGTACATTACCCATACTGATTTTACATCAGGGATGTAAAACTCAAAACATGCAGAGGGCCAAAATGAAAAACTTTGACAAAGTCGTGGGCCAACCAGTGTCCAGTATAATGGGCCCCACATAGTCCTCCATACAGTATAATGGGCCCCACATAGTCCTCCATACAGTATAATGGGCCCCACATAGTCCTCCATACAGAATAATGGGCCCCACAAAGTCTTCCATACATAAGAAACGAGGAAAAATCTTCAAGTCCGAGTCCCATATAATACTGAAAAAAATTACAAAATGTTATTAACTGTAATTTATACAGGAAAAAAATATGAATTGCAGAAACAGACAGTTAATAGTAAAACAATGGAGGAGCACTAATGAGGAGCATGAGACAGATTAACATGATTATTTTCTGATGTAAATACATAATTGGGCTGCCAAAAAAATAAGAATATATTGTTAAAATGCAGTGAAGCATTCAATAAAAGTGCAGGTGCTTATGAGGTAGGTCAGAAGTAGTTGCTATATAAGAGGTTAGTCATACTGCTGTCTATATATAGGTACTAATCTAGATAGCTCATACCGGGGGTAGCAGATCTTTATAAGTGGTATCATTGCCCTGACCCCTTAGGCTACAAAGTAAAAGTATATCCTAATGACGCGCCCCCTGGGCCAGTGTTGTTTGGGGGATACCCGGAGCCGGATCAGATGGGGGTTGTAGTCTCCGAGTGGCAGTGACCCGGTCCGTGCCCAGGGTGTCAAGCTCAGTGTGTGGCAGTCCTACAGATGTTACTAGATGTTCTTTTATGTCGACTACGCCACCCGTTGATTTGCGGTCACTACGGCCGCCGCTGCAGCAGGGTCCGCTGAGGCTGGTGGTGTGTGTGCAGCTCAGGTAGTATAACCCCCAACGGGAGGGGTATAGCCTCAGGGGGTCAGTTGCAGAGGATGGTGGTTGTGGAGGTGCAGTGAGGATGGTAATGAAACTCAGAGTCGGGCTGTGCAGTTCAGGGTTTTTACTTACTGCTTTTGTGTTGATCACTCCGGCCTTGAGTGACCACCCGAGCCGTGCTGCGTCCACCAGGTCCTGGACTCGGCCAACTCCCAAGTAATTCTGGAGCGTGATCCTGAGCTCCCTTTCTGACGTTCCTTCTCTCTGGCCTTCCCCACCAGGGATCCACCTAAGTCCGGCTCCCTCGGGCCTCTTATTGGTAAACCCTTGTCTCTGGGTTCCCTGACCCTATTCTTGGTTTGCCTTCCGGGTGGATTTAGTGGGTGGTCGTGGCAGATCCTGCCCACGACCTCCGGTCTCTGGCTAAGGATTAGTGCCCTCCACCAGCTTGGGATCCGGTACCCTTGTGCCAACTCTTCACCCTCTGGTCTAATTTTGGGTTCTTGGAGTTCCCTCTTCTCCCCCTCTGGGTCCTTCTTTCTCCTCTCTCTCTCTCTCTTGGCCTTGGAGCTGCTCTTCTCCTCTGCTCTCTTCCTCTGACTCTGCAAAAAGACTGACAGACTGACCCTGATCTAAGATGGTTCCCACCTTATATACTCCCTCTATGTGTGAGCTCAGGTGACCAGCACCCAATGAGCTCCTAGCACTACCCAGACTGCTCCCCCTATCTGCCCCTACACTACTGGGATGTTCCACCCCCCTCCCACTCCAGCCAGGGACAGACACTGTCGTACCTGCACATTAACTGGTGGGAGTACCGTTGGTCTGTCCCCCGGAAATGGGATGTATGTAGTGCATGCAGCCTACTGAGCTCAGTTCCACACTCCATCCTTACCCGGGAGTGGAATACCACACCTCTGGCTTGAGGTGTAATACCCCTGTAGCAGCCGAGTCCTCAGGGTGCTACATTCCCCCCTGGTAAATCACAGCACGTCCTCGGGCTGTAAGATAAAAACATCCAAAACATCCAATTATTTTTCATAAACATCAACATATAAACATATAAAACATCACATATATTATCAGCAATAAACTTTTCATATAAATAACATTCTTGTAAACATTCCTGTCTCTCGTTCCTCCGGTCACGGTGCAACTTGTGACCGGGTAAAGTGCGACAGTCTCTTGAAGAAAAATGGTTTTCCCATAAAACCAGTAGGGGGCGCTTTAGCAAGCGCAACTATATACAAAGGGGATATGGCCGCTCTCAGTCCTCGGCCAGGTATTAGGAACTAGGGACACACGGGCATTAGTTCACACTTTGTCCCAACGGGGAACATATTTTAAATAAGTAACAGTTCTTGGTACCCCGACGGGTAACTATTTACAGTCTCTCTCTACCGTACTTCAACGACGGCGTCCTCCTGCTCTTTCTTGTTGGTTGGTTTCAGTTTCAGACCCGTCCGGGTCCTCTTGCTCCTCCTCACACCGCAGCTCCTCCTCCGTCAGGCGATGTACATGGAGGGCGTAGGGTCCTTTGGCACACTTGTGCCGGGTGAAGGTGACCTCGTCCCCTACATACAGGTCACGACCTCTGTGTCCCTCCGGCAGATGGCTTTCTACGTCTCTGCGGGTCACAAAGACGTCGCCGGGGGTATGATGGTCTCTAATGAAGCCCCACCCATGCTGCAGGTTGAATTTAATCACAGTCCCGGTGGTACGGGGACCATGAGCTGCACGGGGGTTCCTCCTGGTCCGGCTCTTCTGCCCTGCGCTCTGTTCTTGCAGCCGCTGCTCTCGGACCCGCCTCTCTCTCCGTTCTCGCTCGAAGTCTGCCAACTGCTGGCGGCAGCACTCCACTCGCTCTGCTGCGGCTGCCCGCGTTTCTTGAGTGAACCCCATGAGATCTCCTCCGGTGGGGTCCCACTCAAACTGTGCCTCCTCCAGCGGGGGTGAGGTCCTCTTTACAGGCTTCGGAGCCGGAATCAGGGGCTCGCACATGGGCCTTGCTCTCTGGAGTTCCAGCTGAATGTACTCCTGGGGCCGTACAAAGGGCTGCCCATCCGGGCACGTATGCTGGGCAAATAGATTTTCACCCAGGTGCGGCACTCTAGATGTTGAGGGCGCGTTGATGGTAGCGGCGCCCGGGTTGACCAGGCCTTGCGACCAGGCTTGGGGCACCCTAAAGGCAAAGGGCACCGTAAGAACGGCGGCGCCCTGGGTTACTCGGCCCTGCGACCAGGCTGGTAGCTCCGCGGAGGTAGGGGGCGCTGTTGGAATGGCGGCGCCCGGGGGTACTAGACCTTGCGACCAGGCCGATGGTATTTCCTGCTTCGCCACGCTCAGGGTTGAGGCGCGTGACGTCACAGGGGTCGCGGCCGCGGTTTCCGGTTGAGGCCTAGTCGGCGGCGGTGACGATGCAGCGACGGGCACGGCAGGGGGAACTTCGGGCTCTGCGACGGGGAGCTGGGGCAGGCACGCGGTTTCCCGGCTCGGGGTAGAGACGTCCCCTTTACCTGCCTCCGTCCGTTCAGCTCCCTTCTCGGCGCCGTCTCCGGCCTTCAGTCCTCCTGCACCATCCTCAGAGGCGGTCTGTCTCCTCGTCTCGGGTGGCGTGCTCCGCTGACGGGTTTCGGTCTGCTGGGCCATCTCTCGGCTCCACTCCGCCAACGTCTCTCGCTGTACCCGGGCCATCCTCCATGCGAGGCTCTCCAGCGCAGTCTGTGCACACTCCCGGTCTCGGGGGAGCTGTGCCAGGACCTCCACTAAGCCTAGTGGGGTCGTTGCTTGCAGCAGGCTCCTGACCACTGGGTCGGTGCTGCCTGACTCTCCCTCCATCTCCGGGTAGGCTTTCTCTGGACTCCTCTCCAGACGTCTTGTCTCCGGGTGCGCTCTCTCCAGACTGCTCCAGGCTGCACCCATCTTCTCTCTCTTGTTCTGTCTCCGCCCACATTGAGGGTGGTCCCGGGGCAACTTCAGTTCCAGGGGCAGTTCTCTCACGCTGATGGACACTTCCAGCATCACAGTCTCTGTTGGTGGGCGCGGTTTCCGCTTTTGGCGCCATTCTTCGACCTGGCCCACGATGGGAGGTGGCCTCTTGCCACCCTCTGGCACGCCCATAATGGCGTCCGCTCTTCCAAGGCGGGAAATCTTTGGAAATGGCGGGAATCGTCTCCCAGTGGCGGGAAACTCCATGGATGGCGGGAAAAAGCTGCAAATGGCGGACAACCGGCGGGAAACGACCTGTGATGGGGTCCGTTTGCGGGGACCCTCCGGAACCGGCGGGAGACTTCTTTTTAAGGTAACGGTGAACTTTTCTTCAGGCACGCAGTACCCGGTTGTTGCGGGCACGTAATCCTGCCGACTACGCCAAAGTTGACGCGCCCCCTGGGCCAGTGTTGTTTGGGGGATACCCGGAGCCGGATCAGATGGGGGTTGTAGTCTCCGAGTGGCAGTGACCCGGTCCGTGCCCAGGGTGTCAAGCTCAGTGTGTGGCAGTCCTACAGATGTTACTAGATGTTCTTTTATGTCGACTACGCCACCCGTTGATTTGCGGTCACTACGGCCGCCGCTGCAGCAGGGTCCGCTGAGGCTGGTGGTGTGTGTGCAGATCAGGTAGTATAACCCCCAACGGGAGGGGTATAGCCTCAGGGGGTCAGTTGCAGAGGATGGTGGTTGTGGAGGTGCAGTGAGGATGGTAATGAAACTCAGAGTCGGGCTGTGCAGTTCAGGGTTTTTACTTACTGCTTTTGTGTTGGTCACTCCAGCCTTGAGTGACCACCCGAGCCGTGCTGCGTCCACCAGGTCCTGGACTCGGCCAACTCCCAAGTAATTCTGGAGCGTGATCCTGAGCTCCCTTTCTGACGTTCCTTCTCTCTGGCCTTCCCCACCAGGGATCCACCTAAGTCCGGCTCCCTCGGGCCTCTTGTTGGTAAACCCTTGTCTCTGGGTTCCCTGACCCTATTCTTGGTTTGCCTTCCGGGTGGATTTAGTGGGTGGTCGTGGCAGATCCTGCCCACGACCTCCGGTCTCTGGCTAAGGATTAGTGCCCTCCACCAGCTTGGGATCCGGTACCCTTGTGCCAACTCTTCACCCTCTGGTCTAATTTTGGGTTCTTGGAGTTCCCTCTTCTCCCCCTCTGGGTCCTTCTTTCTCCTCTCTCTCTCTCTCTTGGCCTTGGAGCTGCTCTTCTCCTCTGCTCTCTTCCTCTGACTCTGCAAAAAGACTGACAGACTGACCCTGATCTAAGATGGTTCCCACCTTATATACTCCCTCTATGTGTGAGCTCAGGTGACCAGCACCCAATGAGCTCCTAGCACTACCCAGACTGCTCCCCCTATCTGCCCCTACACTACTGGGATGTTCCACCCCCCTCCCACTCCAGCCAGGGACAGACACTGTCGTACCTGCACATTAACTGGTGGGAGTACCGTTGGTCTGTCCCCCGGAAATGGGATGTATGTAGTGCATGCAGCCTACTGAGCTCAGTTCCACACTCCATCCTTACCCGGGAGTGGAATACCACACCTCTGGCTTGAGGTGTAATACCCCTGTAGCAGCCGAGTCCTCAGGGTGCTACACTAATACATATTAAAGACTAGAAAATGCACCTAAGTAGGAAAAAAAGATTAAAGAACGGCACCAAAAAGAGTGTAGCATGAATCCTATAGAATACTTACAGCCACAGTGGATGTGAACATGGTCCTCAATGGCACTCACCCTAATGCGCGTTTCGGCACGGCTGCCTTCGTCAGGAGGTGACGTCAATGAAGGTGGGTAGGGTTTAGAAACCCTTGAGCCAATAGAAAAGGGGGTGTGTAGTCTCTCTGCCAATGGGTGTGGGGAGGGAGTGGCATGACACATGGCAATCACCGCCGCATCCACGGCAACATCATCCATGATGCCACAAGCAACTGGGGAACCTCGTGACCGCGCATCATGGAGCAAATATTGATACGGCCAGTGAGGACACCACAGAGAACAGTGAAGCCATGCGTACTGCCCAGTCCACAGACATATACAGTCAAATACAACCGGAGAGAAAAGGAAACTAGCATAATGGGGTAAACTGACAATAATAGCATAACCCAAATGTATATACAATACAGACCAAAAGTTTGGACACACCTTTTCATTTAAAGATTTTTCTGTATTTTCTTGACGATGGAAATTGTACCTTCACACTGAAGGCATCAAAACTATGAATTAACACATGTGGAATTATATACTTAACAAAAAAGTGTGAAACAACTGAAAATATGTCTTATATTCTAGGTTCTTCAAAGTAGCCACCTTTTGCTTTGATGACTGCTTTGCACACTCTTGGCATTCTCTTGATGAGCTTCAAGAGGTAGTCACCGGAAATGGTTTTCACTTCACAGGTGTGCCCTGTCAGGTTTAATAAGTGGTTTTTTTTTGCCTTATAAATGGGGTTGGGACCATCAGCTGTGCAGAAGTCTGGTGGATCGACAGCTGATAGTCCTACTGAATAGACTGTTAGCTGCTTTTTTCTTGCCATAATACAAATTCTAAGTAAAGAAAAACGAGTGGCCATCATTACTTTAAGAAATGAAGGTCAGTCAGTCTGAAAAATTGGGAAAACTTTGAAAGTGTCCCCAAGTGCAGTTGCAAAAATCATCAAGCGCTACAAAGAAACTGGCTCACATGAGGACCGCCCCAGGAAAGGAAGACCAGGAGTCACCTCTGCTTCTGAGGATAAGTTTATCCGAGTCACCAGCCTCAGAAATCGCAGGTTAACATCAGCTCAGATTAGAGACCAGGTCAATGCCACACAGAGTTCTAGCAGCAGACACATCTCTACAACAACTGTTAAGAGGAGACTTTGAGCAGCAGGCCTTCATGGTAAAATAGCTGCTAGGAAACCACTGCTAAGGACAGGCAACAAGCAGAAGAGACTTGTTTGGGCTAAAGAACACAAGGAATGGACATTAGACCAGTGGAAATCTGTGCTTTGGTCTGATGAGTCCAAATTTGAGATCTTTGGTTCCAACCACCGTGTCTTTGTGCAACGCAGAAAAGGTGAACGAATGGACTCTACATGCCTGGTTCCCACCGTGAAGCATGGGGGAGGAGGTGTGATGGTGTGGGGGTGCTTTGCTGGTGACACTGTTGGGGATTTATTCAAAATTGAAGGCATACTGAACCAGCATGGCTACCACAGCATCTTGCAGCGGCATGCTATTCCATACGGTTTGCGTTTAGTTGGACCATCATTTATTTTTCAACAGGACAATGACCCCGAACACACCTCCAGGCTGTGTAAGGGCTATTTGACCAAGAGGGAGAGCGATGGGGTGCTACGCCAGATGATCTGGCCTCCACAGTCACCAGACCTGAACCCAATCGAGATGGTTTGGTGTGAGCTGGACCGCAGAGTGAAGGCAAAAGGGCCAACAAGTGCTAAGCATCTCTGGGAACTCCTTCAAGATTGTTGGAAGACCATTTCCGGTGACTACCTCTTGAAGCTCATCAAGAGAATGCCAAGAGTGTGCAAAGCAGTCATCAAAGCAAAAGGTGGCTGCTTTGAAGAACCTAGAATATAAGACATATTTTCAGTTATTTCACACTTTTTTGTTAAGTATATAGTTCCACATGTGTTCATAGATTTGAATCCTTCAGTGTGAATGTACAATTTTCATAGTCCTGAAAATACAGAAAAATCATTAAATGAGGTGTGTCCAAACTTTTGGTCTGTACCATATATATATATATTGGGTATAGGCGATAGCCAATTATATATAAGTAAGAGAAGTTAATTGGCAATGACAAAACAAAGTATATCGTTAAGAAAAGCTTGAAGTTTAACATGATTATATGAGATCATAGTATAAATGCATAATAAGATATAAGAAAATATCTCTCAAAATATCTATCTATAAATGCGAAAGATATACAATATTAACTGTATGGATTAAAAATGTGCACACAGAAAAAAAGTTACAGATCTTGAGAGCCAAATAGTGCCGGCAATTATGTCTTTGTTATCCAATAGCAGAATGGAAGTCCTCAACGTCATTGACTGGTAGAAATGGAGATATCACGTATACAAACATGCCAATCACCATGTAATGCCTTTATGAAAATTTGGTAGAAAAAGACGACGACCTCTCATAGGGGAACACTAAAAAAATAGGAAAAAGTTAAAATAAAAAAAACTACCCAACCATACTAGATAAAAAGGTAAGACAAAATAGCTAAAACAATGTGGATATAGGTGATCAGAGAAATGGGGCATAACTAATATTTTCGTTCAAGCCCAATGGATGGAGTGTTTTTAAAGTCCAAATCCATCTGCTCTCTTTCTGGGCTAATAGTTGGCTCACTCTACCTTCCCTAATATTAGTGGTGATCATGTTAATACCCCGAACTTTAAGTTTAGATGCGTCACACTTATGGTGTATTCTAAAATGCTTGGGAATAGTTTTTAACGTAGAAATATCAGTTTCATTTACCGCCGCTTTAATACCTAGGACGTGTTCACGTATTCTTGTCTTAAGTTGTCTAGTTGTGAACCTTACATAGATTTTAGGACACAGGCATGTCGCATAATAGACCACCGCTTTAGAGGTACAAGTTATCGGTTTGGTGATGTAATAGGTCCTAGAGCCCTGGGAATCTGTGAAAGAGTTAGCATGTTCAACATTCGGACACTCCACACATCTACCATATGGTACACATCCATTTACTGGAGGTGGTCTTTTCAGAAAATTAGGGGGAGTGGTAGGATAATAGTGGCTTCTCATGAGGTGAACACAGAGATTTTTTGCCTTTCTGAAAGTGATTTTCTGTCTCTCTGGTAGATATTTTGCCAATATGGGGTCAGCCATTAAAATGGGCCATGATTTGATAAGACAGTCACGTAATTCTGTCGCTTTAGAGTGGAATGTTGTAATGAACCTTAACTAGTGATGAGCGAGCATGCTCGCTACTGCTCGGTGCTCGCCTGAGCATCTCACTGCTTGAGATGCTCGGCGCTAGCCGAGCATTTCCGGGGTTGCTCGGCGGGAGCTCGGGTCCCCTCACTGCATGTTTGGCGATCATTAGAGCACCAGTCAACATGCAGTGATTGTCTGCCACACACTGTAATGCCGCAGCCATGTTGGTTGTGGCATTACAGTGTTTGGCTGGCCGCACAGCGTCATCAGGTCTATATCAGACCTGGCGCTGCCATGCTAGGCATGCTGGCAGGGTATATAGCAGACTACAGTGCACATAGCAAGAGGGTCCACTCCAGTTCTGTCTGCTGGCACTTTTACAGATATTTGTAGAAATAGGCCCAGATATCAGGGGCCAGGAATAATTTATTTTTTATCTTAATTTTGATTATTTGCTTAAAAAGCAATCCAGAGAACATCGTTTATCTTGGACATTTGATTGTTGGCACTGCAGAATACAGCCAGGTCCTTTCCATATTACAGCGCTAAAAATCCAGCTATTTAAAACTGTCGTTTGTCCGTCACACGGATCACATATAATTGCATTGAAAATATTGCCATTTCTGGCCTCCATTGAAATTTTGTTTCAGTGTGTCAGTGAACTTATTGACAGGACGTCAGCGCTGTTAAAAATAGTTACCTACAGGCCAGCTATTTAAAACTGGTTTGTCCGTCACACAGATCACATATAAGTTTGCTCCAAATTCTGCCATTTGTAGTGAACATGGAAGATATTGTCCTCCCTTTAAAATGGGCAAGGCACGTGGCAATGGATGAGGAACTGGACATGATGGTGATCGTGATGGTGCATGCAGAGGCCAAGGCCTTGGGCAAGCTGAAATTGTGCCATAACAAACACCCACATCTTCTTGCTCGACCTTCCTATCCCAATTAATAGGGGACCGCAGTTTACGACTATTGAACACAGAGCAGTGTGAAAAGGTTATTGGTTCGATAACAGATAATGCTTTCAGTCACTTAGCCACCACCACCACCACCACCCTGTCTTCCACATGGTGAAGTGTCAGTAGCCAAGAATCTGGAGCGCATATTTTTCACCCTGATCCTCCTTCCTCCCACCATGCCGAGTGCCCAGAGACAACTAATTGCACATTTGGACATGCCGAAGAGCTGTTCACTTTTCCATTTGTAGATTCGGGCGCCTCACCTGGTCCACTTGAAGCGGGGCAAGAGGAGATCGCATGTAGGAATGCCCAAATATTTGAGCAGCCACGGTCATACAAAGGCGACAGTAGGTAAGTGTCACAAGAGGTGGACGATGATGAGCCACAATTGCCAGAAAGTCAGGAGGAGGACCAGGGTGCGGAAGTGGAAGGCAAGGTGGTGCATGATATAGTAACTGACCCAACCTGGCAGGAGGACATGCAGAGCAAGGACAGAAGCACACAGGGGGAGGGGGGCAGAGCCTCCCAACAGGCAGGAAGAAGCAGTGTGCTGGCCACAGACAGAAGGTGGGCAATTGTTCTCCGTAACACCAACATGACAGAAGATGCCAGTTCAACTGTTAGGTCTTACCGAGTCTGGTTGTTTTTTAAAGACTCTGCCGATAACACCAAAAAAGCCATTTGCACCACCTGCTAGGCCAGCATCCGCAGGGGTAGCAAAACTACCAGCCTGACCACCACCAGCATGATCAGGCACATGGCAGCAAAGCACCCGACTTTGTGGGCCGAACCCCAGGGTCCAGGAACATTATCTGCGGGTGACACCACTGCTTCTTCTGCTGTTGTGAGTGCAAGCCAATCCTCTGTCCATAGTGTATGTGAAGATGCCTCCTGCCCTGCACCTGTCATTGCACACTCTCAACTAGCACCATCATCAAGCACCTCCTTGTCCCAGCGCAGCGTTCAGCTGTCCATACTCCAGTCCTTGGAACACAAGCGCAAATACGCAGCCAACGCCCAACAGGCCACACTACTAAATTCCCACATTTCGCGACTGCTTTCGCTCGAAATGTTGCCTTTTAGGCTCGTGGAGACAGAAGCTTTCCACAACCTGATGGCTGTGGCCGTCCCTCTGTACTCGGTCCCCAGTCTAAACTATTTCTCCCAGTGTACTGTCCACATTACACAAGCACGTGTCTCACAACATTAGCCATGCCCTCAACAATGCAGTTACAGGGAAAGTCCACCTAACCATGGACACGTGGACAAGTGCTTGTGGGCAAGGACGGTACATCTCGCTGACTGCACACTGTGTTAACATAGTGGAAGCAGGGACCCAGTCGGACCTTGGGATGGAACACATCCTCCCGACGCCGAGGATTGCGGGTCCTAGGTCAATCAGGGTTGCCCCGACAGTCTACAGCTCCTTCACCTCATCCTCCTCAGCCTCCATCTCCGAAATGACCACATCAGTCAAAAGCTGGAAGCACTGCCTCGGCCAAATGGCAACAGGCTGTGCTGAAGCTAATATGCTTAGGTGACAAACCGCACAATGGTGAAGAGTTGTGGACAGCTCTGAAAGAGCAGGTTGATCTGTGGCTGACACTGCAGAACCTATAGCCAGGCATGGTCATGTGTGACAATGGCCGGAACCTGGTGGTGGCTCTGAGGCAAGGCAAGCTCACAAATGTACCATGCCTGGCCCATGTGTTTTAATCTCATGGTTCAGCGGTTTCGCAAAAGCTACCCGGAGCTGCCAGATCTGCTTGTCAAAGTACGCCGCCTGTGTGCCCATTTTAGAAAGTCAGCTACAGCTTCCGCCGCCCTTGCCGTGCTTCAGCAGCATTTGCAGCTTCCAGCTCACTGACTGGTGTGTGATGTCCCAACACGTTGGAACTCTACACTGCAGATGTTGGGAAGGATTTGTGAGCAGAAGAGGGCAGTTGTTGACTACCAGCATCAACAAGGCTGTCGGAGTTCAGACTCCACACATAAGACCTCAGAAGTGGACATGGATGTCAGACATCTGTACCATCCTCCAAAACTTTGAGGACTCCACCAAGATGGTGAGCAGCGATGACGCCATAATTAGCAACACCATCCCACTTCTCTGTATTCTGAAACGCTATCTGCTCACAATCAAAGAGAATGCATTGTAGGTGCAGCACGTTGAGATGGAGCAAGGAACCATACAGGGTGATTACACACAGCCCAGCCTCATTTCGTCTCCCAACGTGGATTGGGTGACAATGAGGAAGAGGAGGAGGAGTAGGAAGAACAGGAGCTAGTTTCACGCGCTATAGATGGTACTACCTGCACAACTGTCATACCGTCTGTTCAGCGTGGATGGCATGAGGACAGAGAGGAGGAGGAGAGCATGGTCAGTCGTCCTCTTGGTGAGGACACGGAAGTCTTGACTGTTAGCAGTCTGGCACGCATGGCTGAGTTTATGTTACGCTGCCTTTCCCATGACCCTCGCGTTCTCAAAATTTTGGGTGACAGTCATTACTGGTTGGTGACACTTCTAGACCCATGCTACAAGGAGAACTTTATATCTCTTATTCCTGAGGTGGACAGGTCTACAAAAATGGGGCAGTACCAGAAGGCCCTTGTTGCGGAACTATTAAAAAAATTCCCATCTGAAAACGCTGACGGCAGAGGCCACAGTTCGTTGGACAACCAAGGAGTACAGCCGAGAGAGACACAACTCCAATCCAGCAGAGGCAGGGGAACACTGTCAAAGTTCTGGGAGAGTTTTCTCAGCGCCTCCCATCGCACAGGCCCTGAGGTGCGGGTTTCTCTCACAAGGAGTGCAAAGTTTGGGAAGATGCTGAAGGAGTACCTTGCCGACCGTACCAACGTCCTCCATGATTCCTCTGGGCCTTATAATTACTGGGTATCCAAGCTGGACACGTGGAATGAACTGGCTCTCTACGCCTTGGAGGTCCTGGCTGCCCTGCCGCCAGCGTTTTATCAGAGCGGGTTTTTTTATCTCTGGTGGAATTATAATTGATAAGCACATCCGCCTGTCAACTGAAAATGCTGACAGGCTGACTCTTATAAAAATGGACAAGGGCTGGATTGGGCCAGACTTCTCAACACCACCGAATGATAGAAGCGTAACATAAACTCAAATCCAGTGTCTTTTTTTGGGAGGTGTATTCCCATGCATCTTTTCAGACCCACACATGGGTATACGCTTCCTGATTTTGGCTATTTGCTCTTGTCCTCCTCCTTCTCCTCATCCTCCACCACCATATCACCAGGGTGACCGTGGTCAGTGATGCAACACCCACATACTTTTTTTAAAGGGTGTTTATGATGCCCGTAAAATTTTTAAAGGGTGTTTATGATGCCTGTAAAAAAAAAATTATACAGTATGTTCATGTATACCCCCAAAGGTAAATGTTTGTCAGCCCATACATTTAGTGCATGGGCGTTACAAGTATAGGAGACCCGCACTTTTCTAATGGGAAAAAAATGTTATGAGGCCCTCCTCCACGCCTTTTCCAAGGTGCATTGGAGTGCCTCCCAATTTTTGGCAGCCCTTGCATTCAATGCATAGGCCAACACTATGGGAGACCCACTTCCTAATAATGGGAACATTTTTTTATGAGGCCCTCCTCCACGCCTTTTCCAAGGTGCATTGGAGTGCCTCCCAATTTTTGGCAGCCCTTGCATTCACTGCATAGGCCAACACTATGGGAGACCCACTTCCTAATAATGGGAATATTTTTTCATGAGGCCCTCTACATCTCTTCCATGGGGCATTGGAGTGCCTCCCAATTTTTGACAACCCTTGCATTCACTGCATAGGCAAACACAATGGGAGGTTCACTTCCTAATAATGGGAACATTGTTTTCAGGAGTCCCTCTGACCTCCACGTCTCTTCCAAGGGGCATTGGAGTGCCTCCAATTTTTTGGCAACCCTTGCATTCACTGCATAGGCAAACACAATGGGAGATCCACTTTCTAATAATGGGAACATTTTTTTTCAGGAGGCCCTCCTCTACGTCTCTTCAAAGGGGTATTGGGGTGCGTCCAAATTTTGGGTAGCCCTGCCACTCACTGCATATGCAATAACAGTATAGGATACCCACTCTTTAGTAATGGGAACAACAAAGCATAGCCAGCTGATGGCTCTCTAAGAATAGTAAAGGCCGCCTGATGGCCCTATAAAAATAGGCTTTGTGACCTTCAGAGTCCCTCCTTCATAAATGAAACAGGATGTGTCTGATCATGTCTTGCACACCACATGGCCAGATAACGTTGTAAAATGTTAAAATGACATTTCCCGGTGAATGCATTTGTCATGGTTGAAAGCAGTCCAAAAGTGCAAAAACACATCAAAAACACTACGTGTGAATATAGCCCAAGGTGTGGAGGAGTATTTTTGGTTTTGGTTATTTATTTTGCCTTATATACAAGTCATTACCCTGGAAAGGATGTTCCTTAACATATTTCCCAGGAAAATCCATTTTGATTTCGTTTTTGTATGTTTTATTGTAAGTCCGTAAAAGTGGCGTAATACATCTGACAACGTTGTTCACAGCAGTGACCGGGGAGTCAGAAATGCTTCCAGGGCTCTTCCCCATGCTGTTCCCATGCCATTTGAGCACTGTTCCCATCGATTTGGGCAATTTTTAGGCCCTTTGCAGACCACCGAGGGAAGCCGCCTGAAAAATGCTCGAGTTTCCCATAGACTTTCATTGGGCTCGTTTCTCGGGTCGAACACCCGAGCATCTCAATTTGCTCGACCCGAGCAACGAGTACCCGAGCATTTTAGTGCTCGCCCATCACTAATATTCAGGTCTATTAATTTCCAAGAAATTTTAACTTTAATCCCTTAAAAGCCCAAGGTGTACTAATACGTACCTGCACCCTGGGTTTTAAGAGCCAGGTACGTATTAGTACGCCCTGTTGATTTCGCCCGCACACAGGCTGTGCGGGCGAGATAGCCGCTGGGTGTTAGCTGATTGTCATAGCTGACACCCGGTGCTATGTGCACAGAGCGGTCCCGCACCACTACCGGCACATTAACCCCCGCAATGCTGCGATCGAAGTCGATCACAGCATTGCGGAGGCAAGGGGAGGTGATCGCGATACTCACCTCTCCTGTCGTCATGACAACATCCGGGTCACCAGAGAGCAGAAAGATACTTTGGGCATGCGCAGTGCATGACCAAAGTATCTTTTGCATCTGCAGCGCTGACAGCCTGTATATCACAGGGATGATGCTCCATCCCTATGCTATACAGGCGATCAGAGTAAAAAAAGTGAAAGTCCCATAGTGGGACAAAGTATAAAAGTAAAAAAAAAAAATCAAAAAAATAATCCACCAAAAATAAAAATATAATGTACCCATCAATAAATATTATTATGAAAAAAAAAACAGCAAAACAATAAAAGTACACATATTTGGTATCGCCGCATCCGGAACGAACTGATCTATAAAACTGTCCCACTAGTTAACCCCTTTAGTGAACACGGTAAAAAATAAAAATAAAAAACGAAGCAAAAAACAATGCTTTATCATCATACCGCCAAACAAAAAATGGAATAACACGCGATCAAAAAAGACGAATGTACAGTAAATAAAAATGATACCGCTGAAAACGTCATCTTGTCCCGCAAAAAAACAAGCTGCCATACAGCTCCATATTCTGAAAATTAAAAAAGTTATAGCTCTCAGAATAAAGCGATGCAAAAAAATTATTTTTTCTATAAAATAGTTTTTATTGTGTAAAAGCGTCAAAACATTAAAAAACAATATAAATGTAGTATCGCTGTAAACGTACTGACTCGAAGAATAAAGCTACCTTATCAGTTTTACCACACGCGGAACAGCATAACATTTTTTTTTTAAAAAAACAATTCTTGAATTGTTGGTTTTTGTTTATTCTGCCTCCCAAAAATCGGAATAAAAAGCAATCAAAAAATGTCATGTGCCTGAAAATGATACCAATAAAAACGTCAAATCATCCCCCAAAAAACAAGCGTCACATAACTCTGTTGGCCAAAATATGGAAAAATTATAGCTCTCAAAATATGGTGATGCAAAAACTAGATTTTACCAAAAAATGCGTCTTTTAGTGTGTGACAGCTGTCAATCATAAAAAAACGATATGATTCTGGTATCGCTGTAATCGCACCGACCCGAAGAATAAAGTCATCTAATCACTTATACCACACGAGGAACGGCGTAAAAAATAAACTCTAGGGTTAGGGTTGTGCTAGGGTTAGGGTTAGGATTGGGGTTAGGGTTGGGCTAGGGTTATTGTTGGGGTTGTAGAAGGGTTGGGGTTAGGGTTGGGATTTTTTTCAAAAGTAAAAAAAAAAAGAGATGACGATATGGCAACTAGTGTTGAGCGCAAATGCTCGCTACTTAAGTTTGCATCAGGTGCTCGGGTATTCACTGAGTATTGCGGGTGCTAGAGTGACATGCTCGAGTCTCCGCTCCCATATGCTTTGCGGCCAAAAAAAACTTGCGGGGATTGCCTGCCATGCACGAGCAATCCCCGCATGGTTTTTTTAGGGTGTCTAATAACCGTGAAACATGCGGGCGGGGATTCCAGCATGTCACTCGAGCACACGCGATACATGGTGCATACCTGAGTACCCGATGCAAAGTCAAGTAGCGAGCACTTGCACTCAAGACTATTGACAACTTATTCAATATGATGATCTAATGTTATCAAATTCTGTGTCATACCTCTGGGTTCAAAATGTTCACTATACCCCTTGATAAAATCCTTGAGGGGTGTAGAATCCAAAATGCGGTTACTTGTGGGGGGTTTCCACTATTTAGGCACATCAGGGGCTCTCTAAACGCGACATGGCGTTCGCTCTCAATTCCAGCCAATTTTGTGTTCAAAAAGTCACACAGTGCTCCTTCCCTTCTGAACTCTGCCGTGTGCCCAAACACTATATTTTCCCCACATATAGGGTATTGGCGTACTCAGGAGACATTGCACAAAAGTTTTTGGGGTCCATTTTCTCCTCTTACTCTTGTGAAAATAAAAAAATTGGGGCTAAAACATCATTTTGTGGAAAAAGTTTGATTTTTTTATTTTCATGGCTCCATGTTATAAACTTCTGTAAAGCACTTGGTGGTTCAGGGTGCTCACCACACATCTAGATAAGTTCCCTAGGGGTCTAGTTTCCAAAATGGTGTCACTTGTTGGGGTTTTCCACTGTTTAGGCACATCAGGGGTACATCCGCTAATTATTCAAGCAAATTTTACATTCAAAAAGTCAAATAGTGCTCCTTCCCTTCCGAACCCTGCCTGTTACCCTTATGAAAATGCAAAACTGGGGGCTGAAAAACATTTTTGTGGGAAAAATGTGAAAATGTTATTTTCACGGCTGCATCTTATAAACTTCTGTGGAGTACATGAGGGTTCAAGGTGCTCACCACACATCTAGCCAAGTTCCCTGAGGGGTCTAGTTTCCAAAATGGTGTCACTTGTGGGGTGTTTCCACTGTTTAGGCACATCAGGGGCTCTCCAAACTCAACATGGCGACCGCTAATTATTCAAACAAATTTTACATTGAAAAAGTCAAATGGCGCTCCTTCCCTTCCGAACCCTGCAGTGCGCCCAAACAGTGGTTTTCCCAAACATAATGTGTATCGGCGTGCTCAGGGGGGATTGCACAACAAATAGCATGGTGCAATTTCTCCTGTTACCCTCATGAAAATGCAAAATTGGAGGCTGAAAAATATTTTTGTTGCAAAAATGTGAACATTTTATTTTTACGTCTCAATGTTCTAAACTTCTGTGAAGCACCTGAGGGTTCAACGTGCTCACCACACATCTAGATAAGTGCCCTGAGGGGTCTAGTTTCCAAAATATTGTCACTTGTGGGGGGTTTCCACTGTTTAGGCACATCAGGGGCTCTCCAAATGCAACATGGCGTCCGCTAATTATTCAATCAAATTTTACAATCAAAAAGTCAAATGGCGCTCCTTCTCTTCCGAACCCTGCCATACGCCCAAACAGTGGTTTTCCCCCACATATGGGGTATCTGCTTACTCAGGAGAAATTGCACAACAAACTGCATGGAGCAATTTTTCTCCTGTTACGCTTATGAAAATGCAAAATTGGGGGCTGAAAAACATTTTTGTGGGAAAAATGCGAAAATTTTATTTTTACGGCTCAATGTTATAAACTTCTGTGAAGCACTTGGGGGTTCAAGGTGCTCACCACACATCTAGATAAGTTCCCTGAAGGGTTTTGTTTCCAAAATGGTGTCACTTATGGGGGGTTTCCACTGTTTAGGCAAATCAGGGGCTCCAAAAAATGCAACATGGCGTCCGCTAATTATTCAAGCAAATTTTACATTCAAAAAGTCAAATGGCACTCCTTCACTTCCGAACCCTGCCGTGCGCCTAAACTGTGTTTTTTCCCCACATATGGGGTATCTGCGTGCTCAGAGGAAATTTCACCACAAATTTTGGGGTCCATTTCTTCCTGTTACCCCTGCGAAAATAAAAAAAATTGGGTCTAAAGTAACATTTTTGTGAAAAAAGTTAAATGTTAATTTTTTTCTTCCATATTCCCAAAATTGCTATGAAGCACCTGAAGGGTTAATAAAGTTCTTGAATGTGGTTTTGAACATCTTGAGGGGTGCAGTTTTTAGAATGGTGTCACTTTTGGGTATTTTCTGTCAAAAAGACCCCTCAAAGTGACTTCAAATGTGATGTGGCCCCTAAAAAAATGGTTTTGTAATCGCTGGTCAACTTTTAAGCCTTATAGCTCCCTAATAAAAAAAAATGTTGGTTCCAAAATTGTGCTAATGTAAAGTAGACATGTGGGAAATGTTATTTCCCACATGTCATCTGTGTCACCCTGGCCTGGATGCCACAAATATAATAAAGCTGTGTCTGAGAGCAAGGGGGAGGTTCTCTAGTCAGGGGAACATTAGCATGCAATACCTCCTGTCTCAGGCCAGTAGGGGGAGCAGGCTGCCCCTATAAAAGCTGGAACTGGGGGCAGGGTTAGAGAGAACTGGACGACCTGTCTCTGGATAGAGAAGTGTCCCAGAGCAGGGAGAGACAGTTGTGTTGCAGCCTAAGAGGACATGTGGCAGTAGGAGAGCCACGAGCCAGGAACAAAGGCGAAGTGAGCCTGTCCTGGCAGATAAAGAGACTAATCTACCAGACTTTGGTGTCTGAGGCTGTGAGGATTCCACGTCCTACAGCAGATAACCAGTCTGCAGGGGACTGTATGTTCCTTGGCCTAAGAAGCCCGGAGGCTCCGCCACAGCAGAAGAGACCAGCAAAGCCGTAACAGGCCGGGAGTAGAAAGGGACCCACGTTGCAGACCATGCAGGCGAGAATACACGGAGAGCTCGGAAACGTGGGCTGTACATTACCAGAAGGGAAATAGCCAGAAGGAGCACAGAGAGCACGGTAGGCCTTCACCCTCACCTTGACCAGGGCCAGCTTCCCACTTGTTCTCAGACATCCAGGCCCCCTCCTAGCCGGGCCTGTTTCTGGGTCGTTTTACCTGTTATAATAAAGACCCTGAACTGTTGAAGAGGCCTCCGTCTCCTGGCTATCGCGGTCGGAATCATCCCCTCCATCATCCGTCATATACTGCCCTGGGGCCCTACTCTTCACATGGGGAGTTGTACTATTCTGAGCTGCACATTCACATCTGCCCCAGAGGTCTGCGCTGCAGCGGTGGTTAGCACTGACCGCAATCCACGGGTGGCGTAGTCGGACATCACTTAAAACTTATAAAGGACTGCCACTGGTCTGACCACCCTGAGCCACGGACTGGGTTGCCACTACTACCCCCATCGTCTCCCTATTGCCTGGCTCCAAGTGCCCCACGGCCCTGGGGGCGAGTCACATCTCTCTGATTTGAGGGCATAAGAATTCAAAGTTTGAAAATTGCAAAATTTTCAAAATTTTCACCAAATTTTAGTTTTTTTTCACAAATAAAGGCAAGTGATATCGAAGAAATTTTACCACAATCATGAAGTACAATATGTCCCGAAAAAACAATCTCAGAATCAGTGGAATCCTTTAAAGAGTTCCAGAGTAATTACCTCATAAAGTGACAGTGGTCAGAATTGTAAAAATTGGCCTGGTCATTAACGTGCAAACCACCTTGGGTTGTAAAGGGGTTAAAGGGAATCGGTCAGGATCTCCAATCTGTAACCACTTATTTATTGATCCCTTTATACCCTTCTTACAAGGCTTTTTTTGGGCTTATTAATTGCTGCCTATGCATAAAATCAGTTTTATAACAGGGCTTGCAATTTGCTAAGTAGTGGGGGACTAGTTGTGGGAGCGTTGTTTTCCCCAGACTAATTGTCCCACTAATCACGTTATACCCCTGACATCATGAGTCACATTATTTACAAGAGCGTTGTTACCACTGGCTCTTTGACATTTCGCAGTAAGTCAGGCGTATTCACCCCAACTTTATCAGGGCACAGTGTATTAACTGCAGGCAATGATGACAGGACACAGCCAGCCTTCACAGACGGTTCTCTGCAAATTCCGCAGCTGGCTGTGTCCTGCGTCCGTGCTGCATACCCGGCCATGCTCAGTGTTCCCATGAAGCCAAGGTAGACACCTGGCTTACTGTGCATTATCAGAGATGCTGAAATTTACAAAGAGCTGTTGGTGGCACCGCTCTTGCAAATAATGTCACTCAAACCCACAGGGCATGATAACATGATTAGTGGGACTGTGAAACAATTAGTCTAAGAAAAACAATGCCCATCAGACCAGTCACCCACTAGTTATCATATTGCCCAGTCACAAAACTGATTTCTTGAGTATGCTGCAACAGATAAAAGATATAAAGGTGTCATTGGATTTAGGTTTCAAGGACCTGCATGCCTATATATGAGGTTTGGGCCAGGTTCATATTATTAAACGATTCCCTTTAAAGAGGAATTAGTTACTTTACATTCAAGTGACTGAAGATATGAATAAAACATGGTTTCTTTTATTTCTCATCTCCATTGCAGAGATATTAACTTGTAAACTTTACGCCAATTTTCCCTTCAACTAAGGGGGCATTTACTTTTCCCCTGTATGACGTTGTCGAATAATATGCAGGAGGTGTCATGCAGAGGATAAAGAGCACACCTCCAGAGAATATCAGAACTGGCTTTCTCTGTATCTGATATAATACACGTCTAACTAGTTAAAAAAAATCTCACTTCCAGCGATTACTATGCAGAGATGTGAGATTCCATATACTGCTCCGCATCCGTCCCAGGCTTTGGGGAATAACTTCCCGGTACCTGGGATAAATGCTGATCGCACACCACAGCTCTAGTCTCACAGCAGCAGGACAGGACTGAGATGAGAGCTGCAGTGTCCGATCAGCACCTGTCACATACAGCGCTCAGCGTTTACCCCAGGTCCCAGGACATTATTCCACACAGCCTGGGATAGATACAGAGCAGTACATGGAATCACACACCTCCGCTCTCCTCCCCTGCACAGTAATCACCGCTAGTGAGAGCTTTGTGACCTGGTTAAAGCTACGGTCTAGTGTTTTGGTTTTTTTTATTTCAGTGCTGGAATGATGCAACTAAACGAAGTTCCTGGAGTAGTGCTTCAAACACGAGTCTTCTATTACACAGAAAAGGTCAGGTCTTACCTAATCTGGGGGTGTTTTCTTCTTTTCCCTCCATGTTGCCTCCAGTTTATGATTGGTCAGCATCATACAGGGGAAAAGGGTAACGCTTCCAGAGACAAATCTCTACTAAGTCCCCTTGGTTGAAGGTCAAATTAACCTATAAAATGTAACAAGTAACAAACCCCAAACTATCTGTGTGCTTGAGCTTAGGCTTAGTGAGAGGACACTTTCTACAGTTTATGGTCCTGGCAGCTTTATGAAATATATATAGATTTATTTTACATTATACATTTGACACTTTATTATTGATATAATGACTGATGTTTCTATTGTAGTGGAAATGTGATACTGTAAATGCTTTCTACAGTATTCTGTGTTTGTGCTGCACTATTGATATGAAAAGCTTGTGACAACTGGAAAGAGACTTGTTACATATTACAATTGGTCTGTTCAATACTATGGCTTCAACAATCTTTTAACTGTAGGTAAATTTTATATTAATTGATGGTTTTTTTGGTTATAGTTTCACTCAGCAGCTATTTTTTTTCATAAATAATCTGTTTCAGGTATATGATGACCCATCACGTGACCCCCCGGGGGTCCACACAGTCTGAACTGCCCGGGGCCTGGCTATCCTTAACCCACCCCTGGATATATACATTTGAAACCAAAAGTTTACATACACTATATAAAAAGACACATCTGCATGTTTTACTCAATATCTGACATGAAATCAGAATAAACCTTTCCCATTTTAGGTCAATTAGGATTACCATCATTTTTAACCCCTTTACAACCCAAGGTGGTTTGCACAGTAATGACCAGGCCAATTTTTACAATACTGACCACTGTTGCTTTATGAGGTAATTACTCTGGAACGCTTCAACGGATCCCCCTGATTCTGAGATTTATTTTTTCGTGACATATTGTACTTCATGATTGTGGTAAAAATTTCTTCGATATCACTTGTGTTTATTTGTGAAAAAAAAGGAAATTAGGCGAAAATTTTGAAAATTTGAATTTTTATGCCCTTAAATCAGAGAGATATGTCACACAAAATAATTAATAAATAACATTTCCCACATGTCTACTTTACATCAGCACAATTTTGGAACCAAAAAGAAGGGTTAAAAGTTGACCAGAGATTTCTCATTTTTCCAACAAAATTTACAAAACCATTTTTTTAGGGACCACATCATATGTAAAGTCACTTTGAGGGGTCTTTATGACAGAAAATACCTAAAAGTGACACAATTCTAAAAACTGCACCCCTCAAGGTGCTCAAAACCACATTCAAAAACTTTATTATCCCTTCAGGTGCTTCACAGGAATTTTTGGAATGTGGAAGAAAAAAATTAATATTTAACTTTTTTCACAAAAATGTTACTTTAGACCCATTTTTTTTATTTTTGCAGGGGTAACAGGAAAAAATGGACCCCAAAATTTGTTGTGCAATTTCCCCTGGGCATGCAGAAACCCCATATGTGGGGAAAAAACACTGTTTGGGCGCACAGCAGGGTTCGGAATTGAAGGAGCGTCATTTGACTTTTTGAATGTAAAATTTGCTTGAATAATTAGCGGACGCCATGTTGCATTTGAGGAGCCCCTGATGTGCCTAAACAGTGGAAACCCCCAACAAGTGACACCATTTTGGAAACTACACCCTTCAAGGATTTTATCAAGGGGTATAGTGAACATTTTGAACCCAGAGGTACAACACAGAATTTGATGACATCAGGTCATCATATTGAATAAGTTGTTATTAGTCTTGAGCACAAGTGAGTTTGCATCAGGTACTCAGGTATGCACCATGTATCATGGGTGCTCAACTGAAATGCTCGAGTCCCCGCCCGCATGTTTCACGGTTATTAGACACTCCAAAAAAAACATGCGGGGATCGCTCGTGCATGGCAGGCAATCCCCGCGAGGTTTTTTTGGCCGCGAAGCATATGGGGCGGAGACTTGAGCACCCGCAATACTCAATGCATACCCGAGCACCCGATGCAAACTCAAGTAGCGAGCACTTGCGTTCAACACTAGTAACCATATCATCATCTTTTTTTTCTTTTTTTTTTTTAAAAAACAAAACAACCCTAACCCCAACATTAGCACAACCCTAATCCCAACCCCAGCCCTAGTGTTTATTTTTTACGCCGTTCCTAGTGCGGTATAAGTGATTAGACAACCTTATTCTTCGGGTTGGTGCGACTACAGAGATACCAGAATCATATCGGGTTTTTATGATTAACAGCTGTCACACACTAAAAGACACATATTTTGTAAAATCTAGTTTTTGCATCGCCATATTTTGAGAGCTATAATTTTTCTATATTTTGGCAGACAGTCATGTGACAGCTTGATTTTTGCGGGATGAGTTGACGTTTTTATTGGTGCCATTTTGAGGCACGTGACATTTTTTGATCGCTTTCTATTCCAGCTTTTGGGAGGCAGAATAAACAAAAACCAACAATTCAGGAATTGTTTTTTTTTTTTTTTTTTTTTTATTCTACGCCACGTGTGGTAAAATTGATAAGGTAGCTTTATTCTTTGGGTCAGTACGTTTACAGCGGTACCACATTTATATTGTTTTTCTATGTTTTGGCGCTTTTACACAATAAAAGCTATTTTATAGAAAAAAAATATTTTTTTGCATCGCTTTATTCTGAGAGCTATAACTTTTTGATTTTTCGGATGATGGAGCTGTATGGCGGCTTGTTTTTTGCAGGACAAGATGACGTTTTCAGCGGTACCATTTTTATTTATATTCGTCTTTTTGATCGCGTGTTATTCCATTTTTTGTTTGGCGGTATGATAATAAAAAATGAAGCAAAAAACAATGCTTTATTTTTTTTTTTTACCGTGTTCACTGAAGGGGTTAACTAGTGGGACAATTTTATAGGTCAGGTCGTTCCGGACGCGGCTATACAAAATATGTGTACTTTTATTGTTTTTTTTATTTTCATAATAATATTTATTGATGGGTACATTATATTTTTATTTTTGGTGGATTATTTTTTTTTTTTTTTCTTATATTTTTACAATTTTTTACAATTTTTTTTTCACTTTCTGACAGTTTTTTTATTTGTTTACTTTGCCCCACTATGAGACTTTCACTTTTTTTATTCTGATCGCCTGCATAGCACAGGAATGGAGCACCATCCCTGTTCTATACAGGCTGTCAGCGCTGCACAGTGAGAAGATAGTTTGGTCATGTACTGCGCATGACCAAAAAATCTTCCTGCTGTCTGGTGACCCGGATGTTGTCATGACGACATCGGGTCGTCATGGCAACATCCGGGAAGCCGCGGCAGACAGCGCTGGAGGCCGGAAGAGGAGGTGAGTATACCGATCACCTCCCCTTAGCCACCGCAATGCTGCGATCGACTTCGATCGCAGCATTGCTGGGATTAATGTGCCGGGAGCGGTGCGGGACCACTCCCTGCACATTGTCACAGCTGACACCCGGTACTATCAGCTGACACCCGGCGGCGATCGCGCCCGCACAGCTTGTGTGCGCGCGCGATCGCCATGACGTACTAATACGGGTCAGGCTCTTAAAGCCCAGGGCACTGGGTACTCAGTAAGGGTAATTTTTTTCAGATCAAGCAGAGGGAAAAAATTATGGAATCACTCAATTCAGAGGAAAAAATTATGGAATCATGAAAAACAAACACACAAAAGAACACTCCAATACATCACTAGTATTTTGTTGCACCACCTCTGGCTTTAATAACAGCTTGCAGTCTCTGAGGCATGGACTTAATGAGTGACAAACAGTACTCTTCATCAATCTGGCTCCAACTTTCTCTGATTGCTGTTGCCAGATCAGCTTTGCAGGTTGGAGCCTTGTCATGGACCATTTTCTTCAACTTCCACCAAAGATTTTCAATTGGATTGAGATCCGGACTATTTGCAGGATATGACATTGACCTTATGTGTCTTCTTTCAAGGAATGTTTTCACAGTTTTTGCTCTATGGCAGGATGCATTATCATCTTGAAAAATGTTCTATCAAGACACCCTCAATAAAGGAGACCGGCCAGTACACCAGGAGACATGGAGGGGGCCGTAGGAGGGCAACAACCCAGCAGCAGGACTACTACCCCCGCCTTTGTGCAAGGAGGAACAGAAGGAGCACTGCCAGAGCCCTGCAAAATGACCTCCAGCAGGCCACAAATGTGCATGTGTCTGCACAAACGGTTAGAAACTGACTCCATGAGGGTGGTATGAGGGCCCGACGTCCACAGATGGGAATTGTGCTCACAGCCCAAAACCGTGCAGGACACTTGGCATTTGCCACAGAACACCAGGATTGGCAAAGTCGCCACTGGCGCCCTGTGCTCTTCACAGATGAAAGCAGGTTCACACAGAGCACATGTGACAGACGTGACAGAGTCTGGAGATGCCATGGAGAGCGATCTGCTGCCTGCAATATCCTTCAGCATGACCGGTTTGGCAGTGGGTCAGTAATGGTGTGGGGTGGTATTTCTTTGGAGGGCCGCACAGCCCTCCATATGCTCGCCAGAGGTAGCCTGACTGCCATTAGGTACCGAGCTGAGATCCTCAGACCCCTTGTGAGACCATATGCTGGTGCGGTTGGCCCTGGGTTCCTCTGAGTGCAGGACAATGCCAGACCTCATGTGGCTGGAGTGTGTCAGCAGTTCCTGCAAGATTAAGTCATTGAAGCTATGGACTGGCCCGCCCGTTCCCCAGACCTGAATCTGATTGTGCACATCTGGGACATCATGTCTCGCTCCATCCACCAACGTCACGTTGCACCACAGACTGTCCAGGAGTTGGCGGATGCTTTAGTCCAGCTCTGGGAGGAGATCCCACAGGAGACCATCCGCAACCTCATTAGGAGCATGCCCAGGCATTGTAGGGAGGTCATACAGGCACATGGAGGCCACACACAATACTGAGCCTCATTTTGACTTGTTTTAAGGACATTACATCAAAGTTGGATCAGCCTGTAGTGTGTTTTTCTACATTAATTTTTGGGGTGACTCCAAATCCAGGCCTCCATTGGTTAATAAATTTGATTTCCATTGATGATTTTTGTGTGATTTTGTTGTCAGCACATTCAACTTTATACAGAACAAAGTATTCAATGAGAACATTTCATTCATTCAGATCTAGGATGTGTTATTTGAGTGTTCCCTTTATTTTTTTGAGCAGGGTATATACACAGACACACACACACATATATATATTTGTCATATCTCCAACTCTGCAGACAGCATGCTGCTTTTGTATTTGGCAGGCACTGACCAGACAGTATGGAGATGAATGAGGGAGACCAAAGTTCAAAACTAAACTTTTCAACACTTTATGACTGCTTCTTCTGCATTATGCAGAGTCAGGAACTTTACGGTTACATGGAGCGGTACATAACTTTGTTACAAGCTACAACAGTCCAGTAAACTATTATAGGAAGGCCCATCATCCCTTGTGGGGACCATACAGGTTGAGATGTGTCGCTATAGGCCCTCAGACCTACTCTCAGCTCCCAGTTGATTTGTGAGGACATCACTGGCTGAGGTGCATCGGTACGACTCCTCACTAGTAATGTGAAAGTCCATTCGATGAGGGCCACATACTCCTTTCTATGTCATTGCATCTTCAGTTCTCCATAGGAAAACTTGTGTCCCAGTTTGGCGATACTGTGGCTTCCTCTCTAGTATAGACAATTGTTTGCTTAAGATAAGGAATCCTTCCTTAACTTAATCTTCTTTAAATAGGCCTACTGTCCACTCAGGGCAAAGTTCTGTACCATCTAAGTAGGCCTCCTGACCCAAGGTAAGGACCTTATCCTGCTCTTTGTCTCCACTATGCTTCCTGCCTGGAATCCAGATTCACACTGCCATTATATCTTTGCTTTCCTTCAGAACATACTATTTGATGTCTCCCTCCTGCACACAACACCATATCAAGTCAAGTCCGCAACCAGATGGACTGAATGAACTGACTGAACTCACTTACTTATCCCTGATCTGACTCATCACCAGGAAATTGTTCTTCTGTGTGACCATCTAGCCAGAATGAGGGCTCCCAGACAGTATGATTGCCCCCACAGACATTACAAAGTATGATTGTGTGACGCCTCTCAAGCCCTGCCTCTCAAGCCCTGCATACTAGCTCCCTCTGGTGGAAGTGTGGTGTTGGATGCAAAAAGCTAGGTAACTACCATCGCACCGGACTTAACTCAGAGGAGGAACACCACACTCCATTGAAGAAGTGCAGCATTCCTCTGGCGGCCGAACCCTCAGGGGCGCCACATTCCCCCCTGGTAAAAGACAGCACGTCCGCGGGCTGCAAGGGAATATCACCCAGAAAAATTCTTTTTATATATAAATAAGTAGAACTATCATCCCTTTATGGGAGGCACAATTCTTGTAACGTCGCATAACAGTATAAAAGTACAAAAGTATAAAATTATAAAAGTACAAATATATAAAAGTGCAAAATTATAAATTAAGGCAAGAGACTTTTTGATTAAGGCAGCGAACTGGTTTAAAGTGACGACGGTCAGTTCAGTAGCAAGAGGAACCTGCCCTAAACCCTCTACGTGGGCCCTGGGGTGGCTGCAGGGCATGAAGATCCGGAGTTGGACCCCCACACATGCCACTCCAGACAGGTTTTGCTTCTGAGGTCTGAGGTAGAAAGTATGCACGGTTTTGTATAAAACCAATAGGGAGCACCTAAATAGGTGCATATTTACATTGCAGTCGGCCACCTGCCATAGTCCACAGGGACCAAAGTCTCTATAAGAAAAGGAAAACACAAAAGATAGCAGCAATCATAATAACTTCAAACAACAGCAGTAGCAGCCGGGGCTGCTTTAGACTTGGGGCTCGCGAGGAGGGAAGGACTCATTCCTCCCGACAGAGGGTAGCCGGTCACCCGAGGCTGAGGAGGTGGTGACGTCACTCCCGGACACTTTGCAGACGTCCAGGGCGTACCACCCACGCTCCCCCTGGTGGCGAGCAAAAGTCACAGTATCGGCCGGGAACAGGTTCCGGCCGGGGTGTCCCTTCTTCAGGCGCGGCTCGACGTCAAGCCTGCTGACGAACACATCATCACGGAAGAGGGGACACCGAATAAACCCCCACCCTTCCTCGTGGTGGAATCGCACGACCCTGCCCTTTTACCGGGGACCGGGATGGGTAGCCTCCTCCAGTCGCGCCCGAGTCTTAGAAGCCTTGGTCCGGACTTCGAGTCTCTCGCTGCGCTGCTCCCGCCGACGTCGCTCCCGTGCCAGCTGGAGGACCTGATCACTACACAACTGGCTCCTCCTCTGCGCTTCAGACGTGGTCTCCCACAGGAAGCCCATCAGGTCGCCCCCCTGGTTTTCCCAGGCCCACTCTTCGGCCTCGGGCCAGGTCACCGTCGGTGCAGGTAGCGGTGTTAGGACGGGCTGCTGCAAGTCCTCGAGTAGTGCGGACCAATCTGGGTTGGAGTCGGTAGTCTCCTCCGCAACTCCAGGTACCTCTGTCACAGAGACCTCGTGGCAGTGCAAACCCCCACCGATAGCCGCCGCTTGCAGCTCGGGGGCTAACGCTTGCTCCCAGGTGACGGCTTGGGGATGTACATACTCCGCCATAAGGTCCAGGATCAGCTCTGAGGGCTCCGCAGCCGGGGCAGGGGTGGCCTCCTCACCTGCCGTCAGGTCGGTTTCCACTTCGACCTCCGGGCCGACTGCTCCCGGAGCCTCTACTCCTCGGCGGCGATCTCGGATCCGCTGCAGCATCTCTGCTTTCCATGCAGCCGTCACCGCCTCCTGGGCCTCTCTCTGCCGCCTAGCCAGCTCTGGGGCCTCCTGGTTGAGAAACGCGAAGTCTCCCGGTGTCAACGCACTGCCACTAGCCTCTCCGCCAGATGAAGGGCCTGGATCAGGTGCAGCAGTCGCATGGCTTCGTTCTCCAGGGGCATCCATGACCGCCTCTGTTCACTGCCAAGCTCCAACTGACATGGCCGCACCTTGTTACTTTCCTTCTTCTTCCTCCTCTTTCAGGGCGGTTCCTGGGCGGCATGCTAACAGGCCCGCCTTTGTTCAGCCCATCCAGTTTGACGGGCATTACCCCGCGGACAGTTTCTGATGGAAGGGGCAGTCCACATTTTTGGCGCCAAGCGGGAGCCCAGCCCACGATGGGAGGTGTACAAAGTCAGTCTTTCCACTGCGTGATGGCGCCTATTCTTCTTGGGCGGGCGCCATTTTAAGTGTCAAAATAACAGTCCAAGGAGTAAGGCACACAGTACCCGATAGCAATGGGCACTTTTCTCCGTTGCTGCGGGCACGACATCCTGCCGACTACGCCAGTGATGTGACGCCTCTCAAGCCCTGCCCTGGGAAGATGGGGTACTCGGAGCTGGGTCAGACGTTGGGGGATGCAGTCGTGGCATTGACCCGTTCCGTGCCCAGGGCCGTCACATTAAAAATGATGTTAGGGCTATCCGGGTTGAGTGGTAATTGTCGACTACGCCACCTGTGGTGTCTGGTGATGCGCCACCAGCGCCACTACAGTTCGCTGAGACCCGATGTCATGGCGGCCAAAGTTCTCGCTGCTCCCCACAGGCGGAGCGCGGCCTCAGGGCAGGCAAGGCGGGATGAAGGGGGGGTAGTAGTGCGGGAGTAGGGCGTGGTATGGCACGTAATGAACAGTCCGGAGGCCATAGGGATGAATTTCCAAGGCTTTACTCACAGTTCTCATAAGCAGCGCAAGGCTTCTCCCTGCTCCTCGCGGAGTCCTGCGGCCACCAGGGACGGGGGTCCGACTACCTCCGAGGAAGTCCAGTGTCCGGCAGCATCCCTACACCAGAGTGTTCCTGCACTACAGACTTTACCCTTTCCCGTCTGTGCGTGTGTAGATAGGCCGGGTCTCCCTCTGAGCTCCTCTCAGGTGTATGGCTCGGGTGGCAATTCCTCTCCATCCGAAGCCCGCCGGGATCCTCAGGGCCTAACCGGGCTTTCCCGTCCTGGACATAGAGTACGAGGTCGGGTGTCGGGGGCCGGTACCCCTCTTGCAGCTGGAATCCCTCTGAATAGATCAGGTAGGAGATGACAAGTGGCGAACTCCGCTCCGTCTGCATCCTCCCCGGGTCCCATTTGCTAGGGAGCCACACTCTAAAGCTCCCGGGCCTTCTTGATCCTGGTCCTTGGCCGGGTTGAGACATTCCTTGTCTGCAACCTCCCTCTCGTCCCATAGATCGGGGTACGAGGGCTGTGTCCCATGCCGGTGCAGACCCACACAGGATCTGCGCTCCCGGAGGGAAGGCACTTAACACACAGTATTTTGACAGCACAGTACGACCACTTGACAGACACACTGTCAGAGACCACACAGGTCTGAAGGGCTGGACAGGTCCACACAGGACCAGAGCAGAACCAAGATCAAAGGACTGAAGGACCAAGATTCAAGATGGCATTCTATTAAATATGAAATTAGAAGAGTAACAAACTAACTGTTCCTCCACCCACACCCACTAACTGGTTCCTACCACTTTGTGTTCCCCAGTCTCCCTGTAACCAGGGGAGCAGCACCTAGTGCATACTAGCTCCTTCTGGTGGAAATGTGGTGTTGGATGCAAAAAGCTAGGTAACTACCATCGCACCGGACTTACCTCAGAGGAGGAACACCACACTCCATTGAAGAAGTGCAGCATTCCTGTGGCGGCCGAACCCTCAGGGGCGCCACAATTGCCCCCCCCCCAATTACTGATATTAAAAAACAAAACCACACACATTACTCAACCAACCCCTTTCCTGAGATGCGCTGCTCCGGTTTGTGCAGTGTGAGTACTGAGGCTCCGTACTACAGGTGTGATGTAGTGACGCCATTGTGCCTGCAGTGTATCCCCATCATGGGAAAGTGGATATCACTGAAATTGTGATGATGGGTAAAGAGAGCATGCTTGGTGCTGAGCCGTCTCAATTCATGGGCACCATTGCGGCCGCAAGGGCTGCCACTATGGATGATACGAACCTGCTACCTATTGTGTGGCATATATCTCATAGGTCCTGGGTTCATTAGTATCTACACCAAGAATGGGGCTCAGTGAGTATTTATTCATTAGCTGTGGGGTAGTCGGTGGGGTGGATGGTACCATATTGTGTGTGTAGGGGGCAATACTGTGGGAAAACCCCTCTAAAATGAAATCTTAAACCTTTTTTACATATATGCATTGAAAACTGGACTAACAACATTATTATATAAATACATATAACTAGCAAAATTACAAGCTCAGTGGCTTTCTGTGGATGTATATAAACAGATGTAAACAATGATGCTGCTGAATAATTGGTACAGTCACTACCTTACTCTACCCCATACCTAAACAAAGCGGATACTGCCTAGCTGCGGAGGTTGGCACCCTAAGGGACGATAATGGCGCCCCCGCTCACTGGTGGCTGTACCTCAGAAGCCCTAGTCAACTGTGATATACACTACCGTTCAAAAGTTTGGGGTCAACCAGACAATTTTGTGTTTTCCATGAAATCTCATACTTTTATTTACCAAATGAGTTGCAAAATGATTAGAAAATATAGTCCAGACATTGACAAGGTTAGAAATAATGATTTTTATTAAAAAGAATAATTTTCTCCTTCAAACTTTGCTTTCGTCACAGAATCCTGCCTTTGCAGCAATTCCAGCATTGCAGACCTTTGGCGTTCTAGCTGTTAATTTGCTGAGGTAATCTTGAGACATTTCCCCCCATGCTTCCTGAAGTCCCTCTCACAAGTTGGATTGGCTTGATGGGCACTTTTTGCGTACCATACGGTCAAGCTGCTCCCACAACAGCTCAATGGGGATGAGATCTGGTGACTGCGCTGGCCACTCCATTACAGATAGAATACCAGCTGCCTGCTTCTTCTCTAAATAGTTCATGCATAATTTGGAGGTGTGCTTTGGGTCATTGTTCTGTTGTCGGATGAAATTGGCTCCAATCAAGCGCTGTCCACAAGGTATAGCATGGCATTGCAAAATGGAGTGATAGCCTTCCTTATTCAAAATCCAATTTACCTTGAACAAATCTCCCACTTTACCAGCACCAAAGCAACTCCAGACCATCAGATCACCTCCACCATGCTTGACAGATGGCGTCAGGCACTCTTCCAGCATCTTTTCAGTTGTTCTGCATCTCACAAATTGTAACGGGTCTGGGAGGCGGAACCTCTGAGCTATTATACAAGGGGGCGGTCCTTGTAAGGGAGCGGGTGGCGACCAGGCAGGCAGTCACAGCAGGTGACCGGGACAGTCTCTGGAAGAACGGTAGGAAGTCACGGCAAGTGACCGGGGCAGTCTCTGGATGAACGGGCAGATGGTCACGGCAAGTGATCGGGGCAGTCTCTGGGTAAAGGGTACATGGTCACGGCAAGTGACCGGGGCAGTCTCTGGGTAAATGGGTGGTCACAGCATGTGACGGCGGAGCCTCCAGGAAGACCAACAGACAGGCGGCAGATGAGCGCTCCCAGGTGAGCGGGCAGAAGTCTCTGGACAGGCGGGTGGTCACAGCACGTGACGGCAGAGCCTCCAGGTAGGCTAGCAGACAGGCAGCAGATGAGCGCTCCCAGGTGAGCGGGCAGGAGTCACTGGACAGGCAGGTGGTCACAGCACGTGACGGCGGAGCCTCCAGGTAGGCTAGCAGGCAGGTAGCAGGTGTGCGCTCCCAGGTGAGCGGGCAAGATGGTCCATAGACAGACTGACAGGAGTTGTAAGGCAGACCGTCGGACCTCAGGCTAGCAGGCAGGTAGCAGAATATCAGGCAGGAATAAGACAGCAAGCTGGCAGGAATCTGGCAGGTATCTGGCAGGTAACTGGCAACGGGACCTGAGGGCTGAAGCAGAGTAGTGAACAGTGCTACAACATTGCTCGGGCACCTCCATTTTGGAGGAGGTGCCTTAAATATGGGAGGTCCTCCGGCAATTGGCCGGGGACTCCTTAGGACGGCGCGCGCGGTCCCTTTAAGAGAGGGGGAGCGCGCGCGCGCCCTAAGCACACTGCCGGGGAAGGAGCGCGTGCCGGAAGCAGCGGGGGAAGAAGCGCTGGAGGAGGCCGCGCCAGGAGCGGGGAGGTGAGAGGGACGGCGTCTCTGCCTAGTACGGAGCAGAGACGCCGATGCTACAGTACCCCCCCCTTTAGGCCCCCTCTTTTTTGGGCCAGAAAGAAATTTTTCAAGGAGAAGCGGGGCGTTGATGTTCTCCCTGGGTTCCCAAGTTCTCTCCTCGGGACCAAACCCCTTCCAATCTACCAGAAAAAAGGTCTTTCCTCTTACCCTCTTGGAGGCCAGAATACTCTCTACCTCAAAGACGTCATCAGCGGAAACCGGAGCAGGAGGAGCACCTGGATTTTTGGAAAAAGAGTTAAAGACAACGGGTTTGAGGAGAGATACGTGGAAGGAGTTGGGAATCCGTAGGGTGGCCGGGAGTTTTAATTTGTAGGCCACAGGGTTAATTTGCCTGAGGACTTCGAAGGGACCGATGAAACGAGGACCCAACTTGAAGGAGGGTACTTTGAGCCGCACATGTTTGGATGAGAGCCAAACCTTGTCTCCCGGACGGAATTGAGGCGGATCCAGACGTCTCTTATCAGCATATCTCTTCATCCGCTCAGAGGACAGAAGAAGAGCGGACCTGGTACTCTCCCAAATAGTAGAAAATTCGCTGACAAGAGACTCCGCAGCAGGCTTGTCCACAGAAACGGAGACAGGAAGTGGAATCCGGGGATGCTGGCCACTGACTATAAAGAACGGGGATTTGGAAGAGGATTCGCTCTCATGGTTGTTGTAAGAGAACTCAGCCCATGGTAGGAGATCCACCCAGTCCGAGTGGTGAGCATCAACGAAGTGCCGGAGGTAACTGGTCAGGATCTGATTAATCCGCTCCACTTGACCATTTGACTGTGGGTGATAAGCGGAGGAGAAGTCCAGGGTAATGTCTAGCAGCTTACATGTGGCTCTCCAGAAGCGTGAGGTGAACTGAACCCCACGATCCGACACGATGTGGCGGGGCAGGCCATG
Source organism: Phyllobates terribilis (assembly GCF_046119375.1). Taxonomy (NCBI): domain Eukaryota; kingdom Metazoa; phylum Chordata; class Amphibia; order Anura; family Dendrobatidae; genus Phyllobates; species Phyllobates terribilis. The sequence goes on from NW_027362900.1 coordinate 2,978,658, forward strand.
GAGACGGAAGATGTGGCGGATAAAGTCTTTAGCCAGCTCGGGTGCAGACGGAAGACCAGGCAGGGGAATGAAGTGGGCCATCTTAGAAAAGCGGTCTGCGACAACCCAAATGACAGTACAACCGGCAGAAATAGGAAGATCGGTGATGAAGTCCATAGCGATGTGTTGCCAAGGAGCAGCAGGTACGGGAAGGGGCAGGAGATGACCGGCTGGTAGATGTCTGGGAACTTTATTACGAGCACAGGAAGAGCAGGCCGCGACGAAGTCTACCACATCCTTACGCAGGGTAGGCCACCAGTAATGCCGGGAAATGAGTTGGAAGGTCTTCTTTTGGCCAGCATGGCCAGCAAGTTTAGAAGAATGACCCCAGCGAAGAACCCTCTCCCGATCTGGTACAGCTACAAACGTCTTACCGGGTGGGAGACGAGTCAGATCCAAGGGGGCCACATTCATCACTTTGGAGGAGTCGATGATGTGCGTAGGCTCCTCCTCCTGATCGGAGGACAGGAAGGACCGGGACAAGGCATCAGCTTTGACGTTCTTGTCCACCGGACGGAAATGAAGAATGAAGTTGAAACGGGCAAAAAACAATGACCACCGGGCCTGGCGAGGATTGAGTCTCTGGGCATTTTGGAGATATGCCAGGTTTTTTGATCCGTGTAGATAATTACCGGGTAGAGAGCCCCTTCAAGCAGATAGCGCCACTCCCCCAGTGCCAATTTGATGGCTAGCAATTCACGGTCTCGAATGGAGTAGTTGCGCTCAGACGAGGAGAAGATCTTGGAGAAGAAACCGCAGGTTACCATTCTCCCGGTAGAAGATTTTTGGGTGAGCACCGCTCCGGCTCCGGAGGAGGAGGCATCAACCTCCAGGAAGAATTGTTTATTACTGTCTGGACGGTGCAGGACGGGAGCAGAGGCGAAGGCTTTCTTTAGGGAAAGGAAGGCCTCCTCGGCTTCAAGCGACCATGTCCTGGGATTAGCCCCCTTACGGGTAAGTGCAGCTATGGGAGCAGTCCGAGACGAGAAGTGTGGGATGAAAAGACGATAGTAATTAGCGAAGCCCAGGAATCGCTGTATCGCCTTCAAACCTTCAGGACGAGGCCATTTTAGAACGGAAGAGAGCTTCTCGGGATCCATCTGCAGGCCTGTCTGGGAGATGACATAGCCCAAGAACGGTAGGGAGGTCTGATCGAAGAGGCACTTCTCGTATTTGGCATAGAGATGGTTCTGCCGAAGCCTAAGCAGGACCTGACGAACATCCCTTCGGTGTGTGGAGAGATCCGGAGAGAAAACCAAGATATCGTCCAGGTATACCACTACGCAGGAGTACAGGAGGTCACGGAAGATGTCGTTAACTAGTTCCTGAAAGACAGCGGGAGCATTACAAAGACCGAAGGGCATCACAAGGTACTCATAGTGACCGTCCCGGGTATTGAATGCCGTCTTCCACTCGTCTCCTTGTCGGATACGGACCAGGTTATATGCTCCTCGAAGATCCAGCTTGGAGAAGATCCTGGCGCCCTTGAGACGATCAAACAATTCGGAGATGAGCAGCAGGGGGTATTTGTTTTTTACAGTGATGAGATTGAGTCCTCTGTAGTCAATACAGGGACGTAGCGAGCCGTCTTTCTTTTTGACAAAGAAGAATCCGGCTCCAGCCGGGGAGGTAGATTTTCGGATAAATCCCCTAGCCAGATTCTCCTCGATGTACTCAGACATGGCCCGGGTCTCGGCTGCAGACAACGGGTAGATACGCCCACGGGGCGGAGTGGTACCAGGTCGATCGGGCAGTCATATGGAATATGGGGTGGCAACGTCTCTGCTTCCTTCTTACCGAAGACGTCCGCATAGGGCCAGTAGGGAGCCGGGAGACCAGGTAAATTAGCAGGAGTAGGCGGAGGACGAAGTGGGCGGACCGGGACCAGGCAGGTCCTATGGCAGTCTGGACCCCATCGGAGTACTTCTCCGGATCGCCAGTTCAATACGGGTTCGTGTGTCTGGAGCCAAGGTAGACCTAGCAACAGGGAGTGAGAAAGTCCGGACAGCACATGGAATGAGATCTCCTCAGAGTGCAGCATTCCCACCTGCAGGATTATGGGCTCAGTGACGAACAGGATGGTCTCCGAGAGAAGTCTTCCATCCACGGAGGCGACTGACAATGGTTCAGCCAGGGACTTGGTGGGAATTCGGTATCTCTCTACCAGAGACTGGGAGATGAGGTTTCCAGCAGCTCCGGAATCCAGGTGGGCGAGTTCAAAGTGGCGGTTCTTTCCCCAAGCAATAGAGACCGGTAGAGTCAGAGACGGAGAGGGCTTACTTTTGTCTAGGACGACCTCTCCGAGCGGTCCTAGACACTGGCGTTTCCCTGCTTTTCCGGGCAGGAACGAATGAAGTGCTCCATACTGCCACAGTAGAAGCAACTCCCCTCGGCACGGCGTAAGTCCTGACGGGTTTTGACCATCTTGGTCTGGTCGACCTGCATAGGCTCAGGAGAGTGTACTTGGGGAGAGACGGAGGGAATGACGGGTTTCTGAAAAGTAGGAGCTAGACGTGGAAACCTCCTCTCACGGGTGACCTCCTTGGCACGCTCCTGGAACCGTAGGTCAATCCGGGTGGCAAGAGTTATTAGGTCATCGAGAGTGGTAGGAATGTCCCGACCGGCGAGTTCATCTTTAATACGGCCGGACAGACCCTCCCAGAAGACAGATACCAGAGCGTCGTTATCCCAGGCCAGCTCCGAGGCAAGGGTACGGTACCGTATGGCATATTGGCCCACAGTGAGACTTCCCTGACGGAGGCGTAGCAGGGATGATGCAGATGAGGTCTTCCGTCCGGGTTCGTCGAAGACTTTCCGGAAAGCCGTGAGAAAGGCAGGCAGGTCGGACACCAGGGGGTCTCCTCTCTCCCAAAGAGGATTTAGCCAGGCCAGGGCCTCCCCGGTGAGATGGGACATGATGAAGGCAATTTTGGCCCGGTCGGAGTTAAACTGATGGGACAGGAGTTCAAAGTGCAGGGTGCACTGATTAATGAAGCCCCGAGCCTGAGCGGGGTCGCCTCCGAAGCGAGGAGGTGCAGAAAGCCGGGGTCCGGGGAAGGATACCATGGAATTGGTGGGCAGCGGAGCTGCCGGATTGCGAGTCATGGCACTGGCGGAGGTTGCTGGCGGAGCAGTCAGAGTGTCCGGGCGAGAATTGACATTCCGCAGGTGACCCAGGATGGACTCCTGTTGGGACCTCTGACGGGACAGTTCATGACACAGGTCCGAGAGCGAGGGAGCTTGGGTGCCACCGGGTTCCATGGCCCGAGCAAACTGTAACGGGTCTGGGAGGCGGAACCTCTGAGCTATTATACAAGGGGGCGGTCCTTGTAAGGGAGCGGGTGGCGACCAGGCAGGCAGTCACAGCAGGTGACCGGGACAGTCTCTGGAAGAATGGGCAGGAAGTCACGGCAAGTGACCGGGGCAGTCTCTGGATGAACGGGCAGATGGTCACGGCAAGTGATCGGGGCAGTCTCTGGGTAAAGGGTAGATGGTCACGGCAAGTGACCGGGGCAGTCTCTGGGTAAATGGGTGGTCACAGAATGTGACGGCGGAGCCTCCAGGAAGACCAACAGACAGGCGGCAGATGAGCGCTCCCAGGTGAGCGGGCAGAAGTCTCTGGACAGGCGGGTGGTCACAGCACGTGACGGCGGAGCCTCCAGGTAGGCTAGCAGACAGGCAGCAGATGAGCGCTCCCAAGTGAGCGGGCAGGAGTCACTGGACAGGCAGGTGGTCACAGCACGTGATGGCGGAGCCTCCAGGTAGGCTAGCAGGCAGGTAGCAGGTGTGCGCTCCCAGGTGAGCGGGCAAGCTGGTCCATAGACAGACTGACAGGAGTTGTAAGGCAGACCGTCGGACCTCAGGCTAGCAGGCAGGTAGCAGAATATCAGGCAGGAATAAGACAGCAAGCTGGCAGGAATCTGGCAGGTATCTGGCAGGTAACTGGCAACGGGACCTGAGGGCTGAAGCAGAGTAGTGAACAGTGCTACAACATTGCTCGGGCACCTCCATTTTGGAGGAGGTGCCTTAAATATGGGAGGTCCTCCGGCAATTGGCCGGGGACTCCTTAGGACGGCGCGCGCGGTCCCTTTAAGAGAGGGGGAGCGCGCGCGCGCTCTAAGCACACTGCCGGGGAAGGAGCGCGTGCCGGAAGCAGCGGGGGAAGAAGCGCTGGAGGAGGCCGCGCCAGGAGCGGGGAGGTGAGAGGGACGGCGTCTCTGCCTAGTACGGAGCAGAGATGCCGATGCTACACAAATGTTCTTCTGTGAGATCCAAACACCTTAAATGTTGATTTGTCTGTCCATAAAACTTTTTTCCAATCTTCCTCTGTCCAATGTCTGTGTTCTTTTGCCCATATTAATCTTTTCCTTTTATTAGCCACTCGCAGCTATGGCTTTTTCTTTGCCAATTTGCCCTGAAGGCCAGCATCCCGGAGTCGCCTCTTCACTGTAGATGTTGACACTGGCGTTTTGCATGTACTATTTAATGAAGTTGCCAGTTGAGGAGCTGTGAGGCGTCGATTTCTCAAACTAGAGACTCTAATGTACTTGTCTTGTTGCTCAGTTGTGCAGTGGGGCCTCTCACTTCTCTTTCTACTCTGGTTAGAGCCTGTTTGTGCTCTCCTCTGAAGGGAGTAGTACACACAGTTGTAGGAAATCTTCAGTTTCTTGGCAATTTCTCGCATGGATTAGCCTTTATTTGTAAGAACAAGAATAGACTGTCGAGTTTCACACGAAAGTTCTCTTTTTCTGGCCATTTTGACAGTTTCATAGAACAAACAAATGTAATGCTCCAGATTCTCAACTAGCTCAAAGGAAGGTCAATTTTATAGCTTCTCAAATCAGTCAAACCGTTTTCAGCTGGGCTAACATACTTGTGCAAGGGTTTTCTAAACATCCATTAGCCTTCTTACACAGTTAGCAAACACAATGTACTATTAAAACACTGGAGTGGTGGTTGTTGGAAAGGGGCCTCTATACACCTATGTAGATATTGCAATAAAAACAAGACGTTTTCAGCTAGAATATTCATTTACCACATTAACAATGTATAGAGTGTATTTCTGATTCATTTAATGTTAGTTTCATTGAAAAAAAAAGTGCTTTTCTTTCAAAAATAATGAAATTTCTAAATGACCCCAAACTTTTGAACGGTAGTGTATATCAAAAATTAGACTGATACATTAAATAAAACCAGATATATCTCAGGGTATATATAAAGGAAAGGGTATGGTACTCATCAGAGAATGTTTCAATAATCCGCCTCAACGTGTTTCCTCAACAGGTTCATCAGGAGGCTTGATACAGGGATAATAATTCATGATGTTCAGTATAGTGTGCCTAATAGCCAGGTGTCCATGTTTAAATATCCCACTTCATGCAAAAAAAACCTCCCCAGACTAGGAGACTCATTCCCATTCCTAAAGGTGAATTGTGATAGGACATATAGAATGGAGTCTGTCTACAATAATGTACAGCGCCTGCGCTACTTCTCATGAGCTAGAGGTCAGATAATGTCCATCCCCTAGTGTGCATGTGCGGAAGTGATGTACTTTACACTGAAACACCAGATAAACTGATTGCCGCCGCGCCACTCGTACCCGTGACTGCGCATTCCCGTAGTTATGTGTTCCACACCGCAGAGCATAATGGCCTATATGTGTCCATTACCCTTGTCAGTAGATAAAGTAACATACGATTAGAGGGTATGTGTTTGTCTGTGCGTTACATCCGGCTAACTCAATGGTCTCAAACAAGCGGCCCGCGGGCCACATGCGGCCCCTGAGGCAGGCATCTGCGGCCCGCGGTGCACCACATGTCTGACCCTAGCAGAGAGGAGGAGTGCGCCGCTCCATAGTGGCTGTGGCCCTGCGTTGACATCCCTCTGGCGCTGTGTGATGACATCACACCAGCGCACAGAGAGCGGAGGCGTGACTTTCCCTCCCATTGCTGGATTTTGCAGGTGACATACGCTGTGGCTGTACGTGTACAGCAAGATGATAGTGCCGGCTCACATGCAGAGCCGACACTATCATCCGCTGAGGTAAGCTGTACATCACAGCTGACAACCTACTTTAACGGCCACAATTGGTATTAACACCGATCGCGGCCGTTTAACCCTTTAGATACCGCCATCAATTGTGACAGCGGCATCTAGATGGCTATTTCAGGGGAGGGGCTTACTCTTAAGCCTATGGTAACCTGAGGCCAAGTAATGGCCTTTGGGTTAGCCATCTTTGGGGCCTGGAATATGCAGGGTCCTACATGTGAACTGTCAATATAAGACAGACAGACAGACCTAATATTCTGCAGTACAGAAGTATTGCAGGACATTAGATCAGTGACTATAAAGTAAAAGTTAAAAGCTACATAAAAAAATCTAAATAAAATATGAAATAAAAGTATTCTGCTACTAAACTTGAAAGTGAAAAAAAAAGTCCACATTTGTGGTATAAATCTGTACCATATCCCTGGCTTACTGTGCCTTCATATTACGCTCAATGTCCCCATCGGGGCATACGTCCGGACCCCCCCACAAAACGGGATTCAGACATATGTGCCTATGGGGTCATATACTGTAATGGTGCCGACAGAGCGAACGTGCGTTCTGCTGGCATCATTTTCGGAAGTGTACACATACTGGAAGCAGACATTCAGATGCAGTCTATTAAGTCTGAGTGTCCACCTCCTGTAGGCGTGCACTCCAGAAAATTATGCACAGCGCACGTTTGCTCTGCCGGCATCATTACAGTCTATGGCCCTGTAGGCACAAATATCCATATCCCGTTTCTTGTAGGGTTCGAACGTATGCCCCAACGAGGACATTGAACAAAAGCGTTTTTGCAGCGTTTTTCACCCATAGCAATAAGAAAATGAGAAAACACTGATTTTGCAGTTTTTTTGGTGAATAAAACTGACTTTATTAAACGTACTGTAGATTCCTATAATCTCCACCAAAAAACGCCACAAAATCTGTTTAGGCCGGTTTCGCATATATTTCCGTTACCGGAGATATCCGTTTTACATGTTGCATCCGTGTGCGGCCCATGTGCTGCATCAGGATCACACATACTGGCACCAGGGAATCAGTGTACAGCTAGCGCTGTTCCCAAGCGCCGGGTGCTGAACGCTGCCCTCATCATGATTCCTTGCCTGCGCTGCAATCAGCACCAGCAGGGACAAGGATGAGGGTAGTGGTAGTGTCTGCTCCCGCTGTGTCCCTGTGTAAAACTAAGAATAAAACAATAAAATCCATATACTCACCTCTCCTAGGTGTCCCCCGCTGTAAACCTCTGATACAGAGGAGCCGGGGAGAATGAGTGGCTCCAGAGCTGAGCTCAGAAGCCGTGTCCTGTCACTTACTGAGCGCAGTTCCAGAGCCACTCATTCTCCCCTGCTCCTTGGCAGCATTGGTCAGAGGATTACAGCGGGGGACACCTAGGAGAGGTGAGCATATGGATTTTATTATTTTTATAGGTGGACACTGCGAGATCAGACACTACTACCGTCATCATTGTCCCTGCTGGTGCTGATCGCAGCGCCGGCAGGGAACCATGATGAGGGCAGCATTCAGCACCCAGCGCTTGGGAACAGCGCTAACTGCAGCGCTGATTCCCAGGCACCGGTACGTGTCACACGGATGACACACGGATGTCATCCGTGTGGTACATTTTGCGGACCGTGCATCTGCAAAAAAACAGACATGTCAGTATGTGGAGCACATGGACACGGTCTGTGGAAACACACTGAGATGTGTACAGACCAATTCATTTGAATGGGTCTACGTGAATCAATGTCTCCAGCACTGGAGATACTGACATGTGAAAAATGTAGCTTTTCCATCATACTGACAGAAAGTAGAATAAAAATTATCAAAAAGCCATATACCAAAAATGGTATAGCTGAAAACGTCAGATACAGCAATAATCTGCAGGTAAATAGTGTTACAACGTTTCCTGGCAGCTTTACTAAAAGTTCAGCTACTGGGAAACTGAACTATACTTCTTTCAAGAGCCATCGGCTTTCAGTCATGCAAGGAGTTGCTTAAGCCGGCTTACTACACTATGAGTAGTTGCTGTAAGCACTCTCCAGCACTTGGGTTGCCAGCTCAGTGTGCAGCGCATCTGTGCGGAGAAAATCAAAAGTTCTGGGGCGTGCTTACAGTATAGTGAGCAGTGCTGTGAGCCATGAATGTAACTTCTATGACTGAAAGCCCATAGCTCCCGGGAGGAAATAAGTTAATTCTTTCCTGGTAGCTGCACTTACAGTAAGACGGCCATGTAGCATTGTGAAGATATTTACCTGCAGATTGACTCTATATCTCCAGGTAAATAGCGTTTTCTGACATTACAGGTTCTCTTTAATATTGACATGTATGGCATTGCTATGGTGAGAAACTACATAAAGAGATTCTGCAGGACTTAAAGGGATTGTCCATTGCTTTTATATTGATGGGCTATCCTTTATAATGGCTGCAACTGGGTAATGCAAATCTACGCCTAATCAATAAGAGTGGATATGAAGTGCCCAGCCGTGGCCACTATGCAGTTGATAGAGCTGTGTAGTTCCACTCCGCAAGTGAGCACATACCATGGGCACCGGGAACTGCTGATCAGTGGGGGGAGCTGGATGTTGCATCCCACCGATCAGATATCCATCACCTGTCCTAATGATAGGCCATCAAAACAAAATTGTCTGACAACCCCTTTAATGATTAAATGGCCACTTCGTTGAATAAACCGGTGATCTGAGATCAGTGGGGTGCGGGCACCCGGCCCATCCCTTTATCAGCTGAAAACTGCTCTGGCAGTGAACTAAGTGACGCGCCCCCTGGGCCATGTTCAGGGAATACCCGGAGCCGGATCTGTTGGGGTTAGTAGTCCTCGTGGCGGTGACCCGGTCCGTGCTCAGGGTGTCAAACTAAGTGGCGGAATTTAGTATAAGATGTTATAGTGTTCGACTACGCCACCCGTTGAATGCGGTTATGAAACCGCCGCTGCAGGGCAGACCGCTGAGGCCGGTGGTACGGTTGTGCAGCGTGGATAGTATAACCCCCAACGGGAGGGGTATGGCCTCAGGGCAGCGGACGTGGATGATGGGGATAGCAGAATTGCACGCAGGCACCAGGAACCACTCAGAGACGGTGCGGTGTAGTTCAGGGTCTTTACTGGTGGCAAAGGTAGACCGTCCCGGGAGTACTGGCTAGCGATCGGGGCCTGGTCAGTCCGTGAGCAGATAGGATCTCCCCCGGCCAGGCGGAGTTGTAGGCCTCCCCAACTAATTGTACTCTCCCTGGCTACCTTGCTAGAAGCGGGTAAAAGTAGCCCACGTCCCTGAGTGTACCGTGTGGTGCTCACCCGTATGGCCGGTGACTCGGGGCCTTCTGGTAGCCTCCGCTCCACGACGGCGGTGCTGGTCCCTTGCGTGTGACCGTGCCTTCGGGTTTCTTGGCCAGAGGACCTGAAATCCCCTGCCGGTCGGTTTCTGCTGCTGGGTATGGATCAGTCCCCACAGCCTCGGACTCCGTGTCCGGTGAGATCTCTTCAGTCAGGACGAGCTCTACAGCTTCCAGTCCCTGACCCCTTTTATCACTGCTCCCACAGAGCTCCTGATCTTGCTCTCCCTGTATCTGCTCCACTCCAGACCAGACTGTGTCTCTGTCTGGGACTCCTCTTCTTCTCCTCTAACCCCGCCTCAGTCCCAGTTTATATAGGGGAAGTTCTTCCCCTCCCAGGACTGGGCAGGAGGTGTTGCATGCTTAGGGTTCCTGACCAGGAGACCTCCCACCTGCTCTCAGACGTAATATTGCTATTACTGTGGTAACCAGACCCCTGGGGTGCCACATTCCCCCCTAGTAAAATTTAGTACTCCGGGACTAAACATATTTTTGAAAACATAACAGGGTATAAACAGGAACAATACAATAGGAAAAAAAAAACACGTTAGGGTGGTCACGGCGTGTCCGCAACCGGGTGCAATTTTTGAAGCAATAAGGGTGTCCATTTCACCAAAGAACGGGGAGCCGTAACCAGGTAGGGGTCTGTCCTGCCCCGAGTCTTTAACAGTCTATAGTCCGTTCCTGGGTTACGCTCCAAACATATATACAACAGAGTTCCGGTTAATCCACAAAAGACACCTATAAAATAACTGGAAAAACATAATTATTTACAAGCAACAGTAAACAGGTAAATACCAATAAAACAGTCTGAACACTTTAGATCCTCCAACGTATGGGCAACTGGCCTCTATTGGCCCTAGTAGACCTACGGAGCTTACTGACCGGTCCTGAGCTACAGGGTGTAGGAGCTGTCAAAGGTAAGCTGGGCAGCTGTCTACGGACTCTTTGGCTCACTAGGGGCACGGCAGGCTCACTATAAGCAGAGGGTCGATTCTCCTGGTCTGCTTGTGTGGGGTCTTCTGCCTCCTGGACCGGCTGCTCTTCCAGCTCTACCTGTTTTTCCGTAGGCACTTGGGATGCTGGCTGGAGGAAGGTGAGGACGGGTACCACAACAGCGCCATTTACTTGTGTCCAAGACCGAGGGAAGTCTCCGAGTACAGTACTGACCATCTCTTCCCTTTCCTCTGCGGGTCGAGGGTTTTCTTGATCTTCTTTAGGGTTTCGTAGCTGCTCGGGACACTTCTTCAGGTGATCTCGGGAGACAATGGCTGTGGTTACTCCTCCATCCTTACTGATTGTGCAGATTTTTGGGTTTCCATGGCTTGATGGCAGTACGGTGTACGGGTCCTTCTCCCACTGGTCGTCCAACTTGTGGAGCCGTCTTTTCCTCTTCAAGACCTGCTCTCCAGGTACCAGGGGAACAGCGGGAGCATACTGGTTGTAAGTCTTCTCCTGTCTTTCTCTTGCTTGACAGAGACTTCGCTCAACGCTCTCCTGTACTTTCCGGTACTGCTGCTGCCTCTCTGTGTCCCAGTCTGCTTCTGGTGAAGTGTCCTCGGGTGTCAGGACTCCCATATCCAGATCAACAGGCAGCTTACCAGGTCTTGCTCTCATTAGGTAAGCCGGGGTACAGTTGGTAGAACCTACAGGGATGTGGTTGTATAGGTCCACCAGATCAGGCAGTTTCTCAGGCCACAGACTGCGTTCTTCCAGGGGCAATGTTTTCAGAAGGTCTATCACCACCTGGTTCATCTTCTCGCAAAGTCCATTGGTTTGCGGATGATAGGGTGTTGTTCTTATCTTCCGGCAGCCATACAGAGTGCAGAACTCCTGGAAGACTTCCGCTTCAAAGGCAGGTCCTTGGTCCATCAGCACCTGCTCTGGGTATCCGTGTGGACGGCAGAAGTGCTGCTGGAAGGCTCTAGCTGCTGTTTGAGCCGTTAAGTCCTTGACGGGGACTACAACCAAGAACCGGGAGTAGTGATCCACGATGGTTAACGCATAGACGTAGCCACTTCTGCTGGGGGTCAGTTTTACATGGTCCAAGGCTACCAGTTCCAACGGCTGCCTGGTGACGATGGACTGCAGGGGAGTCTTCTGGCTGGCACGGTCCTTCCTTCTTAGGTTGCATGGGCCACAGTCTCTGCACCACCTCTCGATGGTTCCTCTCATGCCTACCCAGTGGAATCGCCCGCGCAGCAGGAACTCCAGCTTCTTCCACCCGAAGTGCCCAGCTCCGTCGTGGTATACCTCCAGTACCATAGCCGCGTCTCTTCTTGGCACCACTACTTGCCAGATCAGTTCATGCGTCCGGGAGTTAACCATTCTGCGACACAACTTCCCCTTGTAAAGGAACAGTCGACTCTTCTCAGCCCACAGTTGCTTGGTCTCCTCCGGAGCGTCTGGGTCAAGGCGGGCATCTGGCTGAGTCAGCATCTCCTTCACTAGTCGGACGGCGGGGTCACTGTCTTGCGTTTCCGCCCAGTTGTAATGAGGTAAGGGGTTGAACGTAGCGGATTGCTTACCCCTTACACGGTGGGAATACTGGGTAGTCCCATGACGGTGAAACGCGGGGAGTTCAACTTCTTCCAGTTCCTCTGGATCTTCCCCTACGTCCGGTAGGTTTGGCATTCTGGACAAGGCATCCGCGTTGGTATTGGAGCGTCCTGCCCGGTATTTGATCGTGAACTCATAGTTGGACAGGCGGGCCATCCATCTCTGCTCCAGGGCACCGAGTCTTGCAGTGTCCAGGTGTGTCAACGGGTTGTTATCCGTGTACACGGTGAACTGGGAAGAGGCGAGGTAGTGCTTAAAGCGTTCGGTGACTGCCCACACTACCGCCAGGAAGAGCTTGAATGAGCTGTAATTCTCAGGGTTTCTTTCGGTGGGTCGCAGTTTTCGGCTGGCGTAAGCAATTACCCGTTCTCTCCCCTGCTGGATCTGGGACAGTACGGCTCCTAGTCCGATGTTACTTGCGTCGGTGTAGAGGATAAAGGGCTGGCTGTAATCAGGGTACCCCTCCCCGCCTCTTTAACCCGTCAGTGTGCTTTGCTTACCTGTACGCGCGCGTCCCGTGGTCCCTGCACTCCCTCCAGCTGGCGACGTCCCAGTGACGTCGCTGCTGGGGCGCGTCCTGGTTACCTCGGGAACGGGCGCGTCACTTCCGGTTTGCGCTTTGCATTCCTGGGTAATATTTGTGGGCGGTTTCTCTAAGCTACATGCCGGTCTCCGTGACAGTGGTATATTACATCCTACTAGCGCGTCACGTGCGGGGCATTCACAGATACTTTGTTGTTGCATATTAATTGGCGGGGGGGCGCGGCAGGGTGGACCTCCTCTATTGGCTGTTCGTACCTTTTTATACTGCACTGTGATTACTTTGCACATACCCCTTGACAAAGGCTGCCCGCCGAAACGCGCGTCGGGGTTTGCGCACACATACCAGGTACAGGTAGACTATCCTTTGGGGACTTACTGTCATGTTATATAGTAAAGTTTATGTATAATTTAAGGTCTCTATGTGCTATGTGGTATATTACAAATGCTATATGCTCTAGCCAGTTCAGGTCTTTTGGTTATTGGCTACCATATGTATATCTCACCTGATCCTGAGTGTTTCCACCTAATGTGTGCGCCATTTTTTATACTTTGCATCTTATGTGTGTTATCTTACCCCCATTTCTAATAATTTTATACCTTTTTACCACTATGGATCATCCTTTTTTTTGGGCTTCGGCCTCCTCCCCCCTCTTTGTGTAGTGTTACACGACGATCCCTTACCGGATTAGTCCGTAGGTGGGCAATCTACTATAGATATGGAATACATTGTGCGTACTAGGGCCACTATTACTATTTTGCCTCTATCTATTAAGCTCCTTTGTCTAATTATTTCTGTGTTTTGCACAGGTTTTGCTGTGGATACAATGGACTTTAGAGCCAAAGAAAAAGCTTGGCTCACACAAATTGAGCAAACTTTTGGGGGTGATCATGTGGATGTTTCTTTGGATGGCAATCACAGTTGGGATGAACAGTTCTCTGATATTCAATATATGATGGTTAAAAAAACCAAATTGTGGTGGAACCGGGTGTTCCTTGAAAGATACATTAACCGCAAAATAATTCCGAGAGGCCTAAGGGTAAGGGTAGTCCCCACTTTCCCCATAGATGATGAGAATTTTATTTCAAAATGGGAAGAAGCATGTAATGTCTGCTCCAATAATTTTATGACACTATTGATTGAGTCTAATACCAATACAATCACGCATCTGGACAAATTGATTGATGTAGCACAAACTAACTTGAAGTCTAATTGCCCAACTGATAAACTGACGCATTTCGAATCACAAATGGACACTACTATTGACAGTATGGTCAAAAAGATTCATGACTCGCAAAGCAATAAGCTTAACCGCGATATGCGAGATTACCAAATGAAAACGGTTTACCGTTGGCGTCAGCCTAGGAACCATTTTTCCCATTCGTCACGGACTCCATCCGTTGCTTCGGTGACGTCCTGTAGTGAGGCTTCGGACACCTCATCATCATCTATGATGACTAGATCAAGCACCGCTAAACAACATGGTTATAATTTTCATCCATATAGAAGACATGAATCCATTACAGCAGCCAAAAGGAGAAAAGATAATAAGGTAATCAACCTCAGCAACCATGTCCTCTCTGTGGATGATCTATCTTTACTATCTAAGGGTCTCACCTTCTCCCCTTCCTCTGGGTTCGATCAATTCACCGCCATTAAAGATTTACATATTTTTGCTAGGTCGTTGATGTTCAAACGTTATTTCCATGACACTAATCTTGACAAATTGTTTCCAACAGAAGAGGAACAACTGGCCTTAAGAACCCTTGAAGAGCTTGCCACTGAACATGCCACTTCCGAGCATGGTAAGATTCCTCCATCTATTGTACCTCACTCCAAGAAGTTTCCTCCCCTCTCGAGTTGTACCAATGTGGATTTGTTTGTACAAATTGTAACGAATGAGTTCCGTAATATACCCAGTCAAATCTATAGGGATAACCTTACTAGGGTTGAACGGACTAGACTACAATATTTGAGTGACCTGTCTGATGTCGTGCTGAAACCTGCGGACAAGGGTGGTAACATTGTAATCTGGCCTAAGAAAATGTATGAGCGTGAGGCATTTCGCCAGTTAAATAATACCACATGCTACAAAAAATTGACCTATAACCCCTTGTCCGCTTTCAGCCGACAACTACAGGCTATTCTCAACAAAGCATTGGACAATAAAGTGATCACTCGTGACCTCTTTGTGGCATTAACTATTAGTGAACCTACAATACCTACTCTTTATCTTTTACCTAAATTGCATAAAAATGCATCTACTCCCCCCGGTCGACCCATAATATCTGGGGGAGGAAACTACTTGGAGTCGGTCAATAGATGGATTGACTCTAAACTCCAACCCCTTGTCGAGACCCTGCCTTCCTTTATAAAGGATACCATGGACCTACTACGCAGGATGGATGGATTATATCTAGATACAGATACCATTTTCGTAACAGCTGATATAGAGTCATTGTATACGAACATTAAACACAAGGATGGCTTAAAGGCAACCAAATATTTCTTAGATGGGTCTGACATCCCAGAGTCTATTAAAAAATTGGTACTCGAATTATTAGAATTTACCCTTACTCATAATTTTTTTACTTTTAAGGGGTCCTTTTTTCTGCAGCTCCAGGGGACAGCGATGGGAGCGGCCTTTGCGCCCTCCTACGCCAACCTGTTCCTGGGGCTGTGGGAAAGGGACCTCTTCCTGTCAGATCGTCTGTCGTCGATGTGCCGCGTCCTGTCTTGGACGCGGTACATTGACGACATTTTGATTATCTGGCAGGCTACAGATTCTGATCTGGTACCATTTATGGAAATGTTGAACACCAACGACCTTAATATTCATATTACATATCAATTTAGTGCAGTGAAGGCTGAGTTTTTGGATATTTCCCTGAGGAAGGATGGAGAAGGTCGAGTTCAGACCAACATTTATAGGAAGCCTACTTCAACTAACATGCTTCTACATGCTTCATCATCTCACCCTCACCATGTAATACAGTCGGTGCCAATCGGACAGTTCCTGCGCTTGCGCAGGATCTGTTCGACGGATCTAGACTTCGAAATTCAAGCTAAAGATTTGATATCTAGATTCCGTGAACGAGGCTATAGTGGGAGATCTCTTAAAAAAGCTTATCATAGAGCGAAATTTGCATCACGCCACGATCTATTATATAAGACGCAAGAGAAACCACGGAAGGAGGTAGTTAGATTCATTACCAAATTCCACACACAGATTCCTGCCATGAAAAGGGCATTAATCAAGGCATGGCCAGTGTTAAAATGTGATCCCATACTATCCAAATTTGTGTCTTCTACACCATCTATTACATTTCGCAGATCTAAGAATCTTCGGGATCACCTCACTAGAAGCCACTATGTGGGTGAATCTAATCCTTCTTTTCTTGATACTTCATCAAAAAGAAATGGTTGTATACCATGTGGCCAATGTAGAGCGTGCATTAATGTCGATAGAGCTTTTGATTTTTGTGACTCTAGTGGTCAAAAAGTTTATAAAATCAAACAACGCATTAATTGCCTTACTAAGAACGTAATATATTATGCCACATGTCCGTGTGGCCTTATCTATATTGGGTTAACCACACGACAACTCAAGATAAGGATTAGGGAACACGTTCTGGGTATTTTTGCGGCATTGGAGCAGACTGACATGTCTAGTCTTAAAACTATCCCACGCCATTTTAAACAGTATCACCAATGTAATGGCAACTTGCTGAGAGTTAAAGGAATTGATTGCCTAGATATGGGGATTCGTGGGGGGCCCATTTCCAAACGCCTGGCCCAACTTGAGGCCAGGTGGATTTGGACACTTAACACCACCAATCCACATGGTCTCAATGAGAATTTAAGTTTCGTCCCCTTCTTGTGACTGCCATTTCCTCCCCCCCCCCTCCCCTCTTCCCCCCTCCCCTTCCCCTTCCCCCCCCCTTCCCCTGGTTTCCCTTCCCTTTCTCCCCCCTTTTCCTTCTTTCTCCCTTCCCCTCTTTTTTCCTTCTTCCATCCACGTGTACACCATGGATTCACTGTATTTGTTTTTTTGAATTCGCTTTGATTTTAATTATACTTTTTATCTTAGGTACGTCCTCCAATGTCCTACTCTGCGTTCTCATGATGCTTATGATCATTCAAGATCTGAATTATGTGTCATGATGTATACAAAAAGCCTCCCCTTACAACCACAATCGGCTTTATATTATTATTTTGTATGAGATTTTGGTTCATATATTTATAATGATTGTATTGCTGCTAATATATTATACTGCATTTCCTGTATTCATATATCCCTCTTTATTGTGGTATTGATTATCATATATATCATTTTGCTTTGTTTATGTATGTTATAATTATTGCTGTATATATATCCTATTGCAATTCGATTTCTTTACGTATTGGTCATTAGACAAGGGGTATTCCAATTTGCATATACTTCGATACATTATTGATATACTACTACATGCATATGATATTTTGTCTAAATCGTCCATAAATCTTATACACATTTGGCTTTATATATTCATGATTAATGCATTTATTAATCTTTCAAACCCACTCTATGGGTATTTATATCCATCTTTTGTGGCTGTAACCCCTCCCCGCCTCTTTAACCCGTCAGGGTGCTTTGCTTACCTGTACGCGCGCGTCCCGTGGTCCCTGCACTCCCTCCAGCTGGCGACGTCCCAGTGACGTCGCTGCTGGGGCGCGTCCTGGTTACCTCGGGAACGGGCGCGTCACTTCCGGTTTGCGCTTTGCATTCCTGGGTAATATTTGTGGGCGGTTTCTCTAAGCTACATGCCGGTCTCCGTGACAGTGGTATATTACATCCTACTAGCGCGTCACGTGCGGGGCATTCACAGATACTTTGTTGTTGCATAATTAATTGGCGGGGGGGCGCGGCAGGGTGGACCTCCTCTATTGGCTGTTTGTACCTTTTTATACTGCACTGTGATTACTTTGCACATACCCCTTGACAAAGGCTGCCCGCCGAAACGCGCGTCGGGGTTTGCGCACACATACCAGGTACAGGTAGACTATCCTTTGGGGACTTACTGTCATGTTATATAGTAAAGTTTATGTATAATTTAAGGTCTCTATGTGCTATGTGGTATATTACAAATGCTATATGCTCTAGCCAGTTCAGGTCTTTTGGTTATTGGCTACCATATGTATATCTCACCTGATCCTGAGTGTTTCCACCTAATGTGTGCGCCATTTTTTATACTTTGCATCTTATGTGTGTTATCTTACCCCCATTTCTAATAATTTTATACCTTTTTACCACTATGGATCATCCTTTTTTTTGGGCTTCGGCCTCCTCCCCCCTCTTTGTGTAGTGTTACACGATGATCCCTTACCGGATTAGTCCGTAGGTGGGCAATCTACTATAGATATGGAATACATTGTGCGTACTAGGGCCACTATTACTATTTTGCCTCTATCTATTAAGCTCCTTTGTCTAATTATTTCTGTGTTTTGCACAGGTTTTGCTGTGGATACAATGGACTTTAGAGCCAAAGAAAAAGCTTGGCTCACACAAATTGAGCAAACTTTTGGGGGTGATCATGTGGATGTTTCTTTGGATGGCAATCACAGTTGGGATGAACAGTTCTCTGATATTCAATATATGATGGTTAAAAAAACCAAATTGTGGTGGAACCGGGTGTTCCTTGAAAGATACATTAACCGCAAAATAATTCCGAGAGGCCTAAGGGTAAGGGTAGTCCCCACTTTCCCCATAGATGATGAGAATTTTATTTCAAAATGGGAAGAAGCATGTAATGTCTGCTCCAATAATTTTATGACACTATTGATTGAGTCTAATACCAATACAATCACGCATCTGGACAAATTGATTGATGTAGCACAAACTAACTTGAAGTCTAATTGCCCAACTGATAAACTGACGCATTTCGAATCACAAATGGACACTACTATTGACAGTATGGTCAAAAAGATTCATGACTCGCAAAGCAATAAGCTTAACCGCGATATGCGAGATTACCAAATGAAAACGGTTTACCGTTGGCGTCAGCCTAGGAACCATTTTTCCCATTCGTCACGGACTCCATCCGTTGCTTCGGTGACGTCCTGTAGTGAGGCTTCGGACACCTCATCATCATCTATGATGACTAGATCAAGCACCGCTAAACAACATGGTTATAATTTTCATCCATATAGAAGACATGAATCCATTACAGCAGCCAAAAGGAGAAAAGATAATAAGGTAATCAACCTCAGCAACCATGTCCTCTCTGTGGATGATCTATCTTTACTATCTAAGGGTCTCACCTTCTCCCCTTCCTCTGGGTTCGATCAATTCACCGCCATTAAAGATTTACATATTTTTGCTAGGTCGTTGATGTTCAAACGTTATTTCCATGACACTAATCTTGACAAATTGTTTCCAACAGAAGAGGAACAACTGGCCTTAAGAACCCTTGAAGAGCTTGCCACTGAACATGCCACTTCCGAGCATGGTAAGATTCCTCCATCTATTGTACCTCACTCCAAGAAGTTTCCTCCCCTCTCGAGTTGTACCAATGTGGATTTGTTTGTACAAATTGTAACGAATGAGTTCCGTAATATACCCAGTCAAATCTATAGGGATAACCTTACTAGGGTTGAACGGACTAGACTACAATATTTGAGTGACCTGTCTGATGTCGTGCTGAAACCTGCGGACAAGGGTGGTAACATTGTAATCTGGCCTAAGAAAATGTATGAGCGTGAGGCATTTCGCCAGTTAAATAATACCACATGCTACAAAAAATTGACCTATAACCCCTTGTCCGCTTTCAGCCGACAACTACAGGCTATTCTCAACAAAGCATTGGACAATAAAGTGATCACTCGTGACCTCTTTGTGGCATTAACTATTAGTGAACCTACAATACCTACTCTTTATCTTTTACCTAAATTGCATAAAAATGCATCTACTCCCCCCGGTCGACCCATAATATCTGGGGGAGGAAACTACTTGGAGTCGGTCAATAGATGGATTGACTCTAAACTCCAACCCCTTGTCGAGACCCTGCCTTCCTTTATAAAGGATACCATGGACCTACTACGCAGGATGGATGGATTATATCTAGATACAGATACCATTTTCGTAACAGCTGATATAGAGTCATTGTATACGAACATTAAACACAAGGATGGCTTAAAGGCAACCAAATATTTCTTAGATGGGTCTGACATCCCAGAGTCTATTAAAAAATTGGTACTCGAATTATTAGAATTTACCCTTACTCATAATTTTTTTACTTTTAAGGGGTCCTTTTTTCTGCAGCTCCAGGGGACAGCGATGGGAGCGGCCTTTGCGCCCTCCTACGCCAACCTGTTCCTGGGGCTGTGGGAAAGGGACCTCTTCCTGTCAGATCGTCTGTCGTCGATGTGCCGCGTCCTGTCTTGGACGCGGTACATTGACGACATTTTGATTATCTGGCAGGCTACAGATTCTGATCTGGTACCATTTATGGAAATGTTGAACACCAACGACCTTAATATTCATATTACATATCAATTTAGTGCAGTGAAGGCTGAGTTTTTGGATATTTCCCTGAGGAAGGATGGAGAAGGTCGAGTTCAGACCAACATTTATAGGAAGCCTACTTCAACTAACATGCTTCTACATGCTTCATCATCTCACCCTCACCATGTAATACAGTCGGTGCCAATCGGACAGTTCCTGCGCTTGCGCAGGATCTGTTCGACGGATCTAGACTTCGAAATTCAAGCTAAAGATTTGATATCTAGATTCCGTGAACGAGGCTATAGTGGGAGATCTCTTAAAAAAGCTTATCATAGAGTGAAATTTGCATCACGCCACGATCTATTATATAA
This sequence comes from Phyllobates terribilis, assembly GCF_046119375.1. Lineage (NCBI taxonomy): Eukaryota > Metazoa > Chordata > Amphibia > Anura > Dendrobatidae > Phyllobates > Phyllobates terribilis. The sequence continues at coordinate 2,999,044 of NW_027362900.1, forward strand.
GACGCAAGAGAAACCACGGAAGGAGGTAGTTAGATTCATTACCAAATTCCACACACAGATTCCTGCCATGAAAAGGGCATTAATCAAGGCATGGCCAGTGTTAAAATGTGATCCCATACTATCCAAATTTGTGTCTTCTACACCATCTATTACATTTCGCAGATCTAAGAATCTTCGGGATCACCTCACTAGAAGCCACTATGTGGGTGAATCTAATCCTTCTTTTCTTGATACTTCATCAAAAAGAAATGGTTGTATACCATGTGGCCAATGTAGAGCGTGCATTAATGTCGATAGAGCTTTTGATTTTTGTGACTCTAGTGGTCAAAAAGTTTATAAAATCAAACAACGCATTAATTGCCTTACTAAGAACGTAATATATTATGCCACATGTCCGTGTGGCCTTATCTATATTGGGTTAACCACACGACAACTCAAGATAAGGATTAGGGAACACGTTCTGGGTATTTTTGCGGCATTGGAGCAGACTGACATGTCTAGTCTTAAAACTATCCCACGCCATTTTAAACAGTATCACCAATGTAATGGCAACTTGCTGAGAGTTAAAGGAATTGATTGCCTAGATATGGGGATTCGTGGGGGGCCCATTTCCAAACGCCTGGCCCAACTTGAGGCCAGGTGGATTTGGACACTTAACACCACCAATCCACATGGTCTCAATGAGAATTTAAGTTTCGTCCCCTTCTTGTGACTGCCATTTCCTCCCCCCCCCCTCCCCTCTTCCCCCCTCCCCTTCCCCTTCCCCTTCCCCCCCCCTTCCCCTGGTTTCCCTTCCCTTTCTCCCCCCTTTTCCTTCTTTCTCCCTTCCCCTCTTTTTTCCTTCTTCCATCCACGTGTACACCATGGATTCACTGTATTTGTTTTTTTGAATTCGCTTTGATTTTAATTATACTTTTTATCTTAGGTACGTCCTCCAATGTCCTATTCTGCGTTCTCATGATGCTTATGATCATTCAAGATCTGAATTATGTGTCATGATGTATACAAAAAGCCTCCCCTTACAACCACAATCGGCTTTATATTATTATTTTGTATGAGATTTTGGTTCATATATTTATAATGATTGTATTGCTGCTAATATATTATACTGCATTTCCTGTATTCATATATCCCTCTTTATTGTGGTATTGATTATTATCATATATATCATTTTGCTTTGTTTATGTATGTTATAATTATTGCTGTATATATATCCTATTGCAATTCGATTTCTTTACGTATTGGTCATTAGACAAGGGGTATTCCAATTTGCATATACTTCGATACATTATTGATATACTACTACATGCATATGATATTTTGTCTAAATCGTCCATAAATCTTATACACATTTGGCTTTATATATTCATGATTAATGCATTTATTAATCTTTCAAACCCACTCTATGGGTATTTATATCCATCTTTTGTGGCTGTAACCCCTCCCCGCCTCTTTAACCCGTCAGGGTGCTTTGCTTACCTGTACGCGCGCGTCCCGTGGTCCCTGCACTCCCTCCAGCTGGCGACGTCCCAGTGACGTCGCTGCTGGGGCGCGTCCTGGTTACCTCGGGAACGGGCGCGTCACTTCCGGTTTGCGCTTTGCATTCCTGGGTAATATTTGTGGGCGGTTTCTCTAAGCTACATGCCGGTCTCCGTGACAGTGGTATATTACATCCTACTAGCGCGTCACGTGCGGGGCATTCACAGATACTTTGTTGTTGCATAATTAATTGGCGGGGGGGCGCGGCAGGGTGGACCTCCTCTATTGGCTGTTTGTACCTTTTTATACTGCACTGTGATTACTTTGCACATACCCCTTGACAAAGGCTGCCCGCCGAAACGCGCGTCGGGGTTTGCGCACACATACCAGGTACAGGTAGACTATCCTTTGGGGACTTACTGTCATGTTATATAGTAAAGTTTATGTATAATTTAAGGTCTCTATGTGCTATGTGGTATATTACAAATGCTATATGCTCTAGCCAGTTCAGGTCTTTTGGTTATTGGCTACCATATGTATATCTCACCTGATCCTGAGTGTTTCCACCTAATGTGTGCGCCATTTTTTATACTTTGCATCTTATGTGTGTTATCTTACCCCCATTTCTAATAAATTTATACCTTTTTACCACTATGGATCATCCTTTTTTTTGGGCTTCGGCCTCCTCCCCCCTCTTTGTGTAGTGTTACACGATGATCCCTTACCGGATTAGTCCGTAGGTGGGCAATCTACTATAGATATGGAATACATTGTGCGTACTAGGGCCACTATTACTATTTTGCCTCTATCTATTAAGCTCCTTTGTGTAATCAGGGTACGCCAGGATTTCATCCCCCGTGAGGGCCATCTTGAGCTGGCGGAAGGACTCTTCTTCCAGCTTCTCCCATCTGAAGGGCGGCTTCTGGTTCTTGGCCTTCCTGGACTGGCCTATCAGGAGGTCCTGCATAGGAGCTGCCTTTTTGGTGAAACCGGGAATGAATCTTCGGTAGTAGCCTACCAACCCGAGGAACTGCCGCACTTCCTTTACGCTGGAGGGTCTTGGCCATTCCTTAATCGCGGTGATCTTATCAGGGTCGGGAGCCACTCCGTCAGCACTCACCACGTGTCCCAGGTACTGCACTTTTGGTTTTAGCAGGTGACACTTCGACGGTTTCACCTTCAGACCGTAGTTTGCCAGGGCTTCAAACACTTCCGCCAGGTGTTTCAGGTGGTCCTCGTAGGTTTTGGAATAAACTATAACATCGTCCAGGTACAGCAGGACCGTCTCAAAGTTCCGGTGTCCCAGACAGCATTCCATCAATCGTTGGAAGGTTCCTGGTGCGTTGCAGAGTCCGAACGGCATGCAGGTAAACTCGCTAAGTCCCATCGGGGTAGTGAATGCGGTCTTCTCCCGGTCCGCCTCTGCGACAGGAACCTGCCAGTACCCGCTAGTGAGATCCAAAGTGGAGAAGAAGTTAGCAGATTTTAAAGCAGCCAAAGACTCCTCTATCCTTGGTAAGGGGTACGCATCTTTGTGTGTGATACGGTTGATTTTCCGGTAATCTACACACATTCTCATGGTGTTGTCTTTCTTTTTAACCAAGACTAGTGGAGCTGCCCAGGGGCTACAGCTATCCCTGATTACCCCAGCCTCCTTCATGTCTCTAAGCATCCCCTTGCGTGTTGGTAGTGTGCAGGGGGTACGGGACGATACCTTTCCTTTATGGGAGGATGATCTCCCGTGGGGATGTGATGTTCCACTCCCTTTACTTGCCCGAAGTCCAGCGGGTGTTTACTGAACACTCTCTCGTATTCCTGGATCACCCGGTAGACTCCCTGCTTTTGGTGAGCAGGTGTGGAGTCAGTACCCAAATGCAGTTGCTGACACCAGTCCTCCGTTTGTTGCTTAGAGCCGTTACCTTCCTCTGGATGAGATGGAGGCAAGGGTTCCACGGACTGTACAGAATTTTGGTTGATGGTATACAATTTGGCTAGCGTAGCATACCGGGGCAGGTACACTTCCCTCTTCCCGATATTTATTATGCGAACGGGCACCCTCCCATGGCGTACTTCAACCACCCCCCGTGCCGTCAAAATGGTGGGCCTACTGTCTGAGTAGACTGGTTCTACCATTGCCTGGTAATCTCTACCTCTCAGACCAATAGCTGCCCGGCACAAAATCATCATTTCACTTTTCGGGGGCATGGCAATAGGGAAAGGGTCACACATTCTCACGCTACCAATCTCACCACCGGAGAGTTCCACCTGTTGCCGTCGCATCAGTGCCCGGATCTCTTTTTGGAGCACTCGCTGCTGGCCGGAGCTGGCGTTCTTGGCAACCTGCTGTAAAATGAGAATCACCTCTGCAAGACAATTTTCAATCACATTAGTTCCTAGAGTTATCTTTGGGTGACTCTAGCGCTTGTCAATGTCCACAATGATCAGTCCCTGTGCTGCCAGTTCGACTTTACCGATTTTAATGGTCATCTCTTTAAATCCGATCTGTGGCACGGACTGACCATTGCTGGCGATGATACTCAAGTCGTCGTCTGGGTAGCGGGTTATATCCGAGTCATTCCAGTACTGCTTGAAGAGCACGTACGGGATGGTGGTGACCTGTGACCCGGTGTCAAGTAGGGCACTCATAGGAATGCCATCCAGTACCACAGGCAAGACTGGACGTCCTCCCACGTATTTGTCACGCCAGTTCGATGGGCCTGGTGATCTTATTCCTAGGGGTTGGCCCTCTACCCCAGGTTGTGCCAGTTTAAAGGACAGTACCTTGCCATATGTCCGGGTTGATTGCAGCGGCGGCAGATGGGTTGTCCGTCCTCGTTGTATCGGTCGCTGGGTCTTCCTCTGGCCGGTGGGGTCCTCCTTGGTCGGCGCCACGGGATATCCTCCGGTCCGGATGCCAGCTGGATCTTCCCTGGAGTAGAAACCTGTAAAGACTGCACAGTTCGGGTTAGCGCGGCAACGCTTTTAGTTAGCTCTTGGACCTGATGGTGCAGGTCTGTAGCCGGGTCATTGTTTAAAGCCTGTGCATCAGCTCCCACAGGCCCTGCCGACAAGGGCGCCTTCTCCTGGTGGTAAGTGGTAGCAGGGCGTTTGTGGGTCACAGCGCCACCTGGTGCCGGTTCTCGGAGCACCCGGATGGCTCTGTCCTTGAACTGTGCAAAGTCCAGATGAGGGTCCTGTAAGGCCATTGCTCGCAACTGGGTTCGGTGGGCATTGCAATGTAGACCCTCTATAAATTGTTCAGTCAACAGCTTGTCTTCGTTTCCCACGCCGTCAGGGTCGGCCTGCTTAATGGCTCTCAGGGCCTCTTGTAGGTTTAGTGCATAGTCCCTTATATTCTCATGTGCTCGCTGCTTGCACCCGTAGAATCTAAGCTTGATCTCGGCTGAGGTACGGGTATCAAAAGTGTCCTTCAGCCGGGCTAGTATCTCTGCGACAGTCCTCCTCCTCCCAAGTGGCCAGGACTTTACCTCCCTTTGGGCTGCCCCTGTTAATTGAGCCACCAAGATGCTCACTTTTTGCTCTTCTGTGAGGGGGTACACCTGGAAGAGGCTATCCAGCCTTTCTCTGAAGTCATTTAGGGTATGTGACTCCCCTGAGTACTGGGGTAGCCAGGCTGCCCCCGGGATATAGGGCATGGTGAAAGGCATGACCGCAGCAGCGGTGGCGCTGGCGGTGGCTGTGGCAGTGAAGCTCTCCTCCGTATCCGACATCCTCCTCCCCCCTAGTGGACCGTGGCCTACCTTGCGATGATCCTCTTCCGTAGGCCGCGGCTCCGCAGTGGATCGTCAGGGTTGAGGACCTTCCGTCGCGCTCCTGTGACGTCGGCGTCTGCTGGGCTCCTTCCAGGACCTTACGCAACGTCCGGACGTGAGGCGGGGCTTCAGTTCTCGCGCGCTTTCGGAGTCCACGCCCCTCTTCTTCCCGCGCGGCGTCCTCAAGATGGCGTCCAATGGCGGGAAAACTCCACGGATGGCGGGAAGAAGGCAGAAGATGGCGTCGGATGGCGGGAATCTTCACCACAGGTAAGTTTAACAGTCTTTTTCAGGCACGCAGTACCCGGTGGTTGCGGGCACGGTATCCTGCCGACTACGCCAAAAGTTGACGCGCCCCCTGGGCCATGTTCAGGGAATACCCGGAGCCGGATCTGTTGGGGTTAGTAGTCCTCGTGGCGGTGACCCGGTCCGTGCTCAGGGTGTCAAACTAAGTGGCGGAATTTAGTATAAGATGTTATAGTGTTCGACTACGCCACCCGTTGAATGCGGTTATGAAACTGCCGCTGCAGGGCAGACCGCTGAGGCCGGTGGTACGGTTGTGCAGCGTGGATAGTATAACCCCCAACGGGAGGGGTATGGCCTCAGGGCAGCGGACGTGGATGATGGGGATAGCAGAATTGCACGCAGGCACCAGGAACCACTCAGAGACGGTGCGGTGTAGTTCAGGGTCTTTACTGGTGGCAAAGGTAGACCGTCCCGGGAGTACTGGCTAGCGATCGGGGCCTGGTCAGTCCGTGAGCAGATAGGATCTCCCCCGGCCAGGCGGAGTTGTAGGCCTCCCCAACTAATTGTACTCTCCCTGGCTACCTTGCTAGAAGCGGGTAAAAGTAGCCCACGTCCCTGAGTGTACCGTGTGGTGCTCACCCGTATGGCCGGTGACTCGGGGCCTTCTGGTAGCCTCTGCTCCACGACGGCGGTGCTGGTCCCTTGCGTGTGACCGTGCCTTCGGGTTTCTTGGCCAGAGGACCTGAAATCCCCTGCCGGTCGGTTTCTGCTGCTGGGTATGGATCAGTCCCCACAGCCTCGGACTCCGTGTCCGGTGAGATCTCTTCAGTCAGGACGAGCTCTACAGCTTCCAGTCCCTGACCCCTTTTATCACTGCTCCCACAGAGCTCCTGATCTTGCTCTCCCTGTATCTGCTCCACTCCAGACCAGACTGTGTCTCTGTCTGGGACTCCTCTTCTTCTCCTCTAACCCCGCCTCAGTCCCAGTTTATATAGGGGAAGTTCTTCCCCTCCCAGGACTGGGCAGGAGGTGTTGCATGCTTAGGGTTCCTGACCAGGAGACCTCCCACCTGCTCTCAGACGTAATATTGCTATTACTGTGGTAACCAGACCCCTGGGGTGCCACACTAAGCAATGTATGGGCAGAACACAGCAGCCTCATATATTGCTGACGCCCCTTTCACAGTGTGTTCTTCCCCATGTTCGTCGGTCCCGTCGGGGCTTATGTCCGAACCAATGTAAAATGGGATTTGGACGTATGTGCCGACGAGGCCATAGAATATATAATGGTGCTGACAGAGTCAATGTGTGCTCTGTCGTGCATCATTTTCGGGTGTATACACCTACTGGACGCAGTCTACTATGTGCGAGTGTCTGCCTCAAGTAGGCGATGCACGACAGAGCAGATGTTCGCTCTGCCAGCACCATTATAGTCTATACTCTGCATACACCCGCAGACTATGATGCATTTCTATGGGAGCAGGACGGAGTTGCTAACAGACATATTTTTCAATACACAGAGCACCTGTTTAATATTATAAATGGCATCGTCATCAAAAAAGCGCGAGATTGCTGATGAAAAACGAATATTTCAGGAAAAGTGGGAAAACTTATATTTTGTCACAGAGGTCGGAGAGAGAGCCCAGAGTCTGATTTGTCTTCAGTTTGTCGCAGCTTAAGGACTACAATGTGCATCGACATTACATGACGCAGCATGGAGGACAGTATGAAGCAATGTCTGGCAAACAGAGAGGAAAAGCTTCAGCAGCTGAAAGCGTCTCTTCAAAAACAGCGAAACTTCTTCCCAAGTATTATCAGGTCAAGTGAAGCTTCTGGAAAAGCGAGTTACTCAGTAACATGATAGCAAATCATTCACGACCATTTACTGAAGGTAACAGATACTCCATACTGTGCTGTGTTCATTCGTGGGGTTGATGACAACCTAAACATAACCGAGGAATTATTGGATTTATTACCAATGAAAGGCACAACGACCGGTCGGGACATTTTTAAAGAGCTTGAAGGTTGTATTAACCCAGCAGGACCGCCATGGGATAAACTGGTGTCTGTGGTAGCGGATGGGGCACCAGCAATGTGTCCTGAAAACATTGGTGTTGTGGGATTATTGAAAGCAAAACGAGGCCAGCGTTCATTGTCAGGTCCTTTCAGTGCTATACACTGCATTCTGCACCAGGAGGCGCTGTGCGAAAAAAGTGTACAAATGAAAGAAGTTATGGACTTTGTGCTTAAGGCTGTGTGCCCACGTAGCATTTTTCAAGCGTATATGCTGCAGAATTTCCGCAGCGTAAACGCTTGAAAAACGCATGTATATCCGCACCCCATGGTCCCCAATGGGATTCCGCAAGTTCTATGCACATGTTGCGGATTTTTCCGCAGCGTTTATGCCGCGTTCAAAAATCCGCAGCATGTCATTTAATTTTGCGTTTCCGCAAGCGGAATTGCCTTAGTCCAATGCATAAAAAACGCAAGGCAATTCCGCATGTGGAAAACGCGTGATAAACGCGCGAAAAATGCGCGATAAACGCGTGCGGAATTCCGCATGCGTTTTTCCGGGAGAGGACTTGCATTTATGCAGCAGAAATTTTCTGCTGCATAAATGCAACGTGGGCACATAGCCTAAGACTGGTAACTTTATAGGGGCAAGAGGTCTTAACCATAGGCCGTTCACTTCATTCCTGTCTGATATGGACAGTGAATATGGAGACTTGCTGTATCATACCGAGGTCAGATGGTTGAGTCGGGGAAGAGGGTTGAAAAGATTTTTTGCTTTGAGACAGGAGATAGATTTTATGGCGCTGAAAGATAAAGCTTTTCTATCTGACTTCGCGTTTCTAACAGATGTCACAGAACACCTCAACGCTCTCAACCTGAAGCTCCGGGGCCTAAAGCAGATGATTACAATGATATTTGCTGGTATAAAAGCAATCAGATGTAGCTGTCTTTCTGGCCCAGCGGCTACAGTCTGGCAATTTGGCTCATTTCTCAGCTGTGCAGTCGCTGGTACGAGCTGAACCAGAACGCTTGAACTACTCTTCCAATATAATTTCTCAGTTACTACAAGAGTTTGATAGACGTTTTCATGAGTTTCAGGATCTTGAAGCTGAATTTCCACTCTTCGCCACTCCGTTTGCGGTAGACATTGCTTGTGTTTCAGAAGATCTGCAGATGGAGATTGTGGACTTGCAATGCGACGCTGTTCTTAAACAGAAGTATATGGACATTGCTGTTCCAGATCTCTATAGGTTTGTCGCACGAGAAAAATTTCCAAATCTTCTTAAAGCCGCTGCCAGGATCATGGCCATGTTCGGAAGTACATACGTATGCGAACAGTTTTTCTCTTCAATGAAGCTTAACAAATCAGCATTACGGTCAAGACTTACAGATGAACATCTTCGTGCAACATTGCGATTGGCAGACGCTCATGATTTCAAGCCCAATCTTGACATTCTCGTATCTGACAAACGCTGACAACTGAGCAGCCAGACTGAATTCTGCGACACTGGAAGTGGAAAACTGGATTGTTAAAATAAGCATGTGGAGTAAGCCTGCAAATTTCCATTAAGCTTAAACCTAGCAGTATTATAATACAGTAATGGAGAATTGTTATAGCAGTTCAAATAGATAATTGTTTAACTATAATTTTGTACTGTATTAAATTGGAAAGGAATGCGGCCCGCCAGCTTAAATTGTTTTTTATGTGCGGCCCATTTACTCTATCGAGTTTGAGACCCCTGTACTAGTGGGAGTCACGAGTGCAAGGGTTCAAGGACGCCAGTAGTGGAAGACATAGTGCGCGAAACCGAAGAACAAGTAAGCAGACCTGCTGATCAGCACTGCAGTGCTGAGGCCGAGTTATGGCGAAATAGGGAGCGACAGTGCGCCTCACCAGTCCTGGAGTATATTACAGAGGAAGGATACTGTGTGGAAAATGCTTCATACTGTAAAGGAAACGTCCAGGACACTTTGTGCCCCCCGATATCCCTTGTATGCGGGGACGTTGCTAGGGTCCTAAAAGATCAGGGGCCAAAGCCCCAAAGTAGGTGTTTCCCCATACAACCTCCCCGCCACTTAAAAGAGGACCTATACATATATAATTTGTTATGCACACGCCCGGGCTGAGCGGCGTGTGCGTGTGATTGTAGTGATTCCACTGGACCATGAACCGGAGAGTGCCTGGAGGGGCGTGACTAAGTATCTGGCCGATCCGACCAAGATGGCACGACGGCATACGACGCCAGTGCACCAGGGAGAAACCGGGCAGAGGGACCAGGTGCTACTCCAGGTCAAACTCCGGACACGGGGGTTGACCCACACAGGGATTACTGGATCAGGCTGGTTAGGCTGGCGCACAGACTGGAGGGTATAGGCAGGCACGACTGGTATGCAGGCAGGCGGGTAAAGGCAAGCGCAGCTAGAGTGCAGACAGGGAGGCACTAGCAGGTAGGAACACAGGCGGGATAGGACCCAGTACACACTGGGACTCAGGAACAATACAGGTAGAGGGGTACAGGCAAGCACAGCTAGAGTGCAGACAGGGAGGCACTAGCAGGTAGGAACACAGGCGGGATAGGACCCAGTACACACTGGGACTCAGGAACAGGCAGGTTAGGCTGGCACAGACTGGTGGATATAAGCAAACACGGCAGGTATGCAGATGGGTGGATACAGGCGAGTATGCAGGCAGGGAGGAACTGGCCGAAAGGACGGGCTGGAGCACAGAAAGGTTAAGACCCAGTACAGACTGGGTCACAGAACCGCAGATGCGGTAGACAACCACAGCAGAGAGGGAACGCCCGAAGCGGTGGGCAAGAACAGAGCAGGACGGGGCTGCAGGAGCAGCGAGCACAAGCAGGGCAGGACAGGACTGCCGGAGCAGCGGGCAGAAGCAGGGCAGGACAGGACTGCCGGAGCAGCGGGCAGAAGCAGGGCAGGACAGGACTGCCGGAGCAGCGGGCAGAAGCAGGGCAGGACAGGACTGCCGGAGCAGCGGGCAGAAGCAGGGCAGGACAGGACTGCCGGAGCAGCGGGCAGAAGCAGGGCAGGACAGGACTGCCGGAGCAGCGGGCAGAAGCAGGGCAGGACAGGACGCCAGGAGCAGTGAGCAAAGGGTCAGAGCTGAGCGAGACTGCCGGAGCAGTGAGCAAGAGTAAAGCAGGACGAGACCGCCTGGAGTAGTGAGCAAGAGTGGAGCAAGACTGCCGGAGCAGTGAGCAAAAGGATAAGAGCGGAGCGAGACTGCCGGAGCAGTGAGCAAAGGAGTCAGAGCAGGCTAGAACCGCCGGAGCGGTGAGCAAAGGAGTCAGAGCAGGCTAGGCTGAGTAGGGGGGACAGGGCTCTGTTCACACGGAACAGACAGGAAGGGAAAGGCAGAGCCAGACACCCACAGGGTACTTGCAGTGAAGTAGCGAGTGGACCACAAACTCACAAACGGGAGTACAGAGACAACAAGCAGGAGTTAGGTACGAGTTCAGACTCTGCAGAAAAAGGAAGGGAACGGACATAGAGGCAAAACAGGTAAAGGATAGGACAGACTGGAACTGAGTGTACGGAGGAGACCGACACTGCAGCGGAATACAGGAGCGGGTCTGGGAATACGGCCCCCAGAGAGGCAGGACGAACAGGCAAGGAGCGTGTTCAGACAGGACAGACAAGATACAGGAGCGGGTCTAGGTAATCGGCCCCTAGAAGGCGGGAGGAACAGGCTAGGAGCGTGTTCAGACAGGTCAGACAAGATACAGGAACGGGTCTAGGAAATCGGCCCCTAGAAGGCAGGAGGAACAGGCTAGGAGCGTGTTCAGACAGGCCTGGAAATACAGCCTCCAGGATAGGCAGACAAGAGAACACAGAACGGGACCTGGCACCTTCAGAGTGCAAGCACACACTGAATGAAACACTATGCTCAGGCAGGAATAGATGGGCGCAGCTGAGCTATATACCAGGTGACAGACAGCAATAGGCTGAGGACGCACAAGAGGTGTGACCCACAGCAGGTACAAAAAGCAGGAAGTGATCGGGCGCCGCCCTTAAGCAGCAGAAACAGACACAAACAGACAGCATGGAGGGAAGCCAGAGAGACATTCTGGACAGGAGATCAAGTGCGCGCTCTTGCACAGTGGGAGATGGACCACTATGCAAGGACGCCGCCAGGTATGTTACATAATTACAGTGCACCATTGTTGCTAACCTAAAATACACAACTGAAAGACCAATATTCCCAAAATTACTTCTATACAAGGCAATAATAATCCCGCTACACAATGCCCTCTACCATCAACACTACACAGTGAGTACATAGTATTATGATATGACCATTGCCTCTACATAAAAAACACACTGTACAAAGACCATCTGACTTCTCACATTTCCAGCACCGTCCCCATCTATTCCCCCCCTGCACAACCTCCCCATGCTGCCTGCTCTTCCGACGTGGAATAGGAACCTCAATACTTCAAAAATTATGTCATTACTATGATTACCCTCCACCAATTAATGCTACAAAGACTGTGTGCCAGATAGAGGGGACCTATAAAAATAATAGCATCCCATAGAAAGTAGTAAAAACCCCACTGTGCTACCTAGCAAGTAATAATGCCAGATATGCGCTTATGAAAGTTTCAATATCTGAAGTGTTCCCTCCAAGCAACAAATACCGTTGAGTATCCCCTTTAAGTAATAATGCCCCCTTAAAGCCACAATCAAACTACACCCAACTACAAAGTTCTTCTTCAAGTCTATGGACGATGATTTCGGGGTGGTGAAAGAAGAAATTTCTGATAATGCACCCATATAAAAGAAATAATGTCCTGAGTGCCCCCATAGCATCCTGTATATTGTATGATAGTCCCACAGCTCACTGCACACTGTATGATGGTCCCCACAGCTCCCTATGCACTGTATGATGGTCCCCACAGATCCCTATACACTGCATGATGGTCCCCACAGCTCCCTATGCACTGTCTGATGATCCCCACAGCTCCCTATACTCTGTATGATGGTCCCCACAACTCCCTATGCACTGTATGATGGTCCCCACAGCTCCTCAGATACTGTATGATGGTACCCACAGCTCCATATGCACTGGTATCATGGTTCCCACAGCTCCCTACGCTCTGTATGATGGTCCCCACAGCTCCCTATACACTGTATGATGGTCCCCACATCTCCCTACACACTGTATGATGGTCCCCACAGCTCCTTAGATACTGTACGATGGTCCCCACAGCTCCCTAGACACTGTATGATTGTCCCCACAGCTCCTTAGATACTGTATGAGGGTCCCCACAGCTCCCTAGACACTGTATGATGATCCCCACAGCTCCACCATGCACTGTATGATGGTCCCCACAGCTACCTATGCCCTGTATGATGGAACCCACAGCTCCCTATGCTCTGTATGATGGAACCCACAGCTCCCTATGCTCTGTATGATGGTCCCCACAGCTCCCTATGCCCTGTATGATGGAACCCACAGCTCTCTATGCTCTGTATGATGGTCCCCACAGCTATCTACGCTCTTTATGATGGAACCCATAGCTCCCTATGCACTGTATGATGGTCCCCACAGCTATCTACGCTCTGTATGATGGTCCCCACTGCACACTATGCACTGTATGATGGTCCCCACTGCACACTATGCACTGTATGATGGTCCCCACAGCTCCTCAGATACTGTATGATGGTCCTCATACTTCCCTATACACTGTATGATGGTCCCCACAGCTCCCTACACACTGTATGATGGTCCCCACAGCTTCTTAGATACTGTATGAGGGTCCCCACAGCTCCCTAGACACTGTATGATGGTCCCCACAGCTCCCTATGCTCTGTATGATGGTCCCCACAGCTCCCTATGCTCTGTATGATGGTCCCCACAGCTCCCTACGCTCTGTATGATGGTCCCCACAGTGCTCTATGCACTGTATGATGGTCTTCACAGCTCCCTATGCATTGTATGATGGTCTCCACAGCTCCCTATGCATTGTATGATGGTCCTCATAGCTCTCGACGCACTGTATGATGGTCCCCGCAGCTCCTTATGTACTGAATGATGGTCCCCACGGCTCCTTATACACTGTATGATGGTCCCCATGGCTCCTTATGTACTGTATGATGGTCCCCGCAGCTCCCTACGCTTGGAATGATGGTCCCCACAGCTCCCTATGCACTGCATAATGGTCCCCACAGATCCCTATGCCCTGTATGATGGTCCCCACATCTCCCTATGCACTGTATGATGGTCCCCACAGCTCCTCAGGCACTGTATGATGGTCTCCACAGCTCCCTATTCATTGTCTGATGGTCCCCACAGCTCTCTACGCACTGTATGATGGTCCCCGCAGCTCCTTATGCACTGTATGATGGTCTCCACGGCTCCTTATACACTGTATGATTGTCCCCACGGCTCTTTACACACTGTATGATGGTCCCCACGGCTCCTTATGTACTGTATGATAGTCCCCACAGCTCCCTACGCTCTGTATGATGATCCCCACAACTCCCTATGCACTGTATAATGGTCCCCACAGTTCCCTATGCACTGCATAATGGTCCCCACAGCTCCCTACGCACTGCATAATGGTCCCCACAGCTCCCTATGCCCTGTATGATGGTCCCCACATCTCCCTATGCACTGCATAATGGTCCCCACAGCTCCCTATGCATTGTATGATGGTCTCTACAACTCCTTATAACTGGCATGATGGTCCCTACAACTCCCTATATTCTGTATGATGGCCCTCACAGCCCCATATATACAGTACTGTATGATGGCCCCCGCAGCCCAATATATACTGTATGATGGCCCCCACACCCACTTGTACACTATATTATGGCCCCTACAGCTCCCTTTATACTGTATGATGGCCCCACGGCCCCTTATAAACTGTATTCTGGCACCCACTCCCCATTTTATATAATATGATGGCCCCACTGCCCCTTATATATAGCATGATGACTCCCATAGCCCCTTATAGTATGATGGCACCCACACCCCTTATATATACAGGTGCATCTCACTAAATTATCATCAAAAAGTTTATTTATTTTAGTTCTTCAATGCTGAAAATGAAACTCATATATTATATAAAGTCATTACAATCAAAGTGATCTATTTCAAGTGTTTATTTCTGTTAATGTTGATGATTATGGCCAGGGGCGCACATAGAAATCATGAGACCCCATAGCAGAAGCTCTAATTGGACCCCCCTCCCCCACCAAAAAAAATAAATGAATATTTGTCTGTGTCACAGAAGAGCCGATCTCACAACTTTCCAGCCTTTACTTCATTTTTCTAATTTTCCTCCTACTGAAGTCCTAGATCCCTCTTTCATTGCCCCCATGAAGTATGATGCCAATAAAAGTGCCCCCCAAACACAGTATGATACCCCCATGGTGCATTCCTCCACATTAGCCTCTACATGAACAGTATAATGACCTTATTGTACCCCACTTCAACTCCCAAGGCAAAGTATGGTGACCCTAACACAGTATGATTCCCCCAACTGTGACTCCCACACAGCCCTCCATACAGTATAATGGGCCTACATACAATATAATGGCCCACACTAGCCCTCCAAACAGTATAATGGCCCCACACAGCCCTCCATACAGTATAATGGCCCACACAGCCCTCCATACAGTAGAATGGGCTTACATACAGTATAATGGCCCACACTAGCCCTCCAAACAGTATAATGACCCCACACAGCCCTCCATACAGTATAATGGCCCACACTAGCCCTCCAAACAGTATAATGGCCCCACACAGCCCTCCAAACAGTATGATGGGCCCCACACAAACCTTCACACCGTATAATTGCTTTCATACAGTATAACGGCCCCCCACATAGCCCTCAAAATATCATAATGGCCCCACATACACTGTGTGCAGAATTATTAGGCAAATGAGTATTTTGCTCACATGATACTTTTTATACATGTTGTCCTACTCCAAGCTCCATAGGTTTGAGAGCCAACTACCAATTAAGTAAATCTGGTGATGTGCATCTCTGTAATGAGGAGGGGTGTTGACTAATGACATCAACACCCTATATAAGGTGTGCTTAATTATTAGGCAACTTCCTTTCCTTTGGTAAAATGGGTCAGAAGAGAGATTTGACGGGCTCTGAAAAGTCCAAAATTGTGAGATGTCTTGCAGAGGGATGCAGCAGTCTTGAAATTTCCAAACTTTTGAAGCGTGATCACCGCACAATCAAGCATTTCATGGCAAATAGCCAACAGGGTCGCAAGAAGCGTGTTGGTCAAAAAAGGCGCAAAATAACTGCCCATGAATCGAGGAAAATCAAGCGTGAAGTTGCCAAGATGCCATTCGCCACCAGTTTTGCCATATTTCAGAGCTGCAACGTTACTGGAGTTTCAAAAAGCACAAGATGTGCAATACTCAGGGACATGGCCAAGGTAAGGAAGTCTGAAAAACAACCACCTTTGAACAAGAAACATAAGATAAAATGTCAAGAATGGGCCAAGAAATATCTTAAGACTGATTTTTCAAAAGTTTCATGGACTGATGAAATGAGAGTGACTCTTGATGGGCCAGATGGATGGGCCAGAGGCTGGATCAGTAAAGGGCAGAGAGCTCCACTCCGCCTCAGACGCCAGCAAGGTGGAGGTGGGGTACTGGTATGGGCTGGTATCATCAAAGATGAACTTGTGGGACCTTTTCGGGTTGAGGATGGAGTGAAGCTCAACTCCCAGACCTACTGCCAGTTTCTGGAAGACAACTTCTTCAAGCAGTGGTACAGGAAGAAGTCGGTATCGTTCAAGAAAAACATGATTTTCATGCAGGACAATGCTCCATCACATGTATCCAACTACTCCACAGCGTGGCTGGCCAGTAAAGGTCTAAAAGAAGAAAAAATAATGACATGGCCCCCTTGTTCACCTGATCTGAATGCCATAGAGAACCTGTGGTCCATCATAAAATGTGAGATCTACAGGGAGGGAAAACAGTACACCTCTGGGAACAGTGTCTGGGAGGCTGTGGTGGCTGCTGCACGCAATGTTGATTGAAAACAGATCAAGCAACTGACAGAATCTATGGATGGAGGCTGCTGAGTGTCATCATAAAGAAAGGTGGGTGTATTGATCACTAGTTTTTTTTTTTTTTTTTTTTGCATGTCAGAAATGTTTATTTCTAAATTTTGTGCACTGATATTGGTTTACCTGGTGAAAATAAACAAGTGAGATGGGATTATATTTGGTTTTTATTAAGTTGCCTAATAATACGGCACAGTAATAGTTACCTGCACAAACAGATATCCTCCTGAAATAGCCAAATCTAAAAAAAAAACACTCCAACTTCCAAAAATATTAAGCTTGGATATTTATGAGTCTTTTGGGTTGATTGAGAACATAGTTGTTGATCAATAATAAAAATAATCCTCTAAAAAACAACTTGCCTAATAATTCTGCACACAGTGTAGACTTCCATATAGTATAATATGCCACCTATAATCCTCCATATAGTATAATGCACCCTCCAAAATCCTCCATATAGTATAATGGACCCCCCATAATCCTCAATATAGTATAATGAACTTCCCATGGTCCTCGATAGAATATAATGCACTCCCCATAGTCCTCCATACAGTATATTTCACACCCCAAAGGGTAAAATGCAGCCCCCATATAGTATAATGCACCACACGGTCCTGCAGTATTATGGGCACCACGTACTCACTGATTTTAAAATACCGTATGTTTTAAATAAGATGACTCGAGTATAAGCCGAGGCCCCTAATTTTACCACAAAAAAACTGGGAAAACGTATTGAGTTCAGTATAAGCCTAGGGTGGGAAATGCAGCAGCTACTGGAAAATTTCACCATCCTGGTATGTATGGCTCCCTCATCACCAATCCTGGTATGTATGGCACCCCTCATCCCCCAATCCTGGTACATATGGCATCCCTCATCCCCCAATCCTGGTATGCATGGCCCCCCTCATCCCCCAATCCTGGTATGCATGGCCACCTCTCATCCATCAATCTTGGTATGCATAGCACCCTTCATCCCCCAATCCTGCATGCATGCCCCCCCCCCTCATCCCCCAATCCTGGTATGCATGGTCTCCTCATCCCCCAATCCTAATATGATGGTCTCCTCATCCCCCAATCCTGGTATGTATGGCCTCTTCATTCCCCAATCCTGGTATGCATGACCTCTTTATCCCCCATTCCTGGTATATATGGCCCCCCTCATCCCCAATCCTGGTATGCATGGCACCCCTCATCCCCCAATTCTGGTATGCGTGCCCCCCCTCATCCCCCAATCCTGGTATGCGTGGCCCCCTCATCCCCCAAACCTCATATGCGTGGCCCACTCATCCCCCAATGCTGGTATGTGTGGCCTCCTCATCCCCCAATCCTGGTATGTATGGCCTCCTCATCCCCCAATCTTGGTATCTGTGGCCTCCTCATCCTCTAATATTGGTATGTGTGGCCTCCTCATCCCCCAATCCTGGTATCTGTGGCCTCCTCATCCCCCAATCCTGGTATGTGTGGCCTCCTCATCCCCCAATCCTGGTATGTGTGGCCTCCTCATCCCCCAATCCCCTGGTATGTGTGGCCCCCTCAACCCCCAATCCTGGTATGCATGGCCCCCTCATCCCCCAATCCTGGTATGTGTGGCCCCATCACTGCATACTGTCTGTCATCACTGTATTCCTGTGACAGCCAGCCTGTTGCTAGTGTTCATAGGAGATCGTGATTTCTGCTATATATAGCAATGTTGTATATAGCACAAGTAATCAGATGATTGCAGGTTCAAGCCCCCTAAAGAGACTAACAAATACAGTGAAAAGTAAAAAAAAAATGAAAAAAGTATAAAAGTTCAAATCATCCCAGTTTTCCCCCCATTAAAAATTAAGAAATATAAAACATTTAAAAAATACACATATTTGGTATCGCTGCGTTTGTAAAAGTCAGATCCATCAAAATATAAAATTAATTAATCCATTTAGTAAACGGCGTAACTAGAACATTAAATAAAATGCCAGAATTACAGATTTTCAGCCGTTGCAACAAGAAAAAAAATATATAATAACAGACAATCAAAACATTGTATATACCCCAAAATGATATCAATATAACCATCAGTTTGTGGTGCAAAAAACTAGTCCTCACACAGCCCCATTCCCGAAACATGAAAACGCCGCGGCTTTCGGATCTCGGAAAGTGGCGACACAAGCAAATTATTTTTACAAATTTCTGAATTTTTTTTCATCACTTAAATATAAATGATATAAATCGTCACTTAAGTAGAAGAGATGAAGCTTTACTACCTCCTGCTCCAGCTCCAGCACTTCACTGCTGCCGCTGATCTTTAGTCACTGGCTTCAAGGGTGACATCATGACTGCAGCTCTGCAGCCAATCACTTGGCTCGGTGGCCCATGTCGACAGAGCTTCTAAGCTCAGTGATTGGCTGCAGCAATGATGTGTGCTGAAGTTGAGCCATCACCCCTGCAGCCAGTCACAATAGACCACAGGAAGCGCTGAAGATCCAGAGCTGGAGCAGCAGGAGAAAGTAAAGCTCTGTGTGTTTTCTCTACCACTGGGAACCTCCTATATATTACATAACAACATTCCTGAAAACCCCTTTAATCTGACTTTATAGAAAAAGTCTATATCCGGCTACTGTCCTCCCCTCATGAATCACAAAATATGCCAAGTGTGAACAACTCCTGTCCCCAAATGAGGACTTGCAGGCGATCAGTTGATAGTCGGGGGTCCGGCAGTGAACACCCTCAGCAATCAGCTGTGTTTTGCTGGACGTAGTGGCCTCTCCAGGACACATGTGGTATTACATGGTGCTCTTTCCAAATAATATGTAATATGTAATACATGATATCTTGAAGTCTTCCAGAAGAAGATATTGGCAGACAGGTAATGACTTATTACCTACCAGCCATTGTCTCCTTTATCACTCGCTAGTTCTTATACACATTTGGATGATGTCACATCTTCGTTGGAAGCCGTATTAGGAACCTCCATCGCAGATTTTATCATACAGGACGAGTTCTCAGCCAACAGCTATTTGGCCATTGTTCACATAACGTAAGCCTATGCTATACACAGCAATATGCAGCAGGATACACGAGATCCAGGAAAATATCCAATCGCCAGAAATGGGGTCAGGAATGGTACAGTGCTGGCCAAAAGTATTGGCACCCCTGCAATTCTGTCAGATAATACTCAGTTTCTTCCTGAAAATGATTGCAATCACAAATTCTTTGCTATTATTCTCTTCATTTAATTTGTCTTCAATGAAAAAAACACAAAAATAATTGTCCTAAAGCCAACTTGGATAGAATTCCACACCAAACCTAAAAAAGGGGGTGGACAAAAGTATTGGCACCCTGTAAAAAATCATGTGATGCTTCTCTAATTCGTGTAACTAACAGCACCTGTAACTTACCTGTGGCACCTAACAGGTGTTGGCAATAACTAAATCACACTTGCAGCCAGTTAACATGAATTAAAGTTGACTCAACCTCTGTCCTGTGTCCTTGTGTGTACCACATTGAGCATGGAGAAAAGAAAGAAGACCAAAGAACTGTCTGAGGACTTGAGAAACCAAATTGTGAGGAAGCATGAGCAATCTCAAGGCTACAAGTCCATCTCCAAAGACCTGAATGTTCCTGTGTCTTCCGTGCGCAGTGTCATCAAGAAGTTTAAAGCCCATGGCACTGTGGCTAACCTCCCTAGATGTGGACGGAAAAGAAAAGTTGATGAGAGATTTCAACACAAGATTGTGCGAATGGTGAATAAAGAACCTCGACTAACATCCAAACAAGTTCAAGCTGCCCTGCAGTCCGAGGGTACAACAGTGTCAACCCGTACTATCCGTCGATGTCTGAATGAAAAGGGACTGTATGGTAGGATACCCAGGAAGACGCCACTTCTTACCCCGAGACATAAAAAAGCCAGGCTGGAGTTTGCCAAAACTTACCTGAGAAAGCCTAAAAAATTTTGAAAGAATGTTCTCTGGTCAGATGAGACAAAAGTAGAGCTTTTTGGGAAAAATCATCAACATAGAGTGTACAGGAAAAAAAAAGAGGCATTTAAAGAAAAGAACACGGTCCCTACAGTCAAACATGGCGGAGGTTCCCTGATGTTTTGTGGTTGCTTTGCTGCCTCTGGCACTGGACTGCTTGACCGTGTGCATGGCATTATGAAGTCTGAAGACTACCAACAAATTTTGCAGCATAATGTAGGGCCCAGTGTGAGAAAGCTGGGTCTCCCTCAGAGGTCATGGGTCTTCCAGCAGGACAATGACCCAAAACACACTTCCAAAATCACTATAAAATGGTTTTAGAGAAAGCACTGGAGACTTCAAAGGTGGCCAGCAATGAGTCCAGACCTAAATCCCATAGAACACCTGTGTAGAGATCTCAAAATGGCAGTTTGGAGAAGGCACCCTTCAAATATCAGGGACCTGGAGCAGTTTGTCAAAGAAGAATGGTCTACAATTCCAGCAGAGCATTGTAAGAAACTCATTGATGGTTACCGGAAGCTGTTGTTCGCAGTTATTTTGGCTAAAGGTTGTGCAGCCAAGTATTAGGCTGAGGGTGCCAATACTTTTGTCCGGCCCTTTTTTGGAGTTTTGTGTGAAATGATCAATGATTTGATTTTTGCTTCATTCTCTTTTGTGTTTTTTCCTTGCAAGCAAATTAAATGAAGAGAATAATACCAAAGAGTTTGTGATTACAATCATTTTCAGGAAGAAACTGAGTATTATCTGACAGAATTGCAGGGGTGCCAATACTTTTGGCCAGCACTGTATGTGTGGCCCCCTCATCCCTCAATCCTGGTATGTGTGGCCCCCTCATCCCCCAATCCTGGTATGTGTGGCCCCCTCATCCCCCAATCCTGGTATGTATGGCCTCCTCACCCCCCCCAGTCCTGGTATGTGTGGCCCCATCACTGCACACACAAAAAATAAACACTTATACTCACCTTCCTTCCTCACCTCTGCTCCAGAGCTGCTGTCTTCTGTCTGCCAGCAGCTCATGTTGGTATCTGAGCAGAGCGCGCTCTCAGTTGCCTAGGTGAGCTCGTGCTGCTGCCGGCATATTCACTCCTCTCCACGCCGGGACTATGAGCGTTGACAAGCGTGAATATACATTCTCTTTAGTAGCGGGCACTGTAAACAGGAGCCACGGCTCAGTGCTCCTCCGTGCCCGCTACTAAAGAGAATGAATATTCCTTCTTCTCCACGCCCATGGAAGTGGAGAAGAGGGAATATTCATGTCCCTTTAGCAGCGGGCACACGTGGTAGCTACAGCAGCCGCTACTGCATGTGCCCGCTCCTCCGCCACCGCAACCTCCCACCCCCCCCCCCCAATACTCACCTATCCTCCTCGCTCCCCCGAGGCTCACGGGCCCCATAGCAGTGGTGTGGCCTGCCACCATTGGCGGTACGCCACTGATTATGGCTTACAGCCAATGAAATCACAAAAGTCATTATCTCAGTAAATTAAAATACTTTATAACATCAGCTTGAAAAATGTTTTTAAAATCCGAAATATTGGCCTACTGAAATGTATGTTCAGTAAATGCACTCAATACTTGGTCAGGGCTCCTTTTGCATCAATTACTGCATCAATGCGGCGTGGCATGGAGGCGATCAGCCTGTAGCACTGCTGAGGTGTTATGGAAGCCCAGGTGGCTTTGATAGCAGCCTTCAGCTCATCTGCTTTGTTGGGTTTGGTTTCTCTCATCTTCCTCTTGACAATACCCCATAGTTTCTCTATGGGGTTAAGTTCAGGTGAATTTGCTGGCCAATCAAGCAGATTGATGCTGTTGTCTTTAAACCAGGTATTGGTACTTTTAGCAGTGTGGACAGGGGCCAAGTCCTCCTGGAGAATGAAATTTCCATCTCCAAAAAGCTTGTCGGCAGAGGGAAGCATGAAGTGCTGTAAAATTTCCTGGTAGACGGCTGAGCTGACTTTGGTGTTGATAAAACACAGTGGACATACACCAGCAGATGACATGGACCCCCAAACCATCACTGATTGTGGAAACTTCACACTAGACCTCCAGCAGCTTGGATTGTGGCCTCTTCACTCTTCCTCCAGACTCTGGGACCTTGATTTCCAAAGGAAAATTGGAACTCTGGGACCTTGTGGATGGTGTCAATGACTGCCTTCTTGGCATTTGTCAAGTCAGCAGTCTTCCCCATGATTGTGGAGCCTACTGAAACAGACTATGGGACATTTTTAAACACTTAGGAAGCCGTTGCAGGTGTTTTTGGTAATTATTCTAATTTACTGAGATAATGACTTTTGTGTTTTCATTGGCTGTAAGCCATAATCATCAACATTAACAGAAATAAACACTTGAAATAGATCACTCTGTCTGTAATGACTCTATATAATATAGGAGTTTCACTTTTTGTATTGAAGAACTCAAATAAAATAACTTTTTGATGATATTCTAATTTAGTGAGATGTGCCTGCATATGATGATTGTTGCCCCCAGTGGAATATATGCGGTGTCTATTTTGGGATATTTTAGTATACCCATGATGATACTATAGACAGCCATTATACCTGGAATGGCCCCTTCCTTGGGTGCCTTGCTTTTTTTTGCTTACACGTCTAAGACAGCGTGCCCACGATGCGTTTTTCATGCGTTTCCGCTGCGGAATTTCTGCAGCGGAAAGGCATCAAAAACGCATGGTAATCCGCACCACATGGTCCTCAATGGCATTCCGCAATGTCAATGCACATGCTGCGGATTATTCCGCAGCGTTTCTGCGGCGCTCAAAAATCCGCAGCATGTTCATTAATTTTGCGGAAGCGCAGCGGAATTGCCGCCATTGACTTGCATTGAGACGCATATAATCCGTGTCTGTACATTTGTACACGCGGATCATATGCGTTTCAATGTGCGGATGGTACCCAGTTCTGGAGGAGAGAAGACTCTCATCCAGACCTGGGTACCATTGTACCTGTGAAAAAAAGAATAAAATAATAAATAAAGTTTATATTCACCTGTCCGGCGGCCCCCCCAGCGCTTCTCCTTCCAGGACCTGAGATGACGTCGCAGTCATGTGACCGCAGGCTGTCTCGCGAGATGTCGGCAAGCCAGGAAGGAACCAGGAAGGAGCGCGGCAGCACACGCGGCGGCATCGGAGGTAAGTATAGCTTTATTTTTTTATTTTCACGGTCACACTATATAAATCCATGCTCTTTGCATGGATTCATACAGTGTGACCTAGTTGTCAAGCACTTTCCAAGTGATGCTATATATCGCCTGGAAAGTGCTTGTCAGTCCGCATGTATTCTGGAGGGAAAACGCATGCACAATCTGCATGTGTTTTTTCTGCCAGGGAGATGCAGAAATGCTGCAGAAATTTTCTGCTTCATTTCTGCATCGTGGGCACATAGCCTAACAATCACATATGTGTCGTGTCCCTTCCCCCATCATCCTATTTTTCTATTGCTGAATAAATAGGATAGATTTTATACTCCCTGGACTCCTTTGATGGTCTTTTACCCTGCGGGGTTTTCTTTCATATATGGACTCACTGTGTGGTGGTGATGGTAGAGGACATTGTGTAGCAGGATCATTTTGGCCTTGTATAGTAGTAATTTTGGGAATATTGGTCTTTGTATAGTGTATTTTAGATTAGTAACAGTGGTATACTGTAATTATATATGTATAAATCCTCTTTTAAGTGGCAGTGAGGTTATATGGGGAAACATGTACTTTGGGGCTGGGGTCCCTGATCTCTTAGGACCCCAGCAACGCTCCTGCACTGGGGAAAAGCAGGGTCTGGAGGCCACTTTAATATGATCATTTTATGGATATGACGCCAAAGAAACTAATGAAGTGCTTTGCAAAGTGCCATAATTAAAAATATAAAATGGCAGCATTTTACAAGACCCGTAGCGTCTCCATTTTTCGGGATCTGGGGCCGGGTTTATTTTTTGCACGCCGAGCTGAAGTTTTTATTGATACCATTTTGGGGTAGATCCGATGTTTTGATCACCCGTTATTGCATTTTATTGCAATGTTGCGGCGACCAAAAAACGTAATTCTGGCGTTTAGAATTTTTTTCTCGTTACGCCGTTTACCGATCGGATTAATTCTTTTTTTATATTGATAGATCGGGCGATTCTGAGCACGGCAATACCAAATATGTGTATCTGGGTGGTATTCTTAGAATTTTATTTTGAATAGGGCGAAAAGGGGCTGATTTAAACTTTTATATATTTTTAATTTTTTTTTATATTTTTAAAAACATTTTTTCTTACACTTTTTGCTTGCTTCTATAGTCTCATTAGGAGGCTAGAAGCAGCAACTGTCCAATCACCTCTGCTACATAGAGGGGATGAGCAGATCAGCTCTATGTAGCAGAAATGCTCCTGTGCTATGAGCGCCGACCACTAGGTGGCGCTCATAGCGTCAGTACATGACAATCACTGGGGTCTGCTGCAGACCCAGGGTTGTCATGCCCACCCATCAGTGACCCGCGATTACGTGACGGGGTCACCGATGGGCGGGGTAAGTGACGCGCTTCCGGCGCAGCGCTGTTAAATGCCGCTGTCAGAGATTGACAACGGCATTTAACATGTTAACAGCAGCTGATGGATCGCGATTCCACCCGCGGCTGTTGGGGGCACATGGCAGCTGTATAAATCAGCTGACATGTGCCCGGTTCAGTGCGGGCTCAGCGCCGGAGCCCTCACTGAACCGGGGGTGATAGCCTAGTGCGTACTATTACGCCCCATGCTTTAAAGGGGTTAAATGGAGTATAATATTTGGAATATACGTTATTTCGATCAAAATTATGTTAGCTAAGTACGCTTTATTATTTTCATACACTATTGCGATTTATTTATTTACTGAAGGGTGTTTATGTATTGTATTTCTGTCTTAGTTTTTTTCTGGTTAGTGGCCATGTGTGAACATGCTCTTACATGCTGCATGCACGACAATTTAAATTCCAGTTCAGATCTCGAGGTTTTTTTCATATAGCAGTAGGTTATATGGATTAAAATAAAGGTTCATTTAAATAGCTGTCATGAAATATAACATGGGGCTGTGGGATATTTGCAGTCTGTGACTTTTTTGTTTAGTAATTTATTTCCTGAAGTGTAAACTCGATACATAAAACAGCAGTGTCCGTTATGATGACATCACAAAGCACATGACAGCACCGAGAACATGACATCATAGACCTCACATGACATCATAACTGCTACAGAATGTACAAAGTTCTATTCCTGAGCCATCTTGTGTCACAGCTTGAAGATGACCAGTCCAGGTAAGTAGCTCATCACTGAACGCTGGGGATCGGGTCACTTCGGAAAGGGAGGAGGACTGGCTGCACAGCATTGTGTCACAGCACAAACAGCAGAGTAGGATCAGGAAGAGATCTGCAGTGTGTGCTGTATGGACTGTGTCCTCATCCCCATGATATTTCCAGATGATTATTAGCTGCATTGTTTTCTTTCTTCCTGACCTTCCTCAAGGCTGTTCTGAGATCTGTGGAGTAACTATCATACGTCCCGCAATTATCAAGTGAGAAGACTTTTTGGGATTCAGCAAGAAGGTAGGTGTGCGTGCATGTGACTGTGTGTGTAGGCACAGCATTGAAGGTTTGTGTGACCCCAGATCTAAAGGGAAGTGTGTCTGTGACCCCAGCACTAAAAGCATGTGTGTCTGTGACCCCACCAATAAAGTATGTGTGTCTGTGGCCCCACCAATAAAGGGATGTGTGTCTATGACCCCACCAATAAAGGGATGTGTGTCTGTGACCCCACCAATAAAGGGATGTGTGTCTGTGACCCCACCAATAAAGGGATGTGTGCCTGTGACCCCACCAATAAAGGGGTGGCTGTGTGATGGTTTGTGTGTCCCTGCACTAATGGGGTGTGGGTTTGTGTCCTCAACACTGCAGCAGTGAAGGGGTGTGTGCACGTGTGTTTGGCACACATGTACATGCCTCCAGAAATGCAGCACTGAAGGGCTGTGTGTGTGGCCTCAGCACTGAAAGTGTGTGTTTGTGTCTGTTTGTGTGACCTCAGCACCAAAGGGATGTGTGTCTGTGACCCCAGAAATGAAGGGGTGTCTGTGACCCAATCAATAAAGGACTGGATGTGTGATGGTTTGCGTGTCCCTGCACAAATGGGGTGTGTGCTTGTGTCCTCAACAGTGCAGCACTGAAGGGGTGTGTGCACGTGTGTTTGGCACATGTGTACATATCCCCTGAAATGCAGCACTGAAGGGCTGAGTGTCTGGCCCCAGCACTAAAGGTGTGTGTCTGTGTCTGTCTGTGTGACCTCAGCACCAAAGGGATGTGTGTCTGTGACCCCAGCAATGAAGGGGTGAGTCTCTATGGCCCCATCAATAAAGGGGTGGTTGTGTGATGGTTTGTGTGTCCCTGCACTAATGGGGTGGGTGTTTGTGTCCTCAACACTGCAGCACTGAAGGGGTGTGTGCACGTGTGTTTGGCACAAGTGTACATGTCCCATGAAATGCAGCACTGAAGGGCTGTGTGTGTGGCCCCAGCACTGAAGGTGTGTGTCTGTGTCTGTTTGTGTGACCTCAGCACCAAAGGGATGTGTGTCTGTGACCCCAGCAATAAAGATGTGTGTCTCTATGGCCCCATCAATAACGGGGAGGCTGTGTGATGGTCTGCGTGTCCCTGCACTAATGGGGTGTGCTTGTTTCCTCATCACTGCAACACTGAAGGGGTGTGTGCATGTGTGTTTGGCACACGTGTTCATGTCCCCTGAAATGAAACACTGAAGGGTTGTGTGTGTGGCTCCAGCACTGAAGGTGTTTGTCTGTGTCTGTTTGTGTGACCTCAGCACCAAAGGGATGTGTGTCTGTGACCCCAGCAACGAAGGGCTGTGTCTCTATGGCCCCATCAATAAAGGGGTGGCTGTGTGATGGTTTGTGTGTCCCTGCACTAATGGGGTGTGTGTTTGTGTCCTCAACACTGCAGCACTGAAGGGGTGTGTGCATGTGTGTTTGGCACACATGTACATGTCTCCAGAAATGCAGCACTAAAGGGCTGTGAGTGTGGCCCCAGCACTGAAAGTGTGTGTCTGTTTCTGTTTGTGTGACCTCAGCACCAAAGGGATGTGTGTCTGTGACCCCAGAAATGAAGGGGTGTCTCTGTGACCCCATCAATAAAGGGGTGGATGTGTGATGGTTTGTGTGTCCCTGCACTAATGGGGTGTGTGTTTGTGTCCTCAACACTGCAGCACTGAAGGGGTGTGTGCACGTGTGTTTGGCACATGTGTACATGTCCCCTGAAATGCAGCACTGAAGGGCTGTGTGGGTGGCCCCAGCACTGAAGGTGTGTGTCTGTTTGTGTGACCTCAGAACCAAAGGGATGTGTGTCTGTGACCCCAGCAATAAAGATGTGTGTCTCTATGGCCCCATCAATAACGGGGAGGCTGTGTGATGGTTTGCGTGTCCCTGCACTAATGGGGTGTTGCTTGTTTCCTCAACACTGCAACACTGAAGGGGTGTGTGCACGTGTGTTTGGCAAACGTGTACATATCCCCTGAAATGCAGCACTGAAGGGCTGTGTGTGTGGCTCCAGCACTGAAGGTGTGTGTCTGTGTCTGTTTGTGTGACCTCAGCACCAAAGGGATGTGTGTCTGTGACCCCAGCAATAATGGGCTGTGTCTCTATGGCCCCATCAATAAAGGGGTGACTGTGTGATGGTTTGTGTGTCCCTGCACTAATGGGGTGTGTGTTTGTGTCCTCAACACTGCAGCACTGAAGGGGTGTGTGCACGTATGTTTGGCACACATGTACATGTCTCCAGAGATGCAGCACTGAAGGGCTGTGTGTGTGGCCCCAGCAATGAAAGTGTGTGTCTGTGTCTGTTTGTGTGACCTCAGCACCAAAGGGATGTGTCTGTGACCCCAGAAATGAAGGGGTGTCTATGTGACCCAATCAATAAAGGGGTGGATGTGTGATGGTTTGTGTGTCCCTGCACAAATGGGGTGTGTGCTTGTGTCCTCAACACTGCAGCACTGAAGGGGTGTGTGCACGTGTGTTTGGCACCTGTGTAAATTTCCCCTGAAATGCAGCACTGAAGGGCTGTGTGTGTGGCCCCAGCACTAAAAGTGTGCGTCTGTGTCTGTCTGTGTGACCTCAGCACCAAAGGGATGTGTGTCTGTGACCCCAGCAATGAAGGGGTGTGTCTCTATGGCCCCATCAATAAAGGGGTGGTTGTGTGATGGTTTGTGTGTCCCTGCACTAATGGGGTGGGTGTTTGTGTCCTCAACACTGCAGCACTGAAGGGGTGTGTGCACGTATGTTTGGCACACATGTACATGTCTCCAGAAATGCAGCACTGAAGGGCTGTGTGTGTGGCCCCAGCAATGAAAGTGTGTGTCTGTGTCTGTTTGTGTGACCTCAGCACCAAAGGGATGTGTGTCTGTGACCCCAGAAATGAAGGGGTGTCCATGTGACCCAATCAATAAAGGGGTAGATGTGTGATGGTTTGCGTGTCCCCGCACAAATGGGGTGTGTGCTTGTGTCCTCAACACTGCAGCACTGAAGGGGTGTGTGCACGTGTGTTTGGCACACGTGTACATGTCCCCTGAAATGCAGCACTGAAGGGCTGTGTGTGTGGCCTCAGCACTGAAGGTGTATGTCTGTGTCTGTCTGTGTGACCTCAGCACCAAAGGGATGTGTGTCTGTGACCCTAGCAATGAAGGGGTGAGTCTCTATGGCCCCATCAATAAAGGGGTGGTTGTGTGATGGTTTGTGTGTCCCTGCACTAATGGGGTGGGTGTTTGTGTCCTCAACACTGCAGCACTTAAGGTGTGTGTGCACGTGAGTTTGGCACAAGTGTACATGTCCCATGAAATGCAGCACTGAAGGGCTGTGTGTGTGGCCCCAGCACTGAAGGTGTGTGTCTGTGTCTGTTTGTGTGACCTCAGCACCAAAGGGATGTGTGTCTGTGACCCCAGCAATAAAGATGTGTGTCTCTATGGCCCCATCAATAACGGGGAGGCTGTGTGATGGTTAGCGTGTCCCTGCACTAATGGGGTGTGTGCTTGTTTCCTCATCACTGCAACACTGAAGGTGTGTGTGCACGTGTGTTTGGCACACGTGTACATGTCCCCTGAAATGAAGCACTGAAGGGTTGTGTGTGTGGCTCCAGCACTGAAGGTGTTTGTCTGTGTCTGTTTGTGTGACCTCAGCACCAAAGGGATGTGTGTCTGTGACCCCAGCAACGAAGGGCTGTGTCTCTATGGCCCCATCAATAAAGTGGTGGCTGTGTGATGGTTTGTGTGTCCCTGCACTAATGGGGTGTGTGTTTGTGTCCTCAACACTGCAGCACTGAAGGGGTGTGTGCATGTGTGTTTGGCACACATGTACATGTCTCGAGAAATGCAGCACTGAAGGGCTGTGAGTGTGGCCCCAGCACTGAAAGTGTGTGTCTGTGTCTGTTTGTGTGACCTCAGCACCAAAGGGATGTGTGTCTGTGACCCCAGAAATGAAGGGGTGTCTATGTGACCCAATCAATAAAGGGGTGAATGTGTGATGGTTTGCGTGTCCCCGCACAAATGGGGTGTGTGCTTGTGTCCTCAACACTGCAGCACTGAAGGGGTGTGTGCACGTGTGTTTGGCACACGTGTACATGTCCCCTGAAATGCAGCACTGAAGGGCTGTGTGTGTGGCCCCAGCACTGAAGGTGTGTGTCTATGTCTGTCTGTGTGACCTCAGCACCAAAGGGATGTGTGTCTGTGACCCTAGCAATGAAGGGGTGAGTCTCAATGGCCCCATCAATAAAGGGGTGGTTGTGTGATGGTTTGTGTGTCCCTGCACTAATGGGGTGGGTGTTTGTGTCCTCAACACTGCAGCACTGAAGGGGTGTGTGCACGTGTGTTTGGCACAAGTGTACATGTCCCATGAAATGCAGCACTGAAGGGCTGTGTGTGTGGCCCCAGCACTGAAGGTGTGTGTCTGTGTCTGTTTGTGTGACTTCAGCACCAAAGGGATGTGTGTCTGTGACCCCAGCAATAAAGATGTGTGTCTCTATGGCCCCATCAATAACGGGGAGGCTGTGTGATGGTTTGCGTGTCCCTGCACTAATGGGGTGTGTGCTTGTTTCCTCATCACTGCAACACTGAAGGGGTGTGTGCACGTGTGTTTGGCACACGTGTACATGTCCCCTGAAATGAAGCACTGAAGGGTTGTGTGTGTGGCTCCAGCACTGAAGGTGTTTGTCTGTGTCTGTTTGTGTGACCTCAGCACCAAAGGGATGTGTGTCTGTGACCCCAGCAGCGAAGGGCTGTGTCTCTATGGCCCCATCAATAAAGGGGTGGATGTGTGATGGTTTGTGTGTCCCTGCACAAATGGGGTGTGTGCTTGTGTCCTCAACACTGCAGCACTGAAGGGGTGTGTGCACGTGTGTTTGGCACCTGTGTAAATTTCCCCTGAAATACAGCACTGAAGGGCTGTGTGTGTGGCCCCAGCACTGAAAGTGTGCGTCTGTGTCTGTCTGTGTGACCTCAGCACCAAAGGGATGTGTGTCTGTGATCCCAGCAATGAAGGGGTGTGTCTCTATGGCCCCATCAATAAAGGGGTGGTTGTGTGATGGTTTGTGTGTCCCTGCACTAATGGGGTGGGTGTTTGTGTCCTCAACACTGCAGCACTGAAGGGGTGTGTGCACGTATGTTTGGCACACATGTACATGTCTCCAGAAATGCAGCACTGAAGGGCTGTGTGTGTGGCCCCAGCAATGAAAGTGTGTGTCTGTGTCTGTTTGTGTGACCTCAGCACCAAAGGGATGTGTGTCTGTGACCCCAGAAATGAAGGGGTGTCTATGTGACCCAATCAATAAAGGGGTAGATGTGTGATGGTTTGCGTGTCCCCGCACAAATGGGGTGTGTGCTTGTGTCCTCAACACTGCAGCACTGAAGGGGTGTGTGCACGTGTGTTTAGCACACGTGTACATGTCCCCTGAAATGCAGCACTGAAGGGCTGTGTGTGTGGCCCCAGCACTGAAGGTGTATGTCTGTGTCTGTCTGTGTGACCTCAGCACCAAAGGGATGTGTGTCTGTGACCCTAGCAATGAAGGGGTGAGTCTCTATGGCCCCATCAATAAAGGGGTGGTTGTGTGATGGTTTGTGTGTCCCTGCACTAATGGGGTGGGTGTTTGTGTCCTCAACACTGCAGCACTTAAGGTGTGTGTGCACGTGTGTTTGGCACAAGTGTACATGTCCCATGAAATGCAGCACTGAAGGGCTGTGTGTGTGGCCCCAGCACTGAAGGTGTGTGTCTGTGTCTGTTTGTGTGACCTCAGCACCAAAGGGATGTGTGTCTGTGACCCCAGCAATAAAGATGTGTGTCTCTATGGCCCCATCAATAACGGGGAGGCTGTGTGATGGTTAGCGTGTCCCTGCACTAATGGGGTGTGTGCTTGTTTCCTCATCACTGCAACACTGAAGGTGTGTGTGCACGTGTGTTTGGCACACGTGTACATGTCCCCTGAAATGAAGCACTGAAGGGTTGTGTGTGTGGCTCCAGCACTGAAGGTGTTTGTCTGTGTCTGTTTGTGTGACCTCAGCACCAAAGGGATGTGTGTCTGTGACCCCAGCAACGAAGGGCTGTGTCTCTATGGCCCCATCAATAAAGTGGTGGCTGTGTGATGGTTTGTGTGTCCCTGCACTAATGGGGTGTGTGTTTGTGTCCTCAACACTGCAGCACTGAAGGGGTGTGTGCATGTGTGTTTGGCACACATGTACATGTCTCCAGAGATGCAGCACTGAAGGGCTGTGTGTGTGGCCCCAGCAATAAAAGTGTGTGTCTGTGTCTGTTTGTGTGACCTCAGCACCAAAGGGATGTGTCTGTGACCCCAGAAATGAAGGGGTGTCTATGTGACCCAATCAATAAAGGGGTGGATGTGTGATGGTTTGTGTGTCCCTGCACAAATGGGGTGTGTGCTTGTGTCCTCAACACTGCAGCACTGAAGGGGTGTGTGCACGTGTGTTTGGCACCTGTGTAAATTTCCCCTGAAATGCAGCACTGAAGGGCTGTGTGTGTGGCCCCAGCACTAAAAGTGTGCGTCTGTGTCTGTCTGTGTGACCTCAGCACCAAAGGGATGTGTGTCTGTGACCCCAGCAATGAAGGGGTGTGTCTCTATGGCCCCATCAATAAAGGGGTGGTTGTGTGATGGTTTGTGTGTCCCTGCACTAATGGGGTGGGTGTTTGTGTCCTCAACACTGCAGCACTGAAGGGGTGTGTGCACGTATGTTTGGCACACATGTACATGTCTCCAGAAATGCAGCACTGAAGGGCTGTGTGTGTGGCCCCAGCAATGAAAGTGTGTGTCTGTGTCTGTTTGTGTGACCTCAGCACCAAAGGGATGTGTGTCTGTGACCCCAGAAATGAAGGGGTGTCCATGTGACCCAATCAATAAAGGGGTAGATGTGTGATGGTTTGCGTGTCCCCGCACAAATGGGGTGTGTGCTTGTGTCCTCAACACTGCAGCACTGAAGGGGTGTGTGCACGTGTGTTTGGCACACGTGTACATGTCCCCTGAAATGCAGCACTGAAGGGCTGTGTGTGTGGCCTCAGCACTGAAGGTGTATGTCTGTGTCTGTCTGTGTGACCTCAGCACCAAAGGGATGTGTGTCTGTGACCCTAGCAATGAAGGGGTGAGTCTCTATGGCCCCATCAATAAAGGGGTGGTTGTGTGATGGTTTGTGTGTCCCTGCACTAATGGGGTGGGTGTTTGTGTCCTCAACACTGCAGCACTTAAGGTGTGTGTGCACGTGTGTTTGGCACAAGTGTACATGTCCCATGAAATGCAGCACTGAAGGGCTGTGTGTGTGGCCCCAGCACTGAAGGTGTGTGTCTGTGTCTGTTTGTGTGACCTCAGCACCAAAGGGATGTGTGTCTGTGACCCCAGCAATAAAGATGTGTGTCTCTATGGCCCCATCAATAACGGGGAGGCTGTGTGATGGTTAGCGTGTCCCTGCACTAATGGGGTGTGTGCTTGTTTCCTCATCACTGCAACACTGAAGGTGTGTGTGCACGTGTGTTTGGCACACGTGTACATGTCCCCTGAAATGAAGCACTGAAGGGTTGTGTGTGTGGCTCCAGCACTGAAGGTGTTTGTCTGTGTCTGTTTGTGTGACCTCAGCACCAAAGGGATGTGTGTCTGTGACCCCAGCAACGAAGGGCTGTGTCTCTATGGCCCCATCAATAAAGTGGTGGCTGTGTGATGGTTTGTGTGTCCCTGCACTAATGGGGTGTGTGTTTGTGTCCTCAACACTGCAGCACTGAAGGGGTGTGTGCATGTGTGTTTGGCACACATGTACATGTCTCGAGAAATGCAGCACTGAAGGGCTGTGAGTGTGGCCCCAGCACTGAAAGTGTGTGTCTGTGTCTGTTTGTGTGACCTCAGCACCAAAGGGATGTGTGTCTGTGACCCCAGAAATGAAGGGGTGTCTATGTGACCCAATCAATAAAGGGGTGAATGTGTGATGGTTTGCGTGTCCCCGCACAAATGGGGTGTGTGCTTGTGTCCTCAACACTGCAGCACTGAAGGGGTGTGTGCACGTGTGTTTGGCACACGTGTACATGTCCCCTGAAATGCAGCACTGAAGGGCTGTGTGTGTGGCCCCAGCACTGAAGGTGTGTGTCTATGTCTGTCTGTGTGACCTCAGCACCAAAGGGATGTGTGTCTGTGACCCTAGCAATGAAGGGGTGAGTCTCAATGGCCCCATCAATAAAGGGGTGGTTGTGTGATGGTTTGTGTGTCCCTGCACTAATGGGGTGGGTGTTTGTGTCCTCAACACTGCAGCACTGAAGGGGTGTGTGCACGTGTGTTTGGCACAAGTGTACATGTCCCATGAAATGCAGCACTGAAGGGCTGTGTGTGTGGCCCCAGCACTGAAGGTGTGTGTCTGTGTCTGTTTGTGTGACTTCAGCACCAAAGGGATGTGTGTCTGTGACCCCAGCAATAAAGATGTGTGTCTCTATGGCCCCATCAATAACGGGGAGGCTGTGTGATGGTTTGCGTGTCCCTGCACTAATGGGGTGTGTGCTTGTTTCCTCATCACTGCAACACTGAAGGGGTGTGTGCACGTGTGTTTGGCACACGTGTACATGTCCCCTGAAATGAAGCACTGAAGGGTTGTGTGTGTGGCTCCAGCACTGAAGGTGTTTGTCTGTGTCTGTTTGTGTGACCTCAGCACCAAAGGGATGTGTGTCTGTGACCCCAGCAGCGAAGGGCTGTGTCTCTATGGCCCCATCAATAAAGGGGTGGATGTGTGATGGTTTGTGTGTCCCTGCACAAATGGGGTGTGTGCTTGTGTCCTCAACACTGCAGCACTGAAGGGGTGTGTGCACGTGTGTTTGGCACCTGTGTAAATTTCCCCTGAAATACAGCACTGAAGGGCTGTGTGTGTGGCCCCAGCACTGAAAGTGTGCGTCTGTGTCTGTCTGTGTGACCTCAGCACCAAAGGGATGTGTGTCTGTGATCCCAGCAATGAAGGGGTGTGTCTCTATGGCCCCATCAATAAAGGGGTGGTTGTGTGATGGTTTGTGTGTCCCTGCACTAATGGGGTGGGTGTTTGTGTCCTCAACACTGCAGCACTGAAGGGGTGTGTGCACGTATGTTTGGCACACATGTACATGTCTCCAGAAATGCAGCACTGAAGGGCTGTGTGTGTGGCCCCAGCAATGAAAGTGTGTGTCTGTGTCTGTTTGTGTGACCTCAGCACCAAAGGGATGTGTGTCTGTGACCCCAGAAATGAAGGGGTGTCTATGTGACCCAATCAATAAAGGGGTAGATGTGTGATGGTTTGCGTGTCCCCGCACAAATGGGGTGTGTGCTTGTGTCCTCAACACTGCAGCACTGAAGGGGTGTGTGCACGTGTGTTTAGCACACGTGTACATGTCCCCTGAAATGCAGCACTGAAGGGCTGTGTGTGTGGCCCCAGCACTGAAGGTGTATGTCTGTGTCTGTCTGTGTGACCTCAGCACCAAAGGGATGTGTGTCTGTGACCCTAGCAATGAAGGGGTGAGTCTCTATGGCCCCATCAATAAAGGGGTGGTTGTGTGATGGTTTGTGTGTCCCTGCACTAATGGGGTGGGTGTTTGTGTCCTCAACACTGCAGCACTTAAGGTGTGTGTGCACGTGTGTTTGGCACAAGTGTACATGTCCCATGAAATGCAGCACTGAAGGGCTGTGTGTGTGGCCCCAGCACTGAAGGTGTGTGTCTGTGTCTGTTTGTGTGACCTCAGCACCAAAGGGATGTGTGTCTGTGACCCCAGCAATAAAGATGTGTGTCTCTATGGCCCCATCAATAACGGGGAGGCTGTGTGATGGTTAGCGTGTCCCTGCACTAATGGGGTGTGTGCTTGTTTCCTCATCACTGCAACACTGAAGGTGTGTGTGCACGTGTGTTTGGCACACGTGTACATGTCCCCTGAAATGAAGCACTGAAGGGTTGTGTGTGTGGCTCCAGCACTGAAGGTGTTTGTCTGTGTCTGTTTGTGTGACCTCAGCACCAAAGGGATGTGTGTCTGTGACCCCAGCAACGAAGGGCTGTGTCTCTATGGCCCCATCAATAAAGTGGTGGCTGTGTGATGGTTTGTGTGTCCCTGCACTAATGGGGTGTGTGTTTGTGTCCTCAACACTGCAGCACTGAAGGGGTGTGTGCATGTGTGTTTGGCACACATGTACATGTCTCGAGAAATGCAGCACTGAAGGGCTGTGAGTGTGGCCCCAGCACTGAAAGTGTGTGTCTGTGTCTGTTTGTGTGACCTCAGCACCAAAGGGATGTGTGTCTGTGACCCCAGAAATGAAGGGGTGTCTATGTGACCCAATCAATAAAGGGGTGAATGTGTGATGGTTTGCGTGTCCCTGCACAAATGGGGTGTGTGCTTGTGTCCTCAACAATGCAGCACTGAAGGGGTGTGTGCACGTGTGTTTGGCACACGTGTACATGTCCCCTGAAATGCAGCACTGAAGGGCTGTGTGTGTGGCCCCAGCACTGAAGGTGTGTGTCTATGTCTGTCTGTGTGACCTCAGCACCAAAGGGATGTGTCTGTGACCCTAGCAATGAAGGGGTGAGTCTCAATGGCCCCATCAATAAAGGGGTGGTTGTGTGATGGTTTGTGTGTCCCTGCACTAATGGGGTGGGTGTTTGTGTCCTCAACACTGCAGCACTGAAGGGGTGTGTGCACGTGTGTTTGGCACAAGTGTACATGTCCCATGAAATGCAGCACTGAAGGGCTGTGTGTGTGGCCCCAGCACTGAAGGTGTGTGTCTGTGTCTGTTTGTGTGACCTCAGCACCAAAGGGATGTGTGTCTGTGACCCCAGCAATAAAGATGTGTGTCTCTATGGCCCCATCAATAACGGGGAGGCTGTGTGATGGTTTGCGTGTCCCTGCACTAATGGGGTGTGTGCTTGTTTCCTCATCACTGCAACACTGAAGGGGTGTGTGCACGTGTGTTTGGCACACGTGTACATGTCCCCTGAAATGAAGCACTGAAGGGTTGTGTGTGTTGCTCCAGCACTGAAGGTGTTTGTCTGTGTCTGTTTGTGTGACCTCAGCACCAAAGGGATGTGTGTCTGTGACCCCAGCAACGAAGGGCTGTGTCTCTATGGCCCCATCAATAAAGGGGTGGCTGTGTGATGGTTTGTGTGTCCCTGCACTAATGGGGTGTGTGTTTGTGTCCTCAACACTGCAGCACTGAAGGGGTGTGTGCATGTGTGTTTGCCACACATGTACATGTCTCCAGAAATGCAGCACTGAAGGGCTGTGAGTGTGGCCCCAGCACTGAAAGTGTGTGTCTGTTTCTGTTTGTGTGACCTCAGCACCAAAGGGATGTGTGTCTGTGACCCCAGAAATGAATGGGGTGTCTCTGTGACCCCATCAATAAAGGGGTGGATGTGTGATGGTTTGTGTGTCCCTGCACTAATGGGGTGTGTGTTTGTGTCCTCAACACTGCAGCACTGAAGGGGTGTGTGCACGTGTGTTTGGCACATGTGTACATGATCCCTAAAATGCAGCACTGAAGGGCTGTGTGGGTGGCCCCAGCACTGAAGGTGTGTGTCTGTTTGTGTGACCTCAGCACCAAAGGGATGTGTGTCTGTGACCCCAGCAATAAAGATGTGTGTCTCTATGGCCCCATCAATAACGGGGAGGCTGTGTGATGGGTTGCGTGTCCCTGCACTAATGGGGTGTTGCTTGTTTCCTCAACACTGCAACACTGAAGGGGTGTGTGCACGTGTGTTTGGCACACATGTACATGTCTCGAGAAATGCAGCACTGAAGGGCTGTGTGTATGGCCCCAGCAATGAAAGTGTGTGTCTGTGTCTGTTTGTGTGACCTCAGCACCAAAGGGATGTGTGTCTGTGACCCCAGAAATGAAGGGGTGTCTATGTGACCCAATCAATAAAGGGGTGGATGTGTGATGGTTTGTGTGTCCCTGCACAAATGGGGTGTGTGCTTGTGTCCTCAACACTGCAGCACTGAAGGAGTGT
The DNA here is from genome assembly GCF_046119375.1 of Phyllobates terribilis. Classification (NCBI taxonomy): domain Eukaryota; kingdom Metazoa; phylum Chordata; class Amphibia; order Anura; family Dendrobatidae; genus Phyllobates; species Phyllobates terribilis. Next base: position 3,037,070 of record NW_027362900.1, read on the forward strand.
GTCCACGTGTGTTTGGCACATGTGTACATGTCCCCTGAAATGCAGCACTGAAGGGCTGTGTGTGTGGCCCCAGCACTGATGGTGTGTGTCTGTGTCTGTCTGTGTGACCTCAGCACCAAAGGGATGTGTGTCTGTGACCCCAGCAATGAAAGGGTGTGCCTCTATGGCCCCATCAATAAAGGGGTGGATGTGTGATGGTTTGTGTGTCCCTGCACTAATGGGGTGGGTGTTTGTGTCCTCAACACTGTAGCACTGAAGGGGTGTGTGCACGTGTGTTTGGCACAAGTGTACATGTCCCATGAAATGCAGCACTGAAGGGCTGTGTGTGGCCCCAGCACTGAAGGTGTGTGTCTGTGTCTGTTTGTGTGACCTCAGCACCAAAGGGATGTGTGTCTGTGACCCCAGCAATAAAGATGTGTGTCTCTATGGCCCCATCAATAACGGGGAGGATGTGTGATGGTTTGCGTGTCCCTGCACTAATGGGGTGTGTGCTTGTTTCCTCATCACTGCAACACTGAAGGGGTGTGTGCACGTGTGTTTGGCACACGTGTACATGTCCCCTGAAATGAAGCACTGAAGGGTTGTGTGTGTGGCTCCAGCACTGAAGGTGTTTGTCTGTGTCTGTTTGTGTGACCTCAGCACCAAAGGGATGTGTGTCTGTGACCCCAGCAACGAAGGGCTGTGTCTCTATGGCCCCATCAATAAAGGGGTGGCTGTGTGATGGTTTGTGTGTCCCTGCATTAATGGGGTGTGTGTTTGTGTCCTCAACACTGCAGCACTGAAGGGGTGTGTGCATGTGTGTTTGGCACACATGTACATGTCTCCAGAAATGCAGCACTGAAGGGCTGTGAGTGTGGCCCCAGCACTGAAAGTGTGTGTCTGTTTCTGTTTGTGTGACCTCAGCACCAAAGGGATGTGTGTCTGTGACCCCAGAAATGAAGGGGTGTCTCTGTGACCCCATCAATAAAGGGGTGGATGTGTGATGGTTTGTGTGTCCCTGCACTAATGGGGTGTGTGTTTGTGTCCTCAACACTGCATCACTGAAGGGGTGTGTGCACGTGTGTTTGGCACACGTCTACATGTCCCCTGAAATGCAGCACTGAAGGGCTGTGTGTGTGGCCCCTTCACTGAAGGTGTGTGTCTGTGTCTGTTTGTGTGACCTCAGCACCAAAGGGATGTGTGTCTGTGACCCCAGCAATAAAGATGTGTATCTCTATGGCCCCATCAATAACGGGGAGGCTGTGTGATGGTTTGCGTGTCCCTGCACTAATGGGGTGTGTGCTTGTTTCCTCAACACTGCAGCACTGAAGAGGTGTGTGCATGTGTGTTTGGCACACATGTACATGTCTCCAGAAATGCAGCACTGAAGGGCGGTGAGTGTGGCCCCAGCACTGAAAGTGTGTGTCTGTTTCTGTTTGTGTGACCTCAGCACCAAAAGGATGTGTGTCTGTGACCCCAGAAATGAAGGGGTGTCTCTATGGCCCCATCAATAACGGGGAGGCTGTGTGATGGTTTGCGTGTCCCTGCACTAATGGGGTGTGTGCTTGTTTCCTCATCACTGCAACACTGAAGGGGTGTGTGCACGTGTGTTTGGCACATGTGTACATGTTCCCTGAAATGCAGCACTGAAGGGCTGTGTGTGTGGCTCCAGCAGTGAAGGTGTGTGTCTGTGTCTGTTTGTGTGACCTCAGCACCAAAGGGATGTGTGTCTGTGACCCCAGCAATGAAGGGCTGTGTCTCTATGGCCCCATCAATAAAGGGGTGGCTGTGTGATGGTTTGTGTGTCCCTGCACTAATGGGGTGTGTGTTTCTGTCCTCAACACTGCAGCACTGAAGGGGTGTGTGCACGTGTGTTTGGCACACATGTACATGTCTCCAGAAATGCAGCACTGAAGGGCTGTGTGTGTGGCCTCAGCACTGAAAGTGTGTGTCTGTGTCGGTTTGTGTGACCTCAGCACCAAAGGGATGTGTGTCTGTGATTCCAGAAATGATGGGGTATCACTGTGACCCCATCAATAAAGGGGTGGATGTGTGATGGTTTGTGCGTCCCTGCACTAATGGGGTGTGTGTTTGTGTCCTCAACACTGCAGCACTGAAGGGGTGTGCACGTGTGTTTGGCACATGTGTACATGTCCCCTGAAATGCAGCACTGAAGGGCTGTGTGTGTGGCTCCAGCACTGAAGGTGTGTGTCTGTGTCTGTTTGTGTGACCTCAGCACCAAAGGGATGTGTGTCTGTGACCCCAGCAATGAAGGGCTGTGTCTCTATGGCCCCATCAATAAAGGGGTGGCTGTGTGATGGTTTGTCTGTCCCTGCACTAATGGGGTGTGTGTTTGTGTCCTCAACACTGCAGCACTGAAGGGATGTGTGCACGTGTGTTTGGCACACATGCACATGTCCCCAGAAATGCAGCACTGAAGGGCTGTGTGTGTGGCTCCAGCACTGAAGGTGTGTGTCTGTGTCTGTTTGTGTGACCTCAGCACCAAAGAGATCTGTGTCTGTGACCCCAGAAATGAAGGGGTGTCTCTGTGACCCCATCAATAAAGGGGTGCATGTGTGATGGTTTGTGTGTCCCTGGACTAACGGTCTGTGTGTTTTTGTACCGAGCACTGCAGCACTGAAGGAGTGTGTGCCTGTGTGTTTATTGTATGTGTATAGAGGTGAGTGTGTATTTGTGTCTGTGTGTGTATGTATGTGTGTGTGTTGAGGTGAGTGTGTATGTGTGTGAATGTTCACGTATGTATTAAAGGTAACCCATCACTTCATTTCAGGCCCCTAAACCACCACCATTGTGAAATACCACTGTGTAATGAGTTTATAAAGATGCCCCTGTATAAATCATTCATTTCTGCATTGTGTAGACAATGAGCTTATAATGAACCAACAGTTTATACAAGGACATATTTATTATTCTGTTGGTGCCTTGGTGGTGATTTCATTCCCAGTCCCCTTAAAGGGTTATTTGGGACTTAAGAATTGATGACCTATCTGTAAGATAGCTCATCAGTATGAGATCGGAGGGTCTGACACCTGGCACCCCCACGATCAGCTGAAATCTGCTCCGGCAGGTGCCAGACACATGATAAGCATACTTGATAGGACGCTGCTTCTGGTCTATAGGACGCACACAATACTGAGCAAGATTTTTTGTTGTTAAAAAGTGCATCATATAGTCTAGAAAATACAGTTAATGACGGTCACTCTTTAACTAAGAAATGCATCTTAACTTATGAAGGACTATATCCGTCATAATTCTGCTCCCCGCATTTCTTGCAGGCTCACACGCCGAGTCTGCATCTTTCTCGGCAGATGATGGCTGTGTTATTCAGCAATCATATGCCTCTAACAGTAGCAGGTTGAGCGGAGCTCTGCCCACGATAGTTAGCCTATTAAATCTTGCTATCAGTGTGTGACAGCGGCATTTAATGTGCGCCAGCAGGGGGTGCACCATTCCATCTCTTCATTGGCGCACCCGTGACTTGATCACTGAAGATCCCTGTGTCTGTCATCACTGGATTCCTGTGACAGCCAGCCTGTTGCTAGTGTTCATAGGAGACCGTGATTTCTGCTATATATAGCAATGCTGTATATAGCACAAGCAATCAGATGATCGCAGGTTCAATCCCCCTAAAGAGACGAACAAATACAGTGAAAAGTAACAAAAAAATGAAAAAAGTATAAAAGTTCAAATCATCCCAGTTTTCCCCCCATTAAAAATTAAGAAATATAAAACATTTAAACAATACACATATTTGGTATCGCTGCGTTTGTAAAAGTCAGATCCATCAAAATATAAAATAAATTAATCCATTTAGTAAACGGCGTAACTAGAAAATTACATAAAATGCCAGAATTACAGATTTTCAGTCGTTGCAACCAGAAAAAAATATATAATAACAGACAATCAAAACATTGTATATACCCCAAAATGATATCAATATAACCATCAGTTTGTGGTGCAAAAAACTAGCCCTCACGCAGCCCCATTCCCGAAACATGAAAACGCCGCGGCTTTCGGATCTCGGAAAGTGGCGACACAAGCAAATTATTTTTATTATTTTTTTTTACAAATTTCTGAATTTTTTTCATCACTTAAATATAAATGATATAAATCGTCACTTAAGTAGAAGAGATGAAGCTTTACTACCTCCTGCTCCAGCACTTCACCGCTGCCGCTGATCTTTGGCTCAGTGGGCCACCCTGACAGAGCTTCTAAGCTCAGTGATTGGCTGCAGCATTGATGTGTGCTGAAGTTGAGCCATCACCGCTGCAGCCAGTCACAATAGGGCACAGGAAGCGCTGAAGATCCAGAGCTGGAGCAGCAGGAGAAAGTAAAGCTCTGTGTGTTTTCTCTACCACTGGGAACCTCCTATATATTACATAAAAACATTCCTGAAAACCCCTTTAATCTGACTTTATAGAAAAAGTCTATATCCGGCTACTGTCCTCCCCTCATGAATCACAAAATATGCCAAGTGTGAACAGCTCCTGTCCCCAAATGAGGACTTGCAGGCGATCAGTTGATAGTCGGGGGTCCGGCAGTGAACACCCTCAGCAATCAGCTGTGTTTTGCTGGACGTAGCGGCCTCTCCAGGACACATGTGGTATTACATGGTGCTCTTTCAGAATAATATGTAATATGTAATACATGATATCTTGAAGTCTTCCAGAAGAAGATATTGGCAGACAGGTAATGACTTATTACCTACCAGCCATTGTCTCTTTATCACTCGCTAGTTCTTATACACATTTGGATGATGTCACATCTTCGTTGGAAGCCGTATTAGGAACCTCCATCACAGATTTTATCATACAGGACGAGTTCTCAGCCAACAGCTATTTGGCCATTGTTCACATGATGTAACCTTATGTTATATACAGCAATATGCAGCAGGATACACGAGATCCAGGGAAATATCCGATCGCCAAAAATGGGGTCAGGAAGGAATTTTTTTCCCCCTTGAATCAGAATTCTTTTGGGGGGGTTTCTTTGCCTTCTTCTGGATCTTTGGGTCCCAATGACTCTCAGGTGGTCCCCAATGACCGCAGCTCGTTTTGTGGTCTCCACCGGGGCCAATCTGAGAGTGACTGTCACCATAGTTTAATTTCTTAAAGGACCAGTAATATTTTCATTACAATGTTGCTTATTGCTATTTCAATAAAAAAATTAATTATATATATATATATATATATATATATATATATATATATATTGTTTTGTGTGTTTTTTTTTCCTGGATTTCACCTTACACAGTGAGAATGATAAGAGTAATCACAAAATATGGGGGCTCCATACACAGAGAGAACTCTGGTACCAAATTCCATGACAATTGTTCTGGGGTTGAGTCTGTGATGGAGCAGTAACATTGTATCCAGGACGTCGTACACACCATGCTACAGAAAGAAGACTGAAGAACGGGACGCAGCCGCAGAATACAGGAGACACAGGGTCTTGTGTAACAGTAAAAAACAGGAAAGATGTTCAACAAGTGGCCGGGGGGCTCCAGGACCAAACCAGGAGGGAGGCCTCAGTCATCAGTGGCCAATATTCGCATGAAGTGGCCACATTTACCAACCGTTCTGCAGCCACTCGTTTACCTTTGTCCAACACCTCCGTCGGTCCTTGCAGTTATTAGGCCACCACTGAAATTCTCTTCTGACTACACACAGACACGTACATAGAAACCGTGCATGCCGCCATCACCGTCCACAACCAGAGTCCTGGTCCAGACCAGTGGCCTTTCCAATTCAAGTCTACTTGGGTTTAAACAAGGGCCCTGTCTCTAAGAGAACCATGTGCTTGCCACTTGGACCAGCAGTAATACAGTAACACCAGGTTAATATTCTTCGGGCACAGAGATGCACAGACAGTGAACCCTCTTAAAAAGAAGAATTGGACTGACATTCCTTAAGCAATAAGTACCCACACAATTGGAGGGACAGATTGCTAGCCCTTGCTGCACCATGGTGTATGCCCAGTGGTGGCCACTCTTAGTCTAAGTTGGCTCGTCAGATTGCATGGTGATAAAGAACCTGAGGGCCATATACCTTCAAGAAAAAGATCTCATAAGGACACGTTGCCTTGAATTGTGAAGAACACAATAATGTTTTCCATACAATTCTATTGTGTTCTATTCAGGATATATTAAAAAAAAGTCTGGTCCTTAGAAGTTATAAAATGAGGTCAATACAACCTCAGGTGAACAACAACACAAATGACACCAGGTCATCGAATATTTACCAAAAAATAGACTTAAATGCAGAAACAGGGTGTGAAAAATTAAAGGGGTTGTCCAATGAAAACAAGCTCCAATCTACAGGAACCTTCATCCCCTTTAGATTGGAACGGTGGTCCGCATGCTAAAATGCTGCTCCATTCATTCTATATGAGGCGGCCATGAACTGCGCCTGACTTTTTTGGACCGATGAGATAGAGTGGCCTTACAGAGAAGGGTCCTTGGATTGGACGCCGAGTTACGGACCCCAAAGCAGCACTGAATATGATGTACTGGTGGGAGTCACGAGTGCAAGGGTTCAAGGGCGCCAGTAGTGGAAGACATAGTGCACGAAACCGAAGAACAAGTAAGCAGACCTGCTGATCAGCACTGCAGCGCTGAGGCCGAGTTATGGCGAAATAGGGAGCGACAGTGCGCCTCACCAGTCCTGGAGTATATTACAGAGGAAGGATACTGTGTGGAAAATGCTTCATACTGTAAAAGAAACCTCCAGAACACTTTGTGCCCCCCGATATCCCTTGTATGCCGGGACGTTGCTAGGGTCCTAAAAGATCAGGGGCCAAAGCCCCAAAGTAGGAGTTTCCCCATACAACCTCCCCGCCACTTAAAAGACGACCTATACATATATAATTACAGTACACCATTGTTGCTAACCTAAAATACACAACTGAAAGACCAATATTCCCAAAATTACTTCTATACAAGGCAATAATAATCCCGCTACACAATGCCCTCTACCATCAACACTACACAGTGAGTACATAGTATTATGATATGACCATTGCCTCTACATAAAAAACACACTGTACAAAGACCATCTGACTTCTCACATTTCCAGCACCGTCCCCATCTATTCCCACCCTGCACAACCTCCCCATGCTGCCTGCTCTTCCCACGTGGAATAGGAACCTCAATACTTCAAAAATTATGTCATTACTATGATTACCCTCCACCAATTAATGCTACAAAGACTGTGTGCCAGATAGAGGGGACCTATCAAAATAATAGCGTCCCATAGAAAGTAGTAAAGAGCCCACTGTGCTACCTAGCAAGTAATAATGCCAGATATGCTCTTATGAAAGTTTCAATATCTGAAGTGTTCCCTCCAAGCAACAAATACCGTTGAGTATCCCCTTTAAGTAATAATGCCCCCTTAAAGCCACAATCAAACTACACCCAACTACAAAGTTCTTCTTCAAGTCTATGGACGATGATTTCGGGGTGGTGAAAGAAGAAATTTCTGATGATGCACCCATTTAAAAGAAATAATGTCCTGAGTGCCCCCATAGCACCCTGTATATTGTATGATAGTCCCAGAGCTCACTACACACTGTATGATGGTACCCACAGCTCCCTATGCACTGTAAGATGGTCCCGAGAGATCCCTATACACTGCATGATGGTCCCCACAGCTCCCTATACACTGTATGATGGTCCCCACAGCTCCCTACGCACTGTATGATGATCCCCACAGCTCCCTACGCACTGAATGATGATCCCCGTAGCTCCCTATACCCTGTATGATGGTCCCCACAGCTCCCTATGCCCTGTATGATGGTACCCACAGTTCCATATGCACTGTATCATGGTCCCCACAGCTCCCTACGCTCTGTATGACGGTCCCCACAACTACCTATGCACCGTATGATGGTCCCCACAACTACCTATGCACTGTATGATGGTACCCACAGCTCCATATGCACTGGTATCATGGTCCCCACAGCTCCCTATGCTCTGTATGATGGTCCCCACAGCTCCCTATACACTGTATGATGGTCCCCACAGCTCCCTATACACTGCATGATGGTCCCCACAGCTCCCTATACACTGCATGATGGTCCCCACAGCTCCCTAGACACTGTATGATGGTCCCCACAGCTCCCTACGCACTGTATGATAATAATATAATAATAATAATCTTTATTTTTATATAGCGCTAACATATTCCGTAGCGCTTTACATACATTATCGTCGCTGTCCCCATCTGGGCTCACAATCTAGATTCCCTTTCAGTATGTCTTTAGAGTGTGGGAGGAAACCGGACAACCCGGAGGAAACCCACGCAAACACGGGGAGAACATACAAACTCCTTGCAGATGTTGTCCTTGGTGGCATGATCCTCATAGCTCCCTATACCCTGTATGATGGTCTCCACAGCTCCGTATGCACTGCATAATGGTCCCCACAGCTCCCTATGCCATGTATGATGGTCCCCACAGCTCCCTATGCACTGTATGATGGTCCCCACAGCTCCCTATGCACTGTATGATGTTGCCCACAGCTCCATATGCACTGGTATCATGGTCCCCACAGCTCCCTATGCTCTGTATGATGGTCCCCACAGCTCCCTATACACTGTATGATGGTCCCCACAGCTCCCTATGCACTGTATGATGTTACCCACAGCTCCATATGCACTGGTATCATGGTCCCCACAGCTCCCTACGCTCTGTATGATGGTCACCACAGCTCCCTATACACTGTATGATGGTCCCCACATCTCCCTACACACTGTATGATGGTCCCCACAGCTCCTTAGATACTATACGATGGTATCCACAACACCCTAGACACTGTATGATGGTCCCCACAGCTTCCTACACACTGTATGATTGTCCCCACAGCTCCTTAGATACCGTATGAGGGTCCCCACAGCTCCCTAGACACTGTATGATGATCCCCACAGCTCCCCCATGCACTGTATGATGGTCCCCATAGCTCCATATGCATTGCATAATGGTCGCTACAGCTCTCTATGCTCTGTATGATGGTCCCCACAGCTCCCTATGCACTGTATGATGGTACCCACAGCTCCATATGCACTGGTATCATGGTCCCCACAACTCCCTACGCTCTGTATGATGGTCCCCACAGCTCCCTATACACTGTATGATGGTCCCCACAGCTCCCTACACACTGTATGATGGTCCCCACAGCTCCTTAGATACTGTACGATGGTCCCCACAGCTCCCTAGACACTGTATGATGGTCCCCACAGCTCCCTACACACTGTATGATTGTCCCCACAGCTCCTTAGATACTGTATGAGGGTCCCCACAGCTCCCTAGACACTGTATGATGATCCCCACAGCTCCCTCATGCACTGTATGATGCCACAGCTCCATATGCATTGCATAATGGTCCCCACAGCTCTCTATGCTCTGTATGATGGTCCCCACACCTCCCTATGCCCTGTATAATGGAACCCACAGCTCCCTATGCACTGTATGATGGTCCCCACAGCTATCTACGCTCTGCATGATGGAACCCACAGCTCCCTATGCACTGTATGATGGTCCCCACAGCTATCTACGCTCTGTATGATGGCCCCCACAGCTCACTATGCACTGTATGATGGTCCCCACAGCTCCTTAGATACTGTATGATGGTCCTCATACTTCCCCATACACTGTATGATGGTCCTCACAGTTCCCTACACACTGCATGATGGTCCCCACAGCTCCTTAGATACTGTATGATGGTCCTCATACTTCCCCATACACTGTATGATGGTCCCCACAGTTCCCTACCACTGCATGATGGTCCCCACAGCTCCTTAGATACTGTATGATGGTCCCCACAGCTCCCTAGACACTGTATGATGGTCCCCACAGCTCCCTATGCTCTGCATGATGGTCCCCACAGCTTCCTATGCTCTGCATGATGGCCCCCACAGCTCCCTAGACACTGCATGATGGTCCCCACAGCTCCCTATGCACTGTATGATGATCCCCACAGCTCCCTATGCACTGCATAATGGTCCCCACAGCTCCCTATGCATTGTCTGATGGTCCCCACAGCTCCCTATGCACTGTATGATGGTCTCTACAACTCCTTATAACCGGCATGATGGTCCCTACAACTCCCTATATCCTGTATAATGGCCCTCACAGCCCCATATATACAGTACTGTATGATGGCCCCCGCAGCCCAATATATACTGTATGATGGCCCCCACACCCACTTGTACACTATATTATGGCCCCTACAGCTCCCTTTATACTGTATGATGGCCCCACAGACCCTTATAAACTGTATTCTGGCACCCACTCCCCATTTTATATAATATGATGGCCCCACTGCCCCTTATATATAGCATGATGACTCCCATAGCCCCTTATAGTATGATGGCACCCACACCCCTTATAGATACAGGTGCATCTCACTAAATTAGAATATCATCAAAAAGTTTATTTATTTTAGTTCTTCAATGCTGAAAATGAAACTCATATATTCTATAAAGTCATTACAATCAAAGTGATCTATTTCAAGTGTTTATTTCTGTTAATGTTGATGATTATGGCCAGGGGCGCACATAGAAATCATGAGGCCCCATAGCAGAAGCTCTAATTGGACCCCCCTCCCCCACCAAAAAAAATAAATGAATATTTGTCTGTGTCACAGAAGAGCCGATCTCACAACTTTCCAGCCTTTACTTCGTTTTTCTAATTTTCCTCCTACTGAAGTCCTAGATCCCTCTTTCATTGCCCCCATGAAGTATGATGCCAATAAAAGTGCCCCCCAAACACAGTATGATACCCCCATAGTGCACTCCTCCACATTAGCCTCTACATGAACAGTATAATGACCTTATTGTACCCCACTTCAACTCCCAAGGCAAAGTATGGTGACCCTAACACAGTATGATTCCCCCAACTGTGACTCCCACACAGCCCTCCATACAGTATAATGGGCCTACATACAGTATAATGGCCCACACTAGCCCTCCAAACAGTATAATGGCCCCACACAGCCCTCCAAACAGTATGATGGACCCCACACAAACCTTCACACCATATAATTGCTTTCATACAGTATAACGGCTCCCCATATAGCCCTCAAAATATCATAATGGCCCCACATAGACTTCCATATAGTATAATATGCCAACCACAATCCTCCATATAGTATAATGCAGCCTCCAAAATCCTCCATATAGTATAATGCACCCCCCATAATCCTCCATATAGTATAATGAACCCCCCATAATCCTCCATATAGTATAATGAACTTCCCATGGTCCTCAATAGAATATAATGCACTCCCCATAGTCCTCCATACAGTATATTTCACACCCCAAAGGGTAAAATGCAGCCCCCATATAGTATAATGCACCACACAGTCCTGCAGTATTATGGGCACCACGTACTCACTGATTTTAAAATAACGTATGTTTTAAATGAGACGACCCGAGTATAAGCCGAGGCCCCTAATTTTACCACAAAAAAACTGGGAAAACGTATTGAGTTCAGTATAAGCCTAGGGTGGGAAATGCAGCAGCTACTGGAAAATTTCACCATCCTGGTATGTATGGCTCCCTTATCACCAATCCTGGTATCTATGGCACCCCTCATCCCCCAATCCTGGTACATATGGCACCCCTCATCCCCCAATCCTGGTATGAATGGCCCCCCACTCATCCCCCAATCCTGGTATGCATGGCTACCCCTCATCCACCAATCCTGGTATGCATAGCACCCCTCATCCCCCAATCCTGACATGCATGGACCCCCTCATCCCCAAATCCTGGTATGCATGGTCTCCTCATCCCCCAATCCTAATATGAATGGTCTCCGCATCCCGCAATCCTGGTATGTATGGCCTCTTCATCCCCCAATCCTGGTATGCATGGCCTCTTCATCCCCCATTCCTGGTATATATGGCCCCCCTTATCCCCAATCCTGGTATGCATGGCACCCCTCATCCCCCAATCCTGGTATGTGTGGCCTCCTCATCCCCCAATCCTGGTATCTGTGGCCTCCTCATCCCCCAATCCTGGTATGTGTGGCCTTCTAATTCCCCAATCCTGGTATGTGTGGCCCCGTCAACCCCCAATCCTGGTATGCATGGCCCCCTCATCCCCCAATCCTGGTATGTGTGGCCTCCTCATCCCCCAATCCTCGTATGTGTGGCCTCCTCACCCCCCAATCCTGGTATGTATGGCCTCCTCACCCCCCAATCCTGGTATGTGTGGCCCCATCACTGCACACACAAAAAATAAACACTTATACTCACCTTCCTTCCTCACCTCTGCTCCAGAGCTGCTGTGTTCTGTCTGCCAGCAGCTCATGTTGGCATCTGAGCAGCGTGAGCTCTCAGTTGTCGAGGTGAGCTGCTGCTGCTGCCGGCATATTCACTCCTCTCCATGCCGGGACTATGGGCGTTGACAAGCGTGAATATGCATTCTCTTTAGTAGCGGGCACTGTAAGCAGGAGCCGCTACTAAAGAGAATGAATATTCCCTCTTCTCCACGCCCATGGAAGTGGAGAAAAGAGAACATTTCCCTTTAGCAGCGGGCACACGTGGTAGCTACAGCAGCCGCTACTGCGTGTGCCCGCTCCTCCGCCGCCGCAACCTCACACCCCCCCCAATACTCACCTATCCTCCTCGCTCCCCCGTGGCTCACGGGCCCCATAGCAGTGGTGTGGCCTGCCACCATTGGTGGTACGCCACTGATTATGGCTTATAGTCAATGAAATCACAAAAGTCATTATCTCAGTAAATTAAAATACTTTATAACATCAGCTTGAAAAATGTTTTTAAAATCCGAAATGTTGGCCTACTGACATGTATGTTCAGTAAATGCACTCAATACTTGGTCAGGGCTCCTTTTGCATCAATTACTGCATCAATGCGGTGTGGCATGGAGGCGATCAGCCTGTGGCACTGCTGAGGGGTTATGGAAGCCCAGGTGGCTTTGATAGCAGCCTTCAGCTCGTCTGCTTTGTTGGGTTTGGTGTCTCTTATCTTCGTCTTGACAATACCCCATAGATTCTCTATAATAGATTCTCTATGGGGTTAAGGTCATGTGAGTTTGCTGACCAATTAAGCAGAGTGATACTGTTGTTTTTAAACCAGTTATTGGTACTTCTGGCAGTGTGGACAGGTGCCAAGTCCTGCTGGAGAATGAAATTTCCATCTCCAAAAAGCTTGTCGGCAGAGGGAAGCATGAAGTGCTGTAAAATGTCCTGGTAGACGGCTGCGCTGACTTTGGTCTTGATAAAACACAGTGGACCTACACCAGCAGATGACATGGCTCCCCAAACCATCACTGATTGTGGAGACTTCACACTAGACCTCCAGCAGCTTGGATTGTGGCCTCTCCACTCTTCCTCCAGACTCTGGGACCTTGATTTCCAAAGGAAAATTGTAACTCTGGGACCTTGTGGATGGTGTCAATGACTGCCTTCTTGGCATTTGTCAAGTCAGCAGTCTTCCCCATGATTGTGGAGCCTACTGAAACAGACTATGGGACATTTTTAAACACTTAGGAAGCAGTTGCAGGTGTTTTTTGTTAATTATTCTAATTTACTGAGATAATGACTTTAGTGTTTTCATTGGCTGTAAGCCATAATTGTCAACATTAACAGAAATAAACACTTGAAATAGATCTCTCTGTGTGTAATGACTCTATATAATACAGGAGTTTCACTTTTTGTATTGAAGAACTCAAATAAATTATCTTTTTGATGATATTGTAATTTAGTGAGATGCACCTGCATATGATGACTGTTGCCCCCAGTGGAATATATGCGGTGTCTATTTTGGGATATTTTAGTACACCCATGATGATACTATAGACAGCCATTATACCTGGAATGGCCTCTTCCTTGCGTGCCTTGCTTTTTTTCGCTTACATGTCTAACAATCACATGTGTTGTGTCCCTTCCCCCATCATCCTATTTTTCTATTGCTGAATAGATATGATAGATTTTATACTCCCTGGACTCCTTTGATGGTCTTTTACCCTGCGGGGTTTTCTTTCATATATGGACTCACTGTGTGGTTGTGATGGTAGAGGACATTGTGTAGCAGGATCATTTTGGCCTTGTATAGTAGTAATTTTGGGAATATTGGTCTTTGTATAGTGTATTTTAGATTAGCAGCAGTGGTATACTGTAATTATATAAGTATAAATCCTCTTTTAAGTGGCAGGGAGGTTATATGGGGAAACATGTACTTTGGGGCTGGGGTCCCTGATCTCTTAGGACCCCAGCAACGCTCCTGCACTGGGGAAAAGCAGGGTCTGGAGGCCACTTTAATATCATCATTTTATGGATATGACGCCAAAGAAACTAATGAAGTGCTTTGCAAAGTGCCATAATTTTCACAATTCTGAAAAAAAATTGTAAGTTTAGTTCCACTATAAGTGATGTTAATTCTCTTATGAGAGCTAACCTTCTGAGACAGTTTATCAATGCGCTGTGTGAATTGTCACATTAAGCTTTGCTACATCTATACATAGTGAAGTTTAAGATCAAAATGCTGCAGGTCCCATCTCTTCTACATAACAATCCCATGGAAATAAAGCTGATCATTTTATCAGACGGGATCATTAGAACTTACCTGGTTGGATCCTTTGTTTCTGGTGGTTTCTTTCCCAGGTCGTCATTAAGGCCCTTTACAACAAGCTCCAAAAACTCATCGGACATTCTGAATCTTTCAAGCGTTTTCTCCATCACAGAAAGGACAGAAAGGACGCGCTTATCCTGGCAGAAGAGAATCACAGATATATTGTTCTACATCTTCCAGATGTTTGGATTTATTTACAGACTAATGATTAATCTCGCATGAAGAATGATAATATTATAACAGATCACAATTTTTGGGTAAAATTATTCAATTTAAAAAAAAATATATATATAGCAATTACATTATTCTGACAAGACCAATTTTTTGTTTTTTTTCCTCCCCTTTTTCCCAAGAAATATAACTTTGTTTTTTCATTCACATAGACGGAGGGCTTGTGTTTTGTGGGACTAGTTGTTGTCTGGAATGACAACATTCAATTTACCACATAAAGTATTGAAAAATGGGGAAAAAATCAAAGTAAGGTTATTATTTTTGTTTGTTTGGGTTTTTTTTATGAACATTTAAAAAAAAATGTGGTTTGTGAGACCATTTTCATCTTGCGAAGACCTAATTTTATAAAATGATCCCATTGATGGAGTTGTCGGCTTCTTCTTGTGGAGAGATCAGTAGTTACAAGTTTCTGATTGCATTTTTGGGAGGGAAGTAGAGTGACCCAAAAACCACAACCACAACCATGGCACTTTACTGTCCTTTACAGCATTGACCCGACGTGTAATAGATTTATATATAATGAAAGATTGTACTTATGTCAATGCAGCAGCAACAAATATTGTTTTACGCTTTTTCTTTTTTATAGTTGGCCAGAAAACCGCAGAACCTTAAGCAGAAAATGACATGAATGAGAACATCTGCCCGGCTTGTACCGGATCCGGGGGTGTTACGTACAAGGCGAAGGTCCCAGAATAAGGATTTGCTTCATTTTGGTGCAGAGTTTCTAGTAGTTTCTGGTTACTACTGTTACAGGCAGATGCCATCTGCATAATACAGCCAGCACCGCCTCAACCCCTCCATGCATGTGGACCCCGGCACAAACACTCAGGTACATCCTTTTATGCTAAGACATTAATAATTCTACAATTATCCCACACAACTTATATACAGAAACCTCCCAACCGTCCCCGATCCAATGGGACTGTCCGGCTGTCGCTGGAGGTCGGGGCTATGTCCTGACGAGCTGTGTTCTGTCAGGACAGTCTGTGTAGTACAAGAATGTCTCATGCCGAGCTGCTGTGATCGCTCCTGGAGAGGGGCAGCATCCGCTCCGTACACACCGTACACGCCCGGCTCCGCTCCGCACTCCTCGTACACGTCCGGCTCCGCTCCGTAAGCCTCGTACACACACGGCTCCGCTCCCTACGCCTCGCACACACGCGGCTCCGCTCCGTACGCCTCGTACACACGCGGCTCCGCTCCGTACGCCTCGTACACACGCGGCTCCGCTCCGTACGCCTCGTACACACGCGGCTCCGCTCCGTACACCTCGTACACACGCGGCTCTGCTCCGTACACCTCGTACACACGCGGCTCTGCTCCGTACACCTCGTACACACGCGGCTCCGCTTCGTACACCTCGTACACACGCGGCTCCGCTCCGTACACCTCGTACACACGCGGCTCCGCTCCGTACACCTCGTACACACGCGGCTCCGCTCCGTACACCTCGTACACACGCGGCTCTGCTCCGTACACCTCGTACACGCGCGGCTCTGCTCCGTACACCTCGTACACGCGGCTCTGCTCCGTACACCTTGTACACACGCGGCTCCGCTCCGTACACGCGCGGCTCTGCTCCGTACACCTCGTACACACGGCTCTGCTCCGTACACCTTGTACACACGCGGCTCTGCTCCGTACACCTCGTACACACGGCTCTGCTCCGTACACCTCGTACACACGCGGCTCCGCTCCGTACACCTCGTACACACACGGCTCTGCTCCGTACACCTCGTACACACGCGGCTCCGCTCCGTACACCTCGTACACGCGCGGCTCCGCTCCGTACACCTCGTACACACACGGCTCTGCTCCGTACACCTCGTACACACGCGGCTCTGCTCCGTACACCTCGTACACACACGGCTCTGCTCCGTACACCTCGTACACACGCGGCTCTGCTCCGTACACCTCGTACACGCGCGGCTCTGCTCCGTACACCTCGTACACACGCGGCTCTGCTCCGTACACCTCGTACACACACGGCTCTGCTCCGTACACCTCGTACACACGCGGCTCTGCTCCGTACACCTCGTACACACGCGGCTCTGCTACATCCACACTGTAAACCCCTCCTGACCCCACACATAAACTTCAGCTCATCCAGCACCATGACAACCAGCACAGCAGAGACCTGCATCCACTGAGGCCCCTGATCATGTGACCCCTGACTCCTCCCCTCCTGTGACCTCATCACAGCTCCTGTGCGCACAGAGCAGCCATATATGTGGTGGCGGCTCTGCAGGTGGAGGTATGTGGAGACCCCGTTGCTATTGGCTCGGCTCCTTCTGTGCACTGGGCTTTCGCTTTCTCACACACAGTCGCTATTTGCGCATGCGCAGTGGGACCTCGTCCTTTACCAGCCTTGTACTTCTCCTGCTGTATATAAGATGCTGACTCCCAGTAGACAGTGGACACTTATTGTCTATAGATCTATATGAATCCTGTAATGTTATATTTCTCAGTAATATTGAGCCGCAGACTAGATGTGACGTCTGATTACAGATATATATATACAGGTGACGTTTATACGCAGGATTCCCCCTGGTTCCCGTCTGTACAGTCTCCTGCGCTGATCTCATCCGCGTCCCGTCTCATTTACTGGTGATCATTTTTGTAGATCATTCGACCACAGATATTTTCCATGCTTGTAGTGTTTTAACCCTCGGGCGATTTTCCATTTTTTTCCTTCCCATAACGTTTTGATTTTCCATCCACATCGCCGTTGAGGGTTTTATTTATTTTGTTGGGGCGTTTTTATTGATACCATTTTGGGGTAGATCCGATGTTTTGATCACCTCTTATTTCATTTTATTGCAATATTGCGGCGACCAAAAAAAACTTAATTCTGGCGTTTTGATTTTTTTCTCATTATGCCGTTTACCGATCAGATTATTTTATATTTTGATTGGTCAGATCTTACTGAACACGTCAATTCCAAATTTGTGTATTTTTTTAATGGAGCAAAAGGGATATTTTGTATTTTTTTTCTTAGATTTTTATGATATATGACATAACCTCATGCGTTGTGAAGCGGTTAATACTATAACTATTGGCCAAATGGACCAGGTCCTTCTGCCCACTTGGATTTACCCTGCTCTCTATGAGAAAGCTAAATCCCAGCAGGCTAAAGGACCAGGTCCCTGTGAGTGTTTTAATACTAGACCTAGCAGGCTAATAGACCAGGTCCTTCCTCCCTCTAGGATTTAGCCTTTATATAAGAAGGCTAAATCCCAGCCGTTGATTTCTGAGTGTCTTTATTTGAAGTAAATAGACTTTTTAAGTGAGTCAACATCCAAAGTTGTACATTCATTTTTAGGGCTGTGTGCCCACGATGCAGAAATGCTCCAGATTTTTTCCTGAGCGTTTCTGCATCTCCCTGGCAGAAAAAACACATGCTGATTGTACATGCTGATTGTACATGTGGATTGTACATGTGGATTGTACATGCGGATTTTACGTGCGTTTTTCCTGCCAGGGACAAGCGGATGTGAAGCTTTCTTCACATGCATTTCCGCATGCGGGTTGACGAGTGCTTTCCAAGCGATTTTAACATCACTTGGAAAGTGCTTGACCACTTGGTCACACTGTATAAATCCATGCAAACGGCATGGATTTATATAGTGTGACCGTAAAGAATGTTAAAAAATAAATCTATACTTACCTTCCGATGGCCCCCGGAGTCTTGATTCCATGCGTCTCGGCTTGCCGGCAGCTCGTGGTACACTACACTGAAGGACCTGCCGTCACATGACTAAATGACATCAGCGCAGGTCCTTCAGTCCACCGCGATCTGCCGGCAAGCAAAGACGATCACACCGCGGGCCATCAGACGGTAAGTATAATATTTATTTTTTATTTTATTCTTTTTTTTTTACAGGTTCTATGGTACTCGAGTCCGGAGGAGAGTCTCCTCTTCTCCAGACCCGGGTACCATCCGCACATTGAAACGCTTGGGTTCCGCATGTACAGATCCAGTGATGCGGAATCCAAGCGTTCCCATGCAAGTCAATGGCGGCAAAAACGCAACGCTTCCGCAAATTAATTGGTAGTGCTGCGTTTTTTTCCACAATGATAATCCGCAGCGGAAATTTCCGCAGCATGTGCACAGCTCATGCGGATTATCATTGGGGAACATGGCAGGCCTTGCCGCTGTGGAAACACTTAAAAAACGCATAGTGGGCACACCGCCTAATACCATTTTATATTTTTAATGTATTTCGATTCAGCCAAAAAAATCAGCAAAATGTATTTTTTTGTGATAAATAAAACTAGCAATTTTATTATACAAATAATTACACTCAGTGCTGATTGTTCAGTTTGTCCAAAATTCAACTTTTTACGAATGTAGACCAGTGCTGACCGACAGCACCACCGTTTTTAATAGTGGACGGAGCTTTACAGGGAAAAGCGTAACGGAGCGCAGCCGACAATCATCAGAATTTACAACAGAAAAACAATGTAAGTTAGTACAGAAATGTACAGGGTTACTGGAGTATAAGGACGTCCTCCGTGCAACAACTCTATTCTAGCTGACTCACTACAGAAAACCAAGTAAGGCTGAGTTCACACGATGCGTTTTTCATGCGTTTCCGCAGCGTTTTTGCAGTTGCGTAAACGCCGCGGAAACGCATGAAAAACGCATGGTAGAAGGGCAGCAATGTTCCCCAATGGAAATCCGCATGTGCTGTGCCCATGATGCGGATTTTTCCGCAGCGTAAACGCTGCGGTCAAAAATCCGCAGCATGTCAATTAATTTTGCGGAAACGCTGCTCTTTTGCCGCCATTGACTTGCATTAGACCGCATGGAATCCGCATCACTGTAGATGTTGATGCGCTTTTCATGCGGTCTAATGTGCGGATGGTACCCGGGTGTGGATGAGAGGACTCTCATCCAGACCCAGGTACCATTAAAAAAAAAGAATAAAATAAAAAATATATATATTCTCACCTTCTGACGGCCCGCGCTGCGTCCTGCCGGCTTCCCGCGCACTTCGCGGTTGAATGAAGGACCTTCGCTGACGTCAGAGTCATGTGACGGGTCACGTGACGCTGACGTCGGAAGGTCCTACAGTCTTCACTGCCGGCAGCCGGGACCGATGAAGCAGGACACCGGGGGCCATCAGAGGGTAAGTATAGATTTATTTTTTATTTTTTGACATCACACACTATATAAATCCATGCCGGTTGCATGGATTTATATAGTGTGAAGTTGACAAGCACTTTCCAAGTGATGCTAAAATCGCTTGAGAAGCGCTTGTCAACCCGCATGCGGAAATGAAAGTGAAGACCGCTTCATTTCCGCATGTCCCTGGCAGGAAACCGCATGTACAATCCGCATGCGTTTTTTCCTGCCAGAGAGATGCAGAAACGCTCAGGAAAAAATCCTGAGCATTTCTGCATCGTGTGCACATACCCTAAATGAGCTGAAGTGTAAATTGATATATGTGGAAAGTGTAAGAACACGTTCACACTATGGCCAGTCCAGAGAGAAAACACAAGATAAAAAAAATTAAGCATATACCGTATTTAGTGACAAAAATGTTAAATTCTTGGATAAAGGTTGGACTTGATGGACCTAGGTCTTTTATCATCCTATGTAACTACAACCCCTGGCAAAAATGGTGGAATCACCGGGCTCGGAGGATGTTCATTCAGTTGTTTAGTGTTGTTGAAAAAAAGCCGATCACAGACATGGCACAAAACTAAAGAAATTTCAAATGGCAACTTTAGGGCTTTAAGAAACACTAAAAGAAATCAAGATAAAAAATGTGGTACTCAGTAAGGGTAATTTTTTTCACACCAAGTAGAGGGAAAAAATTATGGAATCATGAAAAACAAACACACAAAAGAATACTCAAATACATCACTAGTATTTTGTTGCATCACCTCTGGCTTTAATAACAGCTTCCAGTCTCTGAGGCATGGACTTAATGAGTGACAAACAGTACTCTTCATCAATCTGGCTCCAACTTTCTCTGATTGCTGTTGCCAGATCAGCTTTGCAGGTTGGAGCCTTGTCATGGACCATTTTCTTCAACTTCCACCAAAGATTTTCAATTGGATTGAGATCCGGACTATTTGCAGGCCATGACATTGACCTTATGTGTCTTCTTTCAAGGAATGTTTTCACAATATTTGCTCTAGGATGCATTGTCATCTTGAAAAATGATGTCATCATCCCCAAACATCCTTTCAATTGACGGGATAAGAAAACTATCCAAAATATCAATGTAAACTTGGGCATTTATTGAAGATGTCATGACAGCCATCTCACCAGTGCCTTTACCTGACATGCAGCCCCATATCATCAATGACTGTGGAAATTTGCATGTTCTCTTCATGCAGTCATCTTTATAAATCTCATTGGAACGGCACCAAACAAAAGTTCCAGCATCATCACCTTGCCCAATGCAGATTCGCGATTCATCAATGGAATATCACTTTCATCCAGTCATCCACAGTCCACGATTGCTTTTCCTTAGCCCATTGTAACCTTGTTTTTGTCTGTTTAGGTGTTAATGATGGCTTTTGTTTAGCTTTTCTTTATGTAAATCTTATTTCCTTTAGGCGGTTTCTTACAGTTCGGTCACAGACATTGACTCCAGTTTCCTCCCACACGTTCCTCATTTGTTTTGTTGTTCATTTCTTGTTTTGGAGACATAGTGCTTTAAGTTTCCGGTCTTGACGCTTTGATGTCTTCCTTGGTCTACCAGTATGTTTGCCTTTAACAACCTTTCCATGTTGTTTGTATTTGGTCCAGATTTTAGACTGTGAACAACCAACATCTTTTGCAACATTGCGTGATGATTTACCTTCTTTTAAGAGTTTGATAATCCTCTTCTTTGTTTCAATTGACATCTCTCATGTTGGAGCCATGATTCATGTCAGTCCACTTGGTGCAACAGCTCTCCAAGGTGTGATCACTCCTTTTTAGATGCAGACTAATGAGCAGATCTAATTTGATGTAGGTGTTAGTTTTGGAAATAAAAATTTACAGGGTGATTCCATAATTTTTTCCCTCTGCTTGCTGTGAAAAAAATTACCCTTACTGAGTACCACATTTTTTATCTTGATTTCTTTTAGTGTTTCTTAAAGCCCTAAAGTTGCCATTTAAAATGACTTTAGTTTTGTGCCATGTCTGTGATCTGCTTTTTTTCAACAACATTAAACAACTGAATGAACATACTCCGAGCCCGGTGATTCCATAATTTTTGCCAGGGGCTGTATGTAAATAGTGTGCTATTACAAATTATTTACTTACTATAGGCTCAACTTGTTTTTTTTTTTTATTGAGATTTGTCTCACTACAGAGATGACTAGATTGGAGTTGCTGCACTGAGGTTCAAGATTTCTGGCACACAGAACAGAATAAGGATGTCCATTGTAGCGTTCTCACTACAGAGATAACTAGTTCAGAGTTTCTGCACTGAGGTTCATGATTTGTGTGCACACAGTACTGTCTATCATGGCTCATTCAGACATCCATACACATCTCGGAATGCAATGCATGTACTGGCCTCGGGTCTCCTGACCCAAGCATGAGGCTTCATGTATTTCTATGAGGCTGTCACACTCTGGGTGGCAGAGCCTTGGCAAGTCCATGCATTGCATTCTGAGGTCAGACCGAGATGCATGGACGTCTGAATCAGTCCTTATACAGATTACACTAAGGCTTCCATACACATAAAGCTAAAGTTGGCAGAATCAGCCAACAATCTGACGGGTATTGGGGCTTCCCGCCTCTTCCTTGATAATTGATGTCAGGGGAGAGAAAGATCCGGCGCGTTGGAATTCCAGTAGTTGAACTTCTTGTTCTCTCTGAAGATAAGCTGCCACCAGTGGAGCTCGACACCTGCTCTCTAATAGAGAGCACAAGAACATTTGGCTATGCACTCCTTATGATAGTCATGAGACAGCTTTCAACCATAGGATTGTAGGGATTGGGTGTTTATGGGCCTTAAACAGTTTGTGTAGTGAAAACAAGTTATCACCGATCCAAGAGACAGGTGATAACTTGCTGATCAGTGAATGTCCGACTCACACTGCTTGGAAAAATGGGGAATTTTTATCTCTGTTACAGAATTAGGCCTCTTTCACACGTCCGGATTAGTGATGAACGAGCACTAAAATGCTCGGGTCGAGCAAATTGGAATGCTCGAGTTTTCGGTCCGAGTAACGAGCCCAATGTAAGTCTATGGGAAACTTGAGCATTTTTCCGGCGCCCCTCCCCCCTTCCTGGAGGTCTGCAGAGGGCCTAAAAAGTGCTGAAATGACATGAGAATAGCATGGGGAAGACCCCTGGAAGCATCTCTGACTCCTAGGTCACTGCTGTGAACAATTTTGCCAGAATATTAATGCCACTTTTGCGGGCTCACAATAAAACATACAAAAACGAAGCCAAAATGGATTTTCTTGGGAAAAATGTTAAAGAACATCTTTTCCAGGGTAATGACTTGTATATAAGGTAAAATAAATAACCAAAAACAAAAATGCTCTTCCACTCCTTTGGCTATGTTCACACGTAGCGTTTTTGCACTTTTGCATTGCTTTCAACTCTGAAAAATACATTTACTGGTAAATGTTATTGTGAAGAAACGGCAGCAGGGAGACCCCACAGAATCTCGCTGTTGCCACCACTTATAATGGATCCGCCACCCGCCTGATGTCACACTACGCCAGATGGAGCACGTCATACGGATCTACCCGTTGCACCTACATGACGTTCTGCACCCCCCTCAAGGATGCTTAAGGTCAGATTGGTACAGTTCTATGCAGTCACCCCCTGTACACATGGGTACAGAGAGGCACCAGGGAGTGAGAAAAGGTGTTCCACTCAGCCACTGACATGGCACCACACTCGCTCAAGCCCCTGAGAGGCTCTTTCACTACTCCAGTGAAGCAGAGCCTTGTCGGCCTGGTAGAGCTGCCACAAGTTTCTATTTGATATTCTGTAACGGACTTATATCTGGCTAGAAACCAGCCCGGTAGCTTGTTCATTGGACTGAACAACAGACGTAAGGTTCGTGGGTCGAGATAAAAGAACAGCCCAAGTACAAAAGTATGGTACAACAAGTATAAGCAGAACTTGAGTCAATTACCAGTTTAGATGGAATGGTCTGGCTTGTGTGGGAGGGCTGCCACATGGAAGGCTGTGTGCCCTCGCTTAGTGGATGGACTTTTCCCACATGTCATGTCAGGGTTCCTGGAGTACTTAACCCCTCTGGCTGACTCCCAATCCGGCTTTGTGGCTACGCCCAAATCTCCTCCCCTGGTTGCTCTTAGCGAAGAGACTCCCAAAACCTCTTTACTGGATGGTCTTAAGGAATCGCTTCTGCTACTCGTGGAGACCAAACAAAGTGGTCCTAGGGGCTTCTGAAAGGCTGTGCTGCATATCTCCCTTTCCTTGCTTGCTGGGCGGTGAAGAAAGGAATGGTGAGATTCTCCATTCTTTTAGGTTTCCAAAAATCCATTTTGTGTATCACTCGGATGTATCGTCTTCCCATAATTCGCTGTTGATTTATGTTTCTTGAACAAAGAAGCACATGGCGTGGGGGGAAGGGCCTGCCTGCTGCAGTTGCTGGGGGATTTCTCACGCTTGTCGGGCCCCCTCCTTTGCAAGCTGCAGTGTCAAATTTCACTGTACATGGAGATCTTTGTAATCCTGCCAACAGTGCACAGTGATTGACATGGGATTACCTTGAATATCTTCAGTCATTTTAACATTTTACTACCTTATCTGGCCTTGTGGTTTGTGACACATGATCAGACACATCCTGTTTCATTTATGAAGGAGGGATTCTGAAAGTCACAAAGCCTATTTTTTATAGGGCCATCAGGCGGCCCTTACTATTGTTAAAGGGCCAGCAGTCAGCCCTCACTAATGTTAGAGGGCCAGCATCTGCCTATGCTTTGTTGTTCCCATTATTAAGGAGCGGTTCTCCTATACTGTTATAGCAAATGCAGTGACTTCAAGGGCTGCCAAAAATTTAGACACACTCCAATACCCCTTTGAAAAGACATAGAGGAAGACCTCAGTAACAAAATGTTCCCATTACAAAGGAGCGGTTCTGCTCTAAAGTTATTGCGTATGCTGTGACTGCAACGGCTGCATACATTTTGGAAAAACCCCAATACCAATTTAGAGACACATAGAGGAGGGCCTCAGTAAAAAAAAAAATGTTCCTATTATTAGGAAGTGTGTTTCCTATACTGTTATTGCCTATGCAGTGACTGCAAGAGCTGAAAAAAAATTTGAACGCATCCCAATACCCCTTTGAAGAGTCATAGAGGAGGGCCTCAGTAAAAAAAATGTTCCCATTATTAGGAAGCGTGACAAAAACGCTAGCAGCAGGGCAGGCCAGGACCTCAAAGGCGTAGAGAGCCAGTTCATACCACGTGTCCAGCTTGGATAATAATTATAATTATAAGGCACAGAGGAATAACGGAGGACGTTGGTACGGTTGTCAAGTTACTCCTTCAGCATCTTCGAAAAATTATCCCTCATTGTGAGAGTACCCCGCGCATCAGGGCCTGTGAGATGAGTGGGTCTGAGAAATCTCTTCCAGACCTTCGACGGTGTTCCCCTGCCTCTGCTGAATCATATTTACAGTGGGTACGGAAAGTATTCAGACCCCTTTAAATTTTTCACTCTTTGTTTCATTGCAGCCAGTTGGTAAATTCTAAAAAGTTAATTTTTTTCTCATTAAAGTACACTCTGCACTCCATCTTGACTGAAAAAAACAGAAATGTAGAAATTTTTGCAAATATATTAAAAAAGGAAAACTGAAATATCACATTATTATAAGTATTCAGACCCTTTCCTCAGGCACTCATATTTAAGTCGGTTATAGGAAGTTTCGCCCCCAGCAGTTCGCCCCATCTGTTCGCCCCAGGTACATTTCGCCCTCGCACATTTCGCCCCCAGGAATATTCGCCCCCGCACATTTCGCCCCCCATGTTTCGCCCGCGGACGTTTTCAAACTGTTTTATTAAAACACTTGTATAAATAATTCTAACAAAAAGGAGACAGATATAAATATATTTATACAAACAAATGTAGAACAATGAACTTTACTAAACAATACGTAGAATATAGCCAAGTTGTACATTAGGGCCAATGAAAACAAAAACCTTTTGTGCCCGAGTCCACAGCACTATAGTTGTAAAAATTGTTGAAAAATGTGATTTCTGTATTTACCATAAAATTCCTTTCTGGTTGGATATATTAGCTGACACAAGAGCGTGAGTATACACCCGGCCACTAGAGGGCATTCCATCTTGTAACCCCGAGATATACCAGGATCAGGGCGGTGGTGTCCATATGAACCATCCAGATCTCCCTGAAGGAGAGACGCCCCCCCCCCCCCCTAAGCTGAAATGACCACAGGAGGCTGCCTGTGGGGCTCTCTGCAAGATGACGGGGTGCCTGGAAAAACTGAAAATAGGCCCAGGAGGGCGCATATTGCTAACCAGAAAAGATTCTGGAGCTGTGAAACCACACGGTGTCCCCAAATGGCAATGGCGACAGAAAGCACCTGGGTCTTCTGTCTGGATGTTTGCAGAGGAAAGGAATAGTGCAAGGATAGGAGACAAGAGACTGCAAGGGAGCCCGCAGCAATGCCAGCACCGGCAGGAGCCCAGGAAAATAAACACTGTGAAAACTGCTTGAGGGGAGATAAATCCCACTCTCCAACCCCCATCACCCACTGACCCCAAGCTGGGTGGGGTAGGTTGGAGTATCATGGCACCCTATAGGCAGAACAAAATTTGCAATCTACAGGGTGGGCCTTTTATATGGATACACCTAAATTAGATGGGAATGGTTGGTGATATCAACTTCCTGTTTGTGGCACATTAGTATATGGGAGGGGGAAAACTGTTCCAGATGGGTGGTGACCATGGTGGCCATTTTGAAGTAGGCCATTTTGGATCCAACTTTATTTTTTTTAATGGGAAGAGGGTCATGTGACACATAAAACTTATTGAGAATTTCATAAGAACAACAATGGTGTGCTTGGCTTTCCTTAATTTTTTTTACAAGTTTATGACCACTTATAAAATGTGTTCAAAGTGCTGCCCATTGTGTTGGATTGTCAATGCAACCCTCTTCTCCCACTCTTGACACACTGATAGCAACACCGCAGAAGAAATGCTAGCACAGGCTTCCAGTATCCGTTGCATATCGTATCCTCACATCATAGACAATTGCCCTCAGATGACCCCAAAGATAAGTCTAAGGGGGTCAGATCAGGAGACCTTGGTGGCTATTCAACTGGCCCACGATGACCAATCCACTTTCTAGGAAACTGTTCATCTAGGAATGCTCGGACCTGACACCCATAATGTGGTGGTGGCACCATCTTGTTGGAAAAACTCAGGGAACGTGCCATCTTCAGTGCATAAAGAGGGCAACACATCATCATGTAGCAATTTCAGATATCCAGTGGCATTGAGGTTTATATTGATGAAGAATGGTCCCACTATCTTTGTACCCCATATACCACACCATACCATCAAGATACGAGATGTGCAGCATCTGAAACAACAGATACTGGAAGCCTGTGCTAGCATTTCTTCTGCAGTGTTGCTATCAGTGTGTCAAGAGTGGGAGAAGAGGGTTGCATTGACAATCCAACACAACAGGAAGTTGATATAACCAACCATTCCCATTTAATTTAGGTGTATCCATATAAATGGCCCACCCTGTAGTTGCGATAAAAGCCTTATTTTGAGAGACTACCTGGAAACTACCTGCACCCCTGGAGCAGAAGCCAGTGAAGGTTGATCAGAGCCTAGAAAAAAAAAGGCAACTGGTCAGAAGTAAGGGAACGTGAGTGGGCCCCATAACACAG
This sequence comes from Phyllobates terribilis, assembly GCF_046119375.1. Classification (NCBI taxonomy): domain Eukaryota; kingdom Metazoa; phylum Chordata; class Amphibia; order Anura; family Dendrobatidae; genus Phyllobates; species Phyllobates terribilis. Next base: position 3,064,745 of record NW_027362900.1, read on the forward strand.
ATAACGCCTCCTAGGATGGCGCAGAAAAAATCAATAGAGAAGCATCAAGAGAGTACAGAAAGAGAGGGGGGGAGACATGGCAAAGAAGGGGGGGAGACACGGCAAAGAAGGGGGGGGACACGGCAAAGAAGGGGGGGGACACGGCAAAGAAGGGGGGGGACACGGCAAAGAAGAGGGGGGAAGACACGGCAAAGAAGGGGGGAAGACACAGCAAAGAAGGGGGGGAGACACGGCAAAGAAGGGGGGAGAGACACAGAAAAGAAGGGGAGGAAGACATGGCAAAGAAGGGGGGGAGACACGGCAAAGAAGGGGGGGAAGACTCGGCAAACAAGGGGGGCAGACACGGCAGAGAAGGGGGGGAGACACAGCAAAGAAGGGGGGGGAGACACGGCAAAGAAGGGGTGGAAACATGGCAAAGAAGGGGGGGGAGACACGGCAAAGGAGGAGGGGGAAGACACGGGACCCCGAGCACCAAGCAAGTAACAGCGCTTCCTCCTTCCCCACACAGACCCCCAGCACGCAGCCCCTTGCAAATAAAAGGATCCCCTCCTTTCCCAGGCAGATCCAAACCTACAAAATCCTCCTACAATGGAGCATGAGGCCCCGCCCCTTCTGGTGACATCATCAGATTGCATGCTCACATGGGTATGACGTCAGCAGAGGTCCTTTAGCCGACTTGGCTTTACTGTCTATCCTGCCTGTTTCCCAGGTGGCTCCTTCTGTCCCGGTGTGCGGCTCAGCAGGTGCAGGTCTGTGCAGACTCTGCGCTATTCTCTGTGGATTATTCCTCTTCCTTCTATATCGCCGCCATACTCCACAGCGCTGTACACATTATTATCGCTCTCACTATAGTCCTTATTCACACCTGCGATTCCTATCTGTGTCTGTCCAGTGATTGCTGTTTCCTCTTTGCCTCCAGACAGTAATGTCCTACCCTCTGTACCGGCCACTGTAATAATTCTCCCTTCTCCCCCTGTGACCCCACAAGATAATATTCCCCTATTCACCAGCAGCGGCCAGAACTCCTTCTATGTGTCCGAAATAGTATTACTGCCCCCTGTGTGCCCCCATATATTAATAATGTTGCCTGTGTGCCCCCATATATTATTGTCCCCTGTGTGCCCCATATATTATTAATGTCGCCTGTGTGCCCCCATATATTAGTAATGTTCCCTGTGTGCCCCCATATAATAGTAATGTTCCCTGTGTGCCCCCATATATTAGTAATGTCCCCTGTGTGTCCCCATATATTAGTAATGTCCCCTGTGTGCCCCCATATATTTGTAATGTCACGGGCCATATACCAGGATGCACTATATGGGACCATTATACTGTGGGTACTGTATGTGGCCATTATACTGTGGTGCACTATATGGGACCATTATGCTGGGTTGCTGCACTATATGGGGGGGCATTATACTGTGGGGCATTATATGGGGCCATTAGACTGTGGGGCACTGTATGGGGGGGCATTAGACAGTGGGGCACTATATGGGGGGCCATTAGACAGTGGGGCACTGTATGGGGGGCCATTAGACACTGGGGCACTGTATGGGGGGCCATTAGACACTGGGGCACTGTATGGGGGCCATTAGACACTGGGGCACTGTATGGGGTCATGATACTGTGGGGCACATTATAGTGTGGAGCACTGTATCGGGGGGCCATTACACTGTGGGGCACTGTATCGGGGGGCCATTAGACTGTGGGGCACATTATAGTGTGGGACACTGTATGGGGCCATTATACAGAGGACTCGGTGACTCTGATGTGCGGTGTAGTTACTGAGGTCACTGCTCATCAGACGCGCCAGGTCTTGTGGAACGCAGTGGGCCCCAGAGTGGCTGCTGCTACGGCCTATGGAGCGTCGTCCTCTGAACAAGGCTCCATAGCCTTTGGATGTTGGATTCAGGGATCAGCGTGGGAACGCCATGGACTACGTCGGACCTGCATTGTTTTTTTGTTTTTTTTTCAAAAATAAATTGGTGAACCAGGAAGAGTGTCGGGGAGTCTTTCTTCAAATAAATTTTTTTTTTCTGTCTGGGTATTTTTTTCTCCATTACTAACCCCGGGGCTTGATGCCAAATGTGTTTTTTGACAATTCACAGCTGTCATCAACCTCAACTATTATTACCCCAATTGCCACCGCACCAGGGCAATAGAGAAGAGGTGGGCAAAGCGCGTATTTTCAGGCTGGAAAGGGTCAATAACCAGGATCGTTCTGAGCCTGATATCAGCCCGCAGCTGTCTGCTTCACCTTGCCTGGTTACGAAAAATAGTGGGGGACCCCACGTGGGTTTTTTTTCATTTATTTATTAGGGTAAACATCCTTTAGTGCCACATGAAAGGCACTTAAGTTTATTATATGTAGGGGCTTGTGAAATTATATATAAAAGCCTCAAACTTCTGTGTGTGAATGAGACATGAGATTTAACGTGATAGAAGATTACAGTGCAGGGAAGACGGGAAACATTCATATAGACGACCGGTGGAGATGTAGTCAGTGACGAACTCTGGCTTAATATGTTTCTAGAGCCGTAGTAGAAGATGAAGATGTCGTCTTCATCATGAAGTAGTTATTTATCATGTCACGTGTAATGAATATCTCCTGCAGTATTACTAATGCCAATTCCAGTGTCGGTAAATGAGATGAGAATTAGTGTTATGGAAGATGAGTCTATGAAAAACGTATTCAGCTTCCGAGACGAGGAAGAAACCACTTGTTGTCTGTGGCCTAAAATATATAGGTTTTATTAGTAGATGTAAAGAAGAAAACTAAATACTGTAAAATAATAAATCTCATGTTTCCCTTATTGTCTCCAGTAATTGTATTATTACGCAGGTTTTTTATGATGTTCCATCGGCTCATTTTCTTCTCGTTCAGATCTCTACAATATCGGATCCTCTCAGTGAAGATCTTCTATATAAGAGAATTTTCCTGATTCTCCCATCAAAGATGGATATGGACAGAGACAAGATGGCGGAGAGGATATTACACCTCACACTAGAGATCCTCTTCCGGATTACTGGAGAGGTGAGAGATTCTGATGACGTCACATTACATCATTCTTATCTATGGGAATAACAGATGGACAGAACTGGAGAGGTGAGGACTCTGGAAATGTCTGGAGGGAGATGTATTAATGTGTCTGTCCATAATCAGGATTACACAGTAGTGAAGAAGACCTCTAGTGAGCGCTGTCAGGACCCTGTGTCTGAGGGATGGAGAAGACCCCTGAGCTCTATCACAGGACCTCCATCTCACCCCCTGATACATGAGGACATCAATGACCAAAAGATCCTAGAACTCGCCTACAAGATGATTGAGCTGCTGACTGGAGAGGTGACACTGCTGGGAATGCTGGGACATTATACAGTAACGCTATGAAGGGATCGGGGGGATGACGGTATCATTGTATGTGTCAGGTTCCTATAAGATGTCAGGATGTCGCTGTCTATTTCTCCATGGAAGAGTGGGAGTATTTAGAAGGACACAAAGATCTGTACAAGAACGTCATGATGGAGGTTCCCCAGCCCCTCACATCACCAGGTAATAGACAGGACTAAAACCACACGGCCTATAATTATCTGTATGTAAAGAATGGATTCAATCCCTGTATGTGTTTCCTCCAGATCTATCCAGTAAGAGGACAACACCAGAGAGATGTCCCCGTCCTCTTCTTTCACAAGACTGTAAACAAGAAGATCCCAATGTTCCTCAGGATCATCAAGTAGATGGAGAGAAGGTGTCATGAGATCTCTCCTATGATGTGTAGACGGCTGTGAAGGTCTTGTGCTCAGTCTTGTTTTATCCACCAGTATTATATGTTTTATACTTGTGTATTGAGAACGGTGGAGATGGCAGGATTAGAGCTGATCATAGATGGGACTTCTCCATCTGTCTGTGACTTTTACAATATTTGTTTCAGGGTGAAGATCTGACCCATATTAATACTACAGAGACATATGTGAGGGGTGATGAGCGGTGTAAAGAGGAGATTCCTACATATGACTACCCAGGTGAGTAGTGACCACTAAATGCAGAGAAGTCACAGATTCTTCTCAGTCACCGGCTGTGGCTCCTTTATCAGTGGTGGAGTCCGGCCATATCACAATCGTGTGATCACCATTTTGCCTCTAGACCAAAACATTCTCCTCCATCTAAAACTGTTCAAATGATTTTGGGCATTGAAAGCCCTTTTCTATAGAACTTACAACCTGCAGGATCCACCTACCCCCTGTTGGCTTCCTAGATCCCTGATATCTTATAGGATGAATCTACCTTCTCTCCCTTCTGTGCTGCTGAATGTGCTCATATGGTCCCTACAAGACCAGGTCCAGTCTTTCTGGCCAAACTTCACTTTTATGATCGATAACATTAAATGCGCAGTGAGGGCCAAGTGTGAATTTCTGTGCAATAACAGCAGAGTTTCCCTTTATCCTGACTTTTCAATTTCTTTTAAAACCAACTATTTTCAAACAGGATTGTGATAAACTATACAGAAAACATTACACCTGTGCATGATATATCTCTAAGCTGTGCGTGGCTGATGGCTGTAATATACATTTATTCACGCCTGCAGGAGATGTGTTGGCATGGCTCGAGCCCTGGTTTCATGGATTCACTCCACGTCATAAAATCCATTATGTTTTCATCCTAAGGAATTCAGATTACTGCACAATCTCTCCTGAAATGGGGGCGCTAATACTTTCTCTTTTCTTCTGGTCAGGACTCATAGTAGCTCCAATGGTCCACCATAAATGAGTGCAACTCCGGTTTAGTGTTGGCGTTCTCCCCCCCATACAAAAGATTTTGTTGGGGATGTAACATTTTTTTATTCCATATCTTTTTTTACAGGTTAATTCTGTGTGATGGTTTCATTGTGGTTGGATCGGCCGGCCTCACTTATGTGAGTCTGTAACTCCCTGGTAGTCTTTAAAAAAGAAAAAGGTCTCCATTTTCTCTTCCAAATGCCCTTACGATACGTTAGATTGCTAAGACCCACCGAGCCCCATACTCTAATTACCCCCGAGAGGTTTCACCGCTAGTTACTATTACTGATGGAGACTGTTGAGTTTGATCATTTCAATAGATGTGTCATTGTCTATACTCACAATTTTTGACTGCACTAGTTAGTGTTCAAAATAGGGATTGCCTTGCCCATCACCCTTTTACCCCTCTACATGGATCTGGACTTGCACCCCTAGGCTTGGGCCACGGTGTTACCTGCTGTTCTTTGATGTGAGATAGGAAGAAGAATAGTCAGGTAGCCGGGTCAGAACCTGGAGAGCAGAGAAAATACTAAATCAGAAGACACAAGAGTAGTCAGTAAACGGGCCGAGGTCACAACAGAAAGCAAATACACAAGCAGGGAGCCAAGGGCTGGACAGAACCTGCATCACCCAGAGCTTCTGGTTCTGATGTCTCCTCCATTACCAGCGCCGCCTGCAGGATGAATAAGGAGGTGAGAGAAGCAGACGTCGGGGGAGCAGATCCCAGAGAAGATGGTACACACCTTTTGCAGAAGCCCTAATATGACAAAATGTCAGAAAACCAGAGCAGTAGAAATCCACATAAGTGACTCCATTTTGGAAATTATAACTCTCAGTGAATTAATCTATAGGAGTAGGGACTATTTTGATTCCACATCCACTTTCCGAAAATTAGCACACAGTGGATGATGGAGAGTGAAAATTACAAATGTATAATTTCATTACCCAACACATAGTGCCCAGATTGTGCTCCAGGAGACACACACCGTAAATTAAGTGGGTTCTTCTCACTATAGTAATGCTAAATACATGGATGATAAATGTGGTTTGGGCACACTGCAAGGCTCAGAAGTGAGGGGGAGATCTGACTTTGGGAGAGTGGATATTGCTGGATTGGTTTATGGAAGCCATGTTACCTTTCAAAAGCCTTTGAGCCACTAATAATGTGGAAACCTCTGTTTTTCCATTGACAGATGATGGACCTGAGTGGGGACTTGTTTTTTGTGAGATGAGTAGAAGTTTTTATTGGTATTATTTTCGCCTACATAACATTGTTTGGTGGCTTTTTATTCCATATTTGGGAGGCAGAATGAACAATCAGTTGGACACCACACCCCACTGGTTCATGCTATGAGGTTTTCTATTAGACTGTGAACTGTCATTGTCTTGATGAATAATTCAATATTTTATATAACTTGCCATTTTTACAGACAGTTTAAGTAGAAATGTTCAAAAATATAAAATTCTAAAATAATAATTGGTTTTATTCTTGGCAGATGACTGTACCAGGAGATCAGAGGGACAGCTGACATCTTCAATTTTTAAAACAGATGATCTTGAGATCCCACAGGATACAATTGAAGTGAATGCCATTACTCCAGATAAACCATCATCCCTTCACAGCAAAGATCTGTCATCTGATCCTTTGAAACAGATCCTGTCTTCTGATTTATTACCGACTACTAAGGAAAATCAAAGTCACAAAATAAGCATTAAAAAACAAACTGCTCCTAAAGCAAAGAAGTCATTTTCACATTCAGAATATGGAAATAGTTTTCCCCTCAAAAAGTCTATTCTTAAACATCAAAAAATTCACACGACAGAGAATAGCTTTGCATGTTCCAAGTGTGGGAGATGTTTTAACCAGAAATCAGATTTCGTTAAGCACCAGAAAACTCACACAGGGGAGAAGCCTTTTTCCTGTTCAGAATGTGGGAAATATTTTAACCATAAATCAAGTCTTGTTACACACCAGAGACTTCACACAGGGGAGAAGCCTTTTTGCTGTTCAGAATGTGGGAAATGTTTTAACCAGACAGCACATCTTAATAGACACCAGAGAATTCACACAGGGGAGAAGCCTTTTTCATGTTCAGAATGTGGGAAATGTTTTAACCTGAAAGCACATCTTAATAGACACCAGAGAATTCACACAGGGGAGAAGCCTTTTTCCTGTTCAGAATGTGGGAAATGTTTTAACCATAAATCAAGTCTTGTTACACACCAGAGACTTCATACAGGAGAGAAGCCATTTTCCTGTTCAGAATGTGGGAAATATTTTAACCTGAAAGCACATCTTAATAGACACCAAATAACTCACACAGGGGAGAAGCCATTTTCATGTTCAGAATGTGGTAAATGTTTTACAGAGAAATCAAATCTTATCGCACATCAGAGAACTCACACAGGGGAGAAGCCATTTTTATGTTCAGAATGTGGGAAATGTTTTAACCATAAATCAAATCTTGTTACACACCAGAAAAGTCACACAGGGGAGAAGCCTTTTTCCTGTTCAGAATGTGGAAAATGTTTTAAACTGAAAGCGCATCTTAATAGACACCAGAGAATTCACACAGGGGAGAAGCCATTTTCATGTTCATAATGTGGAAAATGTTTTGTGAAGAAAACATGCCTTCTTAGTCACCAGAGAAGTCACACTGGGGAGAAGCCTTTTTCACGTTCAGAATGTTAGAAATGTTTTAACTGAAAATTGTATCTTCTTAAAGGAGTTGTCCACTACTACTGCCAACTCCAGAACCAAGGCAGTAAGAACTAACACTGGCATTACCTAAGTGTCAGAGGTGAGCTTATATATCAGAGGGGAGGGCCAACACTGAACAGCTGAGACAATCCAGGTAGGAAAGCTCCGGGTGCTTCAACTGAACAGATTAACCCTTGCACTGCTAGCAAGGAAAAAAATGCACTTTTGAATATGATGGTGAAGTACTTTTAACCAGTGCAGAAGTACATGAAACCAGACACTGCAGTCTTCTGGCCCCTCTCTATCGCGGTAACCCAGGGACTCTAACTGTGAAATTGCAATCACTATTAAGCCTCAGCCCTAAAGTACACCACATATTTAAGTTCTGCTGGTATTTTTTTGGGGAAAAGGTAACAATTTTAATGGAAGTGGTCATCAGAACATGATACCTGACCAACCTAGGCGGCGGGATGGGTTAGGGGTCCTATTACCTTACCCTGGGCTGCAGAATTAAGAATCCACCTTGCTTCTTGTTTTAATAATAACACATGAAGATTTCCAAATTGTGGAGGGACCTTGACCTTTTCTATTCCTGCAAAACACTTCGGATCAGCATTATGATAATCATGCATGTGTCGTCTAAGTGGAGGAGCTCCCTTTCCAGTAATTATAGAGCGATAATGTTCTCTAGATCAGATAAACAGAGCTCATATAGTTTTACCTTTGTTATAGAATTTACATGGGGAGATGACGTATACCACATGCTTAGTTCTACATGACACAAAGTCCTTCACATGTCAGGTTAATGGTCCTAAGCGGAAGCTTTTATCTGTGATCTGCAGGTAGCAGAACGAGCAGCTGCCGCATCTGAAGTGTCTCTAGCCTGTTAACTGTATTGGGTTCAGTTCTGTTTCTGATTATTAAATCTCCCAATTTACTACTTCTACATGAAAATAGGGGTTTATTATTGGCTTTCTCGTTTAGCTCTTTGTCACTTTCTATCAGGTGTCCGTTTTGTCTTATAGCTGTATGGATCATCTTATCCATTGCTTTGTGTTTGACAGTTAAAGTTAACCTCTCTACGGTACGCTGCTTTTTCTTATCTTTCTGTTTTAATAAATCTTTTTGAGTTTTTTTACAGACTCTGTCTGTTCATTTAGTAGGGGTAATGGATATCCTCGACTAAGAAAATTATTTTTGAGTTCATTTGCTTGTCTGGAAAATGTGTCATCATTGTTATTGATCTTTCTTAATCTCAGGAATTGACTGTAAGGAGCCATCTCTTTGTGTGCTGTGGATGTGCACTGTTATAATGTAACAGCAAATTTGTTACAGTGTTTTTTTATGCATTTCTGTAACTATTTTTCCTTCCTGTATGTTTTGTTATGCACACGCCCGGACTAACTGGTGTGTGCGTGTTTAGTGATTCCTCTGGGCCATGAACCGGAGAGTGCCTGGAGGGGCGTAACTAAGTATCTACCCGATCCGACCAAGGTCGCACGACGGCATACGATGCCTGTGCACCAGGGAGGAACCGAGCAGAGGGACCAGGTGCTATACCAGGTCAGACCCCGGACACGGCTGTTGACCCACACCGGAGAATCCAGGAACAGGCAGGTTAGGCTGGCACACTGACTGGTGGGTATAGGCAGGCACGTCTGGTATGCAGACAGGCAGGCACTGGTAAGCACGACTGGTATGCAGGCAGGGGGTACTGGCAAGCACGGCTGGAGTGCCGACAGGGAGGCACTAGCAGGTTGGAGCACAGGCTGGATAAGGTCCAGTACAGACTGGGACCCAGGAACAGAACCGCAGATGTGGTAGACAAGCAGAGCAGAGCGAGACCGCCGGAGCGGTGAACAAGAGTAGAGCAGAGCGAGACCACCTGGAGCGGTGTGCAAAGGCAGAGCAGAGTGAGACCGCCTGGAGCGGTGAGCAAAGGCAGAGCAGAGCGAGACCGCCTGGAGCGGTGAGCAAAGGCAGAGCAGAGCGAGACCGCCTGGAGCGGCGAGCAAAGGCAGAGCAGAGCGAGACCGCCTGGAGCGGCGAGCTAAGGCACAGCAGAGCGAGACCGCCTGGAGCGGCGAGCAAAGGCACAGCAGAGCGAGACCGCCTGGAGCGGCGAGCAAAGGCACAGCAGAGCGAGACCGCCTGGAGCGGCGAGCAAAGGCACAGCAGAGCGAGACCGTCTGGAGCGGCGAGCAAAGGCACAGCAGAGCGAGACCGCCTGGAGCGGCGAGCAAAGGCACAGCAGAGCGAGACCGCCTGGAGCGGCGAGCAAAGGCACAGCAGAGCGAGACCGCCTGGAGCGGCGAGCAAAGGCACAGCAGAGCGAGACCGCCTGGAGCGGCGAGCAAAGGCACAGCAGAGCGAGACTGCCTGGAGCGGCGAGCAAAGGCACAGCAGGCAAGAACCGCCGGAGCAGTGAGCAAGGCAGAGCAGGCAAGAACCGCCGGAGCGGTGAGCAAGGCAGAGCAGGCAAGAACCGCCGGAGCGGTGAGCAAGGCAGAGCAGGCAAGAACCGCCGGAGCGGTGAGCAAGGCAGAGCAGGCAAGAACCGCCGGAGCGGTGAGCAAGGCAGAGCAGGCAAGAACCGCCGGAGCGGTGAGCAAGGCAGAGCAGGCAAGAACCGCCGGAGCGGTGAGCAAGGCAGAGCAGGTAAGAACCGCTGGAGCGGTGAGCAAGGCAGAGCAGGCAAGAACCGCCGGAGCAGTGAGCAAGGCAGAGCAGGCAAGAACCGCCGGAGCGGTGAGCAAGGCAGAGCAGGCAAGAACCGCCGGAGCGGTGAGCAAGGCAGAGCAGGCAAGAACCGCCGGAGCGGTGAGCAAGGCAGAGCAGAGGGGACAGGCCTCTGTTCACACGGAACAGACTGGAAGGGAAAGGAAGAACCAGATACACACAAGATACTTGCAATGAAGTAGTGAGTGGACTCTAAACTCACAAACGGAAGTACAGCGACAACGAGTAGGAGTTAGGTGCAGGTTCAGACTCTGCAGAAAAAGGGAAGGTACGGACATAGAGAAAAACAGGAAGCAGGTTAGGAGACGGTTCAGAAGGAACTGTTACTGCAACAAAATACAGGAAGGAGCCAAGGTAAAGCCAAGTGCTGGTTCAGACAATGCAGGAGAAAGGGAAGGTACGGACATAGAGAAAGGTAACAGGTAGGAGACAGTTCAGACAGGAACTGAGTGTTCAGACAGAAACTGACACTGCAGCGAGATACAGGAGCGAGTCAGGGTATGCGGCCCCCAGAAAAGGCGGAACGAACAGGCTAGGAGCGTGTTCAGACTGGCCTGGAAATACAGCCTCCAGGAAGGCGGACAGACAGGCAAGAAAACACAGACAACAGGTCTAGGTATGCGGCCCCTAGAAAGCGGAAGGAACAGGCTAGGATACAGTTCAGACAGGAACTGCTACTGAAGGAGATACAGGAGCCAGTCTGGGAATACAGTCCCCAGAGTGGTGGAAACAGACAAGAACAGAACAGGACCTGGCACATTCAGAGTAAGGCAGCACACTGAATGAAAGCGTTGCCCAGGCATCAGCTACCAGGTGAAGATGGTTTAAATATCCAGTGACTAACAGCAATAGGCTGAGGACGCATAAGTGGTGTGCCCACAGCAGCTACAAGAAACAGGAAGTGACCGGGCCGCCGCCCTAAGCAGTTAGAACAGAGACAAACAGACAGCATGGAAAGAAGCCAGGCTAGCAGACTGGACTGATGAACAAGTTTGCGATCTTGCATAGTGAGAGATGGTGCCCTATGCAAGAAAGCCACCAGGTATGCTACATATTTATTTTGACATTGAAATATTCTAATGAGTTCCTCCACAATTTGCAGTAAATTTCATATTTTGAACATTAATTTAATTCAGATAAGGAACAAAAGAAAAAAAAACTGTGCATTAGTGCCCGCCCATCCAATAAACACATCATCTACATACTGGAGATACGCACGAATGTGTCTAATACAGTGTTTCCGGCCCCCCACAGGTCATGTTTTCAGGATCTCCTTAGTATTACACAAGTGATTGAAGTATCATCAAGGCATCAGGAATTCTCTCACCTGTGTAATACTAAGGAGATCCTGAAAACATGACCTGTGGGGGGCCGTGAGCAGGGCCGGCGTCAGCACCCGGCGCACCCGAGCAAGTGCCGGGGCCCTGAGCAGGCAGGGGGGCCCACTGGCGGTCGTGCACCCCGCTGGGCTATGGGCAGAGGAGAGCGGTGTCAGCACCTGCCCTTCTCCACCGCTTGCTCAGGGACCGGCAGCCGGATACTTACCTCTCCCCGTGCCTCCGCAGATCCGCTGTCTTCCTGCTCTGCGCTCCCTGTGACGTGTCAGGTCAGAGGGCGCCGTGACTTCTTTCCACCGCGCGCTCCCCTGAGCCGTCACAGGGAGCGCAGTGCGGGACGACGCCGGCAACGCTGGAGTCCGGACCCAAGTAGCGGGCAGCAGGTGAGGAGGAGGGAGGTGAGTATTTGATTTTTTATTTTTTTTTAATGTATGGAGGCATGGGGCATAATATGGGTAGGTGACATCCTGCATGGGGCATTATAAAGAGAGGGGGGGGGTGACATCCTTCATGGGGCATTATAAAAAGAGGGGGGGTGACATCCTGCATGGGGCATTATAAAGAGAGGGGGGGTGACATCCTGCATGGGGCATTATAAAGAGAGGGGGGGTGACATCCTTCATGGGACATTATAAAGAGAGGGGGGGTGACATCCTGTATGGGGCATTATAAAGAGAGGGGGGTGACATCCTGCATGGGGCATTATAAAGAGAGGGGGGGTGACATCCTGCATGGGGCATTATAAAGAGAGGGGGAGTGACATCCTGCATGGGGCATTATAAAGAGAGGGGGGGTGACATCCTGTATGGGGCATTATAGAGAGAGGGGGGTACATCCTGCATGGGGCATTATAAAGAGAGGGGGGTGACATCCTGCATGGGGCATTATAAAGAGAGGGGGGGTGACATCCTGCATGGGGTATTATAGAGAGAGGGGGTGATATCCTGTATGAGGCCTTATAAAGAGGGGGGTACATCCTGCATGAGGCCTTATAAAGAGGGGGGGTACATCCTACATGGGGCATTATAAAGAGAGGGGGTGACATCCTGCATGGGGCATTATAAAGAGAGGGGGTGACATCCTGCATGGGGCATTATAAAGAGGGGGGGTGACATCCTACATGGGGCCTTATAAAGAGGGGGGGTACATCCGGCATGAGGCATTATAAAGAGGAGGGGTGACAGCCTGCATGGGGCATTATAAGGTGGGGAACAGTCTGCATGGGGCATTATAAGGGGGGGGGGACAGCCTGCATAGTGCATTATGTGGGGAGAACAGCCTGCATGGAGCATTATAAGGGGGGGGGACAGCCTGTATGGGGCATTATGTGGGGGGTAACAGCCTGCATGCAGCATTATATGGGGGCCAGTATCCTGTATGGAGCGTTATAAGGTGACCAGTATCCTGTATGGAGCTTTATATGGGGGCCAGTATCCTGTATGGAGCTTTATAAGGGGACCAGTATCCTGTATGGAGCGTTATATGGGGGCCAGTATTCTGTATGGAGCCTTATATGGGGCCCAGTATTCCGTATGGAGCCTTATATGGGGGCCAGTATTCCGTATGGAGCCTTATATGGGGGCCAGTATTCTGTGTGGAGCGATTTGCTGGTTTCTGAGCTATTGTGGAATTTACAATAGATATCGCTCATGTAATGTAAGAAGTGAAATCTTTGCATTGTACTATATATATATATATATATATATATATATATATATATATATATTTCTCTGCGGTATCTGTGCATCATGAATCGTGGTATGTATTAAAGGGGCCCACTGACTCTTTCGCCCAGGGCCCAGAAAAACCTGGAGCCGGCCCTGGCCGTGAGGATGGGGTTTGGGAAACACTAGTCTAATATATGGGTTTGAGGTAGTGGTGACATATTTATCTTCAAAAAAAGCCAAGAATAAGTTGGCAAAAACAAATGCCACAGGGGTACCCATTGCTGTTCCAGCCTTCTGAAGGAACCACTTGTCCAGAAATTTAAACATGTTAAGGGATAAAACAAAACCCAAAGCTTCACTTATAAAGTCATTATAGTCCTTATTTTCACCTGCATTGTTTAACCCCTTTACCCCCGAGGGCGGTTTGCACGTTAATGACCGGGACAATTTTTACAATTCTGACCACTGTCACTTTATGAGGTAATTACTCTAGAATGCTTCAACGGATCCCCCTGATTCTGAGATTGTTTTTTTCTTGACATATTGTACTTCATGATAGTGGTAAAACTTCAATATGACTTGCGTTTATTTGTAAAAAAAATCGGAAATTTGGAGAAAAAATTACACAATTTTCAAAATTTGAATTTTTATGCTTTTAAATCAGAGAGATATGTCTACATAGTTACATAGTTTATAAGGCTGAAAAAAGACAAGCGTCCATCCCGTTCAGCCTATTTCTTGTGCACTGCAGCTATTGCGCAGCATTGATCCAGGGAAAGGCAAAAAAAAAACATGCGGTATAGGCCAATTTACATCATTGAGGAAAAATTCACTTCCCGACTCCAATCTGGCAGTCAGATTAAATCCCTGGATTAATTAACTATCACTAAGCATAATATGTAATTTTATTGCTCTCAAGAAAGGCGTCCAGGCCTCTCTTGAACTCATTAAGTGAGTTGGACATCACCACTTCCTCTCCCAGAGAGTTCCAGAGTCTCACGGCTCTGACCGTAAAGAATCCCCTTCTATGCTGGTGCAGGAACCTCCTTTCCTCCAGACGCATAGTGTGCCCCCTCGTCTTTGTCACCATCCTTGGTATAAACAGGTCATGGGAGAGATCTCTGTACTGCCCCCTGATGTATTTATACATGTTTATGAGGTCTCCCCTAAGCCTTCTCTTTTCCAACGTAAATAGGCCTAATTTTGACAACTCTCTGGGTATTCTAGTCCCTCCATTCCCTTTATTACCTTAGTCACCCTCCTTTGTGCCCTCTCTATCTCCAATATGTCTTTCCTGAGCACCGGAGCCCAGAACTGTGCACAATATTCTAAGTGCGGCCTTACCAGCGCTTTATACAGAGGAAGAACAATGTTCTCATCATATGCCCCTATTCCTCTTCTGATGCATGCCATGACTCTATTTGCCTTCGCAGCTGCTGCCTGACACTGGGCACTCCAATTTAATTTGCTGTTAACCAAGACGCCCAGGTCCTTCTCCATGTCAGATTTCCCCAACAGTTTCCCATTTAATATGTATGGGTGACTGCTGTTTTTCTTTCCCATGTGCATGACCTTACATTTATCGGCATTGAACCCCATTTGCCATTTTTTGGCCCAACTCCCCAATTTATCTAAATCCTCCTGTAGCTGTGCCCTATCCTCATCTGTATTAACTACTTTACAAAGTTTAGTATCATCTGCAAATATTGCTATTTTACTATGCAACCCTTCCACTAGATCATTAATAAATATATTAAATAATATAGGGCCCAAGACAGACCCTTGAGGCACCCCGCTAGTAACCCTGACACCCCCTGAGCTTACTCCATTGATAACCACCCTCTGCTTTCTATCACTCAGCCAGCTATTTACCCACTTGCACACATTATCCCCCAGACCAAGCATTCTCATTTTATATTCCCACATTTTGTGTGGCACGGTATCAAACGCTTTGAAGAAGTCAAGGTATACAACATCCACTGACTCTCCCCGGTCCAGCTGTGAGCTCACCTCCTCGTAGAAGGCCATCAGGTTTGTTTGGCAGGAGCAATCCCTCATGAATCCATGTTGATATGGAGTTAGATAGTTATTATCATTAAGATATTCTACAATAGCATCTCTAAGAAATCCTTCAAACAATTTACCCACAACAGACGTTAAGCTGACTGGTCTATAGTTCCCAGGGTCACTTTTAGACCCCTTTTTGAATATTGGTACCACATTTGCTTGGCGCCAGTCTAGTGGGACAGTCCCTGTCCATAAAGAGTGCTTGAATATAAGATACAGCGGTCTGTCTATCACATTACTTAATTCTTTTAGTACCCGGGGGTGTATGCCATCTGGGCCTGGTGACTTGTCTATTTTGATATTATTTAGGCGTTTCTGAACTTCCTCTTGGGTTAGGTGGGTGATATTTAGCGGAGGGTTTACTTTATCACTCTGCATTTCCTCCGATAAATTGTTTTCTTTTGTGAAAACAGTGGAGAAGAAGCTATTGAGTAGGTTTGCTTTACCCTCATCGCCCTCTATGATTTTACCCAGGTTATTTTTCAATGGGCCAACTCCATCAGTTTTAATCCTTTTACTGTTTAAATAGTTAAAGAACAGTTTGGGATTCGTTTTACTTTCCTTGGCAATTAGTCTCTCTGTCTCCTCTTTTGCTATTCTTATTTGTTTCTTACAGATTTTGTTTTTTTCCCTATAAGATATTAGTGCTTCCTCGCTGCCTTCTTGTTTAAGTTTACCGAAAGCCCTTTTTTTGTTTTTCATTGCCCTCTTGACTTCCTTATTTAGCCACATTGGCTTCCTCCTATTCCTAGCCCTTTTATTCCCATAAGGCATGTGACGCACCCCTGGGCCTGTGTCGCGCAGCGTTGCGCACGCGGGAGCTTACCCGGAGCCGGATCTGTTGAGGGTTGTAGTCTCGTGGCGGTGACCCGGTCCGTGCCCAGGGAGTCAGACTAAGTGGCGCTGTATTAGCGGTAGATGTTGGACGACTACGCCACCCGTTGAGTACAGCTAAGGAGCTGCTGCTGCAGGGCAGACCGCTGAGGCCGGTGGTAGGATTGTGCAGCGTGATAGTATAACCCCCAACGGGAGGGGTATGGCCTCAGGGCAGCCGACGTGGATGATGGGGGTAGCAGGAACCACTCAGAGACGGTACGGTGTAGTTCAGGGTCTTTACTGGTGACAACGATAGACCCTCCCGGAGTACTGGCTAGCGATTGGGGCCTGGTCAGTCCTTGAGCAGATGGGATCTCCCCTGGCCAGGCGGAGTTGTAGGCCTCCCAAACTAACTGTACTCTTCTGGCTACCTTGCTAGAGGCGGGTATAAGTAGCCCACGTCCCTGAGTGTACCGTGTGGTGCTCACCCGTATGGCCGGTGACTCGGGGCCTTCTAGTAGCTTCCGCTCCACGACGGCGGTGCTGGTCCCATGCGTGTGACCGTGCCTTCGGGTTTCTTGGCCAGAGGACCTGAAATCCCCTGCCTGACGGATTCTGCTGCTGGGTAGGAGTTAGTCCCCACAGCCTCGGACTCCGGGTCCGGTAAGAAATCTTCTCAGTCAGGGCGAGCTCTGCAGCTGCCAGCCCCTGACTCCTTGTAACACTGCTCCCACAGAGCTCCTGTTGTTTCTTCCCATAGCTGCTTCTCTTCTCTGTCTCTACTTCTGGCATGGCCCAGGAGCTGGGCCCAGCCGGAGCCACAGCTCCCTGTCAGCCCTCCTGGCTGAACTCTCCCTCTGAACTCCCTAACCCTGCCTCAGCCCCAGGTTTATATAGGGGAAGTTCTTCGCCTCCCAGGACTGGGCAGGAGGTGTGGCATGCATAGGATTCCTGACCAAGAGACCTCCCACCTGCTCTCAGACATAACATTGCCGTTACTGTGGAAACCAGACCCCTGGGGTGCCACATTCCCCCCTAGTGAAATTTAGTACTCCGGGACTAAACATATTTTTAGAAAAACATAACAAGGTATAAACAATAATAATACAATAAGAAAAACACATAAAGATGGTTACGGCGTGTCCGCAACCGGGTGCAGTCTTTGAAGAAAAGCAAGGTGTCCATTTCACCAAAACAGGGAGACGTAACCAGGTAGGGGTCTGTCCTGCCCGAGTCCTTAACAGTCTTTAGTCCGTCCTGGGTTACGCTCCAACCATGTACAAAGGATTCCCGGTAAATCCACCAAAGACTCCCATAAATTACTAGAAACACATAATTATTTACAGGATATGGCCGCTCTCAGTCCTCGGCCAGTGGGGATAAGGAATGGCTGCTCACAGTCCTCAGCCTGGTTTAAGATAGGGGCACATGGGGAACAATTCACTAATCCCAACGGGGACCATATTTTAATTAGCAGCAGTCCTTGTACCCTTACGGGTAACTATTTACAGCTCTTTATTCACGCTACTTCCCTTCAGTAGCTATGTCCTCTTTGTGCTCCCTCCTGAGGGTAGTCCTCAGACCCGTCCGGGTCCTCTTGGCTTTCCTCGTATTGGTAGTACTGCAGCTCCTCCTCGGTTAGCTGGGTTAGTATCTCTGCGACAGTCCTCCTCCCAGGTGGCCAGGACTTTACCTCCCTTTGGGCTGCCCCGGTTAATTGGGCCACCAGGATGCTCACTTTTTGCTCTTCTGTGAGGGGGTACACCTGGAAGAGGCTATCCAGCTTTTCACTAAAGTCATTCAGGGTATGTGACTCCCCTGAGTATTTGGGTAGCCAGGCTGCTCCCGGGATATAGGGCATGGTAAAAGGCATGACTGCAGCAGCGCTGGCGCTGGCGGGGGTTGAGGCAGTGAAGCTCTCCTCCGTATCCGACATCTTCCTCCCCCCTAGTGGACCGTGGCCTACCTTGCGATGATCCTCTTCCGTAGGCCGCGGCTCCGCAGTGGATCGTCAGGGTCGAGGACCTTCTGTCGCGCTCCTGTGACGTCGGCGTCTGCTGGGCTCCTTCCAGGACCTTACGCAACGTCCGGACGTGAGGCGGGGCTTCAGTTCTCGCGCGCCTTCGGAGTCCACGCCCCTCTTCTTCCCGCGCGGCGTCTTCAAGATGGCGTCCAACGGCGGGAAAACTCCACGGATGGCGGGAAGAAGGCAGAAGATGGCGCCGGATGGCGGGAAAACTCCACCGATGGCGGGAAGGAGGCAAAAGATGGCGCCGGATGGCGGGGAACTTCACCACTGGTAAGTTTGAACAGTCTTTTTCAGGCACGCAGTACCCGGTGGTTGCGGGCACGAGATCCTGCCGACTACGCCAAAAGTTGACGCACCCCTGGGCCTGTGTCGCGCAGCGTTGCGCACGCGGGAGCTTACCCGGAGCCGGATCTGTTGAGGGTTGTAGTCTCGTGGCGGTGACCCGGTCCGTGCCCAGGGAGTCAGACTAAGTGGCGCTGTATTAGCGGTAGATGTTGGACGACTACGCCACCCGTTGAGTACAGCTAAGGAGCTGCTGCTGCAGGGCAGACCGCTGAGGCCGGTGGTAGGATTGTGCAGCGTGATAGTATAACCCCCAACGGGAGGGGTATGGCCTCAGGGCAGCCGACGTGGATGATGGGGGTAGCAGGAACCACTCAGACGGTACGGTGTAGTTCAGGGTCTTTACTGGTGACAACGATAGACCCTCCCGGAGTACTGGCTAGCGATTGGGGCCTGGTCAGTCCTTGAGCAGATGGGATCTCCCCTGGCCAGGCGGAGTTGTAGGCCTCCCAAACTAACTGTACTCTTCTGGCTACCTTGCTAGAGGCGGGTATAAGTAGCCCACGTCCCTGAGTGTACCGTGTGGTGCTCACCCGTATGGCCGGTGACTCGGGGCCTTCTAGTAGCTTCCGCTCCACGACGGCGGTGCTGGTCCCATGCGTGTGACCGTGCCTTCGGGTTTCTTGGCCAGAGGACCTGAAATCCCCTGCCTGACGGATTCTGCTGCTGGGTAGGAGTTAGTCCCCACAGCCTCGGACTCCGGGTCCGATAAGAAATCTTCTCAGTCAGGGCGAGCTCTGCAGCTGCCAGCCCCTGACTCCTTGTAACACTGCTCCCACAGAGCTCCTGTTGTTTCTTCCCATAGCTGCTTCTCTTCTCTGTCTCTACTTCTGGGCCACAGCTCCCTGTCAGCCCTCCTGGCTGAACTCTCCCTCTGAACTTCCTAACCCTGCCTCAGCCCCAGGTTTATATAGGGGAAGTTCTTCCCCTCCCAGGACTGGGCAGGAGGTGTGGCATGCATAGGATTCCTGACCAAGAGACCTCGCACCTGCTCTCAGACATAACATTGCCGTTACTGTGGAAACCAGACCCCTGGGGTGCCACACATGTACCTTCTACAGTGACTATGTAGGACTCTTTTGAAAATTTCCCATTTTCTATCCGTGCTCCTATTACTAAAGATACTATCCCAGTCTATAAGGTGAAGGGCATCTCTTAGCTGATCAAACTTTGCCCTCCTGAAGTTCAGTGTTTTTGTGACTCTCTTGCTGGGCACCCTACTGAAGCACATGTGGAATTGTATAATGTTGTGGTCACTATTTCCCAGGTGCCCCCCGACCTGCACCTCAGATATTCTGTCTGGCCTGTTAGTTAATATTAAGTCTAAAAGGGCCGTCTCTCTAGTTGGTTCCTGCACAAGTTGTGACAAATAATTGTCTTTGATAATTGACAGAAACCTGTTTCCTTTCTGAGATCTACAGCTTTCGGTTTCCCAGTCTATATCGGGGTAGTTGAAGTCCCCCATAATAATCACCTCGTTATTTTTTGCTACTTCGTCTATTTGTCTCATTAATAGACTTTCCGTGGCTTCTGCTATATTTGGTGGTTGATAACAGACTCCTATGATAATTTTATTATTGTTTTTTGCCCCATGTATCTCCACCCATAAGGACTCGACCTCCTCATTTCCCTCCCATACATCCTCCCGTATTGTAGGCTTTAGACACGTCTTTACATATAGACAGACTCCACCCCCTTTCCGATTTCTTCGATACCTTCTAAACAGACTGTAACCCTGTAAGTTAACTGCCCAGTCATAGCTTTCATCTAACCATGTCTCGGTTATTCCCACTATGTCATAGTTACCTGTAGATATTTCTGCTTCCAGTTCATCCATCTTGTTTGTCAGGCTTCTGGCATTTGCTAGCACGCAGTTTACACGATTTTGATTTGTTCCAATCTTCTCCCTGTGGATTGTATTAGAAATTTTCTTACCTCCCTTCCAAGTATCTTGTCTTGGACCTTCTTTGTCGCACTTCATATCTTTCATTAGTATGTTCTCTGGTTGCATGTTTGTGTCCGGCGTTTTTCTTCCCATCCCCTCTTCTTCTAGTTTAACGCCCTCCTGATGAGTGTTGCGAGTCTCCTGGCGAATGTGTGTTTCCCGGGTTTGTTGAGGTGTAGTCCGTCTCTGGCAAGGAGTCCGCCATAGAGGTAATTCACACCGTGGTCCAGGAATCCAAATCCTTGTTGTCTGCACCATCGTCTCAGCCAGTTGTTCACATCAAGGATCCTGTTCCATCTCCTGACGCCATGCCCGTCTACTGGAAGGATAGAAGAAAAAACTACCTGCGCATCCAGTTCTTTTACTTTCTTCCCCAATGCTTCAAAGTCCTTGCAGATTGTCGGTAGGTCCTTCTTTGCCGTGTCATTGGTGCCAACATGTATCAGAAGAAATGGGTGGACATCCTTGGAACTGATGAGCTTCGGTATCCTATCGGTAACATCCTTGATCTTCGCCCCTGGGAGGCAGCATACTTCTCTTGTGGTTATGTCCGGTCTGCAGACAGCTGCTTCTGTTCCTCTCAGTAGTAAGTCTCCCACCACCACCACTCTTCTTCCCTTCTTGGCTGTCCTTTTTCTTGTCGCTTCTTGGTGTTTCTGGGTGCTCTTTTCTTTTTTGCTTGCTGGTAGTGCCTCATCCTTAGGTGTGCCATCTTCGTCCTCCACAAGTCCTTGGAATCTGTTTCTCAGTTGTGTGGTTGGTGGTGTCTCCATGGTCTTCTTGCTTCTTTTGGTCACTTGCCTCCACTTGTCTGCCTCTGGAGGTTCTCTGACGCTTCCTTCACTTTCCGTGACCAGTAGTGACGCTTCTGTTCTGTCCAGGAAGTCTTCATTTTCCTTGATGAGTTTTAATGTCGCAATTCTTTCTTCCAGTCCCCGCACCTTTTCTTCTAAAAGAGCCAGTAGTCTACACTTCTGGCAGGTGAAGTTGGTTTCAGCTTCTGGTCAATCTGTGAACATGTAGCACATGTTGCAGCTCACCATGTAGGTTGTCACATCTGCCATGCTGCTCCTTGTCCCTGCTGACTTGATGTCTGTCTTCTTTCTTGTGATACCCTAAGATCGCGGTTTGGCGATGCTGTACCCAACGATCTTCTAGCTGAAGGAGACTCTTCGCTTTTCCCAGAAGGCACCTGGAATATGCAAATTGTCCTCTTCAAGCTTCAATCCCTGGTTTGGCGATGCTTTCCAAGCAGCTGGTCCCGGCTGTACCCAACGATCTTCTAGCTGAAGGAGACTCTTCGCTTTTCCCAGAAGGCACCTGGAATATGCAAAGGGAGAAATGTTAGGGAGATATAAAAGGGAAGGTGGAGCCAGGCAGCAGTTAGTCTAGACTGGAACTGACAGAGAGCAAACCTGTTGAGAGAGTTCCTGCAGTGTAAAAGCCTTAGAGAGGTCAGCCTGCAGTGGAGCTTATCCAGATCAAGACTCCGTGTAGCTCAGAGAGGTGAGCTTTAGGTGTGCCGGCGCCATAAGATCGGTGAAACGCGGCACGCTGCCGTTAGTGTGAGTAGCCTATTGAGGGTCCGAGTAGGCCGAATGCAAAAGAGTAGAGAGTTAGCTCATAGGGGGCAGAGGAGCTTAATTAGCTCACCCCGAAGAAGAATCAGTTACCGAACACCGGGTCCGAAGCTTACCGGGATCTCCATGACCCAGTAAGATAAACCAGAATCCCTGGAGAACTACAAGCCCCAGGATCGCTAAAGTGCTGATACGTACCAGAGCCAGGAGACACATAGGCCCCGTAGGTCGGGAGCGTGCACTCCAAGAGAAGGCCCTACCACAAGGTCAGCCAGCGCAGGACAGAGACAAAGTTAGGCCTAGCTCCAGGCAGGTCAGAAACTTATTTCGCAGCAGCAAGAACCAGGAGGCCAAAAACCTGCTCATTGGGGAGGATCCGGACATACACCCTTCACCCTACAGTGCTCCGGGGAGTGCCTGAATTTCCATCAGTAAAAGGTACTGAAGTGACTTTTGTGTCCTTCCCTGTTCTTGCTCCGACTCGGCTGAGTCTCCTTGTCCTGCATCCCCGTTCTTATACTGCCATGAGGCCTAGCTCCACCTGTGGGGAGCCATACCATCTAGCTGCCTTATCACCGGCCTCAGTGGACTGCGCAGCACTGGTGAATATCATCAGAAACCATAGGTGGCGTCACGAACTTTTATAAACTTAACAAATCACCAACACCTTTTTAAAGAGTGACCCCAGAGTATGGGCCTGGGAGCCGACCACTGCGACCTCCTTAAGGCTAAAGGCCCGGGTAACTGAGTCATCCCCATCCCCTGGGCTAGTCAGTGGTGTGTTGTTTTAGGAAGAATTGTAGAGTGTGTTTTGTATCTTTGAGATGAGCTGGCAGGAGGGGAACTAGGTTTTGTAGATGACTGTCAATAAATCTCGATAAATTGGAGGTTAGACTTTGAATCCCCGATATAATAGGTCTACCGGGTGGGTTAATCAATGACTTATGAATTTTTGGGAGATAGTAGAATACAGCTATTCTAGGATACGGTGTAAGTATGTATTCGTACTCATTTTTAGTGAGAAGGCCTTCACTTAGGCCTTTGTTTAGCAGTTGCTTCAGTTCTATAGTATATTTTGGAGTTGGGTCAAAGGACATTAATTCATAGGTTTGAGTATCGTTTAGGAGTCTAAGGCATTTGTTATGATATTGTGCATAGTCCAAAATGACAATACCTCCGCCTTTGTCTGCCGGGCGTATAACCAGGTCCCGGTTTTGCGCTATTGTTTGAATTGCCTTACGTTCACCTCTGGTAAGGTTATGTTTGATTTTAGAGCAATTTTTATCACTTATACGGTAAATGTCATCTATCACGTTTTTTTGAAATGCTTCCATTGACTCCGAATATTCATTCAGAGGATGGAAGTTTGATTTCTTTTTTAGTGTGGTATGATGGAGAATCTGATTAGTGGTATGAGGGGAAGTTGTGGTGATGCTATTGTTATTTTTATTTTTTGTCGCATTAATTTTTTCACCCCTATAAAGGCCTCGAATTTATCAAATCGGGATGCTGGTGCGTATTTCAGGCCCTTGTTCAGTAATTTACATTCATCCGGTTTTAAGGTATAGTGGCTCAGGTTGAAAATAGAGGAGTTGTCTTAATTCATTAATAGGGCCTGTATTAACTCCTTCCCTCTCCTTCCCTTCTAGGTCCTCCTCACCTACCTCAAGCTATCTACCCATTAACCTCTTGAAGCACGCGCCAAGCAAGATCCCTACCCATTGTGTTTTTAGTTGCAAATGGTCAGCCAACATCATGGTTTTTTAAATTAACAAACAATTTTATCCCAAAAATTTTTTTGCCAATACCTTTTATTATCTAATAAAATATTTATCTATTTATCTATTTGCCTACATCACCTTTTTAGTACCTCTAACCTACCAAGACCAGCGCAGATACCCTATTCTTATTTGTATTTAACCCTTGCAGCCTTTCTGGTTCACTGCTTGTATCAGCTGCAGGTCTAGGTTATAGTCTAACAGCGCCCCCTATCAGTAACAACTTTTAATAGATAAATCTAAAAGTACCCTTATCAATATACATAAAGACACAACCCAGGCTATCCCTAGAATTCCCTATTGGACTCGTGGCCTTCTTAGCAGCGGAGGTTGACACCCTAGCGAATGGATTTGGTGTCCCCTCTCCACGTCGGCTCTCCCTTAACCCTTTTTACCCTTAAACAGACATACACATACATAAAAAAGTCATCAAAGATTGATGGATACCGGCAGTCGTGTTACTGCCCACCTCCGCCCATCAGCACCCGTACTGCCTGGCCGACCACATGCACAGAATGATGGAGGTGGATGCGTCTGCTGACGCTCCCTCCTCCAAGCAGTATATAATACATCAGTCAAGCAAAAAAGCAAAAACAAGGGAAATGCAAAAATAAATATAGTGCACTGATATGGACAACTAAGTCAAATGTACCAATAAGTGAGTACGTTGATAGGATGTAAAAGTATTAGCTCAAAAAGCCGTTCTAGACAAATAAAGTGCAGCAGTGCTGATAATTCGGGGCAAGGAGAGGACAACAATATGCCCCTACTGTAATGAGAAGCCCATATGCTCAGTCGCAAGAAATAGACAACAATTTTTCATGCTGGACATGGAGAGGCTATGTGGGGCTCATGCTGGACATGGGGAGGCTATGTGGGGCTCATGCTGTATATGTGGAGGCTATGTGGGGCTCATGCTGTATATAAAGAGGCTATGTGGGGCTCATGCTGTATATAGAGAGGCTATGTGGGGTTCATGCTGCATATAGAGGCTACGTGGGACTCATGCTGTATATAGAGGCTATGTGGGGCTCATGCTGTATATGTGGAGGCTATGTGGGGATCATGCTGTATATAGAGGCTATGTGGGGCTCATGCTGGACATGTGGAGGCTATGTGGGGCTCATGCTGTATATAGAGGTTATGTGGGGCTCATGCTGTATATGTGGAGGCTATGTGGGGCTCATGCTGTATATAAAGAGGCTATGTGGGGCTCATGCTGTATATAGAGAGGCTATGTGGGGCTCATGCTCTATATAGGGAAGCTATGTGGGGCTCATGCTCTATATAGGGAGGCAATGTGGGGCTCATGGTGTATATAGGAAGGCTATGTGGGGCTCATGCTGTATATAGAGAGGCTATGTGGGGCTCATGCTGTATATAGAGAGGCTATGTGGGGCTCATGCTCCATATAGGGAAGCTATGTGGGGCTCATGCAGTATATAGGGAGGCTATGTGGGGCTCATGCTGTATATAGAGGTTATGTGGGGCTCATGCTGTATATGGGGAAGCTATGTGGGGCTCATGCTGTATATGTGGAGGCTATGTGGGGCTCATGCTGTATATAGAGAGGCTATGTGGGGCTCATGCTCCATATAGGGAAGCTATGTGGGGCTCATGCAGTATATAGGGAGGCTATGTGGGGCTCATGCTGTATATAGAGGTTATGTGGGGCTCATGCTGTATATGGGGAAGCTATGTGGGGCTCATGCTGTATATGTGGAGGCTATGTGGGGCTCATGCTGTATATAGAGAGGCTATGTGGGGCTCATGCTCCATATAGGGAAGCTATGTGGGGCTCACGCAGTATATAGGGAGGCTATGTGGGGCTCATGGTGTATATAGGAAGGCTATGTGGGGCTCATGCTATATACAGTGCCTACAAGTAGTATTCAACCCCCTGCAGATTTAGCTGGTTTGATAAGATGCAAATAAGTTAGAGCCTTCAAACTGCAAACGAGAGTAGGTTTTATGAACAGAAGCATAAATCTTACAAACCAAAAAGTTATGTTGCTCAGTTGAATTTTATTAAATTTTAAACATAAAAGTGTGGGTCAATTATTATACAACCCCTATGTTTAATATTTTGTGGAATAACCCTTGTTTGCAATTACAGCTAATAATCGTCTTTTATAAGACCTGATCAGGCCGGCACAGGTCTGTGGAGTTATCTTGGCCCACTCCTCCATGCAGATCTTCTCCAAGTTATCTAGGTTCTTTGGGTGTCTCATGTGGACTTTATTCTTGAGCTCCTTCCACAAGTTTTCAATTGGGTTAAGGTCAGGAGACTGACTAGGCCACTCCAACACCTTGACTTTTTCTCTCTTGAACCAGGCCTTGGTTTTCTTGGCTGTGTGCTTTGGGTCGTTGTCTTGTTGGAAGATGAAATTACGACCCATCTTAAGATCCTTGATGGAGGAGCGGAGGTTCTTGGCCAAAATCTCCAGGTAGGCCGTGCTATTCATCTTCCCATGGATGCGGACCAGATGGCCAGGCCCCTTGGCTGAGAAACAGCCCCACAGCATGATGCTGCCACCACCATGCTTGACTGTAGGGATGGTATTCTTGGGGTCGTATGCAGTGCCATCCAGTCTCCAAACGTCACGTGTGTGGTTGGCACCAAAGATCTCGATCTTGGTCTCATCAGACCATAGAACCTTGAACCAGTCTGTCTCAGAGTCCTCCAAGTGATCATGAGCAAACTGTAGACGAGCCTTGACATGACTCTTTGAAAGTAAAGGTACCATACAGGCTCGTCTGGAACGGAGACCATTGCGGTGGAGTACGTTACTTATGGTATTGACTGAAACCAATGTCCCCACTGCCATGAGATCTTCCCGGAGCTCCTTCCTTGTTGTCCTTGGGTTAGCCTTGACTCTTCGGACAAGCCTGGCCTCGGCACGGGAGGACACTTTCAAAGGCTGTCCTGGCCGTGGAAGGCTAACAGTAGTTCCATAAGCCTTCCACTTACGGATGATGCTCCCAACAGTGGAGACAGGTAGGCCCAACTCCTTGGAAAGGGTTTTGTACCCCTTGCCAGCCTTGTGACCCTCCACAATCTTGTCTCTGATGGCCTTGGAATGCTCCTTTGTCTTTCCCATGTTGACCATGTCTGAGTGCTGTTCACAAGTTTGGGGAGGGTCTTAAATAGTCAGAAAAGGCTGGCAAAAGAGATCTTTAATCCACACATGTGAAGCTCATTATTCTTGGTGCCTGAACTACTTCTTAATACTTTAGGGGGACCAAACAGAATTCTTGTGGTTTGAGGGGTTGAATAATAAATGACACTCTGAAATAACTTTTAACGTTTTTAAAAAAAACAAAAAACAAAAACAAAAACAAAATTTGCTGCAGTGCATTTCCCACTTCCAGGCTGATCTACAGTACAAATGTCACAATGCCAAGTTAATTCCGCATGTGTCAACCAGCTAAATCTGCAGGGGGTTGAATACTACTTGTAGGCACTGTATAGGGAGCCTATGTGGGGCTCTTAAGGTTTATAGGGGCTGTGTGTAGGCTCTTATGGTATATAGGGGGCTCATATTATATATAGAAGGGGGAATATTTATATATACACCTTATATATACACGGTATATAGGGGGAAATAAGCATACTTAATTCTGTTCAATATTAAGTGTTCTAATTATTTTATTTTAATATTAATTGTAATTAATATGTTAATATTAATATTTAGCAAAATCAATTATAAACCCTCCATAGACTTTATTACACATGATTATATTGAATAGCATTGGCTGCAGGGCTTGTCCTAAGCACATTCTAGAATGTTGTGACATCACAAGATCTTCACCATCGTCACCTCTGCCTGGATATTATGACATCATGAGGAATATATAAGCAACCGCTCACCCGGAACTCCTCTGAGAGTTTATAGTAGGCGTTCAGAGTGAGTAAGTGTTTCTTCTACTCCTGGTCTGTCCGTATTATTTCCCATTTTCTGTCTATATACGTTTCTGATTTCTTATGACAAGCTTCATCTACTCCCCAATTCTCATTTCCCATACATTTTTAATGAGAAAGCCTTATATTTATTAATTAGCTCGTTATGGCAATATTTACTATTGATACAATTGGTTTTTAAGATCAGGCTATTCATAAGGAAACCTCTCTATTTCTTCAATTCAGGATTTTGCAGTTATTTAGATTTGAAAAATATCGAGCAAAAATCGAAGCTCAATTTATGTACCGGTAAGTCCTAAATAAGAAAAGTCATGTAATTCAGAACAGTGATTGTAATGCTGTCTCTATAAGTATATATAATAATGAATTTCTGTTTTCTGATGTCTGTTCTTTACGCACGGCAAATGCCCGGACCAGTCAGGCCAGTACGATTACCACGATACCAAACTTGTATTTTTTCATTTAAGTGGTGAAAAAAAATTAGCAAAAATTAGCTTGAGTCTGCATTTTTGAATACCCGTAACATTTTAATTTGTTGTCGATGGAGCTGTGTGAGGACTTGTGTTTTGCATGGTGACCTGATGGTTTTATTGATACTATTTTGGGGTAGTTTCAACGCTTTGATCGCTTCTTAATGCATTTTTTGTGGAATTGTAGCAATCAAAAACCTGCAATTTTGCCATTTTGATTTCTTCTTTGCTTTACAGTTTTTACAGATTGGGTCAATTAATTTTATATTTTCATAGATTGGACTTTTCTGAACACGTTGATACCAAATATGTGTATTTTTTTTTTTTTTTCTTTCTTTAATGTTAACTGGAGAAGAGGGGGTGTGATTTGAACTTTTTTTTACTTTTTTAAACACGTTTTTCTTCACTTCTTTCTCTGTTTGTTAGTCCTCTTAGGGGACTTGAATCTGCGATTGTCTGATCTCTTATGCCACATACAGCAGTATTCCGGTATATAGTAAAAATCACTGTCTTCTATGACGCCCAACCACAGGCAGAACGTCACAGGAGAGAGAAAAGTTTTTTTCACTGGCCCTTATATTCTATGGAGCTAGTAACCTGTGAGGTTTGGGGTGAATTGTGGATCACACTCACCCATTGACTGACTATTAGGAAAAACTTGGGAAATTTCCATCAGCTTTTTTATTTTTTCATACAAAGATTTGTTTGGTTTTGTGCAGATGAGAAAAAAAATCACGTGTGAATATGGCCTAAAAATAAGTCGCCCAACTGAGTGACTTTTATTAAATACTTCAGTAAATCTAATTCTAAACTATTGTTTGTGTTTTCAGATGCAAGTGTAAATCACAGGTAAAAGTCCTTCCTCTCACTGTACAGTGGTGTGGTGCGCACAGGGCCGGTTTTAGACAAAGTGGGCTCTGGGCAAAAGTTTAAAGTGGGACCCCCAATGTTCACATATTGCAGCATCACACAGAAACATTTCAGTTGTATTCACATGCGCTGAGTTCAGGCCGTTAAACGAGCGCGATCAACAATATTGAAGTCGTTCAACCATTGTTTCCCGACCTCTTTACACCGACTGAGGAAGAACGATGGACACAATCACTGATAGATCAATCTGTCCCCATACAGTATCATGTTATCAGCAGCATATCTGAACTTTTCTCTGAGCGATGTGCTGCAGAGAACAATGATTTTTGTACCGGCATAAACAATCCAGTCACTGAATGAATAGGCAGCATTTTGATTGTTTAGTGTAATGCACAGCCCATAGTCCTCCATATAGTATAATGCACAGCCCATAGTACTCCACATAGTATAATGCACAGCCCATAGTCCTCCATATAGTATAATGCACAGCCCATAGTACTCCACATAGTATAATGCACTCCCCATAGTCCTCCATATAGTATAATGCACTCCCCATAGTACTCCACATAGCATAATGCACTCCCCATAGTCCTCCATATAGTATAATGCACTCCCCATAGTCCTCCATATAGTATAATGCACAGCCCATATTCCTCCATATAGTATAATGCACTCCCCATATTCCTCCATATAGTATAATGCACTCCCCATAGTACTCAACATAGTATAATACACTCCCCATAGTACTACACATAGCATAATGCACAGCCCATAGTCCTCCATATAGTATAATGCACAGCCCACAGTCCTCCATATAGTATAATGCACAGCCCATAGTCCTCCATATAGTATAATGCACAGCCCATAGTCCTCCATATAGTATAATGCACAGCCCATAGTCCTCCATATAGTATAATGCACAGCCCATAGTCCTCCATATAGTATAATGCACAGCCCATAGTACTCCACATAGTATAATACACCCCATAGTCCTCCGCATAGTATAATACACTCCATAGTCCTCCATATAGTATAATGCACAGCCCATAGTCCTCCATATAGTATCATACACAGCCCATAGTCCTCCATATAGTATCATACACAGCCCATAGTCCTCCATATAGTATAATGCACAGCCCATAGTACTCCACATAGTATAATACACTCCCCATAGTACTCCACATAGTATAATGCACTCCCCATAGTCCTCCGCATAGTATAATACACTCCATAGTCCTCCGCATAGTATAATGCACAGCCCATAGTACTCCACATAGTATAATACACTCCCCAAAGTCCTCGGCATAGTATAATACACTCCCCATAGTCCTCCGCATAGTATAATACACTCCCCATAGTCCTCGGCATAGTATAATACACTCCCCATAGTCCTCCGCATTGTATAATGCACAGCCCATAGTACTCCACATAGTATAATACACTCCCCATAGTACTACACATAGCATAATGCACTCCCCATAGTCCTCCATATAGTATAATGCACAGCCCATAGTACTCCACATAGTATAATACACTCCCCATAGTACTACACATAGCATAATGCACTCCCCATAGTCCTCCATATAGTATAATGCACAACCCATAGTACTCCACATAGTATAATACACTCGCCATAGTACTCCACATAGCATAATGCACTCCCCATAGTCCTCCATATAGTATAATGCACAGCCCATAGTACTCCACATAGTATAATACACTCCCCACAGTCCTCCGCATAGTATAATACACTCCATAGTCCTCTGTATAGTATAATGCACAGCCCATATTCCTCCATATAGTATAATACACCCCATAGTCCTCCACATAGTATAATACACTCCATAGCCCTCCGTATAGTATAATACATTCCATAGTCCTCCATATAGTATAATACACCCCATAGTCCTCCATATAGTATAATACACTCCATAGTCCTCCATATAGTATAATGCACAGCCCATAGTCCTCCATATAGTATCATACACAGCCCATAGTCCTCCATATAGTATAATGCACAGCCCATAGTACTCCACATAGTATAATACACTCCCCATAGTACTCCACATAGTATAATGCACTCCCCATAGTCCTCCGCATAGTATAATACACCCCATAGTCCTCCGCATAGTATAATACACTCCATAGTCCTCCATATAGTATAATGCACAGCCCATAGTACTCCACATAGTATAATACACTCCCCATAGTACTACACATAGCATAATGCACTCCCCATAGTCCTCCATATAGTATAATGCACAGCCGATAGTACTCCACATAGTATAATACACTCCCCATAGTCCTCCGCATAGTATAATACACTCCATAGTCCTCCGTATAGTATAATACATTCCATAGTCCTCCATATAGTATAATATACCCCATAGTCCTCCATATAGTATAATACACTCCATAGTCCTCCATATAGTATAATACACCCCATAGTCCTCCATAGAGTATAATACACCCCATAATCCTCCATATAGTATAATACATTCCATAGTCCTCCATATAGTATAATACACCCCATAGTCCTCCATATAGTATAATATACTCCATAGTCCTCCATATAGTATAATACACCCCTCCTCATAGTCCTCCATATAGTATAATGCACAGCCCATAGTACTCCACATAGTATAATGCACAACCCATAGTCCTCCATATAGTATAATGCACAGCCCATAGTACTCCACATAGTATAATGCACAGCCCATAGTACTCCACATAGTATAATACACTCCCCATAGTACTCCACATAGTATAATGCACCCCATAGTCCTCCATATAGTATAATACACAGCCCATAGTACTCCACATAGTATAATGCACTCCCCATAGTCCTCCATATAGTATAATACACAGCCCATAGGCCTCCATACAGTATAATGCACAACCCATAGTCCTCCATATAGTATAATACACTCCCCATAGTCCTCAATATAGTATAATGCATCCCATAGTCCTCCATATAGTATAATACACTCCCCATAGTCCTCAATATAGTATAATGCATCCCATAGTCCTTCGTATACTATAATGCATTCCACATAGTCCTCCATACAGTATAATGCAGCCCCATATAGTACATATATAGTACACTGCAGCCCAATAGAGTACACTGCAGCCCAGTAGAGTACACTGCTGCCCCACAGAGTACAATGCCGCCCCACAGGGTACAATGCCGCCCCACAGGGTACAATGCCGCCCCACAGGGTACAATGCCGTCCCATAGAGTTCAGTGCTGCCCCATACAATATAGTACAGCCCCATACAGTATAATGGCGCTCCAAAAAGTATAATGCCATCCCATAGAGTACAATGCCGCCCCTTAGAGTACAATGCCGCCCCATAGAGTACAGTGCCGCCCCATAGAGTACAATGTCGCCCCATAGAGTACAATGTCGCCCCATAGAGTACAAAGTCGCCCCATAGAGTACAATGCCGCCGCATAGAGTACAATGCCGCCCCATAGAGTACAATGCCGCCCCACACAGTACAATACTGCCCCACCATAGAGTATAATGCCGCCCCATTGAGTATAATGCAGCCCCATAGGGTACAATTCAGCCCCATAGAATATAATACAGCCTCATACAGTACAATGCCACCCCACCATAAAGTATAATGCAGTCACATAGAGTATAATGCTGCCCAATAGAGTATGATGCCGCCACATAGCATAGCATACAATGCAGACCTATAGAGTACAATTCTGCCCCATAAAGTATAAACCAGCCACCCCATAGAGTATAATGCAGCCACTCCAAAGAGTATAATTCAAACCCCCTCAGAGCATAATGCAGCTACCCCATAGAGTATAATGCAGGCCCATAGAGTACAATGCCGCCACATAGAGTACAATGCCACCCCACCTGAAAGCATAATGCAGCCCCATAGAGTAGAATGCTGCCCCAGAGAATACAATGCTGCCCCATAGAGTACAATGCTGCCCCATAGAGTACAATGCTGCCCCATAGAGTACAATGCATCCCCATAGATTATAATGATGCCCCATAGAGTATAATGCCGCTGCATAGCATAAAATGCAGACCCATAGAGAACAATGGCGCCCCATATAGTACAATGCTGCCCCATAGAGTATAATGCTGCTCCATAGAGTACAATGCAGCCCCATAGAATATAATACAGCCTCATACAGTATAATGCCTCCCAACCATAAAGTATAATGCAGCCACAGAGTATGATGCCGCCACATAGAGTATAATGCAGGCCACCCCATAGAGTATAATGCAGGCCACCCCATAGAGTATAATGCAGGCCACCCCATAGAGTATAATGCAGGCTACCCCATAGAGTACAATGCCGCCCCATAGGGTACAATGCCGCCCCATAGGGTACAATGCCGCCCCATAGGGTACAATGCCGCCCCATACAATATAATGTTACCCCATAGAATGCCATAGAGTACAATGCCGCCCCATAGAGTACAATGCCGCCCCATAGAGTACAATGCCGCCCCATAGGGTACAATGCCGCCCCATACAATATAATGTTACCCCATAGAATGCCATAGAGTACAATGCAGCCCCATAGAGTACAATGCTGCCCTACAGAGTATAATGCCACCCCATAGAGTATAATGCCGCCCCATAGAGTATAATGCCGCCCCATAGGGTACAATGCTGCCCCATAGGGTACAATGCCGCCCTCATAGAGTATAATACAACTAACCGATAGCTAATAATGCAGCCCATCCCATAGAGTACAATGCAGCCCCACAGACTACAATGCTGCCCCAAAGAGTACAATGCTGCCCCACAGAGTACAATGCTGCCCCACAGAGTACAATGCTGCCCCACAGAGTACAATGCTGCCCCACAGAGTACAATGCTGCCGCGTAGCATACAATGCTGCCGCTTAGCGTATGATGCTTCCACATAGCATACAATGCAGACTTATAGAGTACAATGCCACCCCATAGTGTATAATTCTACCCCATAGAGTATAATATAGCCACCCCAAAGAGTATAATGCAGCCCCCCCTCATAGAGCAAAAAGCAGCTACCCCATAGCGTATAATTCAGGCCATCCCATAGATTACAGTGCATCCACATAGAGTACAATGCAGCCCCATAGAGTACAATTCCGCCCCATAGAGTACAATTCCGCCATATAGAGCATAATACAGCCCCATACAGTATAATGCCGCCCCACCATAGAATACAATGCAGCCCCATAGAGTACAATGCAGCCCCATAGAGTACAATGCAGCCCCATAGAGTACAATGCAGCCCCGTAGAGTACAATGCAGCCCCGTAGAGTACAATGCAGCCCCGTAGAGTACAATGCAGCCCCATAGAGTACAATGCAGCCCCATAGAGTATAATGCAGCCCCATAGAGTACAATAACGCCCCATAGAGTACAATACCGCCCCATAGAGTATAATACCGCCCCACAGAGTATAATGCTGCCCCATAGAGTATAATGCCGCCCCATAGAGTATAATGCCTCCCCATAGAGTACAATGCAGACCTATAGGGTATAATACAGCCCCACACAGTATATTGCCATCCCACCATAAAGTATAATGCAGCCCCATAGTGTATAATCCAGCCCCACAGAGTATAATGCTGCCCCATAGAGTATAATGCCGCCGCATAGTGTACAATGCAGACCCATAGAGTATAATGCCGCCCCACAAAGTATATATCCGTCCGATAGAATACAATGCTGCCCCATAGAGTACAATGCCGCCCCACAGAGTATAATGCCGCCCCAAAGAGTATAATGCCGCCTCATAGAGTACAATGCCGCCCCATAGAGTACAATGCAGCCCCATACAGTATATTGACATCCCACCATAAAGTATAATGCAGCCCCACAGTGTATAATCCAGCCCCACAGAGTACAATGCAGCCCCAAAGAGTATAATGCAGCCCCCCTCATAGAGCACAATGCAGCTCCTCAAAGAGTATAATGCAGGCCATCCCACAGATTACAGTGCCTCGCCATAGAGTACTGTGCAGCCCCATAGAGAACAATGCAGCCCCATAGAGTACAATTACGCCATATAGAGTATAATACAGCCCCATACAGAATAATGCCGCCCCATAGGGTACAATGCAGCCCCCTAGAGTAAACTGCGGCCCCATAGAGTATAATACAGCCCCATACTGTATAATGTCGTTCCACCATAGAGTACAATGCCGCCCCATAGAGTATAATGCCGCCCCATAGAGTACAATGCAGCCCCATAGAGTACAATGCAGCCCCATAGAGTACAATGCAGCCCCACAGGGTACAATGCAGCCCCACAGGGTACAATGCAGCCCCACAGGGTACAATGCAGCCCCACAGGGTATAATGCTGCCCCACAGAGTATAATGCTGCCCCATAGAGTACAATATTGCCCCATAGAGTACAATGCCGCCCCACAGAGTATAAATCCGTCCCATAGAATACAATGCAGCTCCATAGAGTACAATGCCGCCCCATAGAGTACAATGCAGCCCCATACAGTATATTGCCATCCCACCATAAAGTAAAATGCTGCCCCATAGTGTATAATTCAGCCCCACAGAGTATAATTCCGCCCCACAGAGTACAATGCAGCCCCATAGAAAACAATGCTGCCTCAGAGAGTACAATGCCGCCCCATACAGTATAATGCCGCCGTATATCATACAATGCCGCCCCATAGAGTATAATGCCACCGTATAGAGTATAATGCCACCCCATAGAGCATAATGCAGCCCCACATAGAGTATAAATCAGCCCCCCTCATAGAGTATAATGCAGCTACCCCATAGAGTATAATGCAGGCCATCCCTTAGAGTAAAACACAGCCACAGAGTATAATGCTGCCCCATAGAGTACAATGCAGCCCCAAAGAGTACAATGCAGCCCCATAGAGTACATTGCAGCCCCATAGAGTATAATACAGCCCCACAGTATATAATGGTTTCGCAGAGCGCACAATTTACCACCCTTTTACCACCTTGCAGCAAGATTTAACCTGTTTACTACCTGGCAGCAAGATTTAACCCTTTTTTTACCTAGCAGCAAGATTTAACACTTACCACCTGGCAGCAAGATTGAACCCTTTTTTCTACCTGGCAGCAAGATTTAACCCGTTTACCAACTGGCAGCAAGATTTAACCCTTTTACCACCTGGCAGCAAGATTTAACCCTTTTACTACCTGGCAGCAAGATTTAACCCTTTTAACACATGGCAGCAAGATTTAACCCTTTTTTCTACCTGGCAGCAAGATTTAACCCGTTTACCACCTGGCAGCAAGATTTAACCCTTTTACCACGTGGCAGCAAGATTTAACCCGCAAACTACCTGGCAGCAAGATTTAAGCTGTTTACTACCTGGCAGCAAGATTTAACCCGTTTACCACCTGGCAGCAAGATTTAACCCGTTTATTACCTGGCAGCAAGATTTAAGCCGTTAACCACCTGGCAGCAAGATTTAATTCTTTTTTTTCCACCTGGCAGCAAGATTTATCAACTTTTTTCCACTTGGCAACAAGATGTAACCCTTTTTTTTTTCCACGCGACAGCAAGATTTAACCCCTTTTTTCCACCTGGCAGCAAGATTTAACCCTTTTACAACCTGGCAGCAAGACAAGATTTAATGCTTTTAGCACCTGGCAGCAAGATTTAACCCTTTTACCACCTGGCAGCAAGATTTAACCCGTTTACTACCTGGCAGCAAGATTTAAGCCGTTTACCACCTGGCAAGCAAGATTTAACCCCTTTTTTCCACCTGGTAGCAAGATTTAACCCTTTTACCACCTGACAGCAAGATTTAACCCCTTTTTTCCACCTGGCAGCAAGATGTAACCCTTTTTTTTTCCACGCGACAGTAAGATTTAACCTTTTTTTCCCACCTGGTAGCAAGATTTAATCCTTTTTTTCCCACCTGGCAGCAAGATTTAACCCTTTTTTTCACCTGGCAGCAAGATTTAACCCTTTTACAACCTGGCAGCAAGACCAGATTTAATGCTTTTAGCACCTGGCAGCAAGATTTAACCCTTTTACCACCTGGCAGCAAGATTTAACCCGTTTACTACCTGGCAGCAAGATTTAACTCGTTTACTACCTGGCAGCAAGATTTAAGCCGTTTACCACCTGGCAAGCAAGATTTAACTCCTTTTTTCCACCTGGTAGCAAGATTTAACCCTTTTACCCCCTGGCAGCAAGATTTAACCCTTTTACCACCTGGCAGCAAGATTTATCCCCTTTTTACCACCTGGCAGCAAGATGTAACCCTTTTTTTTCCCACGAGACAGTAAGATTTAACCCTTTTTTTTTCCACCTGGCAGCAAGATTTACCCCATTTTCTTCACCTGGCAGCAAGATTTAACCCTTTTACCACCTGGCAGCAAGATTTATCCCCTTTTTTCCACCTGACAGCAAGATGTAACCCTTTTTTTTTCCACGCGACAGTAAGATTTAACCCTTTTACAACCTGGCAGCAAGACAATATTTAATGCTTTTAGTACCTGGCAGCAAGATTTAACCCTTTTACCAACTGGCAGCAAGATTTGACCCGTTTACTACCTGGCAGCAAGATTTAACCCTTTTACCACCTGGCAGCAAGATTTAACCCCTTTTTTACACCTGGCAGCAAGATGTAACCCTTTTTCCCACCTGGTAGCAAGATTTAATCCTTTTTTTCCACCTGGCAGCAAGATTTAACCCCTTTTTCCACCTGGCAGCAAGATTTAACCCCTTTTTTCCACCTGGCAGCAAGATTTAACCCCTTTTTTCCACCTGGCAGCAAGATTTAACCCTTTTTTTCCACCTGGCAGCAAGATTTAACCCTTTTACAACCTGGCAGCAAGACAAGATTTAATGCTTTTAGCACCTGGCAGCAAGATTTAACCCTTTTACCACCTGGCAGCAAGATTTAACCCGTTTACTACCTGGCAGCAAGATTTAACCCGTTTACTACCTGGCAGCAAGATTTAAGCTGTTTACCACCTGGCAGCAAGATTTAACCCGCTTACCACCTGGCAGCAAGATTTAACCCGTTTACTATCTGGCAGCAAGATATAAGCCGTTTACCACCTGGCAGCAAGATTTAATCCTTTTTTTTCCACCTGGCAGCAAGATTTAACCTCTTTTTTTCACGTGGCAGCAAGATTTAACCCTTTTACCACCTGGCAGCAAGATTTAGCAACTTTTTTCCACCTGGCAGCAAGATGTAACCCTTTTTTTTTT
Source organism: Phyllobates terribilis (assembly GCF_046119375.1). NCBI lineage: Eukaryota > Metazoa > Chordata > Amphibia > Anura > Dendrobatidae > Phyllobates > Phyllobates terribilis. Next base: position 3,102,980 of record NW_027362900.1, read on the forward strand.
CACGCGACAGTAAGATTTAACCCTTTTTTTCCCACCTGGTAGCAAGATTTAACCCCTTTTTTCCACCTTGCAGCAAGATTTAACCCCTTTTAAAACCTGGCAGCAAGACAAGATTTAATGCTTTTAGCACCTGGCAGCAAGATTTAAGCCTTTTACCACCTGGTAGCAAGATTTAACCTGTTTACTCCATGGCAGCAAGATTTAACCCTTTTACCACCTGGCAAGCAAGATTTAACCCCTTTTTTCCACCTGGCAGCAAAATTTAACCCTTTTACCACCTGGCAGCAAGATTTAACCCCTTTTTTCCACCTGGCAGCAAGATTTAACCCTTTTATCACCTGGCAGCAAGATTTATCCCCTTTTTTTCCACCTGGCAGCAAGATGTAACCCTTTTTTTTTTCCACGCGACAGTAAGATTTAACCCTTTTTTTTCCCACCTGGCAGCAAGATTTAAGCCGTTTACCAACGGGCAAGCAAGATTTAACCTATTTACTACCTGGCAGCAAGATTTAAGCCGTGTACTACCTGGCAGCAAGATTTAACCCTTTTACCAAATGGCAGCAAGATTTAACCCGTTTACTACCTGGCAGCAAGATTTAACCCGTTTACCACCTGGCAGCAAGATTTAACCCTTTTTTCTACCTGGCAGCAAGATTTAAGCCGTTTACCACCTGGCAGCAAGATTTAACCCGTTTACCACATGGCAGAAAGATTTAACCCTTTTACCACCTGGCAGCAAGATTTAACCCTTTTTTCTACGTGGCAGCAAGATTTAAGCCGTTTACCATCTGGCAGCAAGATTTAACCCGTTTACCACCTGGCAGCAAGATTTAACCCGTTTATCACCTGGCAAGCAAGATTTCACCCTTTTTTCTACCTGGCAGCAAGATTTAAGCCGTTTACCACCTGGCAGCAAGATTTAACCCTTTTACAACCTGGCAGCAAGACAATATTTAATGCTTTTAGTACCTGGCAGCAAGATTTAACCCTTTTACCACCTGGCAGCAAGATTTAACCCGTTTACTACCTGGCAGCAAGATTTAACCCTTTTTTCCCACCTGGTAGCAAGATTTAATCCTTTTTTTCCACCTGGCAGCAAGATTTAACCCTTTTTTCCCACCTGGTAGCAAGATTTAATCCTTTTTTTCCACCTGGCAGCAAGATTTAACCCCTTTTTCCACCTGGCAGCAAGATTTAACCCCTTTTTCCACCTGGCAGCAAGATTTAGCCCGTTTACTACCTGGCAGCAAGATTTAAGCCGTTTACCAACTGGCAAGCAAGATTTAACCTGTTTACCAACTGGCAAGCAAGATTTAACCTGTTTACTACCTGGCAGCAAGATTTAAGCAGTTTACTACCTGGCAGCAAGATTTAACCCGTTTACCACCTGGCAGCAAGATTTAACCCTTTTACCACCTGGCAGCAAGATTTAACCCTTTTACCACCTGGCAGCAAGATTTAACCCTTTTTTCTACCTGGCAGCAAGATTTAAGCCGCTTACCACATGGCAGCAAGATTTAACCCTTTTACCACCTGGCAGCAAGATTTAACCCGTTTACTACCTGGCAGCAATATTTAAGCTGTTTACCACCTGGCAGCAAGATTTAACCAGCTTACCACCTGGCAGCAAGATTTAACCCGTTTACTACCTGGCAGCAAGATTTAACCCTTTTTTCTACCTGGCAGCAAGATTTAAGCCGCTTACCACCTGGCAGCAAGATTTAACCCGTTTACCACATGGCAGCAAGATTTAACCCTTTTACCACCTGGCAGCAAGATTTAACCCTTTTTTCTACGTGGCAGCAAGATTTAACCCGTTTACCACCTGGCAGCAAGATTTAACCCCTTTTTTCCACCTGGCAGCAAGATGTAACCCTTTTTTTCCCACCTGGTAGCAAGATTTAATCCTTTTTTTCCACCTGGCAGCAAGATTTAACCCCTTTTTCCACCTGGCAGCAAGATTTAACCCCTTTTTTCCACCTGGCAGCAAGATTTAACCCTTTTTTTCCACCTGGCAGCAAGATTTAACCCTTTTACAACCTGGCAGCAAGACAAGATTTAATGCTTTTAGTACCTGGCAGCAAGATTTAACCCTTTTACCACCTGGCAGCAAGATTTAACACTTTTACCACCTGGCAGCAAGATTTAACCCGTTTACTACCTGGCAGCAAGATTTAACCCTTTTTTCCCACCTGGTAGCAAGATTTAATCCTTTTTTTCCACCTGGCAGCAAGATTTAACCCTTTTTTCCCACCTGGTAGCAAGATTTAATCCTTTTTTTCCACCTGGCAGCAAGATTTAACCCCTTTTTCCACCTGGCAGCAAGATTTAACCCCTTTTTCCACCTGGCAGCAAGATTTAACCCGTTTACTACCTGGCAGCAAGATTTAAGCCGTTTACCAACTGGCAAGCAAGATTTAACCTGTTTACCAACTGGCAAGCAAGATTTAACCTGTTTACTACCTGGCAGCAAGATTTAAGCAGTTTACTACCTGGCAGCAAGATTTAACCCGTTTACCACCTGGCAGCAAGATTTAACCCTTTTACCACCTGGCAGCAAAATTTAACCCTTTTACCACCTGGCAGCAAGATTTAACCCTTTTTTCTACCTGGCAGCAAGATTTAAGCCGCTTACCACATGGCAGCAAGATTTAACCCTTTTACCACCTGGCAGCAAGATTTAACCCGTTTACTACCTGGCAGCAATATTTAAGCTGTTTACCACCTGGCAGCAAGATTTAACCAGCTTACCACCTGGCAGCAAGATTTAACCCGTTTACTACCTGGCAGCAAGATTTAACCCTTTTTTCTACCTGGCAGCAAGATTTAAGCCGCTTACCACCTGGCAGCAAGATTTAACCCGTTTACCACATGGCAGCAAGATTTAACCCTTTTACCACCTGGCAGCAAGATTTAACCCTTTTTTCTACGTGGCAGCAAGATTTAACCCGTTTACCACCTGGCAGCAAGATTTAACCCCTTTTTTCCACCTGGCAGCAAGATGTAACCCTTTTTTTCCCACCTGGTAGCAAGATTTAATCCTTTTTTTCCACCTGGCAGCAAGATTTAACCCCTTTTTCCACCTGGCAGCAAGATTTAACCCCTTTTTTCCACCTGGCAGCAAGATTTAACCCCTTTTTTCCACCTGGCAGCAAGATTTAACCCTTTTTTTCCACCTGGCAGCAAGATTTAACCCTTTTACAACCTGGCAGCAAGACAAGATTTAATGCTTTTAGCACCTGGCAGCAAGATTTAACCCTTTTACCACCTGGCAGCAAGATTTAACCCGTTTACTACCTGGCAGCAAGATTTAACCCGTTTACTACCTGGCAGCAAGATTTAAGCTGTTTACCACCTGGCAGCAAGATTTAACCCGCTTACCACCTGGCAGCAAGATTTAACCCGTTTACTATCTGGCAGCAAGATTTAAGCCGTTTACCACCTGGCAGCAAGATTTAATCCTTTTTTTTCCACCTGGCAGCAAGATTTAACCTCTTTTTTTCACGTGGCAGCAAGATTTAACCCGTTTACTACCTGGCAGCAAGATTTAACCCTTTTTTCTACCTGGCAGCAAGATTTAAGCCGCTTACCACCTGGCAGCAAGATTTAACCCGTTTACCACATGGCAGCAAGATTTAACCCTTTTAGCACCTGGCAGCAAGATTTAACCCTTTTTTCTACGTGGCAGCAAGATTTAACCCGTTTACCAACTGGCAGCAAGATTTAACCCCTTTTTTCCACCTGGCAGCAAGATGTAACCCTTTTTTTTCCCACCTGGTAGCAAGATTTAATCCTTTTTTTTCCACCTGGCAGCAAGATTTAACCCCTTGTTCCACCTGGCAGCAAGATTTAACCCCTTTTTTCCACCTGGCAGCAAGATTTAACCCCTTTTTTCCACCTGGCAGCAAGATTTAACCCTTTTTTTCCACCTGGCAGCAAGATTTAACCCTTTTACAACCTGGCAGCAAGACAAGATTCAATGCTTTTAGCACCTGGCAGCAAGATTTAACCCTTTTACCACCTGGCAGCAAGATTTAACCCGTTTACTATCTGGCAGCAAGATTTAACCCGTTTACTACCTGGCAGCAAGATTTAAGCTGTTTACCACCTGGCAGCAAGATTTAACCCGCTTACCACCTGGCAGCAAGATTTAACCCGTTTACTATCTGGCAACAAGATTTAAGCCGTTTACCACCTGGCAGCAAGATTTAATCCTTTTTTTTTCCACCTGGCAGCAAGATTTAACCTCTTTTTTTCACGTGGCAGCAAGATTTAATCCTTTTACCACCTGGCAGCAAGATTTAGCAACTTTTTTCCATCTGGCAGCAAGATGTAACCCTTTTTTTTTTCACGCGACAGTAAGATTTAACCCTTTTTTTCCCACCTGGTAGCAAGATTTAACCCCTTTTTTCTACCTTGCAGCAAGATTTAACCCCTTTTAAAACCTGGCAGCAAGACAAGATTTAATGCTTTTAGCACCTGGCAGCAAGATTTAAGCCTTTTACCACCTGGTAGCAAGATTTAACCCGTTTACTACCTGGCAGCAAGATTTAACCCATTTACCACCTGGCAGCAAGATTTAACCCTTTTTTCTACCTGGCAGCAAGATTTAAGCCGTTTACCACCTGGCAGCAAGATTTAACCCGTTTACCACATGGCAGCAAGATTTAACCCTTTTACCACCTGGCAGCAAGATTTAACCCTTTTTTCTACGTGGCAGCAAGATTTAAGCCGTTTACCATCTGGCAGCAAGATTTAACCCGTTTATCACCTGGCAAGCAAGATTTCACCCTTTTTTCTACCTGGCAGCAAGATTTAAGCCGTTTACCACCTGGCAGCAACATTTAACCCTTTTACAACCTGGCAGCAAGACAATATTTAATGCTTTTAGTACCTGGCAGCAAGATTTAACCCTTTTACCACCTGGCAGCAAGATTTAACACTTTTACCACCTGGCAGCAAGATTTAACCCGTTTACTACCTGGCAGCAAGATTTAACCCTTTTTTCCCACCTGGTAGCAAGATTTAATCCTTTTTTTCCACCTGGCAGCAAGATTTAACCCTTTTTTCCCACCTGGTAGCAAGATTTAATCCTTTTTTTCCACCTGGCAGCAAGATTTAACCCCTTTTTCCACCTGGCAGCAAGATTTAACCCCTTTTTTCCACCTGGCAGCAAGATTTAACCCGTTTACTACCTGGCAGCAAGATTTAAGCCGTTTACCAACTGGCAAGCAAGATTTAACCTGTTTACCAACTGGCAAGCAAGATTTAACCTGTTTACCAACTGGCAAGCAAGATTTAACCTGTTTACTACCTGGCAGCAATATTTAAGCTGTTTACCACCTGGCAGCAAGATATAACCAGCTTACCACCTGGCAGCAAGATTTAACCCGTTTACTACCTGGCAGCAAGATTTAACCCTTTTTTCCCACCTGGTAGCAAGATTTAATCCTTTTTTTCCACCTGGCAGCAAGATTTAACCCTTTTTTCCCACCTGGTAGCAAGATTTAACCCTTTTTTTCCACCTGGCAGCAAGATTTAACCCTTTTACAACCTGGCAGCAAGACAAGATTTAATGCTTTTAGCACCTGGCAGCAAGATTTAACCCTTTTACCACCTGGCAGCAAGATTTAACCCGTTTACTACCTGGCAGCAAGATTTAACCCGTTTACTACCTGGCAGCAAGATTTAAGCTGTTTACCACCTGGCAGCAAGATTTAACCAGCTTACCACCTGGCAGCAAGATTTAACCCGTTTACTATCTGGCAGCAAGATTTAAGCCGTTTACCACCTGGCAGCAAGATTTAATCCTTTTTTTTCCACCTGGCAGCAAGATTTAACCTCTTTTTTTCACGTGGCAGCAAGATTTAATCCTTTTACCACCTGGCAGCAAGATTTAGCAACTTTTTTCCACCTGGCAGCAAGATGTAACCCTTTTTTTTTTCACGCGACAGTAAGATTTAACCCTTTTTTTCCCACCTGGTAGCAAGATTTAACCCCTTTTTTCCACCTTGCAGCAAGATTTAACCTCTTTTAAAACCTGGCAGCAAGACAAGATTTAATGCTTTTAGCACCTGGCAGCAAGATTTAAGCCTTTTACCACCTGGCAAGCAAGATTTAACCCCTTTTTTCCACCTGGCAGCAAAATTTAACCCTTTTACCACCTGGCAGCAAGATTTAACCCCTTTTTTCCACCTGGCAGCAAGATTTAACCCTTTTATCACCTGGTAGCAAGATTTATGCCCTTTTTTCCACCTGGCAGCAAGATGTAACCCTTTTTTTTTTCCACGTGACAGTAAGATTTAACCCTTTTTTTTCCCACCTGGCAGCAAGATTTAACCCCTTTTTTCCACCTGGCAGCAAGATTTAACCCGTTTACTACCTGGCAGCAAGATTTAAGCCGTTTACCAACGGGCAAGCAAGATTTAACCTATTTACTACCTGGCAGCAAGATTTAAGCCGTGTACTACCTGGCAGCAAGATTTAACCCTTTTACCAACTGGCAGCAAGATTTAACCCGTTTACTACCTGGCAGCAAGATTTAACCCGTTTACCACCTGGCAGCAAGATTTAACCCGTTTACCACCTGGCAGCAAGATTTAACCCTTTTTTCTACGTGGCAGCAAGATTTAAGCCGTTTACCATCTGGCAGCAAGATTTAACCCGTTTACCACCTGGCAGCAAGATTTAACCCGTTTATCACCTGGCAAGCAAGATTTCACCCTTTTTTCTACCTGGCAGCAAGATTTAAGCCGTTTACCACCTGGCAGCAACATTTAACCCTTTTACAACCTGGCAGCAAGACAATATTTAATGCTTTTAGTACCTGGCAGCAAGATTTAACCCTTTTACCACCTGGCAGCAAGATTTAACACTTTTACCACCTGGCAGCAAGATTTAACCCGTTTACTACCTGGCAGCAAGATTTAACCCTTTTTTCCCACCTGGTAGCAAGATTTAATCCTTTTTTTCCACCTGGCAGCAAGATTTAACCCTTTTTTCCCACCTGGTAGCAATATTTAATCCTTTTTTTCCACCTGGCAGCAAGATTTAACCCCTTTTTCCACCTGGCAGCAAGATTTAACCCCTTTTTTCCACCTGGCAGCAAGATTTAACCCGTTTACTACCTGGCAGCAAGATTTAAGCCGTTTACCAACTGGCAAGCAAGATTTAACCTGTTTACCAACTGGCAAGCAAGATTTAACCTGTTTACTACCTGGCAGCAATATTTAAGCTGTTTACCACCTGGCAGCAAGATTTAACCAGCTTACCACCTGGCAGCAAGATTTAACCAGCTTACCACCTGGCAGCAAGATTTAACCCGTTTAGTACCTGGCAGCAAGATTTAACCCTTTTTTCCCACCTGGTAGCAAGATTTAATCCTTTTTTTCCACCTGGCAGCAAGATTTAACCCCTTTTTCCACCTGGCAGCAAGATTTAACCCCTTTTTTCCACCTGGCAGCAAGGTTTAACCCGTTTACTACCTGGCAGCAAGATTTAAGCCGTTTACCAACTGGCAAGCAAGATTTAACCTGTTTACTACCTGGCAGCAAGATTTAAGCAGTTTACTACCTGGCAGCAAGATTTAAGCCGTTTACCACCTGGCAGCAAGATTTAACCCTTTTACCACCTGGCAGCAAGATTTAACCCTTTTACCACCTGGCAGCAAGATTTAACCCTTTTTTCTACCTGGCAGCAAGATTTAAGCCGTTTACTACCTGGCAGCAATATTTAAGCTGTTTACCACCTGGCAGCAAGATTTAACCCGCTTACCACCTGGCAGCAAGATTTAACCTGTTTACTACCTGGCAGCAAGATTTGACCCGTTTACTACCTGGCAGCAAGATTTAAGCAGTTTACCACCTGGCAGCAAGATTTAACCTCTTTTTTTCACGTGGCAGCAAGATTTAACCCTTTTACCACCTGGCAGCAAGATTTATCAACTTTTTTCCACTTGGCAGCAAGCTGTAACCCTTTTATTTCTCCACGCGACAGTAAGATTTAACCCTTTTTTTCCCACCTGGTAGCAAGATTTAATCCTTTTTTTTCCACCTGGCAGCAAGATTTAACCCCATTTTTCCACCTGGCAAGCAAGATTTAACCCCTTTTTTCCACCTGGCAGCAAGATTTAACCCTTTTACCACCTGGCAGCAAGATTTATCCCCTTTTTTCCACCTGGCAGCAAGATGTAACCCCTTTTTTTTTCCACGCGACAGTAAGATTTAACCCCTTTTTCCCACCTGGCAGCAAGATTTAACCCCTTTTTTCCACCTGGCAGCAAGATAAGATTTAATGCTTTTAGCACCTGGCAGCAAGATTTAACCCTTTTACCACCTGGCAGCAAGATTTAACCCGTTTACTACCTGGCAGCAAGATTTAAGCCATTTACTACCTGGCAGCAAGATTTAAGCCGTTTACTACCTGGCAGCAAGATTTAACCCTTTTACCAAATGGCAGCAAGATTTAACCCGTTTACTACCTGGCAGCAAGATTTAACCCGTTTACCACCTGGCAGCAAGATTTAACCCTTTTTTCTACCTGGCAGCAAGATTTAAGCCATTTACCAACGGGCAAGCAAGATTTAACCTATTTACTACCTGGCAGCAAGATTTAAGCCGTTTACTACCTGGCAGCAAGATTTAACCCTTTTACCAAATGGCAGCAAGATTTAACCCGTTTACTACCTGGCAGCAAGATTTAACCCGTTTACCACCTGGCAGCAAGATTTAACCCTTTTTTCTACCTGGCAGCAAGATTTAACCTGTTTACCACCTGGCAGCAAGATTTAACCCTTTTTTCCCACCTGGTAGCAAGATTTAATCCTTTTTTTCCACCTGGCATCAAGATTTAACCCCTTTTTCCACCTGGCAGCAAGATTTAACCCCTTTTTTCCACCTGGCAGCAAGATTTAACCCGTTTACTACCTGGCAGCAAGATTTAAGCCGTTTACCAACTGGCAAGCAAGATTTAACCTGTTTACCAACTGGCAAGCAAGATTTAACCTGTTTACTACCTGGCAGCAATATTTAAGCTGTTTACCACCGGGCAGCAAGATTTAACCAGCTTACCACCTGGCAGCAAGATTTAACCCGTTTACTACCTGGCAGCAAGATTTAACCCTTTTTTCCCACCTGGTAGCAAGATTTAATCCTTTTTTTCCACCTGGCAGCAAGATTTAACCCTTTTTTCCCACCTGGTAGCAAGATTTAATCATTTTTTTCCACCTGGCCCCAAGATTTAACCCCTTTTTTCCACCTGGCAGCAAGGTTTAACCCGTTTACTACCTGGCAGCAAGATTTAAGCCGTTTACCAACGGGCAAGCAAGATTTAACCTATTTACTACCTGGCAGCAAGATTTAAGCCGTGTACTACCTGGCAGCAAGATTTAACCCTTTTACCAATTGGCAGCAAGATTTAACCCGTTTACTACCTGGCAGCAAGATTTAACCCGTTTACCACATGGCAGCAAGATTTAACCCGTTTACCACCTGGCAGCAAGATTTAACCCTTTTTTCTACGTGGCAGCAAGATTTAAGCCGTTTACCATCTGGCAGCAAGATTTAACCCGTTTACCACCTGGCAGCAAGATTTAACCCGTTTATCACCTGGCAAGCAAGATTTCACCCTTTTTTCTACCTGGCAGCAAGATTTAAGCCGTTTACCACCTGGCAGCAAGATTTAACCCTTTTACAACCTGGCAGCAAGACAATATTTAATGCTTTTAGTACCTGGCAGCAAGATTTAACCCTTTTACCACCTGGCAGCAAGATTTAACACTTTTACCACCTGGCAGCAAGATTTAACCCGTTTACTACCTGGCAGCAAGATTTAACCCTTTTTTCCCACCTGGTAGCAAGATTTAATCCTTTTTTTCCACATGGCAGCAAGATTTAACCCTTTTTTCCCACCTGGTAGCAAGATTTAATCCTTTTTTTCCACCTGGCAGCAAGATTTAACCCCTTTTTCCACCTGGCAGCAATATTTAACCCCTTTTTTTCCACCTGGCAGCAAGATTTAACCCGTTTACTACCTGGCAGCAAGATTTAAGCCGTTTACCAACTGGCAAGCAAGATTTAACCTGTTTACTACCTGGCAGCAAGATATAAGCAGTTTACTACCTGGCAGCAAGATTTAAGCCGTTTACCACCTGGCAGCAAGATTTAACCCCTTTTTCCACCTGGCAGCAATATTTAACCCCTTTTTTTCCACCTGGCAGCAAGATTTAACCCGTTTACTACCTGGCAGCAAGATTTAAGCCGTTTACCAACTGGCAAGCAAGATTTAACCTGTTTACTACCTGGCAGCAAGATATAAGCAGTTTACTACCTGGCAGCAAGATTTAAGCCGTTTACCACCTGGCAGCAAGATTTAACCCGTTTACCACCTGGCAGCAAGATTTAACCCTTTTACCACCTGGCAGCAAGATTTAACCCTTCTTTCTACCTGGCAGCAAGATTTAAGCCGCTTACCACATGGCAGCAAGATTTAACCCTTTTACCACCTGGCAGCAAGATTTAACTCGTTTACTACCTGGCAGCAATATTTAAGCTGTTTACCCCCTGGCAGCAAGATTTAACCAGCTTACCACCTGGCAGCAAGATTTAACCCGTTTACTACCTGGCAGCAAGATTTAACCCTTTTTTCTACCTGGCAGCAAGATTTAAGCCGCTTACCACCTGGCAGCAAGATTTAACCCTTTTACCACCTGGCAGCAAGATTTAACCCGTTTACTACCTGGCAGCAATATTTAAGCTGTTTACCACCTGGCAGCAAGATTTAACCCGCTTACCACCTGGCAGCAAGATTTAACCTGTTTACTACCTGGCAGCAATATTTGACCCGTTTACTACCTGGCAGCAAGATTTAAGTAGTTTACCACCTGGCAGCAAGATTTAACCTCTTTTTTTCACGTGGCAGCAAGATTTAACCCTTTTACCACCTGGCAGCAAGATTTATCAACTTTTTTCCACTTGGCAGCAAGCTGTAACCCTTTTATTTCTCCACGCGACAGTAAGATTTAACCCTTTTTTTCCCACCTGGTAGCAAGATTTAATCCTTTTTTTTCCACCTGGCAGCAAGATTTAACCCCTTTTTTCCACCTGGCAAGCAAGATTTAACCCCTTTTTTCCACCTGGCAGCAAGATTTAACCCTTTTACCACCTGGCAGCAAGATTTATCCCCTTTTTTCCACCTGGCAGCAATATGTAACCCCTTTTTTTTTCCACGCGACAGTAAGATTTAACCCCTTTTTCCCACCTGGCAGCAAGATTTAACCCCTTTTTTCCACCTGGCAGCAAGATAAGATTTAATGCTTTTAGCACCTGGCAGCAAGATTTAACCCTTTTACCACCTGGCAGCAAGATTTAACCCGTTTACTACCTGGCAGCAAGATTTAAGCCATTTACCAACGGGCAAGCAAGATTTAACCTATTTACTACCTGGCAGCAAGATTTAAGCCGTTTACTACCTGGCAGCAAGATTTAACCCTTTTACCAAATGGCAGCAAGATTTAACCCGTTTACTACCTGGCAGCAAGATTTAACCCGTTTACCACCTGGCAGCAAGATTTAACCCTTTTTTCTACCTGGCAGCAAGATTTAAGCCATTTACCAACGGGCAAGCAAGATTTAACCTATTTACTACCTGGCAGCAAGATTTAAGCCGTTTACTACCTGGCAGCAAGATTTAACCCTTTTACCAAATGGCAGCAAGATTTAACCCGTTTACTACCTGGCAGCAAGATTTAACCCGTTTACCACCTGGCAGCAAGATTTAACCCTTTTTTCTACCTGGCAGCAAGATTTAAGCCGTTTACCACCTGGCAGCAAGATTTAACCCGTTTACCACATGGCAGCAAGATTTAACCCTTTTACCACCTGGCAGCAAGATTTAACCCTTTTTTCTACGTGGCAGCAAGATTTAACCCGTTTACCACCTGGCAGCAAGATTTAACCCGTTTATCACCTGGCAAGCAAGATTTCACCCTTTTTTCTACCTGGCAGCAAGATTTAACCCGTTTACCACCTGGCAGCAAGATTTAACCCATTTATCACCTGGCAAGCAAGATTTCACCCTTTTTTCTACCTGGCAGCAAGATTTAAGCCGTTTACCACCTGGCAGCAAGATTTATCCCGTTTATCACCTGACAAGCAAGATTTAACCATTTTACCACCTGGCAGCAAGATTTAACCCTTTTACCACCTGGCAGCAAGATTTAACCCTGTTTTCTACCTGGCAGCAAGATTTAAGCCGTTTACCACTTGGCAGCAAGATTTAACCCGTTTACCACCTGGCAAGCAAGATTTAACCCGTTTACTACCTGTCAGCAAGATTTAAGCCGTTTACCACCTGGCAGCAAGATTTAAGCCGTTTACCACCTGACAGCAAGATTTAACCCTTTTTTCTACCTGGCAGCAAGATTTAAGCCGTTTACCACCTGGCAGCAAGATTTAATCCTATTTTTTCCACTTGGCAGCAAGATTTAACCCCTTATTTCCACCTGACAGCAAGATTTAACCCGTTTACCACCTGGCAGCAAGCTTTAACCCTTTACCACCTGGCAGCAAGATTCAACCCTTTTTTTCCACCTGGCAGCAAGATTTAACCTTTTTAGCACCTGGCAAGAAACCAAAAGGTTGTCCAACCAATTATATTTTTGTAATTTTGTAAACACCACAATAAATTGATTTTTGACCTTTTGTTCCTCTTTAATTTCACTTGGCAGTGCCACCACCGATCACTACACCTTAGGCCCTATCCACAAAGTTGATAGTCATCACATGTCCCCTACATTACCAAGGGGTAATGTTTTCGGTGGCAGAAACTTCTACTGGACCTATGCTGACGCCAGTGCCCACTTCAATTGGATGTGCACCTGGACGCACAATCAGCTGAAGTGTGTTACGGTGCGAGACACATTGAGTTCCTGCACCGCAATACACATCATCGGCCAATCAGAAGCCAGCAGCTCACAGGCATAGACGTTGCATGGCAGTGACGTTAGCCTACACACACAGTCTAGCCTATGCTGGGGCTACACGATGTTTGGTCACAACATAGGTCAAGCTGCCAAACTTCAGTCTGTGCCGCTGCTACATGTTAGCGTGATGCAGGTGAGTAGGGTTACATTACGACCCCTGCGGTGATGTGACAAGTTCTGATTTTTTTTATCTGCTTGCTGCATTATGTAGGGTGGACGTAATGTGACCCTACTCACTTTATTTCTGCTGCCATGTCATGTAGCAGCATTTTACAATGATTATGCTGCACAACCTGCGCTATGACCAAAATCACTGAGTAACCAGCATCAATAAATAATAGTGTAATGTATAGCTGAATAGAAAGAGTCACAGGACTCCATAGGAATCGGATCAGGGTCATGCAAAGATATTCAGCCGGTCAAGAAATAGTGTGCCCTTCCAGTGCCACATACATTCAAGATGATGAGTCTGAATACCAGCCGAAGAAGGTTGCAAGTTTTCCAATAGATCCTGCTGATCAATTGGTCGAGTTTGTATAATATATGAAGCATGTATGCAGTTATTGTTTTACATATAAAAAACGTAACCATATGAATAAAGATTGTTATAGATAAATATTTATTTATAGTGATATACGGCAATAAAATGGCAGCACTCCAGACGTGAAATAGTGAAGAAAACTGATCATTACTCACCCATGTATGCAGGGCTGCCACCAGGAATTTCAGGACCCCATACTGGCAAAATTTTCGGGCCCCCTTGAGACTCTGCCCGGGTTCCACCCCAGCTCCACTTCTATCCCTCGAACCTTCTACAGTCCAACTGCCAACTCTTGGAAAAACTCCACTCCACACATTACCAGTTCCCAGTGAACACCAGATCACACACATAGCCATCAGCTTTTGTTTTGGCCAAAAGATTTTTACCACGATAAGGTAGACTCTTCTGGCCGGGCCCTACTCTACTCTAACCTATTTAAAAAAAATTTAAATATCCAATACTCTTTTTAGGTATAATTTTTATTTATTTTTCTTTAAGGGAATGTGTCATATACATTTTTTAAAATGACCAAAAATACCTCATACAAGAGACAAATACCACCACACCATGACCACACCACATATAACCACCACATAGTGATCAAATAATACCACATACCAGAAACAAATACCGTCACACCATGACCAGACCACATATTACCACCTCATAGTGGCCAAATAATACCACATACAAGGAACAAAAACTGCCACACCATAACCAGACCACATATTACCACCACATGGTCACTGAATAATACCACATACAAGGGACAAATACCGCCACACCACGACTGGACCTCATATTACCACCACATAGTGACCGAATACTACAATACTGATCATTAATAAAAAAAAACACAATATCACCATAAGTGCCATTATACACGGGAGCTCTGTACATGGTACAATGTATAATGTAAGTGTACAGGTAATATAGTGATCACCAGTGACATTATACACAGGAGCCCTGTACATGGTATACTGTGTATAATGTAAGTGTACAGGTAATATAGTGATCACCAGTGACATTATACACAGGAGCCCTGTACATAGTATACAGTGTATAGTGTCAGTGTACATGTAATACACTGACTCACCGGTGATGTCTCTAGGTGAAGTCTTTCATCTTCGCTTTTCTCCTTCATACAGCACAGACCGCCATCACTTCTTCCAACCAGGACTCGTCTCTGCATAAAATAACACAGTTATCTAGAGCACATTCCCCAACTTCTACATTACGCAGCTGAATACAGACGTGCACTCACCATTAACCCCTTAAGCCCCGCGGGTGGTTTGCACGTTAATGACCGGGCCAATTTTTACAATTCTGACCACTGTCACTTTATGAGATAATTACTCTGGAACGCTTCAACGGATCCCCCTGATTCTGAGATTGTTTTTTCGTGACATATTGTACTTCATGATTGTGGAAAAATTTCTTCGATATCACTTGCATTTATTTGTGAAAAAAGCAGAAATTTGGCGAAAATTTTGAAAATTTTGCAATTTTCAAAATTTGAATTTTTAAGCCCTGAAATCAGAGCGATATGTCACACAAAAGAGTTAATAAATAACATTTCCCACATGTCTACTTTACATCAGCACAATTTTGGAACCAAAATTTTTTTTTGTTAGGGAGCTATAAGGGTTAAAAGTTGACCAGCGATTTCTCATTTTTCCAACAAAATTTACAAAACCATTTTTTTAGGGAACACATCACATTTGAAGTCACTTTGAGAGGTCTTTATGACAGAAAATACCCAAAAGTGACACCATTCTAAAAACTGCACCCCTCAAGGTGCTCAAAACCACATTCAAGAACTTTATTAACCCTTCAGGTGCTTCATAGGAATTTTTTGAATGTGGAAGAAAAAAATGAACATTTAACTTTTTTCACAAAAATGTTACTTTAGACCCAATTTTTTTTATTTTCACAGGGGTAATAAGAAAAAATGGACCGCAAAATTTGTTGTGCAATTTCCCCTGGGCACGCAGATACCCAATATTTGGGGAAAAAACACTGTTTGGGCGCACTGTAGGGCTCAGAAGGGAAGGAGCGCCATTTGACTTTTTGATTGTAAAATTTGCTTGAATAATTAGCGGACACCATGTTACATTTAGAGAGCCCCTGTGTGCCCAAACATTGGAGCTCCCCCACAAGTGACCCCATTTTGGAAACTAGACCCCCCAAGGCACCTATCTAGATGCATAGTGAGCAGTTGCAACCCCCAGGTGCTTCACAAATTGATTCGTAAAAATGAAAAAGTGTTTTTCTTTTCACTTTTTCATTTTTACGAATCAATTTGTGAAGCACCTGGGGGTTGCAACTGCTCACTATGCATCTAGATAGGTGCCTTGGGGGGTCTAGTTTCCAAAATGGAGTCACTTGTGGGGGAGCTCCAATGTTTGGGCACACAGGGACACTCCAAATGCAACATGGTGTCTGCTAACAAATTGAATGGAAAATCGGCTCAAATTGTTAGCGGACACCATGTTGCATTTAGAGAGCCCCTTTGTGCCCAAACATTGGAGCTCCCCCTCAAGTGACCCCATTTTGTTAACTAGACCCCCCAAGGCACCTATCTAGATGCATAGTGAGCAGTTGGAACCCCCAGGTGCTTCACAAATTGATTCGTAACAATGAAAAAGTGTTTTTTTTTTCACGGAGCAGGAGACTGGCGCTGGTGACCGGGAGCCCGGAGCAGGAGACCGGGAGCCCGGTGCTGGT
The DNA here is from genome assembly GCF_046119375.1 of Phyllobates terribilis. Taxonomy (NCBI): domain Eukaryota; kingdom Metazoa; phylum Chordata; class Amphibia; order Anura; family Dendrobatidae; genus Phyllobates; species Phyllobates terribilis. The sequence goes on from NW_027362900.1 coordinate 3,119,227, forward strand.
GACCGGGAGCCCGGAGCAGGAAGACGGGAGCCCGGAGCAGGAAGACCGGGGGCCCGGAGCAGGAGACCGGGAGCCCGGAGCAGGAGACCGGGAACCCGGAGCAGGAGACCGGGAACCCGGAGCAGGAGACCGGGAGCCCGGAGCAGGAGACCGGGAACCCGGAGCAGGAGACCGGGAACCCGGAGCAGGAGACCGGTACTGGAGCTGGAGATCAGAAGCAAAAGAATTAACAGGGACGCTGGGGTGAGGCGGATTGGGGTGGGAAGGGGGGTTAAAAAGACAGGGGAGTGGGAAGAGGGGTAAAAAGACAGGGGAGTGGGAAGAAGGGGATTGGGGTGGATGAGGAGAGATCAGAGATGGACTTACCAAAGGGTCAGCAGGACTGGAGCAGAAGACCCAGAGCAGGAGACCGGCAGCCCGGTGTAGGAGACCAGGAGCCCGGTGCAGGAGACCAGGAGCCCGGCGCTGGTGACCAGGAGCCCGAAGCTGGTGACCGGGAGCCCGGCGCAGGAGCCCGGAGCAGGAGCCCGGGAGCAGGAGACCGGTACTGGAGCTGGAGATCAGAAGCAAAAGAATTAACAGGGACACTGGGGTGAGGCGGATTGGGGTGGGAAGGGGGGTAAAAAGACAGGGGAGTGGGAAGAGGGGTAAAAAGACAGGGGAGTGGGAAGAGGGGGGTGGGGTGGATGAGGGGAGATCAGAGATAGACTTACCAAAGGGTCAGCAGGACTGGAACAGAAGACCCAGAGCAGGAGCCCGGAGCAGGAGACCAGGAACCCGGTGCAGGAGACCAGGAGCCCGGTGCAGGAGACCAGGAGCCCGGTGCAGGAGACCAGGAGCCCGGTGCAGGAGACCAGGAGCCCGGAGCAGGAGACCGGTACTGGAGCTGGAGATCAGAAGCAAAAGAATTAACAGGGACACTGGGGTGAGGCGGATTGGGGTGGGAAGGGGGGTAAAAAGACAGGGGAGTGGGAAGAGGGGTAAAAAGACAGGGGAATGGTAAGAGGGGGATTGGGGTGGATGAGGGGAGATCAGAGATGGACTTACCAAAGGGTCAGCAGGACTGGAACAGAAGACCCAGAGAGCAGGAGACCGGGAGCCCGGCGCTGGTGACCAGGAGCCCGGCACTGGTGACCGGGAGTGGAGCTGGAGACTCGGACCAGAGCTGGAGACCGCTGCAGGATGCAGAAAAAAAGGTTACGGGGGTAAAAAGAGGGGGGAGGGGGGATTGGGGTGGATGAGGGGAGAACAGACTTACCAAAGTCTTCTCTGCAGGATCAGCAGCAGGCTCTGGAGCAGGAACCACAGCAGGTCAGGAGCAGAAGATCCAGGAGCTGGAGCACAAGATCCAGGACGCTGGAACAGAAGATCCAGGAGCAGCAGCGACTGGAACAGTGAGAAGATGGTCTTGTGGTGTCACAGAATATTCTGTGGCACTACAAGGCCCAGCACAGACACATCAGATGTGATCGCTCTGTAGAAATCCTCACCAAATGTGAGGGTCTGCAGGGCGGTCACAGGGTGATGATGGGGTGGTGACAGGTGGAGGTAATCTGATTGTAGCAATCATTGATGACATTGATCGCTCCAATCAGAGTACCTGAATACAGGTGACCAGGCGGTCACAGGGAGGTGTCACCCCTCTGTGACCCCCTGAGGTGCATGTTGTGCCCCAGCCATCTGATTGGTGACACTGATTGCACCAATCAGATATGGCTGGAGCAGAGCACGCACCACAGGGGGTCACAGAGAGGTGACACTTCCTTGTGACCGCCGGTCACCTGTATTCAGGTACTCTGATTGGAGCGATCGATGTCATCATCGATCGCTCCAATCAGAGCAGTCTGGGGGCTTGAATCACATTACAGGGGGTCATGGGGCGGTGACAGGCAGGTCACAAGCCGGTCACCGCCCCATGACCACCCTGTCACCGCGCGGTCGCGCTACGATCGATGTGATCGGCGATCGCACCGATCATAGCAGTCCGGGGCCAGGGCTGGGGTGTCCTATCAACATCCTAGGATCGGTGCTCATAGGAGCACCGATCCTAGGCTGCAGATCACTGTTTCCGGCAATCACATTACCGGAAACAGTGAGAAATGCTGTGATTGGCTGTTCAGATTTGAACAGCCAATCACAGCGATCGCTGGTGCGGGGGGGCGGCGACAGCCCCCGGGATGATGACGCCATCTAACAGGAGGTAGGATGGCACCGTAACTTTAATGCTGTCACCGCGACTTAAGTCGCGGTGCCGCATTAAAGATATGACATACTAATACGGGTCTGGCTCTTAAGTCCCAGGGCACAGACGCGTATTAGTACGGCAAATGTTGTTAAGGGGTTAATATATAATTAGTTATTATGCAACCCACCATTCCAAATATAAATTGTAATCCACCCCTGTGCCCCCCACTAACTGTAAATAGCCACTTTCCCCAACTAATAAATATATAAATTAATTAGAACCCCAATTTATTACCAGTCACACTCCTGCATCCTCAACGCCCCCTACTCTGTACCTCCTGCTCCCCCGATTCATTATATTTATATGCACCCTCTACCCCAATTCATTGTCAAGTCCGTGCTCTCCTCATCCCCACCCTCTATTCAGTCAAGAGAAATATGCAGCCACGCAGCTCCGGTAAGGCACTTAGCGCCGAGGTTTGTGCTCCCTTGCGGCGCCCCGGCGCTCGGCACTCAGTTACAGCATGGGGCCCAGTGAGCAGAAGCACAAGAGGGGGGCCCCCCCTCTGTACTGCTGCTCACGGGGCCCCATACAGCAGTAAGGGCAGTAATGCCCTGATGGCGGCCCTGTATGTATGTGCGACGTTTCGGCTCTTCACACTGTGAGCCTTTCTCAAGCCATGAACATTCACTGTGCATAAGCAAGGTATATATAGGTTACACCCCATAATCAGTGATTAATCACTATACATCAGGAAAGCATAGTGCATATGTATACAGTGCAGTAATATCAATCTCCTCATGTGTCAGTATGTATATAACAATAATTCATTTTTATTCTGTGCCAGTTGACAGGTCATTGCTAAAGAAGCTGGCTGTTCACAGAGTGCTGTATCCAAGCATATTAACGGAAATTTGAGTGGAAGGAAAAAGTGTGGTAGAAAAAGGTGCACAAGCAACCGGGATAACCGCAGCCTTGAAAGGATTGCTAAGAAAAGGCCATTCAAAAATTTTGGGGGAGATTCACAAGGAGTGGACTGCTGCTGGAGTCATTGCTTCAAGAGCCACCACACACAGACGTATCCAGGACATGGGCTACAAGTGTCGCATTGCTTGTGTCAAGCCCCTCATGACCAATAGACAACACCAGAAGTGTCTTACCTGGGCCAAAGAGAAAAAGACCTGGACTGATGCTCAGTGGCCCAAGGTGTTGTTTTCAGATGAAAGTAAATTTTGCATTTCATTTGGAAATTCAAGGTCCCAGAGTCTGGAGGAAGAGTGGAGAGGCCACAATCCAAGCTGCTGGAGGTCTAGTGTGAAGTCTCCACTATCAGTGATGGTTTGGGGAGCCATGTCATCTGCTGGTGTAGGTCTACTGTGTTTTATCAAGACCAAAGTCAGCGCAGCCGTCTACCAGGAAATTTTAGAGCATTTCATGCTTCCCTCTGCCGACAAGCTTTTTGGAGATGGAAATTTCATTCTCCAGCAGGACTTGGCACCTGTCCACACTGCCAAAAGTACCAATACCTGGTTTAAAAACAACAGTATCGCTGTGCTTGATTGGCCAGCAAACTCGCCTGACCTTTACCTCATAGAGAATCTATGGGGTATTGTCAAGAGGAAGATGAGAGACACCAGACCCAACAATGCAGACGAGCTGAAGGCTGCTATCAAAGCAACCTGGGCTTCCATAACACCTCAGCAGTGCCACAGGCTGATCGCCTCCATGCCACACTGCATTGATGCAGTAATTGATGCAAAAGGAGCCCCGACCAAATATTGAGTGCATTTACTGAACATACATTTCAGTAGGATAACATTTCGGATTTTAAAAACATTTTTCAAGCTGTTGTTATTAAGTATTCTAATTTACTGAGATAATGACTTTAGTGTTTTCATTGACTGTAAGCCATAATCATCAACATTAACAGAAATAAACACTTAAAATAGATCACTCTGTTTGTAATGACTCTATATAATATATGAGTTTCACTTTTTGTATTGAAGAACTGAAATAAATTAAGTCTTTGATGATATTCTAATTTTGTGAGAAGCACCTGTATATGTAACATAATATTACATGGTGCACTTTCTTGTCCTTTACATATCAGGTTCTGAACATAACAGGACGCTATATAATAAAGAACGGAGCCATACATAGCTAGAGAGGGTGCTACATAATAAGTGAGAGCGCCATACATAGCTAGAGAGGGTGCTACGTAATAAGGGACGGCGCCATACATACCTAGAGAGGATGCTACATAATAAGTGACAGTGCCATACATACCTAGAGAGCATGCTACATAGTAAGGGAAGGCACTATACATAGCTAGAGAGGGTACTACGTAATAAGTGACAGTGCAATACATACTTAGAGAGGATGCTACGTAATAAGGGAAGACGCCATACATAGCTAGAGAGGATGCTACATAATAAGTGACAGCGCCATACATACCTAGAGAGCATGCTACATAGTAAGGGAAGGCACTATACATAGCTAGAGAGGGTACTACGTAATAAGGGAAGACGCCATACATAGCTAGAGAGGGTACTATGTAATAAGGGAAGGCACCATACATAGCTAGAGAGGGTACTATGTAATAAGGGACGGCGCCATACATAGAGCGAATGCTACGTAATATGTATCAGCACCATACATTCATAGAGAAGATGCTACGTAATAAGTGACAGCGCCATACATACCTAAACAGGATGCTACGTAATAAGGGAAGGCGCCACACATAGGTAGAGAGGGTGCTACGTAATAAGGGACGGCCCCATACATACCTAGAGAGTGTGCTAAGTAATAAGTGACAGCGCCATACATAGCTAGGGAGGGTACTATGTAATAAGGGAAGGCACCATACATTGCTAGAGAGGGTACTATGTAATAAGGGACAGCGCCATACATAGAGCGAATGCTACGTAATATGTATCAGCACCATACATACCTAGAGAAGATGCTACGTAATAAGTGACAGCGCCATACATACATAGAAAGGATGCTACATAATAAGAGAAGGCACCATACATAGAGCGAATGCTACGTAATATGTATCAGCACCATACATACCTAGAGAAGATGCTACGTAATAAGTGACAGCGCCATACATACCTAGAGAGGATGCTGCGTAATAAGGGACGGCGTTTTACATAACTAGAGAGGATGCTAAGTAATAAGGGACAGCACCATGCATACCTAGAGAGGATGATACATAATAAGGGAAGGCACCATACATAGCTAGAGAGGATGCCACGTAATAAGAGACAGTGCCAAACATACCTAGAGAGGGTGCTACGTAATGAGGGATGGCGCCATACATAACTAGAGAGGGTGCTACGTAATAAGGGACGGCGCCATACATAGCTAGAGAGGAGGATACGTAATAAGGGAAGGCGCCCTACATAGCTAGAGAGGATGCTACGTAATAAGAGACAGTGCCAAACATACCTAGAGAGGGTGCTACGTAATGAGGGATGGCGCCATACATAACTAGAGAGGGTGCTACGTAATAAGGGACGGCGCCATACATAGCTAGAGAGGAGGATACGTAATAAGGGAAGGCGCCCTACATAGCTAGAGAGGATGCTACGTAATAAGGGAAGGCACCCTACATGGATAGAGAGGATGCTACGGAATAAGGGACAGCACCATACATACCTAGAGAGGATGATACGTAATAAGGGAAGGCACCTTACATAGCTAGAGAGGATGCTACGTAATAAGAGACAGTGCCAAACATACCTAGAGAGGGTGTTACGTAATAAGGGATGGCGCCATTCATAGCTAGAGAGGATGCTAATTAATAAGGGAAGGCACCATACATACCTAAAGAGAGTTCTACCTAATAAGGGACGGCGCCCTAGATAGCTAGAGAGGATGCTACATAAAAACGGGGAGCATCATACATAGCTAGAAAGGATGTTATGTAATAAGGGACGGCACCATGCATAGCTAGAGAGGGTGCTACGTAAGAATTGACAGCCCAAACATACCTAGAGAGGGTGCTGCGTAATAAGAGAAGGCGCCATACATAGGTAGAGAGGATGCTATGTAATAAGGGAAGGTGCCATACATAGGTAGAGAGGGTGCTACATAATAAGGGACGGCCCCATACATACCTAGAGAGGATGCTACATAATAAGGGACGGCACCATACATAGCTAGAGAGGGTGCTAAGTAATAAGGGACGGCGCCGTACATAGAGTGAATGCCACGTAATATGTATCAGCACCATACATACCTAGAGAAGATGCTACGTAATAAGTGACAGCGCCAAATGTGGCACCCCAGGGGTCTGGTTGCCACAGTAATAGGAATATTACGTCTGAGAGCAAGTGGGAGGTTTCTCTGGTCAGGAGCCCTAAGCATGCAACACCGCCCGCCCAGACCTGGGAGGGGAGGAATCTGCCCTTATAAACTGGGTCTGGGGCGGGATTAGGTCAGTCAGAGCCTGGAGAGGGAAAGTTACAGCAGGAGCTCTGTAGGAGCAGGAGCGAGTGCCAGGGGCTGGAAGCTAGATAGCTCGCCCTGGCTGAAGACACTAAGACCGGACACGGAGTCCGAGGCTGTGGGGACATCCAGGTCCAGCAGCAGAATCCAAACGGCAGGGGATTCCAGGTCCTCTGGCCATAGAAGCCCAGAGGCACGGTCACAAGCAAGGGACCAGCACCGCCATCGCGGAGCGGAGGCTAACCGAAGGCCCTAAGTCACCGGCCATACGGGTGAGCACCACACGGTACACTCAGGGACGTGGGCTACTTCTACCCATATACAGCAAGGTAGCCAGGAAGAGTACAGATAGACGGGGAGGCCTACAACTCCATCTGGCCAGGGGAGATCCCGCTTGCTCACAGACTGACCAGGCCTCTACTGCTAACCAGTACTCCCGGGAGGGTCTGCTTTATAACACCAGTAAAGACCCTGAACTGCACTGCACTGACTCTGAGTTGTTCCTGCTGCGCTCGTGCACCATCACTCCCATCATCCACACCAACTGCCCTGAGGCTATACTTCTCCCGTGGGGAGTCATCTCATTCTTAGCTGCACACACAACACCGGCCTCAGCGGCCTGCCTTGCAGCGGTGGCCCCCACTGACCGTAATCCACGGGTGGCGTAGTCGGACCATTATCATACCAATAACCCTGCCACTGATTTGACCACCCTGGGCACGGACCGGGTCATCGCCACGGAGACTACAACCCCCAGCGATCCGGCTCCGGGTATTCCCCGCACACACAGCACAGGCCCAGGGGGCGAGTCACCATACATACCTAGAGAGGATGCTACGTTATAAGGGACGGCCCCATACATAGCCAGAGAGAGTGCTACGTAATAAGTGACAGCGCAATACATAGCTAGAGAGGGTGCTATGTAATATGGGACGGCGCCATACATAGAGCGAATGCTACGTAATATGTATCAGCACCATACATACCCAGAGAAGATGCTACTTAATAAGTGACAGCACCATACATACCTAGAGAGGATGCTACGTAATAAGGGACGGCGCTATAGATAACTAGAGAGGATGCTACATAATAAGGGACGGCGCCATACATAACTAGAGAGGATGCTATGTAATAAGGGAAGGCACCATACATACCTAGAGAGGATACTACGTAATAAGGGACGTCGCCATACATAGCAAGAGAGGATGCTACATAATAAGGGACGGCCCCATACATACCTAGAGAGCATGCTACATAATAAGGGACGGCACCATACATAGCTAGAGAGGGTTCTATGTAATAAGGGACGGCACCATACATAGCTAGAGAGGGTGCTATGTAATAAGGGAAGGCGCCATACATAGTTAGAGAGGGTACTATGTAATAAGGGAAGGCACCATACATAGCTAGAGAGGGTACTATGTAATAAGGGACGGCGCCATACATAGAGCGAATGCTACGTAATATGTATCAGCACCATACATTCATAGAGAAGATGCTACGTAATAAGTGACAGCGCCATACATTCCTAGAGAGGATGCTACGTAATAAGGGAAGGCGCCACACATAGGTAGAGAGGGTGCTACGTAATAAGGGACGGCCCCATACATAGCCAGAGAGTGTGCTAAGTAATAAGTGACAGCGCCATACATAGCTAGGGAGGGTGCTATGTAATAAGGGAAGGCACCATACATAGCTAGAGAGGGTACTATGTAATAAGGGACAGCGCCATACATAGAGCGAATGCTACGTAATATGTATCAGTACCATACATACCTAGAGAAGATGCTACGTAATAAGTGACAGCGCCATACATACATAGAAAGGATGCTACATAATAAGAGAAGGCACCATACATAGAGCGAATGCTACGTAATATGTATCAGCACCATACATACCTAGAGAAGATGCTACGTAATAAGTGACAGCGCCATACATACCTAGAGCGGATGCTGCGTAATAAGGGACGGCGTTTTACATAACTAGAGAGTATGCTAAGTAATAAGGGACAGCACCATACATACCTAGAGAGGATGATACGTAATAAGGGAAGGCACCATACATAGCTAGAGAGGATGCTACGTAATAAGAGACAGTGCCAAACATACCTAGAGAGGGTGCTACGTAATGAGGGATGGCGCCATACATAACTAGAGAGGGTGCTACGTAATAAGGGACGGCGCCATACATAGCTAGAGAGGAGGATACGTAATAAGGGAAGGCGCCCTACATAGCTAGAGAGGATGCTACGTAATAAGGGAAGGCGCCCTACATAGATAGAGAGGATGCTACGTAATAAGGGACAGCACCATACATACCTAGAGAGGATGATACGTAATAAGGGAAGGCACCATACATAGCTAGAGAGGATGCTACGTAATAAGAGACAGCGCCAAACATACCTAGAGAGGGTGTTACGTAATAAGGGATGGCGCCATTCATAGCTAGAGAGGATGCTACGTAATAAGGGAAGGCACCATACATACCTAAAGAGAGTTCTACCTAATAAGGGACGGCGCCCTAGATAGCTAGAGAGGATGCTACATAAAAACGGGGAGCATCATACATAGCTAGAAAGGATGTTATGTAATAAGGGACAGCACCATGCATAGCTAGAGAGGGTGCTACGTAAGAATTGACAGCCCAAACATACCTAGAGAGGGTGCTGCGTAATAAGAGAAGGCGCCATACATAGGTAGAGAGGATGCTATGTAATAAGGGAAGGTGCCATACATAGGTAGAGAGGGTGCTACATAATAAGGGACGGCCCCATACATACCTAGAGAGGATGCTACATAATAAGGGACGGCACCATACATAGCTAGAGAGGGTGCTAAGTAATAAGGGACGGCGCCGTACATAGAGTGAATGCTACGTAATATGTATCAGCACCATACATACCTAGAGAAGATGCTACGTAATAAGTGACAGCGCCAAATGTGGCACCCCAGGGGTCTGGTTGCCACAGTAATAGGAATATTACGTCTGAGAGCAAGTGGGAGGTTTCTCTGGTCAGGAGCCCTAAGCATGCAACACCGCCCGCCCAGACCTGGGAGGGGAGGAATCTGCCCTTATAAACTGGGTCTGGGGCGGGATTAGGTCAGTCAGACCCTGGAGAGGGAAAGTTACAGCAGGAGCTCTGTAGGAGCAGGAGCGAGTGCCAGGGGCTGGAAGCTAGATAGCTCGCCCTGGCTGAAGACACTAAGACCGGACACGGAGTCTGAGGCTGTGGGGACATCCAGGTCCAGCAGCAGAATCCAAACGGCAGGGGATTCCAGGTCCTCTGGCCATAGAAGCCCAGAGGCACGGTCACAAGCAAGGGACCAGCACCGCCATCGTGAAGCGGAGGCTAACCAAAGGCCCCAAGTCACCGGCCATACGGGTGAGCACCACACGGTACACTCAGGGACGTGGGCTACTTCTACCCGTATACAGCAAGGTAGCCAGGAAAGAGTGCAGATAGTCGGGGAGGCCTACAACTCCACCTGGCCAGGGGAGATCCCGCTTGCTCACAGACTGACCAGGCCTCTACTGCTAACCAGTACTCCCGGGAGGGTCTGCTTTATAACACCAGTAAAGACCCTGAACTGCACTGCACTGACTCTGAGTTGTTCCTGCTGCGCTCGTGCACCATCACTCCCATCATCCACACCAACTGCCCTGAGGCTATACTTCTAACGTGGGGAGTCATCCCATTCTTAGCTGCACACACAACACCGGCCTCAGCGGTCTGCCTTGCAGCGGCGGCCCCCACTGACCGCAATCCACGGGTGGTGTAGTCGGACCATTATCATACCAATAACCCTGCCACTGATTTGACCACCCTGGGCACGGACCGGGTCATCGCCACGGAGACTACAACCCCCAGCGATCCGGCTCCGGGTATTCCCCGCACACACGTGCACACACAGCACAGGCCCAGGGGGCGAGTCACCATACATACCTAGAGAGGATGCTACGTTATAAGGGACGGCCCCATACATAGCCAGAGAGAGTGCTATGTAATAAGTGACAGCGCCATACATAGCTAGAGAGGGTGCTATGTAATATGGGACGGCGCCATACATAGAGCGAATGCTACGTAATATGTATCAGCACCATACATACCTAGAGAAGATGCTACTTAATAAGTGACAGCACCATACATACTTAGAGAGGATGCTACGTAATAAGGGACGGCGCTATACATAACTAGAGAGGATGCTACATAATAAGGGACGGCGCCATACATAGCAAGAGAGGATGCTACATAATAAGGGATGGCACCATACATAACTAGAGAGGATGCTATTTAATAAGGGAAGGCACCATACATACCTAGAGAGGATACTACGTAATAAGGGACGGCGCTATACATAACTAGAGAGGATGCAACATAATAAGGGACGGCGCCATACATAGCTAGAGAGGATGTTACGTAATAAGGGATGGCACCATACATAGCTAGAGAGGATGCTACATAATAAGTGACAGCGCCATACATACCTAGAGAGGATGCTACATAATAAGGGATGGCGCCATACATAACTAGAGAGGGTTCTATGTAATAAGGGACGGCACCATACATAACTAGAGAGGGTGCTACGTAATAAGGGATGGCACCATACATAGCTAGAGAGGATGCTACGTAATAAGGGATGGCACCATACATAGCTAGAGAGGATGCTATGTAATAAGGGAAGGCACCATACATAGCTAGAGAGGGTGCTACATAATAAGTGACAGCGCCATACATACCTAGAGAGGATGCTACATAATAAGGGATGGCGCCATACATAAGTAGAGAGGGTGCTACGTAATAAGGGACGGCGCCATACATAGCTAGAGAGGATGCTACGTAATAAGGGAAGGCACCCTACATAGATAGAGAGGATGATACGTAATAAGGGAAGGCACCATACATAGCTAGAGAGGATGCTACGTAATAAGAGACAGTGCCAAACATACCTAGAGAGGGTGCTACGTAATAAGGGATGGCGCCATTCATAGCTAGAGAGGGTGCTACGTAATAAGGGAAGGCACCATACATACCTAGAGAGAGTTCTACCTAATAAGGGACGGCGCCCTAGATAGCTAGAGAGGATGCTACATAAAAATGGGCAGCATCATACATAGCTAGAAAGGATGTTATGTAATAAGGGACGGCACCATACATAGCTAGAGAGGATGCTACGTAAGAATTGACAGCGCCAAACATACCTAGAGAGGATGGTACGTAATAAGGGATGGCGCCATACATTGCTAGAGAGGGTGCTACGTAATAAGGCACAGCGCCATACATAGCTAGAGAGGATGCTACGTAATAAAGGAAGGCATCATACATACCTAGAGAGGGTGCTACGTAATAAGGGAAGGCGCCATACATAGCTAGAGAGGATGCTATGTAATAAGGGACGACGCCATACAAAGCTAGAGAGGTTGCTACGTAATAAGTGACAGTGCCATACATACTTAGAGAGGATGCTACGTAATTAGGGACGGCACCATACATACCTAGAGAGGATGCTACATAATAAGGGACGGCCCCATCCATACCTAGAGAAAATGCTACGTAATAAGTGACAGCGCCATACATGCCTAGAGAGGAAGCTAGGTAATAAGGGAAGGTGCCATACATAGCTACAGAGGGTGCTACATAATAAGTGACGGTGCCATACATAGCTAGAGAGGGTGCTAAGTAATAAGGGACGGCGCTATACATAACTAGAGAGGATGCTACATAATAAGGGACGGCACCATACATAGCTAGGGAGGGTGCTACATAATACGGGACGGCACCATAGGTAGTTAGAGCGAATGCTACGTAATATGTGTCAGCACCATACATACCTAGAGAGGGTGCTACGTAATAAGGGACGGCGCCATACATTGCTAGAGAGAATGCTGCGTAATAAGGGACGGCCCCATACATAGCTAGAGAGGGTGCTACGTAAAAAGGGGTGTCGCTATACATTGCTAGAGAGGATGCTACGTAATAAGGGACAGCGCCATACATAGCTAGAAAGGATGTTAAGTATTAAGGGACAGCACCATACATAGCTAGAGAGGGTGCTACGTAATAAGGGACGGCGCTATGCATAGCTAGAGAGGGTACTACGTAATAAGGGACAGCTCCATACATAGAGAGAATGCTACGTAATAAGTGACAGCGCCATACATACCTAGAAAAGAGGCTACGAAATATGTGACAGCGCCATACATTGGTAGAGAGGATGCTACGTAATAAGGGAATGCGCCACACATAGGTAGAGAGGGTACTACGTAATAAGGGACGGCTCCATACATAGAGCGAATGCTACGTAATATGTATCAGCACCATACATACCTAGAAAAGATGCTAAGTAATATGTGACAGCGCCATACATAGGTAGAGAGGATGCTACGTAATAAGGGAATGCGCCACACATAGGCAGAGAGGATGCTAGTTAATAAGGGACGGCCCTTACATAGCTAGAGAGGGTGCTATGTAAAAAGGGGTGTCGCTATACATTGCTAGAGAGGATGCTACGTAATAAGGGACAGCGCCATACATAGCTAGAAAGGATGTTAAGTATTAAGGGACAGCACCATACATAGCTAGAGAGGGTGCTACGTAATAAGGGACGGCGCTATATATAGCTAGAGAGGGTACTACGTAATAAGGGACAGCTCCATACATAGAGAGAATGCTACGTAATATGTATCAGCACCATACATACCTAGAAAAGATGCTACGAAATATGTGACAGCGCCATACATAGGTAGAGAGGATGCTACGTAATAAGAGAATGCGCCACACATAGGTAGAGAGGATGTTAGGTAATAAGGGACGGCCCCATACATAGCTAGAGAGGGTGCTAAGTAATAAGTGACAGCGCCATACATAGCTAGAGAGGGTGCTACGTAATAAGGGGTGGCGCTATACATTGCTAGAGAGGATGTTACGTAATAAGGGACAGCGCCATGCATAGCTAGAGAGGATGCTACATAATAAGTGACAGCGCCATACATACCTAGAGAGGGTGCTACGTAATAAGAGAAGGCATCATACATAGGTAGAGAGAATGCTACATAATAAGGGACGGCGCCATATATACCTAGAGAGGGTACTACGCAATAAGGGACGGCGCCATACATAGAGCGAATGCTACGTAATATGTGTAAGCACCATACATACCTAGAGAAGATGCTACGTAATCAGTGACAGCGCCATACGTACCTAGAGAGGATGCTACATAATAAGGGAAGGCGCTATACATAGCTAGAGAGGGTGGTAAGTAATAAGTGACAGGGTCATACATAGCTAGAGAGGGTGCTACGTAATAAGTGATAGTGTCATACATAGCTAGGGAGGATGCTACGTAATAAGGGACGGCGCTATACATAACTAGAGAGGATGCTACATAATAAGGGACGGCGCCATACATAGAGTAAAAGCTGCGTAATATGTTTCAGCACCATACATACCTAGAGAAGATGCTACGTAATAAGTTACAGCGCCATACATACCTAGAGAGGGTGCTACGTAATAAGGGAATGCACCACACATAGCTAGAGAGGGTGCTACGTAATAAGGGACGGCGACATACATTGCTAGAGAGAAAGCTGCGTTATAAGGGACAGCACCATACATAGCTAGAGAGGATGCTACGTAATAAGGGACAGAGTTATACATAGCTAGAAAGGATGTTACGTAATAAGGGACGGCCCCATACATAGCTAGAGAGGTTGCTACATAATAAGTGACAGTGCCATACATACCTAGAGAGGGTGCTACGTAATAAGGGACGGCCCCATATGTACCTAGAGAGGATGCTACATAATAAGGGACGGCGACATACATAGCTATTGAGGGTACTAAGTAATAAGGGACGGCGCCATACATAGAGCGAATGCTATGTAATATGTGTAAGCACCATACATACCTAGAGAAGATGCTACGTAATCAGGGACAGCGCAATACGTACCTAGAGAGGATACTACATAATAAGGGAAGGCGACATACATAGGTAGAGAGGAAGCTACGAAATAAGGGATGGCACCATACATAGCAAGAGAGGGTGCTACATAATAAGGGACAGCACCATACATAGCTAGAGAGGGTGCTATGTAATAAGTGACAGCGCCATACATAGCTAGAGATGGTGCTACTAAATAAGGGATGGCACCATACATAGCAAGAGAGGGTGCTACATAATAAGGGACAGCACCATACATAGCTAGAGAGGATGCTACGTAATAAGTGACAGCACCATACATAGCTAGAGAGGATGCTACATAATAAGGGACAGCACCATACATAGCTAGAGAGGGTGCTACATAATAAGGGACAGCACCATACATAGCTAGAGAGGGTGCTATGTAAAAAGTGACAGCGCCATACATAGCTAGAGATGTTGCTACTAAATAAGGGATGGCACCATACATAGCAAGAGAGGGTGCTACATAATAAGGGACAGCACCATACATAGCTAGAGAGGGTGCTATGTAATAAGGGACGGCGCCATACATAGCTAGAGAGGATGCTACATAATAAGGGATGGTGCTATACATAGCTAAAGAGGATGCTATGTAATAAGGGACAATGCTATACATAGCTAGAGAGGATGCTATGTAATTAGGGACAATGCTATACATAGCTAGAGAGGATGCTATGTAATAAGGGACGGCGCCATACATAGCTAGAGAGGGTGCTGCGTAATAAGGGAAGGCATCATACATAGCTATAGAGGATGCTATATAATAAGGGACAATGCTATACATAGGTAGAGAGGATGCTACATAATAAGGGATGGTGCTATATGTGGCACCCCAGGGGTCTGGTCTCCACAATAATAGCAATATTATGTCTGAGAGCAGGTGGGAGGTCTCTTGGTCAGGGATCTTATGCATGCCACACCTCCTGCCCAGTCCTGGGAGGGGAAGAACTTCCCCTATATAAACCTGGGGCTGAGGCAGGGTTAAGAGAGAGAGAGAACAAGAGTAGAGAAGAGAAGCAGCATAGGAAGAAACAACAGGAGCTCTGTGGGAGCAGTGCTACAAGGAGTCAGGGGCTGGCAGCTGCAGAGCTCGCCCTGACTGAGAAGTTATCACCGGACCCGGAGTCCGAGGCTGTGGGGACTAATCCTTACCCAGCAGCAGAAACCGACCGGCAGGGGATTGCAGGTCCTCTGGCCCAGAAACCCGAAGGCACGGTCACACGCGTGGGACCAGCACCGCCATCGTGAGCGGAAGCCATTAGAAGGCCCCGAGTCACCGGCCATACGAGTGAGCACCACACGGTACACTCAGGGACGTGGGCTACTTTTACCCGCCTCTAGCAAGGTAGCCAGAAGAGTACAGTTAGCTGGGAAGGCCTACAACTCCGCCTGGCCAGGGGAGATCCCATCTGCTCAAGGACTGACCAGGCCCCGATCGCTAGCAAGTACTCCGGGAGGGTCTATCTTTGTCACCAGTAAAGACCCTGAACTACACGCATCGTCTCTGAGTGGTTCCTGCTACCCCCCATCATCCACGTCGGCTGCCCTGAGGCCATACCCCTCCCGTTGGGGGTTATACCATCCCCGCTGCACCATCCTTCCACCGGCCTCAGCGGTCTGCCCTGCAACGGCAGCTCCAAAGCTGCATTCAACGGGTGGCGTAGTCATCCAACATCTACTGCTAGTAGACTCGCCACTTAGTTTGACTCCCTGGGCACGGACCGGGTCACCGCCACGAGACTACTACTATTTCCCATCTGATCCGGCTCCGGGTAAGCCCCCGTGCACGCGATGCCGCACGACACAGAAGGCCCAGGGGCGCGTCAACTTTTGGCGTAGTCGGCAGGATTTCGTGCCCGCAACCACCGGGTACTGCGTGCCTGAAAAAGACTGTTCAAACTTACCAGTGGTGAAGATTCCCGCCATCCGGCGCCATTTTCAGCCTTCTTCCCGCCATCGGTGAAGATTCCCGCCATCCGGCGCCATTTTCAGCCTTCTTCCCGCCTTCCGTGGAGTTTTCCCGCCGTTGGACGCCATCTTGAGGACGCCGCGCGGGAAGAAGAGGGGCGTGGACTCCGAAAGCGCGCGAGAACTGAAGCCCCGCCTCACGTCCGGACGTTGCGTAAGGTCCTGGAAGGAGCCCAGCAGACGCCGACGTCACAGGAGCGCGACGGAAGGTCCTCGACCATGACGATGCACTGCGGAGCCGCGGCCTGCGGAAGAGGATCATCGCAAGGTAGGCCACGGTCCACTAGGGGGGAGGAGGATGTCGGATACGGAGGAGAGCTTCACTGCCTCAACCCCCGCCAGCGCCGCCGCTGCTGCAGTCATGCCCTTCACCATGCCCTATATCCCGGGAGCAGCCTGGCTACCCCAATACTCAGGGGAGTCACATACACTGAATGACTTTAGAGAAAAGCTGGATAGCCTCTTCCAGGTGTACCCCCTCACAGAAGAGCAAAAAGTGAGCATCCTGGTGGCCCAACTAACCGGGGCAGCCCAAAGGGAGGTAAAGTCCTGGCCACCTGGGAGGAGGACTGTCGCAGGGATACTAACCCGGCTGAGGGACACCTTTGATACCCGCACCTCAGCCGAGATTAAGCTTAAATTCTATGGGTGCAAGCAGCGAGCACATGAGAGTATAAGGGACTATGCACTAAACCTACAAGAGGCCCTGAGAGCCATTAAGCAGACCGACCCCGACAGTGTGGGAAACGAGGACAGGCTGTTGACCGAACAATTTATAGAGGGACTATATTGCAATGTCCACCGAACCCAGTTGCGGGCCATAGCCTTACAGGATCCTCATCTGGACTTTGCACAGTTCAAGGACAGAGCCATCCGGGTGCTCCGAGAACCGGCACCGGGTGGCGTTGTGACCCACAGGCGCCCAGCTATCACTTACCACCAGGAGGCGGCGCCCTTGTCGGCAGGGCCTGTGGGGGCTGCTGCGCAGGCTTTGAACAATGACCCGGCTCCAGACCTGCACCATCAGGTCCAAGAGCTAGCTAAAAGCGTTGCTGCGCTAACCCGAACTGTGCTGTCTTTACAGGTTTCCACTCCAGGGAAGATCCAGCTGGCATCCGGACCGGAGGACATCCCGTGGCGCCGACCAAGGAGGACCCCACCGGCCAGAGGAAGACCCAGCGACCGATACAACGAGGACGGACAACCCATCTGCCGCCGCTGCAATCAACCCGGACATATGGCAAGGTACTGTCCTTTAAACTGGCACAAACTGGGGTAGAGGGCCAAGCCCCAGGAAAAAGATCACCAGGCCCATCGAACTGGCGCGACAGATATGTGGGAGGACGTCCAGTCTTGCCTGTGGTACTGGATGGCATTCCTATGAGTGCCCTACTTGACACCGGGTCACAGGTCACCACCATCCCGTACGTGCTCTTCAAGCAGTACTGGAATGACTCGGATATAACCCGCTACCCTGACGACGACTTGAGTATCATCACCAGCAATGGTCAACCCGTGCCGCAGATCGGATTTAAAGAGATGACCATTAAAATCGGTAGAGTCGAACTGGCAGCACAGGGACTGATCATTGTAGACATTGACAAGCGTGAGAGTCACCCAAAGATAACTCTAGGAACTAATGTGATTGAAAATTGTCTTGCAGAGGTGATTTTCATTTTACAGCAGGTTGCCAAGAACGCCAGCTCCGGCCAGCAGCGAGTGCTCCAGAAAGAGATCCGGGCACTGATGCGACGGCAACAGGTGGAACTCTCCGGCGGTGAGATTGGTAGCGTAAGAATGTGTGACCCTTTCCCTATTGCCATGCCCCCGAAAAGAGAAATGATGATTTGGTGCCGGGCAGCTATTGGTCTGAGAGGTAGAGATTACCAAGCAATGGTAGAACCAGCCTATTCAGACAGTAGGCCCACCATTTTGACAGCCCGGGGGGTGGTTGATGTACGCCATGGGAGGGTGCCCGTTCGCATAATAAATATCGGGAAGAGGGAAGTGTACCTACCCCGGTATGCCACGCTAGCCAAATTATACACCATCAACCAAAATTCTATACAGTCTGTGGAACCCTTGCCTCCATCTCACCCGGAGGAAGGTAACGGCTCTAAGAAAATAATGGAGGATTGGTGTCAGCAACTACATTTGGGTACTGACTCCACTCCCTCCCATCAGAAACAGGGAGTCTATCGGGTGGTTCAAGAGTACGAGAGAGTGTTTAGTAAACACCCGTTAGACTTCGGGCGAGTCAAGGGGGTGGAACACCACATCCCCACGGGAGACCATCCTCCCATAAAAGAGAGGTATCGACCCGTACCCCCTGCACACTACCAACACGCCAAGGGGATGCTTAGAGACATGAAGGAGGCTGGGGTAATCAAGGATAGCTGTACCCCTGGGCAGCCCCACTAGTCTTAGTCAAAAAGAAAGACAACACCATGAGAATGTGTGTAGATTACCGGAAAATCAACCAAATCACACACAAGGATGCGTACCCCTTACCAAGGATAGAGGAATCTTTGGCTGCTTTAAAATCTGCTAACTTCTTCTCTACCTTGGATCTCACTAGCGGGTACTGGCAGGTTCCTGTAGCAGAGGCGGACCGGGAGAAGACCGCATTCACCACCCCGATGGGACTTAGCGAGTTTACTTGTATGCCGTTCGGACTCTGCAATGCACCAGGAACCTTCCAACGATTAATGGAGTGCTGTCTGGGACACAGAAACTTCGAGACGGTCCTGCTGTACCTGGACGATGTCATCGTATATTCCAAGACTTATGAGGACCACCTGAAACACCTGGCGGAAGTGTTCGAAGCCCTGGCAAGTTATGGCCTGAAGGTGAAACCCTCTAAGTGTCACCTCCTGAAGCCAAAGGTGCAGTACCTGGGACACGTGGTGAGTGCTGACGGAGTGGCTCCCGACCCTGATAAGATCACCGCAATTAAGGAATGGCCAAGCCCCTCCAGCGTAAAGGAAGTGAGGCAGTTCCTCGGGTTGGTAGGCTACTACCGAAGGTTTATTCCCGGTTTCACCAGAAAGGCAGCTCCTATGCAGGACCTCCTGATAGGCCAGTCCAGGAAGGCCAAGAACCAGAAGCCACCCTTCAGATGGGAGAAGCTGGAAGAAGAGTCCTTCCGCCAGCTGAAGATGGCCCTCACGGGGGATGAAATCCTGGCATACCCTGATTATAGCCAGCCCTTTATCCTCTACACCGACGCCAGTAACATCGGGCTAGGAGCCGTACTGTCCCAGATTCAGCAGGGGAAAGAACGGGTAATTGCTTACGCCAGCCGAAAACTGCGACCCACCGAAAGAAACCCTGAAAATTACAGCTCATTTAAGCTAGAGTTCCTGGCAGTGGTGTGGGCAGTCACCGAACGCTTTAAGCACTACCTCGCTTCTTCCCGGTTCACCGTGTACACGGATAACAACCCGTTGACACACCTGGACACAGCAAGACTCGGTGCCCTAGAGCAGAGATGGATGGCCCGTTTGTTCAACTATGAGTTTACAATCAAATACCGGGCAGGACGCTCCAATACCAACGCGGATGCCCTGTCCAGGATGCCAAATCTACCGGACGTAGGGGAAGACTCAGAGGGACTGGAAGAAGTTGAACTCCCCGCATTCCACCGTCATGGGACTATCCAGTATTCCCACCGTGTAAGGAGTAAATCCGCTACGTTCAACCCTTTACCTCATTACAACTGGGCGGAGACGCAAGACAGTGACCCTGCCGTCCGACTGGTAAAGGAGATGCTGACTCGGCCAGATGCACGCCTTGACCCAGACGCTCCGGAGGAAGCCAAGCAACTGTGGGCTGAAAAGAGTCGACTGTTCCTTTACAAGGGGAAGTTGTGCCGCAGAATGGTTAACTCCCGGACGCATGAATTAATCTGGCAAGTAGTGGTGCCAAGAAGAGACGCAGCTATGGTGATGGAGGCATACCACGACGGAGCTGGGCACTTCGGATGGAAGAAGCTGGAGTTCCTGCTGCGCGGGCGGTTCCATTGGGTGGGCATGAGAGGAACCATCGAGAGGTGGTGCAGAGACTGTGGCCCGTGCAACCTAAGAAGGAAGGACCGTGCCAGCCAGAAAACTCCCCTGCAGTCCATCGTCACCCGGCAGCCGTTGGAACTGGTAGCCTTGGATCATGTAAAACTGACCCCAAGCAGAAGTGGCTACGTCTACGCACTAACCATCGTGGATCACTACTCCCGGTTCTTGGTTGTCGTCCCCGTCAAGGACTTAACAGCTCGAACAGCAGCTAGAGCCTTCCAGCAGCATTTCTGCCGTCCACACGGGTACCCGGACCAAGTGTTGACGGATCAGGGACCTGCCTTTGAAGCGGAGGTCTTCCAAGAATTCTGCACTCTGTATGGCTGCCGGAAGATAAGGACGACACCCTATCATCCGCAAACTAATGGACTTTGTGAGAAAATGAACCAGGTGGTGATAGATCTTCTAAAAACATTGCCCCTGGAAGAATGCAGTCTGTGGCCCGAGAGGTTGCCCGACCTAGTGGACCTATACAACCACATCCCGGTAGGTTCCACTAACTGTACCCCGGCTTACCTGATGAGGGCAAGACCTGGTAAGCTACCTGTTGACCTGGAGATGGGAGTCCTGACACCCGAGGACACTTCACCAGAAGCAGACTGGGACACAGAGAGGCAGCAGCAGTACCGGAAAGTACAGGAGAGAGTGGAGCGTAGTCTCTGTCAAGCTAGGGAAAGACAAGAGAAAACTTACAACCAGTATGCTCCCGCTGTTCCCCTGGTGCCCGGAGAGCAGGTCTTGAAGAGGAAAAGACGGCTCCATAAGTTGGACGACCAGTGGGAGAAGGACCCGTACACCGTACTGCCCTCAAGCCACGACAACCCGAAGGTCTGTACCATCAGCAAAGACGGAGGGGAAACCACAACCATTGTATCCCGGGATCACCTGAAGAAGTGTCCCGAACAGCTACGGAACCCTGAAGAGGAACAAGAAGACCCTCGACCCGTAGAGGAAGGGAAAGATATGGTTAGTACTGTGCTCGGAGACTTCCCTCGGTCCTGGACTCAAGTCAATGGTGCAGTTGTGGTACCCGTCCTCACGT
This sequence comes from Phyllobates terribilis, assembly GCF_046119375.1. Taxonomy (NCBI): domain Eukaryota; kingdom Metazoa; phylum Chordata; class Amphibia; order Anura; family Dendrobatidae; genus Phyllobates; species Phyllobates terribilis. The sequence goes on from NW_027362900.1 coordinate 3,140,902, forward strand.
TCCTCCAACCAGAATCCCAAGTACTTACAGAGCAACCGGTAGAGCTGGAAGAACAACCGGTCCAGGAGGCAGAAGACTCCACACAAGCAGACCAGGAGGATCAACCCTCTGCTTATAGTGAGCCTGCCATACCCCTAGTGAGCCAAAGGGTCCGTAGACGGCTGCCCAGTTTACCCTTGACAGCTCCTATACCTTGTAGCTCAGGACCAGTCAACCAGCTTCGTAGGTCCACTAGGGTCACTAGAGGCCAGCTGCCTGTACGGTGGAGGATCTAAGTGTTTAAGTTATTTTATTAATGTTTATCTGTTATTGTTGCTTGTGTATAATTTTGTGTTTCTAGTTATTTACAGGAGTCTTTGGTGGATTTACCGGGAATCCTTTGCGTATAGTTGGAGCGTAACCCAGGACGGACTAAAGACTGTTAAGGACTCGGGGCAGGACAGACCCCTACCTGGTTACGTCTCCCTGTTTTGGTGAAATGGACACCTTTGTTTTCTTCAAAGACTGCACCCGGTTGCGGACACACCGTGACCATCTTTATGTGTTTCCTTATTGTATTTTATTGTTGTTGTTATACCCTGTTATGTTTTTGTAAAATATGTTTAGTCCCGGAGTACTAAATTTCACTAGGGGGGAATGTGGCACCCCAGGGGTCTGGTCTCCACAATAATAGCAATATTATGTCTGAGAGCAGGTGGGAGGTCTCTTGGTCAGGGATCTTATGCATGCCACACCTCCTGCCCAGTCCTGGGAGGGGAAGAACTTCCCCTATATAAACCTGGGGCTGAGGCAGGGTTAAGAGAGAGAGAGAACAAGAGTAGAGAAGAGAAGCAGCATAGGAAGAAACAACAGGAGCTCTGTGGGAGCAGTACTACAAGGAGTCAGGGGCTGGCAGCTGCAGAGCTCGCCCTGACTGAGAAGTTATCACCGGACCCGGAGTCCGAGGCTGTGGGGACTAATCCTTACCCAGCAGCAGAAACCGACCGGCAGGGGATTGCAGGTCCTCTGGCCCAGAAACCCGAAGGCACGGTCACACGCGTGGGACCAGCACCGCCATCGTGAGCGGAAGCCATTAGAAGGCCCCGAGTCACCGGCCATACGGGTGAGCACCACACGGTACACTCAGGGACGTGGGCTACTTTTACCCGCCTCTAGCAAGGTAGCCAGAAGAGTACAGTTAGCTGGGAAGGCCTACAACTCCGCCTGGCCAGGGGAGATCCCATCTGCTCAAGGACTGACCAGGCCCCGATCGCTAGCAAGTACTCCGGGAGGGTCTATCTTTGTCACCAGTAAAAACCCTGAACTACACGCATCGTCTCTGAGTGGTTCCTGCTACCCCCCATCATCCACGTCGGCTGCCCTGAGGCCATACCCCTCCCGTTGGGGGTTATACCATCCCCGCTGCACCATCCTTCCAACGGCCTCAGCGGTCTGCCCTGCAGCGGCAGCTCCAAAGCTGCATTCAACAGGTGGCGTAGTCATCCAACATCTACTGCTAGTAGACTCGCCACTTAGTTTGACTCCCTGGGCACGGACCGGGTCACCGCCACGAGACTACTACCCCCATCTGATCCGGCTCCGGGTAAGCCCCCGTGCACGCGATGCCGCACGACACAGAAGGCCCAGGGGCGCGTCACTATACTTAGCTAGAGAGGATGCTACGTAATAAGTGACAGCGCCATACATAGCTAGAGAGGATGCTACATAATAAGGGATGGTGCTATACATAGCTAGAGAGGGTGCTATGTAATAAGGGACAATGCTATACTTAGCTAGAGAGGATGCTATGTAATTAGGGACAATGCTATACATAGCTAGAGAGGATGCTATGTAATTAGGGATGGTGTTGTATAGAGAGGAGGACATTATGTAATTAAAGGGGTATTGCCATCTCTAAGATCCTATCCCAATATGTAGTAAGTAAAGTAATATTAGCAAATACCTAAAATTAGAAATTTAGTATAGTTCTCCTAATTAGCTATGTCACTTACCTCATGTGCAGGCATTGCACTAGCCTACGTATTGTAAGGCGGCGGTGTTCACACTGTGCAGTAACTGAGGCAGTGACACAAGCAAGTCCAACATAAACAGCTTTTATTCAGCAACTCACGGGTAAACACAAAGTCCTCCGGTTCGCAGCCGGGTTAACATGAGTCCATAAACAACGGTTGCCGGGGGCAACGGCCGCGCCGGGCAGCTCAGAGCCTGACAGGTGCAGAGGCTTCCCAGGAGTGGGTTCAGCCACCCTCAATCCTGCTGAGCTTCCCTGCTGTGCTCCTAGCAGGTTCCAACATAGAACAACACTAATCCTTAGTGCAGGGGTTTTAAAGGACCTGTGGCAAGAGCCACTGGAAAACCCGGGTTGGAGGGAGGAGGCCGCCCCACTGCCTCCTGTGACCTCCTCCAAGAAATGAAGGCCCTGCCGGGTTTTACTTAATCTGCCTTAGCCAGGTAGTCTGACCAGGTCAATGCTCACCTTCATTCCTGCATTGCAGCTGTGTCTGTGACTGCAATGCACTCCAATGGTTTTAATTGGTCTCTGTACACATTCTGGGGGAGATATAATGTCCCTCGTATACGATCCCGGTCACTGCCTCACATATCCCCCCCTCCTCTGTTCAAACTTGTGGGGTTGAACATTTGCCATCATACACGGTGCCCGGGACAGGGCATCCGCGTTTCCCTGTGACTTCCCGGGGCGATGTTCTACAGAGAAACTGAAATTTTGCAGTGATAGGAACCACCTGGTGACTCGCGCATTCCTCTCCTTGGCATTTCTCACCCATACCAAAGGTGAGTGGTCCGTCACCAAGCGGAATTGACACCCGAGTAAATAATAACGTAGCGATTCCAAGGCCCACTTAATAGCCAAACACTCCTTCTCTACCACGCTATAGTTTTTCTCTACCGGGACAAGTTTTCTACTTAAGTAGGTGACCGGGTGCTCTTCACCATTCACTTTTTGCGACAATACCGCCCCTAGGCCTACCTCCGAGGCATCTGTCTGTACAATAAAGGTTTCCTTGAAGTTGGGGCTGATGAGGACCGGCTGTCCACACAGGGCCAACTTCAGGGACTGAAAAGCTTCTTCTGCCTGAGGGTTCCACCGGACCATTACCGATTTTTTTTTTCCTTTCAAGAGATCGGTCAGGGCCGCCGTTCGCCCAGCAAAATTAGGTATAAACCGGCGGTAATACCCAAGGATGCCAAGGAACGCCCTCACCTGCTTTGTACTTGACGGTTTAGGCCAGTTTTTTATGGCCTCAACTTTATTGATTTGGGGCTTGATAGCTCCTCGGCTTATCACATACCCCAAATATCGGGCTTCCTCTAGCCCTATCGCACATTTTTGGGGTTTGCCGTTAACCCCGCGGCTCTGAGAGAAATCAGCACCGCTTGTACCTGTGATAGGTGCGTATGCCAGTCGGTGCTAAAGATGATAATATCATCTAGATACGCGGACGCGTACTCCTGATGAGGCTTGAGCACTATGTCCATCAACCTCTGGAATGTAGCCGGGGCCCCATGTAACCCAAAAGGTAAGACCACATAGTGATATAGCCCCTCCGGAGTTATGAAAGCAGTCTTTTCCTTCCCCGATTTTGTGAGAGGTACCTGCCAGTAACCCTTGGTGAGATCGAGCGTGGTAAAGTACTGGGTCTGCCCCAGTCTCTCAATCAGCTCATCCACCCGGGGCATTGGATAAAGGTCAAACTTCGACACTTCATTCAATTTCCGGAAATCGTTACAGAAGCGTAAAGATCCGTCTGGTTTCGGAATCAGTACGATGGGGCTAGCCCACTTACTCCGTGATTCCTCTATAACGCCTAACTGAAGCATTTGTTTGACCTCAGCAGTGATGGCTTGCCTCGGGGCTTCGGGTACCCGGTACGGTCTCATTCACACCCTTACCCCAGCTTCGGTGACAATGTCATGTTGGATAACCGTAGTCCTACCCGGTAGCTCTGAGAACGCGTCGGTGTTGTGCTGCACCAGCGAGCGAGCCTCCCGTTGCTGCTGTTTAGTGAGGGCATCATTTATCCTGACCTCCCCATCGGACGCTTCCCTGGCTTAAGGTAGAGAACTCTCTGGCGATATGCCCAGAGTGACGTCTGTAACTAAACACTCTCGATCTTTCCAAGGCTTTAGCAGGTTTACATGGTAAAGCTGCTCAGGTTTCCTCCTTCCGGGCTGATATACCCGGTAATTTACCTCCCCCACCTTTTCTCGAACCTCATATGGCCCTTGCCACTTGGCCATGAGCTTACTCTCGGCTGTGGGTACCAGTACTAACACACGATCGCCCTTGTTAAAAGACCTGACTCTGGCTCATTTATTATATGTGCGCCTCTGGGCTGCTTGGGCATCTAACAGATGTTCTTTCACGATGGGCAGGACCGCCGCGATCCGGTCCTGCATACTAGCTACGTGTTAAATTATACTCCTATGTGGAGTCGGCTCTTGTTCCCATGTCTCTTTGCTACGTCCAACAGACCCCTAGGGTGTCTGTCGTACAATAACTCAAAGGGCGAGAACCCTATGGAAGCCTGGGGTACCTCATGGGTGGCGAACATCAAATAGGGTAGCAACATGTCCCAATCCCTTCCGTCCTTAGAAACCACCTTTTTTAACATGGACTTGAGGGTTTTATTGAACCGTTCTACTAGCCCGTCTGTTTGAGGGTGGTACACCGAGGTGCGCAATTGTTTAATTTTTAGCAATTTGCACAGTTCCCTTGTCACTTTGGACATAAAAGGGGTCCCCTGATCCGTCAGGATCTCCTTAGGTAGTCCAAGGCGACAGAACATGGCAAACAGCTCCCGTGCAATCAATTTTGCCGAGGTGTGGCGTAGCAGTATAGCCTCCGGGTGCCGGGTGGCATAGTCGACAACCACCAGTATATGTTGGTGGCCACGGGCGGATTTTACAATGGGCCCTACCAAGTCCATTGCAATCCATTCAAAAGGTACCTCTATCACTGGCAGGGGTACCAAAGGTCTACGGAAACTTGCGATGGGTGTGGTCAACTGACATTCGGGGCAGGATTCGCAGTACCTTCTGACCTCCGCATAAACCCCAGGCCAAAAGAACCGCTGCAAAATACGTTCTTGCATTTTTTTTTACCCCAAAGTGTCCACCCAGCAGGTGTGTGTGTGCCAAATCTAGAACCACCCGATGGTACGACTGAGGTACCACAAACTGTTCCACGACCTCGTCCCTGATCTTATCTATCCTATATAGCAACTCACCGTGGACTACCATGCGTGGAAATTCAGTATCTGCACCGGGCTGTTGGGCTATGCCATTTACCTCTAACAACCTTTCCCGCGCCCGAGTCAGGGTGGGATCCTGTAGCTGAGCCGTCCCTAAAGTGTCCCGGGACACTTCCAGCTCGGGGATCGATGTGGTTTCCTCGACCTCTCCTGCCAGCACCTCTAAGGGAAAACTATCGGGGTCACATTCTGTCCCTAGGTTGGACACCCCTAAGGCAGGTTCCCCTGACTCGGGTTCGTCGGGTACAGCGCCTGTAATACATTTTACCGGGGGAGAGTGGATTTTGTTTTTCCACAGAGTCCAGAACAGGGGCAAGTCTCTTCCCAACACAGTCCCATAGGGAAGAGTTTTTACCACCCCCACCACATGTTTTATATCTCCACATGGCGTGGACAAAACTACCTCCGCAGTTGGGTACTCTCGGAGGTCCCCATGGATACACACAACCCCGACTGGCCGTCCACTGGGCTTGTCTCCTGCCACCAGCGACCCATGTACCAAAGTCACGAGGCTCCCTGAGTCCAGGAGGGCCTCCGTGGGGTACCCATTAACCAGTACCTGGAATAGTTGGAGTTCACTGTCCCGGGGGTCGGCGCTCGCCGTGCAGACGGTCTGGGCATACATTGAGACCCGACGGCTATATCCGCAGTCCATGGGTTCCGTAGTCAGGGGAAAATTAGCAACCACATGTCCCGGCCCCTGACACCGCCACCAGCACCTAAGGGTGGAGGTACTGTTAGGTCTTATGACAGTTTGGGAGGGAACCGGTCTCCTGCCACTCTCACTCCGCGGTACCCCTTCAGTACGGGCACGGTGCTGACTGTCCTCAGCAGAGGGACGCGACCCCTTTCCCGATTCCTGGGTTGGCAGAGATCGGCGTTACAGCTGAGAGGGGGCGGAGTCTCGAATGAAGTCCTGAGTGGCCGAGTAGCGCTCGATCAAACTGACCACCTGGTCGAGGGTGCCGGGGTCCCCTTGCCCCACCCAACGTTGGATAGAGGCTGGCAGAGTCCTAAGCAGCTGGTCAACCACCACCCTCTCCACCATCTGGGCTGGAGACAAAGTATCAGGCTGGAGCCACCTCTTTACCAGCTGTAGGAGGTCATAAGCCTGAGACCGGGTGGGTCGGGTCTCCACATAGGTCCACGAAAACACACGCTCAGCCCTCATGTATGTATTGACCCCCAGCCGGGCAAGGATCTCACCTTTGAGCCTCTAGTACTCCTGGGCGACCTCCCGACTGAGGTCGAAGTAGGCCTTTTGGGCATCGCCAACCAGAAACTGAGCCACCACTTCTGCCCACTGGCCGGCTGGTATGTTTTCCCGCTCTGCGGTGCACCCATAAAAGGTCAGGAAGGCCTGCATGCGCCCGCCATCTTGGATCCGTGAAATCGCACCGTCGGAGCCCGCCTCCGCTCCTAGTGCACTCCCCTGACAGGACTCTTCGCTAGCCAGGGGCAAGTGCTCTAGTTCACGGTCCCCTGGGAGACCCACAAAACGAGGAGACAAAGGAGACCAGAGCTACAACAAATGCTGACTAAAGGAGTCTCTCCTTTTATAAACCTGATGGTCCTGGAGTGAAAGCCGTTTATGGAGGCAATTGGTTTAGAAAATCTTGATAAATTACCTCAATTAAGGGGGGGTTAGGTTTGAATTTGAATCTTACTTTAAATTTAAATGTAATCTGTTATATTACACACATGGTCGGGCAGAAGTGAAGCCCAGGAGATAGTTTTTCCCTAGCGAGCAGTTAAAAATGTTTACGCTCTTGCTAGTTCAGTTCTTTAAAACTTTTATATATTGTTTCTTGAATTTGTTTCACATGTTTGAGCTTCGCTCGTTATTACGGAATTTAACTACATGTCATCATTATTTTACAAGTTGTTCACCAAACATGTCTATCATTGCAGTCTTTGAATATGTATATTGTATCTTGGAATGTTAAGGGTTTGCCTTCTCCCCAAAAACGGATGAAAGTCCTTAGACATTTAAAACGTTTAAAGCCTGACATAGCCCTGCTACAAGAAACACATTTGCCTGAAACAGATTTCCCCCGGATGAAGAAGTTTTGGGTTGGGGGTATTTATGGTTCATCGTCCGTAGATAGAAAGGCTGGTGTCTTAATCCTTATTAATAAGCAGTTTATACATCAGGTCATAAGTTAGCAGCAGGATGAAAAAGGGAGGTTGATTCAATTAACATTATCTACGTCTTGCGGAACCTTCTCTATCTACAATATATACGCGCCTAATATAAGCAGCAAACTTTTTTTTAAACAATTGGAGACTAGACTCCTATTTGATTCCAACCCTAACAAAATAATAGGTGGAGACTTTAACTCGGTAGTCTCGGTTCAGGAGGATAGGAAAAACACTACTGGTACTCCGCAATCGGTTACCTCGCATGACAAAGCACTGGCACCTTTTTTGTATAGTTGCCAATTAACTGATTCATGGAGGTTTTTGAACCCCAGCAATAGAGAATATACACACTTCTCACACGCCAACGACTCTTGGTCTCGTTTTGACTACTTTTTTGCATCTTCTCCTCTGTTGGCTAAATTGGTAATGGTGCAAATTGATGATATTGTTATTTCTGATCATGCTCCGGTGAGATTGGAACTGTCGAGGGATTTCCCTTGGGGCCCAGACTTCTTGTGGAGATTTTCAGATTATTTTTGCAAAGACGACTCTTTCGTGGAACGAGTTCTTATCTGACAACTCGGCACACCAAGATAACCCCACATTATTATGGGAGTCGGCCAAGGCGGTACTTAGAGGTAGGATTTTGGCATATACCTTTTCTCACAAAAAGAGGGTTATGAAAAAATATAGTGAACTGTCCTCTGAACTGAAACAAGCCTATTCTACATTTCTTCTTGATCCTTCCCCTCTTAATAAAACACATTGGTCCCAAAAACAATCTGAATTCAATCAATATGCAGATGTGAGAGAAAAATTTCATTTATCTCAAACAGAAGCATTCTTTTATAGATTTGGTAACAAATCGGGGAGGATGATGGCCAATTTAGCTAAAGGCATGAGAAAGCCACAGGGAATCTTCAACTAAGAAATAAAAATGGAGTTATTCTCATGGACCCTAAATCAATTAATGAGATTTTAGGCTCATTCTATAAGGCCCTCTTTAAACCAAAACAAACCTTGCCCCTTTCTAATACACTCTTGGATAAAGTCAAATTACCATTTTTTTCGGAGGAACATAAATCTATATTAAATAAACCTATTTCATTGGAAGAGATTGCCACTACAATTAAAAATTTGAAACCAAACAAAGCTCCTGGACCCGATGGATACACTTCTGATTTCTTTAAATCCTTAATGGAAGAGGTGTCCCCACTATTAGTACCGATCTTCAACAGGATAATCTGTGGCAATCCCATTCTCCCATCCGCAAATATGGCTTATGTCAAGTTATTACTAAAACCAGACAAAGATCCATTATCCCCCAATTCATACAGACCGATTTCACTTATAAATATCGACATTAAGCTTTTATCCAAAATAATGGCTGATAGACTGGCCTCCATTCTACCTCACCTTATATCTCCTGCACAAGCAGGCTTTGTTAAGGGTCGCTCAGCCACACTAAATATTAGGAAAGCAATGTTGGCGCTCGATAAAGGTCTTTCTACTCCTGATCTAAAGGGATCCTCAACAATTATCTCCCTTGACGCCGAAAAGGCCTTTGATAATATAAATTGGGATTGGTTATACATGGTTTTGACTAAAATGTCATTGTCAGGCCCCTTTTTTAATCATATTCGTAATTGATATACGTCTCCTAAAGCCCAGGTATATACCCCGCGTTTTCTATCCTCTCCCTTCCCTCTTGAAAAGGGAACGAGACAAGGATGTCCTCTATCCCCCTTACTTTTTAATCTGGCTCTAGAACCCTTAGTCCGTATTTTGTCAAACCCTAGAACTTTTTCGGGCATCCAATTTAACAAAAAATCAGTTCAGGCGGCTTTATTTGCAGATGACATCATTCTGTTCATGTCAGATCCCTTCCTATATTTACCTCTGGTGTTGGATCTACTTAAGAATTTTGGCTCATATTCTGGTTTCAAAATAAACACTAAAAAATGTGAATTGCTACCATTAACTGAAAAGGGTATGAAACTCTACCCAAAGAAATCTTTTTGTGATATTAACATAACTACATCCCATATTACCTATCTGGGAATAAAAATAGGACGGCTACCTTCTTCTCTATGTACATTAAATTATCCCCCCCTCATCAAAAAAATTACTGATCAGTTGAAGTCGTGGCAGGATTTGCCCTTGTCTTTCTTGGGTAGGGCGCATCTCGTTAAGATGATAAGCACCTCGAAAATTATGTATCAGCTCCAAACTCTGCCATTACTATTGAAACACTCCGACGTAATCACACTTAATAAGGCATTCAGTCATTTTATATGGAGAGGAAAACCTCCTAGGATTAGCCTTGACAAACTTATGTCGTCCAAGGATGATGGAGGCATCAATTTTCCAAGTATAAGAAATTATTATAAGAATTGTCTTTTTCGCTACATAATTGACTGGCTCCACAAAAGACATACATACTCTGATTACTCTTTGGAATCAGACTATGCTTACCCCTTTAATTTAACTGCTCTTCTACACTCTCGCTACTCTTCTCTTTCCCCAGCAATCAAAAAATCTATGAGTCTTAAAGACACCATTTCCGCTTGGAAAGCGGTTAGAAAGAAATATGGCCTTTCTTTCAGAGTTTCTAAGCACCTGCCACTATGGCGGAATCCGGAATTTCCACAGGGCAGTGAAAATATATTATTTATGAAATGGCAGCAAGCAGGTATTCATAACATATCCCACCTACTCCAACCAACCGATCGGAGATGGTTGACGTTCCCAGAATGTATAGATAAATATGATCTACCTCTGCAGCATGGCCTCCAATTTGAACAAATTAGATTATCCGTTATGTCAAACTTAAAGGATGTCACCTTCGAGACCTTTCAAAACGAATTAGATGTAATTTTACTATCTCCAACTGGTACTCCCTCAATTTCTAGTCTTTACTCGGCTATGAAATCTAATTTATTAAAGATACACCCTGATGTCTTCTTTAAATATTGGAAGCAACAATTAGATGATGTTGAAATCCCTACTAAAATCAGATCGGGTTGGAATATATTTAGAAAATACATTATAAACGAATCATGGAGAGAGACTCAGTATAAAATAATACACGGGGCCATTTACGTGTTTAACATACCGAAAAAAGATCCCTTGTCAAATAGGATGATTGCTTGCCCTAAATGTCATCACCCATACTCTGATCTTATGTGCGGCCTATGGTCCTGCCCTGATTCAACAGTATACTGGAATCAAGTATCAGATGTGATAAAGACTATTTGGGGCCCAGGATACAATCTCTCTCCATATGTAGCAATATTACATCATTGGGATAAACCAGAAAACCCTGACCAAAAATCAAAAGGCCCCCAAAACTGCTTCATACTCTACTCCTCCTGGCAAATAAACAGTTACTTAAACATTGGCTGGATCCTATCATTCCCCCCATAGCAGAGCTAATAATCCAAATGAAACATTTTATGGGAGTGGAGCAATTAGATGCCCTTAATAACAAGGAACAGCGAGCTGGCAAATTTCTATCAAAATGGAAACAGTTTATTATAACTTGCCGTTCTATGTCTGAAAAGAATAAAATTGTCCAACCATTTACTTCTACAGAATGGTATATTCTGGAGGATCTAAATAATAACATAGGACTCTTACGTGTTAACTAAAGCAGGGGAGAAATTCATCACAATGTATCGTTATTTAATGAATTGCATTGATTGTAGATGACTGTAACTTGCTAATACTGAGTTTAGATGTCTATTTGTTAAGCCAGGTAACCGGAACTTGTTGGTCATTTATGGTACGTGATTTGTGCACAGGTTTATTATTCTCTACATCCTGGCTCTGTTCTATTTGTTCTTATTTGTTTTTCTATGATTTGTTATGTTTAAAAACCAAATAAAAATGATGCTTCAAAAAAAAATGGTGAGGAAGGCTTCCACGTCGTCCTCCGGTCCCATCTTCCTCAACGCTGAGCGAACCTGGTCCCGGCCTCTCAACGTTCCGGGGCTGGTGCCGTCGGCGTCTCCCGCATGGCAACAATCTGTTGGAGCAACAGTTGGTTTGTTTTCTGCTGCTGCTGGTGCAGTAACTGTTGCTGCTGATCACGCTGCTCCGGGAGAGTATCCACTGTTTGTACAGCTCCTCCATTTTGTCCACGGGGTGGAACTGAAAGGTGGCAGGTCGGATTGTGGTCATGCAGCGGCCTGTGGGGTATGCCTCAGTCACTATGCCCGCATTCTCCACCAAGCTGTAAGGCGGCGGTGCTCACACTGTGCAGTAACTGAGGCAGTGACCCAAGCAAGTCCAACATAAACAGCTTTTATTCAGCAACTCACGGGTAAACAGAAAGTCCTCCGGTTCGCAGCCGGGTTAACATGAGTCCATAAACAACGGTTGCCGGGGGCAACGGCCGCGCCGGGCCGCTCAGAGCCTGACAGGTGCAGAGGCTTCCCAGGAGTGGGTTCAGCCACCCTCAATCCTGCTGAGCTCCCCTGCTGTGCTCCTAGCAGGTTCCAACACAGAACAACACTAATCCTTAGTGCAGGGGTTTTAAAGGACCTGTGGCAAGAGCCACTGGAAAACCCGGGTTGGAGGGAGGAGGCCGCCCCACTGCCTCCTGTGACCTCCTCCAAGAAATGAAGGCCCTGCCGGGTTTTACTTAATCTGCCTTAGCCAGGTAGTCTGACCAGGTCAATGCTCACTTTCATTCCTGCATTGCAGCTGTGTCTATGACTGCAATGCACTCCAATGGTTTTAATAGGTCTCTGTACACATTCTGAGGGAGATATGACATCCCTCGTATACGATCCCGGTCACTGCCTCACATATCCCCCCCCTCTGTTCAAACTTGTGGGGTTGAACATTTGCCATCATACACGGTGCCCGGCACAGGGCATCCGCGTTTCCCTGCAACTTCCCAGGGCGATGTTCTACAGAGAAACTGAAATTTTGCAGTGATAGGAACCACCTGGTGACTCGCACATTCCTCTCCTTGGCATTTCTCACCCATACCAAAGGTGAGTGGTCCGTCACCAAGCGGTACTGACGCCCGAGTAAATAATAACGTAGCGATTCCAAGGCCCACTTAATAGCCAAACACTCCTTCTCTACCAAGCTATAGTTTTTCTCTACCCAGACAAATTTTCTACTTAAGTAGGTGACCGGGTGCTCTTCACCATTCACTTTTTGTGACAATACCGCCCCTAGGCCTACCTCCGAGGCATGAAGGTTTCCTTGAAGTTGGGGCTGATGAGGACCGGCTGTCCACACAGGGTCAACTTCAGGGACTGAAAAGCTTCTTCTGCCTGAGAGATCCACCGGACCATTACCGATTTTTTTTCCCTTCCAAGAGATCGGTCCGGGCCGCCGTCCGCCCAGCAAAATTAGGTATAAACCTAGCAGGTTCCAACACAGAACAACACTAATCCTTAGTGCAGGGGTTTTAAAGGACCCCTGCAAGAAATGAAGGCCCTGCCGGGTTTTACTTAATCTGCCTTTGCCAGGTAGTCTGACCAGGTCAATGCTCACCTTCATTCCTGCATTGCAGCTGTGTCTGTGACTGCAATGCACTCCAATGGTTTTAATAGGTCTCTGTGCACATTCTGGGGGAGATATAACGTCCCTCGTATACGATCCCGGTCACTGCCTCACAGTATCTATGGTTGCGACCACCAACAGCTGACTAACTAACAATATGTGTGTAGTTGTAACCATGGATACCTAAGCTACTGCAATGCCTGCACATGGGGTAAGTGACATAGCTAATTAGGAGAACTATACTACATTTCTAATTGGAGGTATTTGTTGCTATTATTATACCTACAACATATTGAAATAGGAACTTGGAGATTAGAATACTCCTTTAAGGACTGTGCTATCCATAACAAGTGAGTACATTATACACTAAGGGACTGCTCTATATATATAATAAGGCTACATTTCTGCATCAGTGTCCTGCTTAATTTTCTTTTTCTTTCAAACAGCACACAGACCCACTGAGTAAGTCCTATTCCTATCTTCAAAATCGGATCAGAACAGGACATGATTTGAGTCTCGCAGATCTCATTCTCGGATCTGTGACTTTCACAGATATGTGAATGGATTTATAAAACTCTGAGTCTGTGTGCCGTCTAATAAAAAAATCTGGCAGCTCATGGACATTTCACACAAAAATGAGAATGTGGCCTAAGTGATTTTACAAATAACAGTATTACTCCAAGTCATACAGTGCAGATACAGAATAAATACTTACATCCAGTGATCGCTGACGTCTCTTCTGATCAGAGCCGGTTTCTGTTGTTTCTTCTCCATCTGGTCAGACCTTCATGTCGACATCTCCCAGCCATGACTCGTCTTGTCACACTGATCACCGCAGCCCTAAAAATAACAAGGTCACATATATAATATATATATATATATATATATATATATATATATATATATATATATACACATAAAGTACAGACCAAAAGTTTGGACACACCTTCTCATTGTACATTCACACTGAAGGCATCAAAACTATGAATTAACACATGTGGAATTATATACTTATATACTTAACAAAAAAGTGTGAAACAACTGAAAATATGTCTTATATTCTAGGTTCTTCAAAGTAGCCACCTTTTGCTTTGATGACTGCTTTGCACACTCTTGCCATTCTCTTGATGAGCTTCAAGAGGTAGTCACCGGAAATAGTTTTCACTTCACAGGTGTGCCCTGTCAGGTTTAATAAGTGGGATTTCTTGCCTTATAAATGGGGTTGGGACCATCAGTTGTGTTGTGCAGAAGTCAGGTAGATACACAGCTGATAGTCCTACTGAATAGACTGTTAGAATTTGTATTATGGCAAGAAAAAAACAGCTAAGTAAAGGAAAACGAGTGGCCATCATTACTTTAAGAAATTAAGGTCAGTCAGTCCGAAAAATTGGGCAAACTTTGAATGTGTCCCCAAGTGCAGTTGCAAAAACCATCAAGCGCTACAAACAAACTGGCTCACATGAGGACCGCCCCAGGAAAGGAAGACCAAGAGTCACCTCTGCTTCTGAGGATAAGTTTATCCGAGTCACCAGCCTCAGAAATCGCAGGTTAACAGCAGCTCAGATTAGAGACCAGGTCAATGCCACACAGAGTTCTAGCAGCAGACACATATCTTCAACAACTGTTAAGAGGAGACTTTATGCAGCAGGCCTTCATGGTAAAATAGCTGCTAGGAAACCACTGCTAAGGACAGGCAACAAGCAGAAGAGACTTGTTTGGGCTAAAGAACACAAGGAATGGACATTAGACCAGCGGAAATCTGTGCTTTGGTCTGAGGAGTCCAAATTTGAGATCTTTGGTTCCAACCACCGTGTCTTTGTGCGACGTAGAAAAGGTGAACGGATGGACTCTACATGCCTGGTTCCCACCGTGAAGCATGGAGGAGGAGGAGGTGTGATGGTGTGGGGGTGCTTTGCTGGTGACACTGTTGGGGATTTATTCAAAATTGAAGGCATACTGAACCAGCATGGCTTCCACAGCATCTTGCAGTTGCATGCTATTCCATCCGGTTTTCGTTTAGTTGGACCATCATTTATTTTTCAACAGGACAATGACCCCAAACACACCTCCAGGCTGTGTAAGGGCTGTTTGACCAAGAAGGAGAGTGATGGGGGATGCACGGGAGAAATCTTGTATGCGATTGTGGGAAGAGGAGATAAGAGGGGAGTAGAGAAGGAGATCTTGTGAGGATCGGAGGTTGCGTGCAGGTAAGTACCGGGAGACTAGGTCATAGATGTATGGAGGAGACAGGTTGTGGATGGCTTTGTATGCCATGGTTAGGGTTTTGAACTGGATTCTCTGGGCAATGGGGAGCCAGTGAAGGGATTGACAGAGGGGAGAGGCCGGGGAATAGCGGGGGGACAGGTGGATTAGTCGAGCAGTAGAGTTTAGGATAGATTGGAGGGGCGCAAGAGTCTTGGAAGGGAGGCCACAGAGCAGGAGGTTGCAGTAGTCGAGGCGGGAGATGATGAGGGCATGCACTAGTGTTTTTGCAGAGTCTTTGCTGAGGAATGCACGGATCCGGGAGAAATTTTTGAGTTGGAGTCGGCAGGAAGTGGAAAGGGCTTGGATATGTGGTTTGAAGGAGAGATCAGAGTCCAGGGTTACCCCAAGGCAGCGAGCTTGTGGGACTGGGGAGAGTGAACAGTGTAACATACCTGGTGGCGGGCTTGCATGGTGCACCATCTCTCACTATGCAAGATCGCAAACTTGATCTTCAGTTTAGTCTGCTAGCCTGGCTTCTATTCATGCTGTCTGTTTGTCTCTGTTATGACTGCTTAGGGCAGTGGCCCGGTTACTTCCTGTTTCTTGTAGCTGCTGTGGGCGCACCCCTAATGCGTCCTCAGCCTATTGCTGTCTGTCACTGGATATTTAAACCAGCTTCACCTGGAAGCTGGTGCCTGAGCAGCGCTATCATTCAGTGTGCTCCTTTACTCTGAATGTGCGAGGTCCTGTTTTGTTCTTGTCTGTTTCCGCCACTCTGGGGACTGTATTCCCAGACTGGCTCCTGTATCGCTTTCAGTAGCAGTTCCTGTCTGAACTGTACCCTAGCCTGTCTGTCCGCCTTCCTGGAGGCTGTATTTCCAGGCCAGTCTGAACACGCTCCTAGCCTGTTCGTCCCGCCTTCTAGGGGCCACATACCTAGACCCGCTCCTGTATCTCGCTGCAGTGTCAGTTCTTGTCTGTACACTCTCCTAGCCTGTTACCTGTTTTTCTCTATGTCCGTACCTTCCCTTTTTCTGCAGAGTCTGAACCTGCACCTAACTCCTACTCGTTGTCGCTGTACTTCCGTTTGCTGCCTGCCTGCTCTGCCTTGCTCACCGCTCCGGCGGTTCATGCCTGCCCTGACTTGCTCACTGCTCCGGCGGTTCCTGCCTGCTCTGCCTTTATCACTGCTCCGGCGGTTCCTGCCTGCTCTGCCTTGCTCACCGCTCCGGCAGTTCCTGCCTGCTCTGCCTTGCTCACCGCTCCGGTGGTTCCTTTCTGCTCTGAATTTCTACCGAATCTCCGGTTCTGTTCCTGAGTCCCAGTCTGTACTGGACCCCATCCAGCCTGTGCTCCAACCTGCTAGTACCTTCCCGTCTGCATGCCAGCCGTACTTGTCAGTACCCTCCTGTCTGCATACCAGCCGTGCCTGCCAGTATCCTCCTGTCTGCACTCCAGCCGTGCCTGCCAGTGCCCACCCGTCTGCATGCCAGCCGTGCCTGCCAATACCCACCTGTCTGTGTTCCAGCCTAACCAGCCTGTTCCTGTATTCCCTGGTGAGGGTCCACAGCCGTGTCCGGGGTCTGGCCTGGAGTAGCACCTGGTCCCTCTGCTCGGTTCCTCCCTGGTGCACGGCATCGTAGCCGTCGTGCGACCTTGGTCGGATTGGCTTGATACTTAGTTACACCCCTCCAGGTGCCAGGAGGAGCAAAAGATGAATTACTCTCTCTTGCTTCGTGGTCACTGTAAATTAGTGCCAGACAGGAGTAGGTGCCAGCGTCTTGTTGCTGTCTACTTCTGAAGGTCAGCGGTGGTATACCGTATGCTGGAGACCGTACAGTTGAGGCGGCAGTTGACAGTGCAAGCACGTACCTTCTGATAGTTCAGTCCGCTGGCGGCGTTGTGAAGGTCTGTATATTACTGACCTGTAGATGAGAGCTTTTGCGCTTGATTGTGTGAGGGTCACGCCACACCCGGAGTCCCGGCCCGAGGCTCCGGTAGTGGCGGGCGCTCAGAGGTAGCGATACCTTCTTCCTGTTCGCGAGGACCTGCGGGACGTCTAGTCACGTGGTGTACGTGACGTAGGGTCACGTGGTGTCTCGCGGTGGATTGGGTACGGGTAGCACTGAGGACCTTTCCTACGCGTTTCGGATTGCACGGAATCCTTCGTCAGGGATGGTCCTTCAGTGCTGAGTGCTTCCTTATATACGCAAGTACTCGGTCCTCCTAGTGCTACATTTAATTGGAGACAGATGATACAGGGTGGAGCTGATTGTCGTAGTTGTTTAGTTGTTGACAAAAACCAGTATTTACTTGTGGTTAATACAACACACCCTAGGAGGTTCCAATGTGTTGCTAAAGTCTCCTAGCAGATGTAGTTAATTAATTGTAGTCTGGGATCAGTGAATTATTGTAATTAGTTCCATTGTTCAGTTGAACGCAAAGAGTTCTATTTCACTGTTAAGACCTTTTGGTCTCAGTGAATTTAATTTGAAGATCCAGTTACTTTCAATTCGGGACATTTGGTTGATGTAATGACTAGAGATGAGCGGTGTTCGACTAGAACTGTTCGCCAATCTCAAATTCGAGCTGTTTTGGGCGGTGTTCGAGTTGTTCGACGAACCCGAACGATTTGCAAAAAATTCGGCTGTTCGAGGTTATGTTCGATAACTGTTCGTGCACCAAAAGCGTGTCCTGCATGTCTGGCGCTATTTAGAGCACCAATCATGCAGGGATTGTCTGCCACTCACTGTAATGCCACAGCCATGGTGGTTGTGGCATTAGAGTGATTGCCCAAATCGATGGGAACAGTGCCAACAGTGAAACATGAAAAGCCGGCAATTCAGCAGCGGCATACACCGGTACCCGACAATTTAGAACCGAAAGAATAGAGAATCACACATAGATTAGATAGATATCATAGAATCATAGAATCATAGAATGGTAGAGTTGGAAGGGACCTCCTGGGTCATCTGGTCCAACCCCCTGCTCAAAGCAGGATTCACTAGATCATCTCAGACAGATGTCTGTCCAGCCTCTGTTTGAAGACGTCCATTGAAGGGGAACTCACCACCTCTCGTGGCAGCCTGTTCCACTCATTAATCACCCTAACTGTCAAAAAGTTTTTTCTAATATCTAATCTGTGTCTCCTCCCATTTAGTTTCATCCCATTGCTTCTAGTCTTTCCTTGTGCAAATGAGAATAAAGATGATCCTTCTACAATGTGACAGCCCTTGACATATTTGTAGACAGCTATTAAGTCTCCTCTCAGTCTTCTTTTTTGCAAGCTAAACATTCCCAAATCCTGCAACCGTTCCTCATAGGACATGGTTTGCAGACCAGTCACCATTCTGGTCGCTCTTCTCTGAACTTGCTCCAGTTTGTCTATGTCTTTTTTAAAATGTGGTGCCCAAAACTGTACACAGTATTCCAGATGAGGTCTGACCAAAGAGGAGTAAAGACCGATAATGACTTCACGTGATCTAGACTGTATGCTTCTGTTAATACATCCCAGAATTGTATTTGCCTTTTTTGCTGCTGCATCACACTGTTGACTCATGTTCAGTCTATGATCTATTAGTATACCTAAGTCTTTTTCACATGTACTGTTGCTTAGCTCTATTCCTCCCATTCTGTATATGCTTTTTTCATTTTTATTGCCCAGATGTAGTACTTTGCATTTTTCCCTGTTAAAAACCATTCTGTTGGTTGCTGCCCACTGCTCCAGTTTATTTAGGTCTTTTTGAATCCTCTCTCTCTCTTCTCTAGTATTAGCTATCCCTCCTAGCTTTGTGTCATCAGCAAATTTAATCAGTTTACCCTCAATTCCTTCATCTAAATCATTGATAAAGATGTTGAACAATACAGGTCCCAGGACGGAGCCCTGTGGTACCCCACTTGAGACATTCATCCAGCTGGATGTGAAGCCATTTACAACCACCCTTTGAGTCCGATCACTAAGCCAGTTATGAATCCACCTAACAGTTGCCTGGTCCATTGCATACTTGGTCATTTTTTCAATAAGGATGATGTGAGATACTTTGTCAAATGCTTTGCTGAAGTCAAGATATACTATATCTACAGCATTTTCCTGATCCACCCAGTCAGTGATTCTGTCATAGAAGGAAATTAAGTTAGTCTGACATGACTTGTTAGTTACAAACCCATGCTGACTCTGGTTAATCACTTCTTTCTTATCCATGTACTTACATACATGTTGTTTAATAATTTGTTCAAAGATCTTTCCTGGTATAGAAGTCAGACTCACCGGCCTATAGTTCCCTGGGTCCACCTTCTTCCCCTTTTTGAAGATAGGAACAACATTTGCTCTTCTCCAGTCTTCTGGGACTTCTCCTGTTCTCCAAGAATTTTCAAAGATTATGGAGAGTGGTTCTAAAATTTCTTCTACAATCTCCTTCAGTACTCTGGGGTGTAATTCATCTGGACCCGGAGACTTGAACTCATTTATGTTAGCTAAATATTCCCTCACAATCTTTCTGTTTACTGATAACTTGGATTCCTCTATTCCTTTAAAAGGACAGTGAAGATCAGTTGATGTTACATTTTCTTTCTGAGAGAAAACAGATGCAAAATAGGAATTAAAAAGTTCGGCCTTCTCAACATCCTCTCTTACCATTTCTCCATTTTCATCCTGTAAAAATCCTATAGCATCTTTGACTTTTCTTTTACTTTTGACATACCCCCAAAATCCTTTTTTATTGCTTTTGACATCTCTTGCAAGCCTTAATTCATTGTCAGCTTTAGCTAACCTGATACGTGCCCTACAGGATCTGCAGACTGCATTATAATCTTCTTTAGATATGCCTCCCTCTTTCCATTTAATAAACATTTCTTTCTTTCTTTTTAGCATGTGTTTAAGTTCTGTGTTCATCCATCCTGGTTTCCTTAAATGCTTCCCATTCTTCCTACTTTTCGGGATTGTTAACGATTGTGCTTTGAGAATCTCATTTTTAAAAATTTCCCATCCTTCCTGGACATTTTTGTCCTTAAGGACATCCAGCCATTGGATCCCTCCTATTCTCTTTCTGAGTCTCTTAAAATCTGCCTTTCTAAAATCTAACCTTGAAGTTTGAGTCTTCACATGTCTTCCTCCTCTAGTTATCCAAAATTCTATAATAGCATGATCGCTGCCTCCTAGGGTCCCAGCCACCTTTACCTCCTCAACCATTTCCTCCCTGTTTATAAGGATTAGATCCAAAGTAGCAGATCCCCTTGTTTTCTCCCCTACCTTTTGGAAGATAAAGTTGTCAGCAAGAGAGGATAAGAATTTGCTTGACCTGTTAGTTTTACTTGAGAGAGATTCCCAACAAATGTCTGGATAGTTGAAATCTCCCATGACCACTACGTCATATTTTTTGGAGAACTTGGTCATTTGATACATAAAGAGTTCATCCATATCTTCAGCTTGCCCAGGTGGCCTGTAGTAAATGCCTACAATGGTGTCCTTTCCGTTGTTCTCTCCTTGTATTCTTACCCAAACAGTTTCCACAGAACTCCCAGTCTCTGAAGCTTCAATCTCTGTGCAGATATACGCTTTTCTAACATACAATGCAACACCTCCTCCTCGCTTATCAAGTCTGTTTCTTGCAAATAAGTTGTATCCTTTTAGCCTTTTATTCCAATCATGTGTATCGTCCCACCAAGTTTCAGTGATTCCAATGACATCATATTCCTTTTCCTGCATTAGTAGTTCCAATTCTCCTTGTTTGTTGCCCATGCTTTGTGCATTTGTATAAAAACATTTTAGTTTGTGATTGGTTTCTCTTCCTCCCATATTTTTATTATTTAGATTTTTTTGTCTTTGTTCTTCTTTTCCACTTCCAGTAGCAGAGATCTCAATAGTATTTGTCAGCTGTATGGCTTTTTCTGGCCTTTTGCTTCCCTTCCCACATTGTTCTAGTTTAAAGCTCTTCTGATGAGTGTAGCAAGGCGACTTCCAAATACATGTTTTCCAGTCTTCGTAAGGTGCACCCCATCTCTAGCAAGTAGTCCATCGTATAGGTAATTCATTCCGTGATCCAGAAATCCAAATCCTTGTTGATGGCACCATCGACGTAGCCAGTTGTTCACCTGTAGAATCTTATTCCACCTCATTGTTCCATGGCCATCCACTGGGAGGATGGATGAGAAGACCACCTGCGCTCCCAATTCTTTCACTTTCTTGCCTAAGTCTTCAAAGTCACTGCAGATGGTTTCCAGGTCCTTTCTTGCGGTGTCATTTGTCCCCACATGTATTAGCAGGAATGGGTAGTGATCTGTAGGTCTGAAGAGTCTTGATATCCTGTCAGACACATCTTTAATTTTTGCTCCTGGAAGACAGCACATTTCTCTTGAGGTTATGTCTGGTCTGCAGATAGCGGCCTCTGTTCCTCTTAACAGGGAATCCCCCATGACCACCACTCTCCGTTTTTTCTTCACAACATTCTTCTTTCTCCATCCAGGAGGATTCTGAGGGCTTACAAGGTTATTCATTGCTGGCAAAGTCTTATCTTGCTGTATTTCTTCATGGTTCTCCTGTGTGAGAGCCTGGTACTGGTTCCTGAGCAGTATGGGTGCTGACTGCCTCTCGATCCTCCTGCTTCTGTGGGTCACATGCTTCCATTCCTCTGTTTCGTCAGGTGCAGTTCGAATTTCTTCTCTTTCTGAATCATGAAGAGATAATTCTGCTCTGTCTAAGAACTCTTCACCTTTCTTAATGATTTTCAAGGTAGTTAACCTCTCTTCTAGATTTCGCAACTTTTCCTCCAACAGGGACACAAGCTTGCATTTCTGGCATGTGAAGTCTGGCTTTTCCACTGGCAAGTCTGTGAACATGTAGCAGGATATGCAGCTCACCAAATGGCTCCTGGACTCTTCCATGTTCTTATTGTTAATGTTCTGAAAACAGTGAAAAAAGCTTTAAAAAAAAACTTCAAAATGCGCGCGCCGGTAGGCGCGCGGTTTACCGATGTCCTCTTTTCAGCTCCAACAGCCAAAATCCAGTGTTCTTTGAGCTCGCGGAGACTCTTCACTTACCCCAAAATGCAGTGGGAATATGCAAATTATCTCCTCAGGACTCCTCTCCTGGTTTACCGATGTCCTCTTTTCAGCTCCAACAGCCAAAATCCAGTGTTCTTTGAGCTCGCGGAGACTCTTCACTTACCCCAAAATGCAGTGGGAATATGCAAATTATCTCCTCAGGACTCCTCTCCTGGTTTACCGATGTCCTCTTTTCAGCTCCAACAGCCAAAATCCAGTGTTCTTTGAGCTCGCGGAGACTCTTCACTTACCCCAAAATGCAGTGGGAATATGCAAATTATCTCCTCAGGACTCCTCTCCTGGTTTACCGATGTCCTCTTTTCAGCTCCAACAGCCAAAATCCAGTGTTCTTTGAGCTCGCGGAGACTCTTCACTTACCCCAAAATGCAGTGGGAATATGCAAATTATCTCCTCAGGACTCCTCTCCTGGTTTACCGATGTCCTCTTTTCAGCTCCAACAGCCAAAATCCAGTGTTCTTTGAGCTCGCGGAGACTCTTCACTTACCCCAAAATGCAGTGGGAATATGCAAATTATCTCCTCAGGACTCCTCTCCTGGTTTACCGATGTCCTCTTTTCAGCTCCAACAGCCAAAATCCAGTGTTCTTTGAGCTCGCGGAGACTCTTCACTTACCCCAAAATGCAGTGGGAATATGCAAATTATCTCCTCAGGACTCCTCTCCTGGTTTACCGATGTCCTCTTTTCAGCTCCAACAGCCAAAATCCAGTGTTCTTTGAGCTCGCGGAGACTCTTCACTTACCCCAAAATGCAGTGGGAATATGCAAATTATCTCCTCAGGACTCCTCTCCTGGTTTACCGATGTCCTCTTTTCAGCTCCAACAGCCAAAATCCAGTGTTCTTTGAGCTCGCGGAGACTCTTCACTTACCCCAAAATGCAGTGGGAATATGCAAATTATCTCCTCAGGACTCCTCTCCTGGTTTACCGATGTCCTCTTTTCAGCTCCAACAGCCAAAATCCAGTGTTCTTTGAGCTCGCGGAGACTCTTCACTTACCCCAAAATGCAGTGGGAATATGCAAATTATCTCCTCAGGACTCCTCTCCTGGTTTACCGATGTCCTCTTTTCAGCTCCAACAGCCAAAATCCAGTGTTCTTTGAGCTCGCGGAGACTCTTCACTTACCCCAAAATGCAGTGGGAATATGCAAATTATCTCCTCAGGACTCCTCTCCTGGTTAAACATGTCAGTCACATATATATGAAGTACAGTGACAGTGTTGCTTACTGTACTTGTCATTTAGCGTAAAGGATTTATCAAAAAAAATAATAGTGTTTTCATGCACCGTCTCTTTAAAAAAGCCGGCCGGCAATTCAGCAGCGGTACCCGACAATTTATAACAGACAGAATAGAGCTTCACACATAGATTAGATAGATAGAAACATGTCAGCCACATATATATGAAGTACAGTGACAGTGTTGATTACTGTACTTGTCATTTAGTATTAAAATAAAGGATTTATTATTAAAAAAATTGGCGTGGGGTTCCCCTTAATTTTAGGCTCTAGCGGAGGTTAAGCAGACGGCTGGGGCAGATGTTTGAAGCCTGGGAAGGGGGTAATACCCACGGAGCTTCCCAGGCTACTAATATCAGCCCCCAGCTGAATACATAGCCTTTACTAGCTATTAAAATGGGGGACCCCCCAAAAAAAATGACGTGGGGTCCCCCCTAATTTAATAGCTAGCAAAGGCTAGGCAGACAGCTGGGGGCTGATATTAATAGCCCAGGAAGGGAGCCATGAATATTGGCCCCCTCCCAGGCTAGAAACACCAGCCGTCAGCCGCCCCAGAAATAGCGCATTCATAGGATGCGCCAATTCTGGCACTTAGCCTCGCTCTTCCACGCTGCCCTGTAGCGGTGGCAGTGGGGTAATAGGGTTGGGGTTGATGTCAGCTTATAATGCCAGCTGACATCAAGCCCAGGTTAGTAATGGAGAGGCGTCTATAAGACACCCCCATTACTAACCCCATAGTCAAAGTTAAAAAAAACACAAACACCCAGAATAAAGTCCTTTAATTGAAATAAAGACACAATCCTTTATTGTTCTAAATTAAACCATACTTACCGTCACGCCCATTCCAGCTGAAGCCAACGATCTCCTGCAATAAAAGAAAAATAATAAAGCAACCTCATCCTTACCTTTCCATGGTTCCCACGACAGCTTCAGCTCTGCTACATCGAGATGACAGGCTGGACCGCAGCAGAACGCTGCCATCCAGCCTCTCATCCCGCAGACACTGAGAAGCGCAGGCTTGCTTGCGCTGCTCAGCGTCTCTCTGTGACGACATCCAGATGAGCCGAGTTCATGTCCAATGAACTCGGCTCACCTCATGCACGTCACTGACAGCGTGGGAAAATTCTCACGCTGAAGCGGTGAGTGCAGGAGAATTCTCCCACGCTGTCAGTGACGTGCATAAGGTGAGCTCATGTCCAATGAACTCAGCTCACCTCCTGCACGTCACTGACAGCGTGGGAGAATTCTCCTGCACTCAGCGCTTCAGTGTGAGAATTCTCCCATGCTGAAGAGCTGAGTGCAGGAGAATTTTCCCACGCTGTCAGTGACGTGCATGAGGTGAGCCGAGTTCATTGGACATTAACTCGGCTCATCTGGATGCCCTCACAGAGAGACACTGTGGAGCGCAAGCAAGCCTGCGCTTCTCAGTGTCTGCGGGATGACAGGCTGGATGGCAGCGTTCTGCTGCGGTCCAGCCTGTCATCTCGATGTAGCAGAGCTGAAGCTGTCATGGGAACCATGGAAAGGTAAGGATGATGTTGCTTTATTATTTTTCTTTTATTTCAGGAGATCGTTGGCTTCAGCTGGAATGGGCGTGATGGTAAGTATGGTTTAATTTAGAACAATAAAGAATTGTGTGTTTATTTCAATTAAAGGACTTTTTTCTGGGTGTTGTGTTTTTTTTAAATACTTTACTAGAAATTCATGGTGGTCATGTCTAATATTGGCGTGACCCCATGAATTTCGGGCTTAGGGCCAGCTGATAATGCCAAGCTGGCCCTAACCCCTTTATTACCCAGTGAGCCACCGTATCAGGGCCCTGGATGAGTTGGGTACAGCGCCAGAAGATGGCGCTTCTATGAACGCGCCATTTTCCGGGGTGGCTGCGGACTGCAATTTGCAGCGGGGGTGGCCCAGAAAGCTTGGGCCTCCCTGCGCTGCGGATTCCAGCCCCCAGCTGCCTAGTTGTACCTGGCTGGGCACAAAAACAGGGCGAAGCCCCACGTCAATTTTCTTTAAATTATTTCATGAATTTCCTGAAATAATTAAAAAAATTGAAGTGGGGCTTCGCACTATATTAGTGTCCAGCCAGGTACAGCAGGCAGGAACGGGCTGCCCCCATCCACCAGCTGCCTATTTGTACCTGGCCGGACACAACAATATAGGGAAGGCCTTTTTTTCTTAATTATTTCATGAATTTCATGAAATAATTAAAAAAAAAGTACGTGGGGCTTCGCCCTATTTTTGTGTCCAGCCAGGTACAACTAGGCAGCTGGGGGCTGGAATCTGCAGCGCAGGGAGGCCCAAGCTTTCTCGGCCCCCCCCCGCTACAAATTGCAGTCCGCAGCCACCCCGGAAAATGGCGCGTTCATAGAAGCGCCATCTTCTGGCGCTGTACCCAACTCATCCAGGGCCCTGGTGCGGTGGCTCACTGGGTAATAAAGGGGTTAGGGCCAGCTTGGTATTATCAGCTGGCCCCAAGCCCAAAATTCATGGGGTCACGCCAGTATTAGACATGACCGCCATGAATTTCTAGTAAAGTATTTAAAAAAAACACAAACACCCAGAATAAAGTCCTTTAATTGAAATAAAGACACAATTCTTTATTGTTCTAAATTAAACCATACTTACCATCACGCCCATTCCAGCTGAAGCCAACGATCTCCTGCAATAAAAGAAAAATAATAAAGCAACCTCATCCTTACCTTTCCATGGTTCCCACGACAGCTTCAGCTCTGCTACATCGAGATGACTGGCTGGACCGCAGCAGAACGCTGCCATCCAGTCTGTCATCCCGCAGACACTGAGAAGCGCAGGCATGCTTGCGCTCCTCACTGTCTCGCTGTGACGGCATCCAGATGAGCCGAGGTCATGTCCAATGAACTTGGCTCACCTCATGCACGTCACTGACAGCGTGGGAGAATTCTCCTGCACTCACCGCTTCAGCGTGAGAATTTTCCCACGCTGTCAGTGACGTGCATGAGGTGAGCCGAGTTCATTGGACATGAACTCGGCTCATCTGGATGTCGTCACAGAGAGACGCTGAGCAGCGCAAGCAAGCCTGCGCTTCTCAGTGTCTGCGGGATGACAGGCTGGATGGCAGCGTTCTGCTGCGGTCCAGCCTGTCATCTCGATGTAGCAGAGCTGAAGCTGTCGTGGGAACCATGGAAAGGTAAGGATGAGGTTGCTTTATTATTTTTCTTTTATTGCAGGAGATCGTTGGCTTCAGCTGGAATGGGCGTGACGGTAAGTATGGTTTAATTTAGAACAATAAAGGATTGTGTCTTTATTTCAATTAAAGGACTTTATTCTGGGTGTTTGTGTTTTTTTTAACTTTGACTATGGGGTTAGTAATGGGGGTGTCTTATAGACGCCTCTCCATTACTAACCTGGGCTTGATGTCAGCTGGCATTATAAGCTGACATCAACCCCAACCCTATTACCCCCTGCCACCGCACCAGGGCAGCGTGGAAGAGCGAGGCTAAGTGCCAGAATTGGCGCATCCTATGAATGCGCCATTTCTGGGGCGGCTGACGGCTGGTGTTTCTAGCCTGGGAGGGGGCCAATATTCATGGCTCCCTTCCTGGGCTATTAATATCAGCCCCCAGCTGTCTGCCTAGCCTTTGCTAGCTATTAAATTAGGGGGGACCCCACGTCATTTTTTTTGGGGGGTCCCCCATTTTAATAGCTAGCAAAGGCTAGGTATTCAGCTGGGGGCTGATATTAGTAGCCTGGGAAGCTCCGTGGGTATTACCCCCTTCCCAGGCTTCAAACATCTGCCCCAGCCGTCTGCTTAACCTCCGCTAGAGCCTAAAATTAAGGGGAACCCCACGCCAATTTTTTTAATAATAAATCCTTTATTTTAATACTAAATGACAAGTACAGTAACCAACACTATCACTGTACTTCATATATATGTGACTGACATGTTTCTATCTATCTAATCTATGTGTGATGCTCTATCTTTCTGTTCTAAATTGTCGGGTACCGCTGCTGAATTGCCGGCCGGCTTTTTTAAAGAGACAGTGCATGAAAACACTATTATTTTTTTAAATAAATCCTTTACACTAAATGACAAGTATAGTAAGCAACACTATCACTGTACTTATTATATATGTGACTGACATGTTTCTATCTATCTAATCTATGTGTGAAGCTCTATTCTTTCTGTTCTAAATTGTCGGGTACAGATGCTGAATTGCCGGCCGGCTTTTTTAAAGAGACGGTGCATGAAAACACTAATATTTTTTTTAATAAATCCTTTACACTAAATGACAAGTGCAGTAACCAACACTGTCACTGTGCTTCTTATATGTGTGACTGACATGTTTCTATCTATCTAATCTATGTGTGATGCTCTATTCCTTCTTGTCTAAATTGTCGGGTACCGGTGTATGCCGCTGCTGAATTTGCCGGCCGGCTTTTTTAAAGAGAGTGTATTCTGAGCAGTTTGTCAGCTTTTGGACACCTTTGCAGGTGTTTTCTATGTGTTTCTATGTGTTTTTGTTTGCCTGCCATTGGTTTTAACGGTGTTCGACGGTGTTCTAAGGTGTTCGACGAACAGTTCGACGAACAGTTCCTCGAACATCCCGGTGTTCGACGAACCGAACCGAACCCGAACACTACGGGGGTGGCTCAACACTAGTAATGACCTTGTCTCCAGTGTTTCTGGACAATTTGGATGCCTGCGATTTTTATACCTTTGATTGAGCCTTCATGTTTGTCCGCAAAGTGTTTGGAGAGGGGGTGTTTCGGAAATTTTGTCCGTATATTCCTTAGATGTTCACCCACTCTCCTATTTAAGGGACGTATAGTACGTCCCACATATAACTTCTCGCAAGGGCATTTTAGTCCATAGATTACCCCCTTGGTGGTACAAGTGATGAAATCTTTGATCGGGAATTCAATATCACCATGGGATATTTTATTTGTTTTTTTTGTACGTAAATTCCTGCAGACTGAACATTTGTTGCATGGATAGAAGCCGGCAGGATTTGGAAATAGGCTTTTCGGTAGATTGGTGGATGGAGGGTTTTTAATAGATGGGGCTACTAGGTTGCCAAGGTTTCTGGCTTTCCTAAATATGAATCTTGGTTTTAGGGGGATCTGGTCCCCTACTAACTTATCGTCTCTAAGAATGTTCCAGTGCCGTTGAATAATTTTCCTTAGGAGGTAAGTATTAGAGTTGTATGTGGTTATTATTGGGATATCGATAGTGGAACCATTTGTGTTTTGATTAGTTGTTTCTTCTTTGTTGTCCAGGAGTTCTGCTCGGACAATTTTACGTGTCTGGACCTTGGCATTGTTCAGAAGTATTGGATCATAACCTTTATTTAGAAATGTTTCCGTCATGAGGTTTGCTTCCTCCTCAAAATCCTTTGGTTTTGAGCAGTTTCGATATAGTCTCCTGTATTGACTATTGGGTACATTTAAGAGCCAGCTTGGGAGGTGGCAGCTATTTGTGTGTATAAAACTGTTGGTGTCAGTGGGTTTGAAAAAAGTAGGGGTGCATATTTGGCTTTCATTAATATATATATTTAAATCCAGAAAGCTTACCTGATTAGTACTTATTGTTGAGGTGAAATGAAGATAAAATTCATTATTATTTAGGTCAGCCAAAAATTGTTTAAGGGAGTCCTGGCTACCAGACCAAATAAAAAGGATATCATCAATGAAGCGGCGCCAAAAAATCAAGTCCGGGTGTAGACTACCATTGGTGAAGATATTGTGGTGTTCCCACATGCCTACATACAGATTAGGGTAACTGGGCGCGAAGCGTGTGCCCATTGCGGTGCCCCACCTCTGCCTGTAGTGTCTTTCCTCATACTTAAAAGAGTTGTGGTTTAGGATTAGAGATGAGCGGTGTTCGACTCGAACTGTTCGTCAATCTCATATTTGAGCTGTTTTGGGCGGTGTTCGAGCCGTTCGGCGAACACGAACGATTTGAAAAAAATTCGACTGTTCGAGGTTATGTTCGATAAATGTTCGTGCACCAAAATCATAACTGGATTTTTTCTCAGTAATGCTGAAAATTAATGTTAATACGCAGTTTGAGTGTACAGCGGGGCGGTGGGAGGGGCGGGGGATGGATCTCTGCAGGAATAATGAAGACCTCCATTTTTTTTTCTCTTTCCCGCATTTACAGTGGGGAGGTGCAATCTGTCAGCCTATCAGCAGCGCACACACGGAGCGAACTACTTTTTTTCACACAAGCAAGGGCATGTGTCATTGGATGTATGTCACATGTCCTTGCCTATAAGACCCAGCCATTTTCCCCGTCGCCACCATTTTCTCACTGCTGCAGCTGCGTGTTAATTTCAAGCCAATTTTCGCACAAATCTACAGATAGCTTGGGAGTAGGGAAGAGTTGTGATTGCAGTCCTTTTAAGGACTAGGTTACAGCATTTCCTAAGACTTTTATCAGGCAGGTCTGTGCTCTTAAATAGATAGGTTGGGAGTAAATGTGTCACCCTGGCCTGGATACAACAAATATAATAAAGCTGTGTCTGAGAGCAAGGGGGAGGTTCTCTGGTCAGGGGAACATTAGCATGCAATACCTCCTGTCACAGGCCAGTAGGGGGAGCAGGCTGCCCCTATAAAAGCTGGAACTGGGGGCAGGGTTATGGAGAACTGGACGAGCTGTCTCTGGATTGAGAGGTGTCCCAGAGCAGTGAGGGACAGTTGTATTGCACCCTAAGAGGACGTGTGGCAGTAGGAGAGCCACAAGCCAGGGACAAGAGGTGAAGTACGCCTTTCCTGGCAGATAAAGAACCAAATTTACCAGACTTTGGTGTCTGAGGCTGTGAGGATTCCACGTCCTACAGCAGATAACCAGTCCGCAGGGGACTGTACGTTACTTGGCCTAAGAAGCCCGGAGGTTCCGCCACACCAGAAGGGACCAGCAAAGCCGTACCAAGCCGGGAGTAGAAAGGAACCCACGTTGCAAACCATACGGGCGAGAGGACACGGTGAGCTCGGGACCGTGGGCTGTTACCCTACCAGGAGGAGATAGCCAGAAGGAGCGCAGAGAGCACGGTAGGCCTACACCCTCACCCTGACCAGGGCCAATTTCCCAATTGCTCTCAGACATCCAGGTCCCCTCCTGGCCGGGACTGTTTGTGGGTCAGTTCACCTGTTCTAGTAAAGACCCTGGACTGCAACCTGTTGTCTGTGTGCTCCTTGCTCCTCCAGCACTAACGGTACTGGGACGCCCTACACCATCACCCCCATCTTGAATTATACTGCCCTGGGGCCGCACTCTTCCCGTGGGGAGTCACACTATCCCAGCTGCATACATCATCAGCCCCAGCGGTCTACCTGGCAGCGGCGGTCCGCACTGACCGCAATCCACGGGAGGCGTAGTCGGACACACCAACAGCGCATCGCAGACTACCACTGGTCTGAGCACCCTGAGCCACGGAACCGGGTAGGTACTACTACCCCCATCGTTCCCCTATTGCCCGGATCAGAGTGCCCCACGGCCCAGGGGGCGAGTCAGCTTTGGCGTAGTCGGCAGGATAGTAACCAACCCGCCACAAAAGGGTATTGCGTGCCTGAAAAAGACTATACACACACCTGAAAAGAGGTTTCCCGCCATCCGGAGCCGTTTCCCGCCATCTTCTGTCGGTTCCCGCCATCTTCAGCCGTTTTCCCGCCATCGGACGCCATCTTCAGGACGCCGCGCGGGAAGAAGAGGGGCGTGGACGTCCAAACCGCGCGAGACCCGAAGCTCTGCCCCACGCACCGACGCTGCACAAGGTCCTGGAAGGAAGAGAGAGCGACGCTGACATCACCAGGACGCGACGCAAGGTCCTCGTCCAGAGCAGCATCAGCGGAGCCGCGGCCTACAGAAGAGGATCGTCGGAAGGTAGGCCACGCTTAACTAGGGGGGAGGAAGATGTCGGACACAGAGGCGCCCACTACCACCAGCGCAGCTGCAGCAGCGGTGATGCCATTTTCCCTGCCCTACATCCCTGGAGCGGCCTGGCTGCCTAAGTACTCAGGGGAGCCCCATGCCCTGACTGATTTTAAGGAAAGGCTGTACAGTTTGTTCCAAGTTTACCCCCTGACAGAGGAACAGAAGGTCAGCATACTGACGGGGCAGTTAACTGGCGCAGCCCAGCGGGAGGTAAAGTCGTGGCCCGCTGAGGAGAAAAGGACTGTGAAGGACATTCTGGCCCGGCTGCGAGGTACCTTTAATACCCGTACCTCAGCAGAAATTAAAATGAGGTTCTATGGATGTAAGCAGCGGGCACAGGACAGCATCAGAGACTATGCCCTAAATTTGCAGGAAGCCTTGAGGGCCATCAAACAAACTGACCCTGGCAGCGTGCAGGAAACGGACAAGCTGCTAACAGAACAATTCATAGAAGGTCTGCTGTCTAGCGCCCACAGGGCCCAACTGCGCCTCATGTTCTTTCAGAACCCTGATCTGACCTTTGCCCAATTTAAGGACAGGGCCATAAGGGTGCTCCATGAACCCGCAACAAGTGGCGCTATAAACCCCCGGTGCCCTGCTTTCACCTACCACCAGGAGGCGGCGCCCTCCTCTATGGACTCTGTGGGGGCTGACGCACAGGCCCTGAACCAAGCCCCGTCGAAAGATCTGCACCACCAAGTCCAGGAGCGTCGCAGCGTTGACCAGCACCGTCCAGGCGTTACAAGTGGACCCGTCAAGACCCATCGAGTAGGCTTCAAGTCCGGAGGATGTCCCGTGGCGTCGACAGAGGAGGACCCCGTCGTTCAGAAGGAGGCCCACAGACAGCTACGCAGAGGATGGACAGCCCATTTGCCGTCGATGCAACCAGCCCGGACACATTTCCAGGTACTGTAATTTAAACGGATCCAACCTGGGGCAGAGGGCCGACCCCCAGGCATAAGATCACCAGGCCGTTATAATTGGCGTGATAAGTACGTTGGGGGGCGCCCGGTTTTACCCGTGGTGCTGGACGGTATCCCCATGAGCGCCTTGCTGGATACTGGGTCGCAAGTAACCACTATCCCTTATGTACTTTTTAAGCAGTATTGGACTGATGCTGATATCACACGGTATCCAGACAGTAACTTGAGCATCATCGCTAGTAATGGCTTGCCCGTGCCGCAGATGGGGTTCAAGGAGATGACCATTAAAATTGGTAAAGTTGAACTACCGGCACAGGGAGTGATTATTGTGGACATTGACCGTCGTGAAAGTCACCCTAAAATAACTGTGGGTACTAACGTGATTGAAAATTGTCTTTCAGAGGTAATTGTAATTCTACAACAGGTGGCGGTGAATGCTAGTTCCAGCCAACAGAGTCCTCAACAAGGAGATAAAAGCCCTGATGAGACGGCAGCAGGTAGAACTGTCTGGTGGTGAGATCGGTAGCGTAAGAATGAGTGACCCATTCCCCATTTCCATGCCTCCCAAAAGTGAAATGATGATCTGGTGTCGGACTGCAATCGGATTGAGAGGTAGAGACTACCAAGCCATTGTAGAACCCGTGTACTCAGACAGCAGGCCCACCATTTTGACAGCCCGGGGGGTGGTTGATGTCCATCATGGGAGGGTGCCCGTTCGCATTCTCAACATTGGAGAGAGGGAGGTACATTTACCCAGGTACGCTACACTTGCCAAACTGTTTGCTGTTGAGCACAAAGCTATCAGGGCCGTGGAGCCCTTGCCTCCATCTCCTCAGGCGGAGGGTAATGGCTCCCAGAAACAAAAGGAGGACTGGTGCCAGAAACTCCATGTGGGTGCTGACTCCACTCCCCTGCACCAAAAACAAGGAGTCTACCGGGTGGTCCAGGAGTACGAGAGAATTTTTAGTAAGCACCCGCTAGACTTCGGCAGAGTAAAAGGGATAGAACACCATATCCCCACGGGGAGCCACCCACCGATAAAAGAGAGACACAGGCCTGTACCCCCTGCACATTATCAGAACACCAAGGGCATGCTAAGAGAAATGAAAGAAGCTGGGGTCATTAGAGAAAGCTGTATCCCCTGGGCAGCCCCCCTGGTTCTGGTAAAAAAGAAAGACGGCACCATGAGAATGTGCGTGGACTATAGACAAATCAACCGTATCACCCACAAAGACGCATATCCGCTGCCTAGAATAGAGGAGTCTTTAGCCGCACTAAAATCAGCTAGCTTCTTTTCTACTTTAGACCTTACTTGCGGGTACTGGCAGGCTCCTGTGGCAGAGGCTGACAAGGAGAAGACCGCCTTCACCACCCCGATGGGACTGAGTGAGTTCAACTGTATGCCCTTCGGGCTCTGCAAGGCACCAGGGACCTTCCAGAGGCTGATGGAATGCTGTCTAGGGCACCGAAACTTCGAGACGGTCCTCCTTTACCTGGACGACGTGATCGTCTATTCGAAGACTTACGAGGATCATCTAAAGCACCTGGCCGAGGTGTTCGAAGCCCTGGCAGGCTATGGCCTGAAGGTGAAACCATCGTAGTGTCACCTGCTGAAACCAAAGGTCCAGTACCTAGGGCACGTGGTAAGTGCGGAAGGAGTAGCCCCCGACCCTGACAAGGTCATGGCAATCAAGAGCTGGCCCAGCCCCTCGAACATCAAAGTAGTAAGGCAGTTCCTCGGGTTGGTAGGCTACTACCGTAAGGTTCATCCCCGGGTTCACTAAGATGGCAGCTCCTATGCAGGACCTCCTGATAGGACAGTCTAAGTCCAGAAGTCAAAAGCCACCCTTCAAGTGGGATAAACCGGAAGAGGAGTCCTTCCGCCAGTTGAAGATGGCCCTCACAGGGGATGAGATCCTGGCCTACCTTGATTATGGCCATCCTTTTATTCTCCACACAGATGCCAGTAATGTGGGACTGGGAGCCGTACTGTCACAAAACCAGCAGGGCAGAGAAAGGGTGATCCCGTACGCCAGACGGCAGCTGAGGCCCACCGAGAGGAACCCGGAGAATTACAGCTCCTTTAAGCTAGAATTCTTGGCGGTGGTGTGGGCCGTAACGGAACACTTCAAGCATTACCTGGCCTCCGCAAAGTTCACCGTGTACACGGACAACAACTCGTTGACACACCTGGACAATGCAAGACTGGGTGCCCTGGAACAGCGGTGGATGGCCCGTCTCTCCAATTATGACTTCGTGATCAAGTACAGGGCAGGCAAAACCAATGCCAACGCTGATGCCCTATCAAGAATGCCTCACTTATCTGAAGGTGACGAAGACCCAGAAGAGCTGGAGGAGGTAGAACTCCCCGCGTTTCACCGGTACGGAGCCGCTCAATACTCCCACCGCATGAAGGAGGAAGATTTAACCACCGTTATGATCAATCCCCTACCTCAACACAGCTAGGCCGAGACCCAAGATAGTGACCCTGCAATCCACCTGGTGAAAGATCTGCTGACCCAGGAAGATGACCGCATAGATCCGGATGCTCCAGAGGAAGCCAAGCAGCTATGGAAAGAGAAGAGCAAGCTGTTCCTCTACGAAGGCAAGCTGTGCAGAAGGCTTGTCAACCACCGGACGCACAAACTGACCTGGCAAGTCGTCGTCCCAAGGCAGGATGCAGCTATGGTCCTGGGGGCTTACCATGACAGAGCGGGGCATTTCGGTTGGAAGAAACTGGAGTTCCTGCTAAGAGGACGGTTCTTTTGGGTCGGCATGAGAGGGGCTGTAGAGAAGCGGTGCAGAGCCTGTGGCCCTTGTAACCTAAGGAGGAAGGATCGTGCCAGCCAGAAGACAACCTTGAGGCCCATCGTCACCACGCAGCCTCTTGAGCTGGTAGCTCTGGACCACGTCAAATTGGCTCCAAGCCAGTCAGGATACATCTATGCCCTGACAATCGTGGACCACTATTCCCGTTTTCTAGTGGTGGTCCCAGTAAAAGACTTGACAGCCCAAATGGCGGCCAGAGCCTTCCAGCAATACTTCTGCAGTCCACACGGGTATCCAGAACAAGTTCTGACAGACCAGGGTCCAGCGTTCGAGGCCGAAATCTTCCAAGAGTTCTGCAACCTCTATGGCTGTAAGAAAATTCGGACAACGCCTTACCACCCACAAACCAACAGGATGTGTGAGAAAATGAACAATATAGTCGTTGATCTCCTGAAGACGTTGCCCCTGGAGGAACGCAGCCTGTGGCCAGAAAAACTGCCGGATCTAATAGACTTATACAACCATATCCCGGTGAATGCTACAAACTGCACCCCGGCTTACCTGATGCGAGCTAGACCAGGTAAGCTGCCCGTAGACCTGTAGATGGGAGTTCTAACACCTGAGGACACCTCCCTGGATGCGGACTGGGATACGGAAAGGCAACTGCAGTACAAGAAGGTACAGGAGAGTGTGGAGAAGAGCCTGGCCCAGGTGAGAGAGAGGCAAGAAAAACTCTTCAACCAACACGCCCCTGCTGGTCCCATAGAACCTGGTGAGCAGGTCCTGAAGCGAAAGAGAAGGCTTCACAAGTTAGACGACCAGGGGGAAAGGGAACCCTACACCGTACTGCAGTCTGATCACGACAACCCGAAGGTGTGCGTGATCACCAAGGATGGAGGAGAAACCACTAGTACCATCTCCAGAGACCACCTCAAAAGATGCCCTCGAGCAACTCCGTAGTGCAGAAGAGGATCAAAGTGACCTTGAACCCGCAGAGGACAAGGAAGAAATGATCAGCACTGTTCTCGGAGAGTTCCCTCAGTCCTGGACTCGAATAAACGATGCAATAGTGGTACCCGTCCTGCATTTCCTGCAACCGGCTCAGCAACAACCTACACCAGAGCAGGAAGGTGAAGAAGAGCAAGCCGTTCCAGAGGCAGAAGAACCTGTACCAGCAGCCCAGAAGAGTCAACCCTCTGCTGACAGTGAGCCTGCCATGCCTGCGGTAAGCCAAAGGACCTGCAGACAGCTGCCTGCCCTGCTTGTAAGTCCAGCTGGTAGCTGTATCCCTAACGCTAGTGGGGAAAGCCAGGTCGGTCCACCACCAGACAGTGGGTTAAGGAGGTC
This sequence comes from Phyllobates terribilis, assembly GCF_046119375.1. NCBI lineage: Eukaryota > Metazoa > Chordata > Amphibia > Anura > Dendrobatidae > Phyllobates > Phyllobates terribilis. The sequence continues at coordinate 3,177,290 of NW_027362900.1, forward strand.
AACCAGGAGCACAAAGGGGCAGATACCCGCTCGCTGGAGAATATAGGGTGCACTAAAATTGTAAATAACCCTGTTGCCAAATGTTGAAATGTTTGCCAAGTTACCTGCATGATTATTAATAGTGTATTTCAGTTTCTTGCAGTTACCGTACGGACTCGAAGGTTATGGACTTTTAATAACCGGGACTTTGTATGGACTGTGTTCGGAGCCTAACCAAGGAATGAACTAAGACTGTAAAGGACTTGGGGCTAGGACAGACCCCCACCTGGTTAAGGCTCCCCGTTGTATTGGTGATATGGACACCCAGTCACAGACCACACTGTGACCTTAAGAACTCAATCTGTGCGTCACTTTCCTGATAATGTTTTATAGTCATGTATATTATCTTTGTTTACTGTTTAGTCCCGGAGTACTAAATTTTACTAGGGGGGAATGTGTCACCCTGGCCTGGATACAACAAATATAATAAAGCTGTGTCTGAGAGCAAGGGGGAGGTTCTCTGGTCAGGGGAACATTAGCATGCAATACCTCCTGTCACAGGCCAGTAGGGGGAGCAGGCTGCCCCTATAAAAACTGGAACTGGGGGCAGGGTTAGGGAGAACTGGACGACCTGTCTCTGGATTTAGAGGTGTCCCAGAGCAGTGAGGGACAGTTGTATTGCACCCTAAGAGGACGTGTGGCAGTAGGAGAGCCACAAGCCAGGGACAAGAGGTGAAGTACGCCTGTCCTGGCAGATAAAGAACCAAATTTACCAGACTTTGATGTCTGAGGCTGTGAGGATTCCACGTCCTACAGCAGATAACCAGTCCGCAGGGGACTGTACGTTCCTTGGCCTAAGAAGCCCGGAGGTTCCGCCACACCAGAAGGGACCAGCAAAGCCGTACCAGGCCGGGAGTAGAAAGGAACCCACATTGCAAACCATATGGGCGAGAGGACACTGTGAGCTCGGGACCGTGGGCTGTTACCCTACCAGGAGGAGATAGCCAGAAGGAGCGCAGAGAGCACGGTAGGCCTACACCCTCACCCTGACCAGGGCCAATTTCCCAATTGCTCTCAGATATCCAGGTCCCCTGCTGGCCGGGACTGTTTGTGGGTCAGTACACCTGTTCTAGTAAAGACCCTGGACTGCAACCTGTTGTCTGTGTGCTCCTTGCTCCTCCAGCACTAATGGTACTGAGACGCCCTACACCATCACCCCCATCTTCAATTATACTGCCCTGGGGCCGCACTCTTCCCGTGGGGAGTCACACTATCCCAGCTGCATACATCATCAGCCCCAGCGGTCTACCTGGCAGCGGCGGTCCGCACTGACCGCAATCCACGGGTGGCGTAGTCGGACATACCAACAGCGCATCGCAGACTACCACTGGTCTGACCACCACTACTACCCCCATCGTTCCCCTATTGCCCGGATCCGAGTGCCCCACGGCCCAGGGGGAGAGTCATAAAGACTAATTATAATAGCAGTCCTTTTCAGGACTAAGTTACACCAGTTCCTATCAGTTTTTGCCAGGCAGGTCTGTGCCAGTGCTGTGCAAGTTTTTTTCACAGCATTTGGCTAAATCTAGCAAAGCAAATCCTTTTTGGCCTATTGCAGAGTGTGTTAGTCAGTGGAGTAGCCTATCTGTGTTGCAAGCTACACCACCTGTGTATAGAATACCAATTTTTTACTCCACCTAGTGAAGTAAAACCTTTTGGGCATAGCATCATTCTATTAGTCCATCTATACTAACCTCCACCAGGTTGCAAATTGAATATAATTTTTTTCTGCATCTAGCTCTGAAAAAATATTTGGGCTTCTAGCAGTGTGTGGGACTTGGTCTATTAGTCCATCTATACTGACCTCCATCAGGTTGCAAATTAAAAATATTTTTTATCTGCATCTAGCTCTGAAAAAATATTTCAGCTTGTAGCAGTGTGTGGGACTTGTTCTATTAGTCCATCTATACTGACCTCCACCAGGTTGCAAATTCAATATAATTTTTTTCTGCATCTAGCTCTGAAAAAATATTTCAGCTTGTAGCAGTGTGTGGGACTTGTTCTATTAGTCCATCTATACTGACCTCCATCAGGTTGCAAATTCAATATCATTTTTATCTGCATCTAACCCAGCCAATACTTTTGGCCTAATACCACAGTTTGGCCACTCAGCTCTGCTCGGTTCCCATCCATTGTTTTTTTGTGCAAACAACTCCAGAGTTGTGAATTAGTTAACCACCAAAATGAGTGGAAAAAGGCCTGCTGCTGGTGGAAAGGGGAATAGGCGTGTTGGGAAGGGGAAAAAAGGTTGTGTCCGTGGGGTAGGTGTTAAAGCAACAGTAACATCTGCAGAAGAAAGACCATCTTCCAGCCAAACTAAAATGTCTACTTCTTTTAGCGGACAATGTGATAAGATCCCTTTCTTACGGCCACGCCAATCGCTACAAATTCCAGATGAGGCACAAAAACAGCAGGTGCTTCAACGGATATCAAGTGCTCCTTTAAGTGGGCTCTCCTCCACATCAACTTCAACATCACAAATACTCCAGTCCTCAGAGGTGTCACCCCAATCGCACTTGCTTCCTCACAGCTCCCAAATCTCCAGTGGCCCGTCTGAGTATGGGGTAGAACCAGGGGCGGAACTACCGCCCGTGCAGCCGGTTCATTGAACGGGGGCCCCGAGGGAGAGGGGGCCCCTCCAGCCTCCAGCAGGGCCGCCATCAGGGCATGACTGCCCTGACTCCAGTATGGGGCCCGGCCGGTAGGGGCCCCCTCGGGGGCCCCCCTCTTGTGCGTCTCTCTCCTCATGGGGCCCCCGGCCCCATGCTATGCGCCGGGTCCGGGACTTTTCAGCGCTGAGCTGCGCTGTTGCAGCAGCGCCTTCATGATTCCCCTGACTTCCGGTCATGTGACGGTGCCGTCACATGGCCGGAAGTCAGGAGAACCTGCTGTCAGCGATTTGGACGAGCGCCAGGATTCTGCAGGGATCGCATGGGGGTAAGTATAACAAGTTTTATTTTTTTTAAAATACAATTAACTAGGAGTGGAGAGATGGGAGATGCACATGTGTGTGTGTGTGGGGGGGGAGATGGGAGATGCACATGTGTGTGTGTGTGGGGGGAGATGGGAGATGCACATGTGTGTGGGGGGGTGAGATGGGAGATGCACATGTGTGTGGGGGGGATGGGAGATGCACATGTGTGTGGGGGGGGGGGATGGGAGATGCACATGTGTGGGGGGGGAGATGGGAGATGCACATGTGTGTGGGGGGGATGGGAGATGCACATGTGTGTGGGGGGGGAGATGGGAGATGCACATGTGTGGGGGGGGAGATGGGAGATGCACATGTGTGGGGGGGGGAGATGGGAGATGCACATGTGGTGGGGGGGAGATGGGAGATGCACATGTGTGGGGGGGGAGATGGGAGATGCACATGTGTGGGGGGGGAGATGGGAGATGCACATGTGGTGGGGGGGAGATGGGAGATGCACATGTGTGGGGGGGGAGATGGGAGATGCACATGTGGGGGGGGGTGAGAGAGGTGCACATGTGGTGGAGGGGGATGAGAGAGGGGCACATGTGGGGGAGGGGGATGAGAGAGGGGCACATGTGGGGGAGGGGGATGAGAGAGGGGCACATGTGGGGGAGGGGGTGAGAGATGTGCACATGGGGGGGGATGAGAGCTGCACATGGGGAGGTTTGAGAGCTGCACATGGGGGAATTGGGAGTAGGGGGATAATGAGCTGCACATAACGAATGTGGGGTGGGGGAGAGTAAATGATAAATGATGATGGGGTGGGGAGAGCACGGACATGATATAATGAATTGGGGCAGGGGGTGCATGTAAATATTGAATGCGGGGAGCAGGAAGTATAGAGTAGGGGGCGTTGCGGATGCAGGAGTGTGACTGGTAACAAATTGGCGGAAAGAGTAGAGGTTCTAATTAAATTATATATTAAGTGCCTATTTACAGTTAATGGGGGCACAGTGGTGGATTACAATTTATATTTGGAATGGTAGGTTGCATAATAACTAACCATATATTGATGGTGGATGCACGTCTGTATTCAGCTGCGTAATGTAGAAGTTGGGGAATGTGCTCTAGATAACTGTGTTATTTTATGCAGAGACGAGTCCTGGCTGGAAGACGTGATGGCGGTCTGTGCTGGATGAAGGAGAAAAGCGAAGATGAAGGACTTCACCTAGAGACGTCACCGGTGAGTCAGTCTATTACATGTACACTGTGTATAATGTCACTGGTGATCACTGTATTACCTGTACACTGACACTATATACAGAGCTCCTGTGTATAATGTCACTGATGATCACTGTATTACCTGTACACTGACACTATATACAGAGCTCCTGTGTATAATTTCACTGGTGATCACTTCATTACCTGTACACTGACACTATATACAGAGCTCCTGTGTATAATGTCACTGGTGATCCCTGTATTACCTGTACACTGACACTATATACAGAGCTCCTGTGTATAATGTCACTGATGATCACTGTATTACCTGTACACTATATACAGAGCTCCTGTGTATAATGTCACTGGTGATCACTGTATTACCTGTACACTGACACTATATACAGAGCTCCTGTGTATAATTTCACTGGTGATCACTAGATTACCTGGACACTTACGTTATACATACCATGTATAGAGCTCCCGTGTATAATGACACTTATGGTAATATTAGTAATGTGGTGGTAATATTAGTAATGTAGTGGTAATATGTGGTCTGGTCATGGTGTGGCAGTTTTTCTCCCTTCTGTGTGGTATTATTCGGTCACTATGTTGTGGTAATATGTGGTCTGGTCATGGTGTGGCGGTATTCCCTGTATGTGGTATTATTGGTCATTTAAAAAAAAAATGTATATGACACATTCCCTTAAAGAAAACTAAATAAAAATATATCTAAAAAGAGTATTGGATATTTTAAGAAAATTATAATAGGTTAGAGTAGGGCCCGCCCAGAAGAGTCTACCTTATCATGGTGGCGGCTTTAAAAATCTTTTGGCCAAAACAAAAGCTGATGGCTATGTATGTGGCGCCGTCACATGGCCGAACGTCAGGAGAACCTGGTGGCAGCGACGTGGACGAGCGCCAGGATTCTGCAGGGATTGCATGGGGGTAAGTATAACAAGTTTTATTTTTTTTAAATACAATTAATTAACTATGAGTGGGGGGAATCAGAGATGCACATGGGGGGGGTGAGAGATGCACATGGGGGGGGTGAGAGATGCACATGGGGGGGGTGAGAGATGCACATGGGGGGTGAGAGATGCACATGGGGGGGTGAGAGATGCACATGGGGGGGTGAGAGATGCACATGGGGGGGTGAGAGATGCACATGGGGGGGTGAGAGATGCACATGGGGGGGTGAGAGATGCACATGGGGGGGTGAGAGATGCACATGGGGGGGTGAGAGATGCACATGGGGGGGATGAGAGATGCACATGGGGGGGATGAGAGATGCACATGGGGGGGATGAGAGATGCACGGGGGGTGAGAGCTGCACATGGGTGGGATGAGAGCTGCAAATGGGGGGGTGAGAGATGCACATAGGGGGTTATGTTTACATAACTTTGTTGCCTTATGAAGGGCAGGGGGGGCCCCCCAAAATTTCTTGCACAGGGGCCCACTACAGTCTGTGTCCGCCCCTGGGTAGAACAGATGGTTGAGTCTGCAGAGCTGTTTACTCATACTATAGCCTGGGAATCAGAGGTCGGCTCCATAGCTTCTGTGAATCCAGACGAGGAAATGATCTGCACTGATGCCCAGAATCTTTATGAGTCGGATCCAGGACCAGACGCAGAAGGTTCTGACCATAATGTAGACCCTCATTCCTAAACTAACTCCTGTTGGTGGAGACAATGAGGAAGACGATGATGAGACTCAAATACCTGATTGGAGCGACAACTTTAGTTTTTTGTCAGGGCAGGAACAGGTTGGCTCTGAGGACGACGGGTGTGATAACACACAGGGTGATGATGATGAGGTTGGAGATCCCACTTACTGTCAACCCACAGTCAGCCAAGAGATGAGGTCAGCAGAGGAGGTGGAGGAGGATGCTAGTGACGACGAGGTCAGGTTGCGCCTTCCTGGACAGAGACGTAGTACTGAAAGCACGTCAACAACTGCATCCTCAAACACAACTCTGCCTCTCACCACAAGTCGTGGTGGCTCTTCAGGTCGCATGGGTGCTAAGCCTTGCATAGCCTGGGCATTTTTTCAGATCGATAAAGATGACCCAACTCGTGTTATCTGTAACATTTGACAGCAAAAGCTAAGTAGAGGCCAAAAAATACATAGTTTGAGTACTTCATGCATGAACCGGCACATGGACATGAAGCATAAGTTGCAGTGGGAAGCTCACTGTGCTACAATGCGGCCTAGCCGGCCGGCCCAACCACCGTCTGCCACATCTTGTGCATCCGCGGCCTCTTCATCCTCTGTGACTGGGGGGACAGCAGTCACACCTGTTTTGGGACGCAGACCTGCCACCTCTTTACCCGCAACAGCCAGCGTGATTGGCAGGTCATCATTTTCTTTGGAGGTGGTAACACCAGCTGGTGTTGAGCGCTGTCCGACATCGATAGCACCACCTTTGGATCAAGGAAACCTAAAATGTCCGCCTGCATCTTCCTCACAGACCGGCAGTTTGCCGGGGACACCCTTATCAAACTCGTCTAAGCACAACAGCCAGCCCTCGGTCCCTCAGATGTGGACAAGTAAAAGGCCATTTCCTCCTAGCCATGACAAAGCTAAGAGGTTGAATTTCACCATCTGCAAGCTCTTGGCTACAGAAATGCTGCCTTTCCGCCTGGTGGACACAGAGGATTTTCGAGACCTTATGTCCGTCGCAGTGCCCCAATACCAGATGCCCAGTCGGCACTACTTCTCAAAGAAAGGTGTGCCTGCGCTCCACCAGCATGTCGCACACAACATCACCGCTTCTTTGAGAAACTCTGTGTGTGACAGGGTGCATTTCACCACAGACACTTGGACGAGTAGGCATGGACAGGGGCGTTACATGTCGCTGACTGGGCACTGGGTAACTATGGTGACAGCAGGACAAGGGGCTGCTGTCCAAGTCTTGCCGTCCCCACGAGTTGTGCGTCAATCCTCTTTATCTCAAAGTTCCTCCACTGCTTCTGCCTCCTCAACCTCCTCTCGGTCCTTCACCTGCACCCAAAGCCTGTCTGGTCATGCCACAAGCTTTCTAACTGCGCAGAAGGGATCCTGCACACCTCCTTACTATGCTGGCAGTAGGGCTCAACGTCAGGCGGTTTTTACTTTGAAATGTCTGGGAAATGTGAGTCACACAGCTGAGGAGTTGTGGTCAGCTCTGGAGAACCAATTTCATGAATGGTTGTCTCCACTGGACCTGAAACCAGGGAAGGCCGTGTGCGACAATGCTGCAAACCTGGGTGCGGCCCTTCGCCGGGGCAATGTCACACACGTGCCTTGTATGGCTCACGTGTTGAACCTGGTTGTCCAGCAATTTTTAACCCACTATCCCAGACTAGATGGCCTTCTGCAGAGGGCACGGTCGCTGTGTGCTCACTTCCGCCGTTCGCATCCCGCAGCTCAGCGACTTACATCTCTACAGAAGTCGTTGGGCCTGCCACTTCACCGGCTAAAATGCGATGTGCCTACCCGGTGGAATTCAACTCTGCACATGTTGCAGCGACTGTGGCAGCACCGACAAGCCCTGGTGCAATACGTTCTGACGTATAGCCTGGGCCAACGAGATCCAGAGGTGGGGCAAATCACGCTGGAGGAGTGGTCTCAGATCAGGGACCTATGCACCCTTCTGCACAGTTTTGAAATGGCGACGAAGATGTTTAGTGCTGACGATGCCATTATCAGCATGACTATTCCGGTGATTTACATGCTGGAGCACATGTTAAACAGAATTCGGAGTCAGGTGGTGGCAAAAGAGGAGGTGGAGGAAGTAGAGGAGGAGGAGTTGTATGCGGAAGGGCTAACATCTGCAAGGTCCAGACGGTCGGCAGCACCAAGGAGGCAGGCATGTGAGGGTGGGGGAGATGGTTTTACCAGGGCGCATGGTAGCAACCAAACTAGTGAGGAAGGTGCAGGATCCCAGGAAGAAGTGGAGGACGAACTGATGGAAGACTCATCAGATGAGGGAGACCTTGATCACATTTCTGTTGTGCGAGGTTGGGGGGAGAGGGCAGAGGAAGGAAGCATGATTGTTACCTTGCCACCAACACAACAGGGACTTGGTGCTCCTGGATGCGCAACACACATGAGTGCCTTCTTGCTGCACTACCTGCAACATGACCCTCGAATTGTGAGAATTAGAAATAATCCTGACTACTGGGTTGCCACACTGTTAGATCCCTGGTACAAAAGTAAATTTGCAGAAATTATTCCTGCCATAGAAAGGGATGCATGCATGCAGGAGTATCAGCAGAGACTGTTGCAGAATCTTACATGTGCTTTTCCACAAAACACCAGTGGTGCACGTAGTGAATCTCACAGTTCCAACTTGCCAACCGTGGGACCGTTGAGTGTTCAGCACTCAAACCGTAACAGAAACACAGTATCTGCTGGTAACATCAATCATTTCACCACTTTTTTAGCCCATCCTTTGCAAGGCCACAGGAGACAAGAAGTCTGACACATAGTCAACGCCTAGAGACGATGGTACAGAAGTATCTCCAAGTAAACATTGAAGCCATGACTGTGTCACTGGACCCTTGCTCTTTTTGGGCTTCCAATCTGGATAAATGGCCGGAGCTCGCCACTTACGCCTTGGAGATCTTGTCATGCCCCGCAGCCAGCGTTCTGTCTGAACGTGTGTTCAGCGCTGCTGGTGGTGTGCTGACAGATAAGCGCACGCGGCTCTCCACTGATAATGTAGACAGACTCATGTTCATAAAGATGAACAAATCATGGATCCGAAATGACTTTTCTACCCCTGTGTCATCCTGGGGAGAGTAAAAGCTTGATGATTGGTTAAAAACACCTCACCAACCGTTTTAAGCTTTCAAATTACTAATCATGTTTATCTGCATCTTGGCTGGAAAATTATTTGGGCTTTGTAGCAGTGTGCAGTACTGATTCTATTAGGCCATCTATACTAAGCTCCACCAGATTTAAAATTACTAATCATGTTTATCTATATCTTGGCTGGAAAATAATTTGGGCTTTGTAGCAGTGTGCAGTACTGATTCTATTAGGCCATCTATACTAAGCTCCACCAGATTTAAAATTAATAATAATTTTTAGCTGCATCTAGCCCGGAAAATAATTTTGGGGCTCCTAGATGCGCAAGACACATGAGTGCCTTCTTGCTGCACTACCTGCAACATGACCCTCAGATTGTCAGAATTCAAAGTAATCCTGACTACTGGGTTGCCACACTCTTAGATCCCCCACACTCTTCGATCAACCTTTTCTTTTTAATAAAGAACAAAAAATGGTCATTTTTGAAATTATAAGCATTAGCAGGTTATTAGAAACTGAAATCAAACAGTTTTCAACTCAAAACTTTATTCTAGGTGATGTTACATTTGCACATAGGAGCCTTTGTTCGAAAGGAGCTTCTGAACTCTCTCGTCCATTGAATTTGTCAGGTTTTGGATGGTTTCTGCTTCAATTGTTTTGCATGAGGACAGAATACCCTCCCAGAGCTGTTGCTTAGATGTGAACTGCCTCCTGCCATCATAGACACTCCTTTTGATGATGCTCCAGAGGTTCTGAGTGGGGTAGAGGTCAGGGGAGCATGGGGGTCACACCATAAGTTTGTCCCCTTTTATGCCCATATCAGCCAGAGATGCAGATGTGTTATGTGCAGCATGAGACAGTGCATTTGTGGCACCCCAGGGGTCTGGTTTCCACAGTAACAGCAGTGTTATGTCTGAGAGCAGGTGGGAGGTCTCTTGGTCAGGAATCTATGCATGCCACACCTCCTGCCCAGTCCTGGGAGGGGAAGGACTTCCCCTATATAAACCTGGGGCTGAGGCAGGGTTAGAGAGAAGAGTAGAGAGAAGAAGAGAAGCAGCATAGGAAAGGAAGATCAGGAGCTCTGTGGGAGCAGTGCTAAAAGGAATCAGGGGCTGGCAGCTGAAGAGCTCGCCCTGATTGAAGAGTTACCACCGGACCCGGAGTCCGAGGCTGTGGGGATTAACCCAGACCCAGCAGCAGAAACCGCCCGGCAGGGGATTTCAGGTCCTCTGGCCAAGAAACCCGAAGGCACGGTCACACGCGTGGGACCAGCATCGCCGTCGTGGAGCGGAAGCCACTAGAAGGCCCCGAGTCACCGGCCATACGGGTGAGCACCACACGGTACACTCAGGGACGTGGGCTACTTTTACCCGCCTCTAGCAAGGTAGCCAGAAGAGTACAAGTAGTTGGGGAGGCCTACAACTCCGCCTGGCCAGGGGAGATCCCATCTGCTCAAAGACTGACCAGGCCCCGATCGCTAGCCAGTACTCCGGGAGGGTCTATCTTTATAACCAGTAAAGACCCTGAACTACACCGCATCGTCTCTGAGTGGTTCCTGCTACCCCCATCATCCACGTCGGCTGCCCTGAGGCCATACCCCTCCCGTTGGGGGTTATACCATCTACGCTGCACTATCCTACCACCGGCCTCAGCGGTCTGCCCTGCAGCGGCAGCTCCATAGCTGCATTCAACGGGTGGCGTAGTCGTCCTACATCTACTGCTAATATATACCGCCACTTAGTCTGACTCCCTGGGCACGGACTGGGTCACCGCTACGAGACTACTACCCCCAACAGGCCCGGCTCCGGGTAGTCCCCGCGTGCGCAACGCTACACCAAGTAGGCCCAGGGGTGCGTCACATTATCATGCATGAAAATGATCTTGCTGTGGAATACACGGTTCTTCTTCTTGAACCATGGCAGGAAGTGCTGTTTGAGAAACTCCACATACATTATGGAGTCCATCTTTACCCCTTCAGGGATTCTAAAGGGACCGACAATCTCTCTCCCCATGATTCCAGCCCAAAACATTACTCCATCTCGTCCTTGTTGGCGCTGTAGCCGTGTTTGCGTGGGGTGTCCATCAACCAGCCATCCTCCACTCCATCCATCTGGACCATCGAGCGTTGCACGGCACTCATCCGTGAACAAAACAGTTTTGAAGTCAGTCTTCATGTACTGTTTGGCCCACTGGAGCCGTTTCTGCTTGTGTGCAGTGGATAGAGGAGGTCGACAGGATGGCTTACGCACAGCTGCAAACCTCTGAAGGACCCTGCATCTTGTTTTTCGGGGGACGTTGGAGGCACCAGCAGCTTCAAAAACTTGTCTGCTGCTATGACAAGGCTTTTTTGCCGCTGCTCTTTTAACCTGACGTAATTGCCTGTAGGAAAGAGTCCTCAATTTGCCCTTATCAGCACGCACACGTGTGTACTGTGAATCATCTTCTTGATTGCCAAGACACTTCATCCTGATCATCGCACAATGTTGATTGTAGTCATGCCTTGACCTAAACACTCCACAATTTGTTGCTTCTCAGCAGCCGACACATCCTTTTTCTTTCTCATTTTGGCAGAAAATGTAGGCTGCTTAATAATGTGGGACAGCCTTCTTAAGTAGTCTTGCCTTTCATTGGACACACCTGCCAAACTAATTAGCACAGGTGTCTGCAATTGCTTACAGTGATATAAAGAGCCCTGACACACATCACCATCAATGAGTTTAAATGACAAACAAACAAATTCTTCCCTTATCACTCCTAAACACTTTTTGCATAATAATTTGGAACACAGTGTACATGTGCTTTTCCACAAAACACCAGTGGTTCACGTAGTGAATCTTACAGTTCTAACTTGCCAACCGTGGTCTGTATGGAGTTGTTCAATAAAGGGCCCAAAATTAAGATAACATAGATGGGAGAGGTCTCTATGAATAGGAATTCCTAAATATTTGATACCCTGTGAGGGCCAGGCAAAGGGAAAGTTGGACTGGATGGAATCCTGTACGGATTTGGGGAGGGAGACATCGAGGGCCTCAGACTTCGTGGCATTGATTTTAAAATTTGACCATGTAACAAAGTGATCTATTTCAGCCATAACAGCAGGGATGGATATATGTGATTGAGTGATATATACTAGGACATCATCAGCAAATAGAGAGCACTTGTACTCGGTGCCTCCCACCTCAATCCACCTAATATTGGGGTTATGGCGAATTGATGAGAGCAGGTGCTCCGTCACTAGGATGTATAAGAGAGGGGACAGAGGACATCCCTGCCTTGTCCCATTGGTGATTGTGAAAGGTGATGAAAATGTTCTGATGCACCCCCTGGGCCTTGGGACATCCGGAGCCGGACCCTTTTTGGTGGATGCTGGTGATTGTAGTCTCTGTGGCGGCGACCCGGTTCCGTGGCTCAGGGCGGTCAAACCAGTGGCAGAACTATTTATGTGGTTTTGATGTTTAAATGTCCGACTACGCCACCCGTGGATTGCGGTCAGAGTGAACCGCCGCTGCAGGGCAGACCGCTGAGGCTGGTGTTGTGGGTGCAGCAGAGCGTAGTATAACTCCCCACGGGAGGAGTATAGCCTCAGGGCAGTGTAGGCGGAGAATGGGGGTGATGGTGCAGGGCAGCAGCAGTAACGACACGGAGTCAGTGATGCAGTCCAGGGCCTTCACTCACAGTTCTTATTATCCAGACCACTTCTGCAGGTAACGGCTGCCCACGTCGTACTGTGCTCACCAGGTGAGGGGCTCAGACAACTCCCAGATAACTTTGGAGCTCTTCACAGGACCCCCTTTGTGTGTCCTTTGTCTGGCCTTTCTTACCAACGCTTCTGTCCGGCTGCCTCGGGCCTCCTCTTGGTAAACTTGGCGCCAGTTTCCCTGACCCTACGTGGTGTCTTCCTAGCGGGTGTAGCGAGGGGCTGCGCCACATAAAATGTCACAGCCTCCGGTTTCTAGCTGAGGGTCATTTCCCGCCTCCACTAGTTTCGGGGACCGGTCTCCCCCTTTGGCCTGACCCCTCCACGCAGGTGGATTCGGGCGTGCGGTGGCGACTCGCCCGTCCGCACCCCTGGGATCCCTTCGTTCCTGGAGCCTTCTCCGCTCCTCTTCCTTCCTTCTCCCTCTTCCAGGCCTGGGCCTCTGTTACTAGGCCCGCCTCCGGAGCAGAGCTCATGCAGAGCCCCTGCTCCCTGCCACTTCTGCTCAGACTTCTCTGCACTGAACTAAGATGGTGCCCACCTTTTATACTTCCTTCTCAATGCACCCAGGAACTGCTTCCTCCCTGCTCCTGCACTACAGGGTTCCCCTTCCTCAGTGTTCCCTCCCCCCACTCCAGCCAGGGACAGGGACTGTCCTGCCCATCTCAGGGGCATATTGGTCGCCCTGCCCCACGGCAATGTGGTGTAATGCATGCAGGTGTCGGGGGTCCTGATCCGCACTCCATCCTTACCTGAGAGTGAGATATCACACCTCTGGGTGAGGTGCAATACCTCTGTAGCAACAGAGCCCTCGGGGTGCTACAGTTCCATTTATCTTCAGCCTAGGTGACGTATTGCGATACAGGGCCGTGATTTGGGCTATAAAAGGGTCCCCTAGACCCCTACCCCAAGCTTTTTAAGAGAATAATATATGGCGTGCCAGGAGACTCTATGGAATGCTTTCTCAGCATCCAACGAGAGTATCTAATTACAAATTTTTAACTGCATCTAGCCCAGGAAATACTTTGTGCCTAGTAGCAGTGTCTACTAGTCAGCGGATTATCCCAGCAGTTAAGCAAGCTACACCACCTGTAGTTTGGACACTTAATTTTTTCAAAGGAAATGCTTTGGGACCCCGGGATACTCAGTGAAGAGCATCAGGAGGCACCCCAAGGCATAGGGGCTGGGACTGGCAGTAGGATGCCTTGCGGTGGACAGCCGAGCTCGATCCTTATAAAAGCTTTTTAACTGCAGCAGCTTTAGTGGACGCTACTGGAGCTGGAATTACGCGGCTGCTGGCATGAGACTTGCCCTCCAATAGATCCTTGTAAATGGATTTAAAGTGTATTCATTCAAATTAGAGAGACAATTTAAATTAAAAAGCTTAGACCTGCCTCCACCACAGAGGGGCTCGCTCGACCCACCAGCGGACAGGCACCAGTATTGGGAGAGGGGGGGCTGGCCGTCAGGGTCCATCGCGGCTCTGGCACAAACCCGGCGACACGGAGGTGGCACGGGCAGGAACGGACTGGCCGTGTCGGCTTCTCACTTTTTGGATTTTAGAAGGGCATGACATGCCTATATCTGTGTCTCCCCCTCCTTTTACTCCTCCACCTCTTTTCTTTTCGCATGACTATATGTACTTGTCACTTTTCCATGTGTTAGTTGTGTCTTCTGAGCAGTTTGTCAGCTTTTGGACACCTTTGAAGGTGTTTTCTATGTGTTTCTATGTGTTTTTGTTTGCCTGCCATTGGTTTTAACGGTGTTCGAAGGTGTTCGACGAACCGAACCGAACTCGAACACTACGGGGGTGGCTCAACACTATTTAGGATAAAAAGCATGCAGTCCTCGATAAAATTAATCTGTTCTTCTGGCATGGTGGTGTGTTTTAGGAAGAATTTGGCTGCTTGGCAGCCTTTTTGATGTTGGATGACTGTATAGAGGGACGTGATGTCCAGTGTTCCTATTATATAGTGGTTTTCCCATCTAATTTTATTCAGTAATTGTAGAGTGTGTTTTGTATCTTTGAGATGAGCTGGCAGGAGGGGGACTAGGTTTTGTAGATGACTGTCAATAAATCTCAATAAATTGGAGGTTAGACTTTGAATCCCCGATATAATAGGTCTGCCGGGTGGGTTAATCAATGACTTATGAATTTTTGGGAGATAGTAGAATACAGCTATTCTAGGATACGGTGTAAGTATGTATTCGTACTCATTTTTAGTGAGAAGGCCTTCACTTAGGCCTTTATTTAGCAGTTGCTTCAGTTCTATAGTATATTTTGGAGTTGGGTCAAAGGACATTAATTCATAGGTTTGTGTATCGTTTAGGAGTCTAAGGCATTCATTATGATATTGTGCATAATCCAAAATGACAATACCTCCGCCTTTGTCTGCCGGGCGTATAACCAGGTCCCGGTTTTGCGCTATTGTTTGAATTGCCTTACGTTCACCTCTGGTAAGGTTATGTTTGATTTTAGAGCAATTTTTATCACTTATACGGTAAATGTCATCTATCACGTTTTTTTGAAATGCTTCCATTGACTCCGAATATTCATTCAGAGGATGGAAGTTTGATTTCTTTTTTAGTGTGGTATGATGGAGAATTTGATTAGTGATATGAGGGGAAGTTGTGGTGATGCTATTGTTATTTTTATTTTTTGTCGCATGAATTTTTTCACCCCCATAAAGGCCTCGAATTTATCAAATCGGGATGCTGGTGCGTATTTCAGGCCCTTGTTCAATAATTTACATTCATCCGGTTTTAAGGTATAGTGGCTCAGGTTGAAAATAGAGGAGTTGTCTTGATTCATTAATAGGGCCTATATTAACTCCTTCCCTCTCCTTCCCTTCTAGGTCCTCCTCACCTACCTCAAGCTATCTACCCATTAACCTCTTGAAGCACGCTCCAAGCAAGATCCCTACCCATTGTGTTTTTAGTTGCAAATGGTCAGCCAACATCATGGTTTTTTAAATTAACTAACAATTTTATCCCAAAAAATTTTTTGCCAATACCTTTTATTATCTAATAAAATATTTATCTATTTGCCTACATCACCTTTTTAGTACCTCTAACCTACCAAGACCAGCGCAGATACCCTATTCTTATTTGTATTTAACCCTTGCAGCCTTTCTGGTTCACTGCTTGTATCAGCTGCAGGTCTAGGTTATAGTCTAACAGCGCCCCCTATCAGTAACAACTTTTAATAGATAAATCTAAAAGTACCCTTATCAATATACATAAAGACACAACCCAGGCTATCCCTAGAATTCCCTATTGGACTCGTGGCCTTCTTAGCAGCGGAGGTTGACACCCTAGCGAATGGATTTGGTGTCCCCTCTCCACGTCGGCTCTCCCTTAACCCTTTTTACCCTTAAACAGACATACACATACATAAAAAAGTCATCAAAGATTGATGGATACCGGCAGTCGTGTTACTGCCCACCTCCGCCCATCAGCACCCGTACTGCCTGGCCGACCACATGCACAGAATGATGGGGGTGGATGCGTCTGCTGACGCTCCCTCCTCCAAGCAGTATATAATACATCAGTCAAGCAAAAAAGCAAAAACAAGGGAAATGCAAAAATAAATATAGTGCACTGATATGGACAACTAAGTCAAATGTACCAATAAGTGAGTACGTTGATAGGATGTAAAAGTATTAGCTCAAAAAGCCATTCTAGACAAATAAAGTGCAGCAGTGCTGATAATTCGGGGCAAGGAGAGGACAACAATATGCCCCTACCGTAATGAGAAGCCCATATGTTCAGTCGCAAGAAATAGACAACAATTTTTCATGCTGGACATGGAGAGGCTATGTGGGGCTCATGCTGGACATGGGGAGGCTATGTGGGGCTTATACTGTATATAGAGAGGCTATGTGGGCCTCATGCTGTATATAGAGGTTATGTGGGGCTCATGCTGTATATGGGGAAGCTATGTGGGCATCATGCTGGACATGGAGAGGCTATGTGGGGCTCATGCTGTATATAGAGGTTATGTGGGGCTCATGCTGTATATGTGGAGGCTATGTGGGGCTCATGCTGTATATAGAGGTTATGTGGGGCTCATGCTGTATATGTGGAGGCTATGTGGGGCTCATGCTGTATATGTGGAGGCTATGTGGGGCTCATGCTGTATATGTGAAGGCTATGTGGGGCTCATGCTGTATATGTGGAGGCTATGTGGGGCTCATGCTGTATATAGGGAGGCTATGTGGGGCTCATGGTGTATATAGGAAGGCTATGTGGGGCTCATGCTATATATAGGGAGCCTATGTGGGGCTATTAAGGTTCATAGGGGCTGTGTGTGGGCTCTTACAGTATATAGGGGGCTCATATGTTATATAGAAGGGGAAATATTTATATATACACGGTATATAGAGGGAAATAAGCATACTTAATTCTGTTCAATATTAAGTGTTCTAATTATTTTAGATTAATATTAATTGTAATTAATATGTTAATATTGATATTTAGCAAAATCAATTATAAACCCTCCATAGACTTTATTATACATGATTATATTGAATAGCATTGGCTGCAGGGCTTGTCCTAAGCACATTCTAGAATGTTGTGACATCACAAGATCTTCACCATCGTCACCTCTGCCTGGATATTATGACATCATGAGGAATATATAAGCAACCGCTCACCCGGAACTCCTCTGAGAGTTTATAGTAGGCGTTCAGAGGGAGTAAGTGTTTCTTCTACTCCTGGTCTGTCCGTATTATTTCCCATTTTCTGTCTATATACGTTTCTGATTTCTTATGACAAGCTTCATCTACTCCCCAATTCTCATTTCCCATACATTTTTAATGAGAAAGCCTTAGATTTATTAATTAGCTCGTTATGGCAATATTTACTATTGATACAATTGGTTTTTAAGATCAGGCTATTCATAAGGAAACCTCTCTATTTCTTCAATTCAGGATTTTGCAGTTATTTAGATTTGAAAAATATTGAAAAATATTGAGCAAAAATCGAAGCTCAATTTATGTACCGGTAAGTCCTAAATAAGAAAAGTCATGTAATTCAGAACAGTGATTGTAATGCTGTCTCTATAAGTATATATAATAATGAATTTCTGTTTTCTGATGTCCGTTCTTTACGCACGGCAAATGCCCGGACCAGTCAGGCCAGTACGATTACCACGATACCAAACTTGTATTTTTTCATTTAAAGTGGTGAAAAAAAATTAGCAAAAATTAGCTTGAGTCTGCATTTTTGAATACCCGTCACATTTTAATTTGTTGTCGATGGAGCTGTGTGAGGACTTGTGTTTTGCATGGTGACCTGATGGTTTTATTGATACTATTTTGGGGTAGCTTCAACGCTTTGATCGCTTCTTAATGCATTTTTTGTGGAATTGTAGCAATCAAAAACCTGCAATTTTGCCATTTTGATTTCTTCTTTGCTTTACAGTTTTTACAGATTGGGTCAATTAATTTTATATTTTCATAGATTGGACTTTTCTGAACACGTTGATACCAAATATGTGTATTTTTTCTTTTTTTTCTTTCTTTAATGTTAACTGGAGAAGAGGGGGTGTGATTTGAACGTTTTTTTACTTTTTTAAACACGTTTTTCTTCACTTCTTTCTCTATTTGTTAGTCCTCTTAGGGGACTTGAATCTGCGATTGTCTGATCTCTTATGCCACATACAGCAGTATTCCGGTATATAGTAAAAATCACTGTCTTCTATGACGCCCAACCACAGGCAGAACGTCACAGGAGAGAGAAAAGTTTTTTTCACTGGCCCTTATATTCTATGGAGCTAGTAACCTGTCAGGTTTGGGGTGAATTGTGGATCACACTCACCCATTGACTGACTATTAGGAAAAACTTGGGAAATTTCCATCAGCTTTTTTATTTTTTCATACAAAGATTTGTTTGGTTTTGTGCAGATGAGAAAAAAAATCACGTGTGAATATGGCCTAAAAATAAGTCGCCCAACTGAGTGACTTTTATTAAATACTTCAGTAAATCTAATTCTAAACTATTGTTTGTGTTTTCAGATGCAAGTGTAAATCACAGGTAAAAGTCCTTCCTCTCACTGTACAGTGGTGTGGTGCGCACAGGGCCGGTTTTAGACAAAGTGGGCTCTGGGCAAAAGTTTAAAGTGGGGCCCCCAATGTTCACATATTGCAGCATCACACAGAAACATTTCAGTTGTATTCACATGTGCTGAGCTCAGGCCGTTAAACGAGCGCGATCAACAATATTGAAGTCGTTCAACCATTGTTTCCCGACCTCTTTACACCGACTGAGGAAGAACGATGGACACAATCACTGATAGATCAATCTGTCCCCATACAGTATCATGTTATCAGCAGCATATCTGAACTTTTCTCTGAGCGATGTGCTGCAGAGAACAATGATTTTTGTACCGGCATAAACAATCCAGTCACTGAATGAATAGGCAGCATTTTGATTGTTTAGTGTAATGCACAGCCCATAGTCCTCCATATAGTATAATGCACAGCCCATAGTCCTCCATATAGTATAATGCACAGCCCATAGTCCTCCACATAGTATAATGCACAGCCCATAGTCCTCCATATAGTATAATGCACTCCCCATAGTACTCCACATAGTATAATGCACTCCCCATAGTCCTCCATATAGTATAATGCACAGCCCATAGTACTCCACATAGTATAATGCACTCCCCATAGTCCTCCATATAGTATAATGCACTCCCCATAGTACTCCACATAGCATAATGCACTCCCCATAGTCCTCCATATAGTATAATGCACTCCCCATAGTCCTCCATATAGTATAATGCACAGCCCATATTCCTCCATATAGTATAATGCACTCCCCATAGTACTCAACATAGTATAATACACTCCCCATAGTACTACACATAGCATAATGCACAGCCCATAGTCCTCCATATAGTATAATGCACAGCCCACAGTCCTCCATATAGTATAATGCACAGCCCATAGTCCTCCATATAGTATAATGCACAGCCCATAGTCCTCCATATAGTATAATGCACAGCCCATAGTCCTCCATATAGTATAATGCACAGCCCATAGTCCTCCATATAGTATAATGCACAGCCCATAGTACTCCACATAGTATAATACACCCCATAGTCCTCCGCATAGTATAATACACTCCATAGTCCTCCATATAGTATAATGCACAGCCCATAGTCCTCCATATAGTATCATACACAGCCCATAGTCCTCCATATAGTATCATACACAGCCCATAGTCCTCCATATAGTATAATGCACAGCCCATAGTACTCCACATAGTATAATACACTCCCCATAGTACTCCACATAGTATAATGCACTCCCCATAGTCCTCCGCATAGTATAATACACTCCATAGTCCTCCGCATAGTATAATGCACAGCCCATAGTACTCCACATAGTATAATACACTCCCCAAAGTCCTCGGCATAGTATAATACACTCCCCATAGTCCTCCGCATAGTATAATACACTCCCCATAGTCCTCGGCATAGTATAATACACTCCCCATAGTCCTCCGCATTGTATAATGCACAGCCCATAGTACTCCACATAGTATAATACACTCCCCATAGTACTACACATAGCATAATGCACTCCCCATAGTCCTCCATATAGTATAATGCACAGCCCATAGTACTCCACATAGTATAATACACTCCCCATAGTACTACACATAGCATAATGCACTCCCCATAGTCCTCCATATAGTATAATGCACAACCCATAGTACTCCACATAGTATAATACACTCGCCATAGTACTCCACATAGCATAATGCACTCCCCATAGTCCTCCATATAGTATAATGCACAGCCCATAGTACTCCACATAGTATAATACACTCCCCACAGTCCTCCGCATAGTATAATACACTCCATAGTCCTCTGTATAGTATAATGCACAGCCCATATTCCTCCATATAGTATAATACACCCCATAGTCCTCCACATAGTATAATACACTCCATAGCCCTCCGTATAGTATAATACATTCCATAGTCCTCCATATAGTATAATACACCCCATAGTCCTCCATATAGTATAATACACTCCATAGTCCTCCATATAGTATAATGCACAGCCCATAGTCCTCCATATAGTATCATACACAGCCCATAGTCCTCCATATAGTATAATGCACAGCCCATAGTACTCCACATAGTATAATACACTCCCCATAGTACTCCACATAGTATAATGCACTCCCCATAGTCCTCCGCATAGTATAATACACCCCATAGTCCTCCGCATAGTATAATACACTCCATAGTCCTCCATATAGTATAATGCACAGCCCATAGTACTCCACATAGTATAATACACTCCCCATAGTACTACACATAGCATAATGCACTCCCCATAGTCCTCCATATAGTATAATGCACAGCCGATAGTACTCCACATAGTATAATACACTCCCCATAGTCCTCCGCATAGTATAATACACTCCATAGTCCTCCGTATAGTATAATACATTCCATAGTCCTCCATATAGTATAATATACCCCATAGTCCTCCATATAGTATAATACACTCCATAGTCCTCCATATAGTATAATACACCCCATAGTCCTCCATAGAGTATAATACACCCCATAATCCTCCATATAGTATAATACATTCCATAGTCCTCCATATAGTATAATACACCCCATAGTCCTCCATATAGTATAATATACTCCATAGTCCTCCATATAGTATAATACACCCCTCCTCATAGTCCTCCATATAGTATAATGCACAGCCCATAGTACTCCACATAGTATAATGCACAACCCATAGTCCTCCATATAGTATAATGCACAGCCCATAGTACTCCACATAGTATAATGCACAGCCCATAGTACTCCACATAGTATAATACACTCCCCATAGTACTCCACATAGTATAATGCACCCCATAGTCCTCCATATAGTATAATACACAGCCCATAGTACTCCACATAGTATAATGCACTCCCCATAGTCCTCCATATAGTATAATACACAGCCCATAGGCCTCCATACAGTATAATGCACAACCCATAGTCCTCCATATAGTATAATACACTCCCCATAGTCCTCAATATAGTATAATGCATCCCATAGTCCTCCATATAGTATAATACACTCCCCATAGTCCTCAATATAGTATAATGCATCCCATAGTCCTTCGTATACTATAATGCATTCCACATAGTCCTCCATACAGTATAATGCAGCCCCATATAGTACATATATAGTACACTGCAGCCCAATAGAGTACACTGCAGCCCAGTAGAGTACACTGCTGCCCCACAGAGTACAATGCCGCCCCACAGGGTACAATGCCGCCCCACAGGGTACAATGCCGCCCCACAGGGTACAATGCCGTCCCATAGAGTTCAGTGCTGCCCCATACAATATAGTACAGCCCCATACAGTATAATGGCGCTCCAAAAAGTATAATGCCATCCCATAGAGTACAATGCCGCCCCTTAGAGTACAATGCCGCCCCATAGAGTACAGTGCCGCCCCATAGAGTACAATGTCGCCCCATAGAGTACAATGTCGCCCCATAGAGTACAAAGTCGCCCCATAGAGTACAATGCCGCCGCATAGAGTACAATGCCGCCCCATAGAGTACAATGCCGCCCCACACAGTACAATACTGCCCCACCATAGAGTATAATGCCGCCCCATTGAGTATAATGCAGCCCCATAGGGTACAATTCAGCCCCATAGAATATAATACAGCCTCATACAGTACAATGCCACCCCACCATAAAGTATAATGCAGTCACATAGAGTATAATGCTGCCCAATAGAGTATGATGCCTCCACATAGCATAGCATACAATGCAGACCTATAGAGTACAATTCTGCCCCATAAAGTATAAACCAGCCACCCCATAGAGTATAATGCAGCCACTCCAAAGAGTATAATTCAAACCCCCTCAGAGCATAATGCAGCTACCCCATAGAGTATAATGCAGGCCCATAGAGTACAATGCCGCCACATAGAGTACAATGCCACCCCACCTGAAAGCATAATGCAGCCCCATAGAGTAGAATGCTGCCCCAGAGAATACAATGCTGCCCCATAGAGTACAATGCTGCCCCATAGAGTACAATGCTGCCCCATAGAGTACAATGCTGCCCCATAGAGTACAATGCATCCCCATAGATTATAATGATGCCCCATAGAGTATAATGCCGCTGCATAGCATAAAATGCAGACCCATAGAGAACAATGGCGCCCCATATAGTACAATGCTGCCCCATAGAGTATAATGCTGCTCCATAGAGTACAATGCAGCCCCATAGAATATAATACAGCCTCATACAGTATAATGCCTCCCAACCATAAAGTATAATGCAGCCACAGAGTATGATGCCGCCACATAGAGTATAATGCAGGCCACCCCATAGAGTATAATGCAGGCCACCCCATAGAGTATAATGCAGGCCACCCCATAGAGTATAATGCAGGCTACCCCATAGAGTACAATGCCGCCCCATAGGGTACAATGCCGCCCCATAGGGTACAATGCCGCCCCATAGGGTACAATGCCGCCCCATACAATATAATGTTACCCCATAGAATGCCATAGAGTACAATGCCGCCCCATAGAGTACAATGCCGCCCCATAGAGTACAATGCCGCCCCATAGGGTACAATGCCGCCCCATACAATATAATGTTACCCCATAGAATGCCATAGAGTACAATGCAGCCCCATAGAGTACAATGCTGCCCTACAGAGTATAATGCCACCCCATAGAGTATAATGCCGCCCCATAGAGTATAATGCCGCCCCATAGGGTACAATGCTGCCCCATAGGGTACAATGCCGCCCTCATAGAGTATAATACAACTAACCGATAGCTAATAATGCAGCCCATCCCATAGAGTACAATGCAGCCCCACAGACTACAATGCTGCCCCAAAGAGTACAATGCTGCCCCACAGAGTACAATGCTGCCCCACAGAGTACAATGCTGCCCCACAGAGTACAATGCTGCCGCGTAGCATACAATGCTGCCGCTTAGCGTATGATGCTTCCACATAGCATACAATGCAGACTTATAGAGTACAATGCCACCCCATAGTGTATAATTCTACCCCATAGAGTATAATATAGCCACCCCAAAGAGTATAATGCAGCCCCCCCTCATAGAGCAAAAAGCAGCTACCCCATAGCGTATAATTCAGGCCATCCCATAGATTACAGTGCATCCACATAGAGTACAATGCAGCCCCATAGAGTACAATTCCGCCCCATAGAGTACAATTCCGCCATATAGAGCATAATACAGCCCCATACAGTATAATGCCGCCCCACCATAGAATACAATGCAGCCCCATAGAGTACAATGCAGCCCCATAGAGTACAATGCAGCCCCATAGAGTACAATGCAGCCCCGTAGAGTACAATGCAGCCCCGTAGAGTACAATGCAGCCCCGTAGAGTACAATGCAGCCCCATAGAGTACAATGCAGCCCCATAGAGTATAATGCAGCCCCATAGAGTACAATACCGCTCCATAGAGTACAATACCGCCCCATAGAGTATAATACCGCCCCACAGAGTATAATGCTGCCCCATAGAGTATAATGCCGCCCCATAGAGTATAATGCCTCCCCATAGAGTACAATGCAGACCTATAGGGTATAATACAGCCCCACACAGTATATTGCCATCCCACCATAAAGTATAATGCAGCCCCATAGTGTATAATCCAGCCCCACAGAGTATAATGCTGCCCCATAGAGTATAATGCCGCCGCATAGTGTACAATTCAGACCCATAGAGTATAATGCCGCCCCACAAAGTATATATCCGTCCGATAGAATACAATGCTGCCCCATAGAGTACAATGCCGCCCCACAGAGTATAATGCCGCCCCAAAGAGTATAATGCCGCCTCATAGAGTACAATGCCGCCCCATAGAGTACAATGCAGCCCCATACAGTATATTGACATCCCACCATAAAGTATAATGCAGCCCCACAGTGTATAATCCAGCCCCACAGAGTACAATGCAGCCCCAAAGAGTATAATGCAGCCCCCCTCATAGAGCACAATGCAGCTCCTCAAAGAGTATAATGCAGGCCATCCCACAGATTACAGTGCCTCGCCATAGAGTACTGTGCAGCCCCATAGAGAACAATGCAGCCCCATAGAGTACAATTACGCCATATAGAGTATAATACAGCCCCATACAGAATAATGCCGCCCCATAGGGTACAATGCAGCCCCCTAGAGTAAACTGCGGCCCCATAGAGTATAATACAGCCCCATACTGTATAATGTCGTTCCACCATAGAGTACAATGCCGCCCCATAGAGTATAATGCCGCCCCATAGAGTACAATGCAGCCCCATAGAGTACAATGCAGCCCCATAGAGTACAATGCAGCCCCACAGGGTACAATGCAGCCCCACAGGGTACAATGCAGCCCCACAGGGTATAATACAGCCCCATAGGGTATAATGCTGCCCCACAGAGTATAATGCTGCCCCATAGAGTACAATATTGCCCCATAGAGTACAATGCCGCCCCACAGAGTATAAATCCGTCCCATAGAATACAATGCAGCTCCATAGAGTACAATGCCGCCCCATAGAGTACAATGCAGCCCCATACAGTATATTGCCATCCCACCATAAAGTAAAATGCTGCCCCATAGTGTATAATTCAGCCCCACAGAGTATAATTCCGCCCCACAGAGTACAATGCAGCCCCATAGAAAACAATGCTGCCTCAGAGAGTACAATGCCGCCCCATACAGTATAATGCCGCCGTATATCATACAATGCCGCCCCATAGAGTATAATGCCACCGTATAGAGTATAATGCCGCCCCATAGAGCATAATGCAGCCCCACATAGAGTATAAATCAGCCCCCCTCATAGAATATAATGCAGCTACCCCATAGAGTATAATGCAGGCCATCCCTTAGAGTAAAACACAGCCACAGAGTATAATGCTGCCCCATAGAGTACAATGCAGCCCCAAAGAGTACAATGCAGCCCCATAGAGTACATTGCAGCCCCATAGAGTATAATACAGCCCCACAGTATATAATGGTTTCGCAGAGCGCACAATTTACCACCCTTTTACCACCTTGCAGCAAGATTTAACCTGTTTACTACCTGGCAGCAAGATTTAACCCTTTTTTTTACCTAGCAGCAAGATTTAACACTTACCACCTGGCAGCAAGATTGAACCCTTTTTTCTACCTGGCAGCAAGATTTAACCCGTTTACCAACTGGCAGCAAGATTTAACCCTTTTACCACCTGGCAGCAAGATTTAACCCTTTTACTACCTGGCAGCAAGATTTAACCCTTTTAACACATGGCAGCAAGATTTAACCCTTTTTTCTACCTGGCAGCAAGATTTAACCCGTTTACCACCTGGCAGCAAGATTTAACCCTTTTACCACGTGGCAGCAAGATTTAACCCGCAAACTACCTGGCAGCAAGATTTAAGCTGTTTACTACCTGGCAGCAAGATTTAACCCGTTTATTACCTGGCAGCAAGATTTAACCCGTTTATTACCTGGCAGCAAGATTTAAGCCGTTAACCACCTGGCAGCAAGATTTAATTCTTTTTTTTCCACCTGGCAGCAAGATTTATCAACTTTTTTCCACTTGGCAACAAGATGTAACCCTTTTTTTTTTCCACGCGACAGCAAGATTTAACCCCTTTTTTCCACCTGGCAGCAAGATTTAACCCTTTTACAACCTGGCAGCAAGACAAGATTTAATGCTTTTAGCACCTGGCAGCAAGATTTAACCCTTTTACCACCTGGCAGCAAGATTTAACCCGTTTACTACCTGGCAGCAAGATTTAACTCGTTTACTACCTGGCAGCAAGATTTAAGCCGTTTACCACCTGGCAAGCAAGATTTAACCCCTTTTTTCCACCTGGTAGCAAGATTTAACCCTTTTACCCCCTGGCAGCAAGATTTAACCCTTTTACCACCTGACAGCAAGATTTAACCCCTTTTTTCCACCTGGCAGCAAGATGTAACCCTTTTTTTTTCCACGCGACAGTAAGATTTAACCTTTTTTTCCCACCTGGTAGCAAGATTTAATCCTTTTTTTCCCACCTGGCAGCAAGATTTAACCCTTTTTTTCACCTGGCAGCAAGATTTAACCCTTTTACAACCTGGCAGCAAGACCAGATTTAATGCTTTTAGCACCTGGCAGCAAGATTTAACCCTTTTACCACCTGGCAGCAAGATTTAACCCGTTTACTACCTGGCAGCAAGATTTAACTCGTTTACTACCTGGCAGCAAGATTTAAGCCGTTTACCACCTGGCAAGCAAGATTTAACTCCTTTTTTCCACCTGGTAGCAAGATTTAACCCTTTTACCCCCTGGCAGCAAGATTTAACCCTTTTACCACCTGGCAGCAAGATTTATCCCCTTTTTACCACCTGGCAGCAAGATGTAACCCTTTTTTTTCCCACGAGACAGTAAGATTTAACCCTTTTTTTTTCCACCTGGCAGCAAGATTTACCCCATTTTCTCCACCTGGCAGCAAGATTTAACCCTTTTACCACCTGGCAGCAAGATTTATCCCCTTTTTTCCACCTGACAGCAAGATGTAACCCTTTTTTTTTCCACGCGACAGTAAGATTTAACCCTTTTACAACCTGGCAGCAAGACAATATTTAATGCTTTTAGTACCTGGCAGCAAGATTTAACCCTTTTACCAACTGGCAGCAAGATTTGACCCGTTTACTACCTGGCAGCAAGATTTAACCCTTTTACCACCTGGCAGCAAGATTTAACCCCTTTTTTCCACCTGGCAGCAAGATGTAACCCTTTTTCCCACCTGGTAGCAAGATTTAATCCTTTTTTTCCACCTGGCAGCAAGATTTAACCCCTTTTTCCACCTGGCAGCAAGATTTAACCCCTTTTTTCCACCTGGCAGCAAGATTTAACCCCTTTTTTCCACCTGGCAGCAAGATTTAACCCTTTTTTTCCACCTGGCAGCAAGATTTAACCCTTTTACAACCTGGCAGCAAGACAAGATTTAATGCTTTTAGCACCTGGCAGCAAGATTTAACCCTTTTACCACCTGGCAGCAAGATTTAACCCGTTTACTACCTGGCAGCAAGATTTAACCCGTTTACTACCTGGCAGCAAGATTTAAGCTGTTTACCACCTGGCAGCAAGATTTAACCCGCTTACCACCTGGCAGCAAGATTTAACCCGTTTACTATCTGGCAGCAAGATATAAGCCGTTTACCACCTGGCAGCAAGATTTAATCCTTTTTTTTCCACCTGGCAGCAAGATTTAACCTCTTTTTTTCACGTGGCAGCAAGATTTAACCCTTTTACCACCTGGCAGCAAGATTTAGCAACTTTTTTCCACCTGGCAGCAAGATGTAACCCTTTTTTTTTTCACGCGACAGTAAGATTTAACCCTTTTTTTCCCACCTGGTAGCAAGATTTAACCCCTTTTTTCCACCTTGCAGCAAGATTTAACCCCTTTTAAAACCTGGCAGCAAGACAAGATTTAATGCTTTTAGCACCTGGCAGCAAGATTTAAGCCTTTTACCACCTGGTAGCAAGATTTAACCTGTTTACTCCATGGCAGCAAGATTTAACCCTTTTACCACCTGGCAAGCAAGATTTAACCCCTTTTTTCCACCTGGCAGCAAAATTTAACCCTTTTACCACCTGGCAGCAAGATTTAACCCCTTTTTTCCACCTGGCAGCAAGATTTAACCCTTTTATCACCTGGCAGCAAGATTTATCCCCTTTTTTTCCACCTGGCAGCAAGATGTAACCCTTTTTTTTTCCACGCGACAGTAAGATTTAACCCTTTTTTTTCCCACCTGGCAGCAAGATTTAAGCCGTTTACCAACGGGCAAGCAAGATTTAACCTATTTACTACCTGGCAGCAAGATTTAAGCCGTGTACTACCTGGCAGCAAGATTTAACCCTTTTACCAAATGGCAGCAAGATTTAACCCGTTTACTACCTGGCAGCAAGATTTAACCCGTTTACCACCTGGCAGCAAGATTTAACCCTTTTTTCTACCTGGCAGCAAGATTTAAGCCGTTTACCACCTGGCAGCAAGATTTAACCCGTTTACCACATGGCAGCAAGATTTAACCCTTTTACCACCTGGCAGCAAGATTTAACCCTTTTTTCTACGTGGCAGCAAGATTTAAGCCGTTTACCATCTGGCAGCAAGATTTAACCCGTTTACCACCTGGCAGCAAGATTTAACCCGTTTATCACCTGGCAAGCAAGATTTCACCCTTTTTTCTACCTGGCAGCAAGATTTAAGCCGTTTACCACCTGGCAGCAAGATTTAACCCTTTTACAACCTGGCAGCAAGACAATATTTAATGCTTTTAGTACCTGGCAGCAAGATTTAACCCTTTTACCACCTGGCAGCAAGATTTAACACTTTTACCACCTGGCAGCAAGATTTAACCCGTTTACTACCTGGCAGCAAGATTTAACCCTTTTTTCCCACCTGGTAGCAAGATTTAATCCTTTTTTTCCACCTGGCAGCAAGATTTAACCCTTTTTTCCCACCTGGTAGCAAGATTTAATCCTTTTTTTCCACCTGGCAGCAAGATTTAACCCCTTTTTCCACCTGGCAGCAAGATTTAACCCCTTTTTCCACCTGGCAGCAAGATTTAACCCGTTTACTACCTGGCAGCAAGATTTAAGCCGTTTACCAACTGGCAAGCAAGATTTAACCTGTTTACCAACTGGCAAGCAAGATTTAACCTGTTTACTACCTGGCAGCAAGATTTAAGCAGTTTACTACCTGGCAGCAAGATTTAACCCGTTTACCACCTGGCAGCAAGATTTAACCCTTTTACCACCTGGCAGCAAGATTTAACCCTTTTACCACCTGGCAGCAAGATTTAACCCTTTTTTCTACCTGGCAGCAAGATTTAAGCCGCTTACCACATGGCAGCAAGATTTAACCCTTTTACCACCTGGCAGCAAGATTTAACCCGTTTACTACCTGGCAGCAATATTTAAGCTGTTTACCACCTGGCAGCAAGATTTAAGCCGCTTACCACCTGGCAGCAAGATTTAACCCGTTTACTACCTGGCAGCAAGATTTAACCCTTTTTTCTACCTGGCAGCAAGATATAAGCCGCTTATCACCTGGCAGCAAGATTTAACCCGTTTACCACATGGCAGCAAGATTTAACCCTTTTACCACCTGGCAGCAAGATTTAACCCTTTTTTCTACGTGGCAGCAAGATTTAACCCGTTTACCACCTGGCAGCAAGATTTAACCCCTTTTTTCCACCTGGCAGCAAGATGTAACCCTTTTTTTCCCACCTGGTAGCAAGATTTAATCCTTTTTTTCCACCTGGCAGCAAGATTTAACCCCTTTTTCCACCTGGCAGCAAGATTTAACCCCTTTTTTCCACCTGGCAGCAAGATTTAACCCCTTTTTTCCACCTGGCAGCAAGATTTAACCCTTTTTTTCCACCTGGCAGCAAGATTTAACCCTTTTACAACCTGGCAGCAAGACAAGATTTAATGCTTTTAGCACCTGGCAGCAAGATTTAACCCTTTTACCACCTGGCAGCAAGATTTAACCCGTTTACTACCTGGCAGCAAGATTTAACCCGTTTACTACCTGGCAGCAAGATTTAAGCTGTTTACCACCTGGCAGCAAGATTTAACCCGCTTACCACCTGGCAGCAAGATTTAACCCGTTTACTATTTGGCAGCAAGATTTAAGCCGTTTACCACCTGGCAGCAAGATTTAATCCTTTTTTTTCCACCTGGCAGCAAGATTTAACCTCTTTTTTTCACGTGGCAGCAAGATTTAACCCGTTTACTACCTGGCAGCAAGATTTAACCCTTTTTTCTACCTGGCAGCAAGATTTAAGCCGCTTACCACCTGGCAGCAAGATTTAACCCGTTTACCACATGGCAGCAAGATTTAACCCTTTTAGCACCTGGCAGCAAGATTTAACCCTTTTTTCTACGTGGCAGCAAGATTTAACCCGTTTACCACCTGGCAGCAAGATTTAACCCCTTTTTTCCACCTGGCAGCAAGATGTAACCCTTTTTTTTCCCACCTGGTAGCAAGATTTAATCCTTTTTTTTCCACCTGGCAGCAAGATTTAACCCCTTGTTCCACCTGGCAGCAAGATTTAACCCCTTTTTTCCACCTGGCAGCAAGATTTAACCCCTTTTTTCCACCTGGCAGCAAGATTTAACCCTTTTTTTCCACCTGGCAGCAAGATTTAACCCTTTTACAACCTGGCAGCAAGACAAGATTCAATGCTTTTAGCACCTGGCAGCAAGATTTAACCCTTTTACCACCTGGCAGCAAGATTTAACCCGTTTACTACCTGGCAGCAAGATTTAACCCGTTTACTACCTGGCAGCAAGATTTAAGCTGTTTACCACCTGGCAGCAAGATTTAACCCGCTTACCACCTGGCAGCAAGATTTAACCCGTTTACTATCTGGCAACAAGATTTAAGCCGTTTACCACCTGGCAGCAAGATTTAATCCTTTTTTTTCCACCTGGCAGCAAGATTTAACCTCTTTTTTTCACGTGGCAGCAAGATTTAATCCTTTTACCACCTGGCAGCAAGATTTAGCAACTTTTTTCCATCTGGCAGCAAGATGTAACCCTTTTTTTTTTCACGCGACAGTAAGATTTAACCCTTTTTTTCCCACCTGGTAGCAAGATTTAACCCCTTTTTTCTACCTTGCAGCAAGATTTAACCCCTTTTAAAACCTGGCAGCAAGACAAGATTTAATGCTTTTAGCACCTGGCAGCAAGATTTAAGCCTTTTACCACCTGGTAGCAAGATTTAACCCGTTTATTCCCTGGCAGCAAGATTTAACCCTTTTACCACCTGGCAAGCAAGATTTAACCCCTTTTTTCCACCTGGCAGCAAAATTTAACCCTTTTACCACCTGGCAGCAAGATTTAACCCCTTTTTTCCACCTGGCAGCAAGATTTAACCCGTTTACTACCTGGCAGCAAGATGTAAGCCGTTTACCAACGGGCAAGCAAGATTTAACCTATTTACTACCTGGCAGCAAGATTTAAGCCGTGTACTACCTGGCAGCAAGATTTAACCCTTTTACCAAATGGCAGCAAGATTTAACCCGTTTACTACCTGGCAGCAAGATTTAACCCATTTACCACCTGGCAGCAAGATTTAACCCTTTTTTCTACCTGGCAGCAAGATTTAAGCCGTTTACCACCTGGCAGCAAGATTTAACCCGTTTACCACATGGCAGCAAGATTTAACCCTTTTACCACCTGGCAGCAAGATTTAACCCTTTTTTCTACGTGGCAGCAAGATTTAAGCCGTTTACCATCTGGCAGCAAGATTTAACCCGTTTATCACCTGGCAAGCAAGATTTCACCCTTTTTTCTACCTGGCAGCAAGATTTAAGCCGTTTACCACCTGGCAGCAAGATTTAACCCTTTTACAACCTGGCAGCAAGACAATATTTAATGCTTTTAGTACCTGGCAGCAAGATTTAACCCTTTTACCACCTGGCAGCAAGATTTAACACTTTTACCACCTGGCAGCAAGATTTAACCCGTTTACTACCTGGCAGCAAGATTTAACCCTTTTTTCCCACCTGGTAGCAAGATTTAATCCTTTTTTTCCACCTGGCAGCAAGATTTAACCCTTTTTTCCCACCTGGTAGCAAGATTTAATCCTTTTTTTCCACCTGGCAGCAAGATTTAACCCCTTTTTCCACCTGGCAGCAAGATTTAACCCCTTTTTTCCACCTGGCAGCAAGATTTAACCCGTTTACTACCTGGCAGCAAGATTTAAGCCGTTTACCAACTGGCAAGCAAGATTTAACCTGTTTACCAACTGGCAAGCAAGATTTAACCTGTTTACTACCTGGCAGCAATATTTAAGCTGTTTACCACCTGGCAGCAAGATATAACCAGCTTACCACCTGGCAGCAAGATTTAACCCGTTTACTACCTGGCAGCAAGATTTAACCCTTTTTTCCCACCTGGTAGCAAGATTTAATCCTTTTTTTCCACCTGGCAGCAAGATTTAACCCTTTTTTCCCACCTGGTAGCAAGATTTAACCCTTTTTTTCCACCTGGCAGCAAGATTTAACCCTTTTACAACCTGGCAGCAAGACAAGATTTAATGCTTTTAGCACCTGGCAGCAAGATTTAACCCTTTTACCACCTGGCAGCAAGATTTAACCCGTTTACTACCTGGCAGCAAGATTTAACCCGTTTACTACCTGGCAGCAAGATTTAAGCTGTTTACCACCTGGCAGCAAGATTTAACCAGCTTACCACCTGGCAGCAAGATTTAACCCGTTTACTATCTGGCAGCAAGATTTAAGCCGTTTACCACCTGGCAGCAAGATTTAATCCTTTTTTTTCCACCTGGCAGCAAGATTTAACCTCTTTTTTTCACGTGGCAGCAAGATTTAATCCTTTTACCACCTGGCAGCAAGATTTAGCAACTTTTTTCCACCTGGCAGCAAGATGTAACCCTTTTTTTTTTCACGCGACAGTAAGATTTAACCCTTTTTTTCCCACCTGGTAGCAAGATTTAACCCCTTTTTTCCACCTTGCAGCAAGATTTAACCTCTTTTAAAACCTGGCAGCAAGACAAGATTTAATGCTTTTAGCACCTGGCAGCAAGATTTAAGCCTTTTACCACCTGGCAAGCAAGATTTAACCCCTTTTTTCCACCTGGCAGCAAAATTTAACCCTTTTACCACCTGGCAGCAAGATTTAACCCCTTTTTTCCACCTGGCAGCAAGATTTAACCCTTTTATCACCTGGTAGCAAGATTTATGCCCTTTTTTCCACCTGGCAGCAAGATGTAACCCTTTTTTTTTTCCACGTGACAGTAAGATTTAACCCTT
The DNA here is from genome assembly GCF_046119375.1 of Phyllobates terribilis. NCBI lineage: Eukaryota > Metazoa > Chordata > Amphibia > Anura > Dendrobatidae > Phyllobates > Phyllobates terribilis. The sequence goes on from NW_027362900.1 coordinate 3,210,802, forward strand.
TTTTTTCCCACCTGGCAGCAAGATTTAACCCCTTTTTTCCACCTGGCAGCAAGATTTAACCCGTTTACTACCTGGCAGCAAGATTTAAGCCGTTTACCAACGGGCAAGCAAGATTTAACCTATTTACTACCTGGCAGCAAGATTTAAGCCGTGTACTACCTGGCAGCAAGATTTAACCCTTTTACCAACTGGCAGCAAGATTTAACCCGTTTACTACCTGGCAGCAAGATTTAACCCGTTTACCACCTGGCAGCAAGATTTAACCCGTTTACCACCTGGCAGCAAGATTTAACCCTTTTTTCTACGTGGCAGCAAGATTTAAGCCGTTTACCATCTGGCAGCAAGATTTAACCCGTTTACCACCTGGCAGCAAGATTTAACCCGTTTATCACCTGGCAAGCAAGATTTCACCCTTTTTTCTACCTGGCAGCAAGATTTAAGCCGTTTACCACCTGGCAGCAACATTTAACCCTTTTACAACCTGGCAGCAAGACAATATTTAATGCTTTTAGTACCTGGCAGCAAGATTTAACCCTTTTACCACCTGGCAGCAAGATTTAACACTTTTACCACCTGGCAGCAAGATTTAACCCGTTTACTACCTGGCAGCAAGATTTAACCCTTTTTTCCCACCTGGTAGCAAGATTTAATCCTTTTTTTCCACCTGGCAGCAAGATTTAACCCTTTTTTCCCACCTGGTAGCAATATTTAATCCTTTTTTTCCACCTGGCAGCAAGATTTAACCCCTTTTTCCACCTGGCAGCAAGATTTAACCCGTTTACTACCTGGCAGCAAGATTTAAGCCGTTTACCAACTGGCAAGCAAGATTTAACCTGTTTACCAACTGGCAAGAAAGATTTAACCTGTTTACTACCTGGCAGCAATATTTAAGCTGTTTACCACCTGGCAGCAAGATTTAACCAGCTTACCACCTGGCAGCAAGATTTAACCAGCTTACCACCTGGCAGCAAGATTTAACCCGTTTAGTACCTGGCAGCAAGATTTAACCCTTTTTTCCCACCTGGTAGCAAGATTTAATCCTTTTTTTCCACCTGGCAGCAAGATTTAACCCCTTTTTCCACCTGGCAGCAAGATTTAACCCCTTTTTTCCACCTGGCAGCAAGGTTTAACCCGTTTACTACCTGGCAGCAAGATTTAAGCCGTTTACCAACTGGCAAGCAAGATTTAACCTGTTTACTACCTGGCAGCAAGATTTAAGCAGTTTACTACCTGGCAGCAAGATTTAAGCCGTTTACCACCTGGCAGCAAGATTTAACCCTTTTACCACCTGGCAGCAAGATTTAACCCTTTTACCACCTGGCAGCAAGATTTAACCCTTTTTTCTACCTGGCAGCAAGATTTAAGCCGCTTACCACATGGCAGCAAGATTTAACCCTTTTACCACCTGGCAGCAAGATTTAACCCGTTTACTACCTGGCAGCAATATTTAAGCTGTTTACCACCTGGCAGCAAGATTTAACCAGCTTACCACCTGGCAGCAAGATTTAACCCGTTTACTACCTGGCAGCAAGATTTAACGCTTTTTTCTACCTGGCAGCAAGATTTAAGCCGCTAACCAACTGGCAGCAAGATTTAACCCTTTTACCACCTGGCAGCAAGATTTAACCCGTTTACTACCTGGCAGCAATATTTAAGCTGTTTACCACCTGGCAGCAAGATTTAACCCGCTTACCACCTGGCAGCAAGATTTAACCTGTTTACTACCTGGCAGCAAGATTTGACCCGTTTACTACCTGGCAGCAAGATTTAAGCAGTTTACCACCTGGCAGCAAGATTTAACCTCTTTTTTTCACGTGGCAGCAAGATTTAACCCTTTTACCACCTGGCAGCAAGATTTATCAACTTTTTTCCACTTGGCAGCAAGCTGTAACCCTTTTATTTCTCCACGCGACAGTAAGATTTAACCCTTTTTTTCCCACCTGGTAGCAAGATTTAATCCTTTTTTTTCCACCTGGCAGCAAGATTTAACCCCTTTTTTCCACCTGGCAAGCAAGATTTAACCCCTTTTTTCCACCTGGCAGCAAGATTTAACCCTTTTACCACCTGGCAGCAAGATTTATCCCCTTTTTTCCACCTGGCAGCAAGATGTAACCCCTTTTTTTTTCCACGCGACAGTAAGATTTAACCCCTTTTTCCCACCTGGCAGCAAGATTTAACCCCTTTTTTCCACCTGGCAGCAAGATAAGATTTAATGCTTTTAGCACCTGGCAGCAAGATTTAACCCTTTTACCACCTGGCAGCAAGATTTAACCCGTTTACTACCTGGCAGCAAGATTTAAGCCATTTACTACCTGGCAGCAAGATTTAAGCCGTTCACTACCTGGCAGCAAGATTTAACCCTTTTACCAAATGGCAGCAAGATTTAACCCGTTTACTACCTGGCAGCAAGATTTAACCCTTTTTTCTACCTGGCAGCAAGATTTAAGCCATTTACCAACGGGCAAGCAAGATTTAACCTATTTACTACCTGGCAGCAAGATTTAAGCCGTTTACTACCTGGCAGCAAGATTTAACCCTTTTACCAAATGGCAGCAAGATTTAACCCGTTTACTACCTGGCAGCAAGATTTAACCCGTTTACCACCTGGCAGCAAGATTTAACCCTTTTTTCTACCTGGCAGCAAGATTTAACCTGTTTACCACCTGGCAGCAAGATTTAACCCTTTTTTCCCACCTGGTAGCAAGATTTAATCCTTTTTTTCCACCTGGCATCAAGATTTAACCCCTTTTTCCACCTGGCAGCAAGATTTAACCCCTTTTTTCCACCTGGCAGCAAGATTTAACCCGTTTACTACCTGGCAGCAAGATTTAAGCCGTTTACCAACTGGCAAGCAAGATTTAACCTGTTTACCAACTGGCAAGCAAGATTTAACCTGTTTACTACCTGGCAGCAATATTTAAGCTGTTTACCACCTGGCAGCAAGATTTAACCAGCTTACCACCTGGCAGCAAGATTTAACCCGTTTACTACCTGGCAGCAAGATTTAACCCTTTTTTCCCACCTGGTAGCAAGATTTAATCCTTTTTTTCCACCTGGCAGCAAGGTTTAACCCTTTTTTCCCACCTGGTAGCAAGATTTAATCATTTTTTTCCACCTGGCCCCAAGATTTAACCCCTTTTTTCCACCTGGCAGCAAGGTTTAACCCGTTTACTACCTGGCAGCAAGATTTAAGCCGTTTACCAACGGGCAAGCAAGATTTAACCTATTTACTACCTGGCAGCAAGATTTAAGCCGTGTACTACCTGGCAGCAAGATTTAACCCTTTTACCAATTGGCAGCAAGATTTAACCCGTTTACTACCTGGCAGCAAGATTTAACCCGTTTACCACATGGCAGCAAGATTTAACCCGTTTACCACCTGGCAGCAAGATTTAACCCTTTTTTCTACGTGGCAGCAAGATTTAAGCCGTTTACCATCTGGCAGCAAGATTTAACCCGTTTACCACCTGGCAGCAAGATTTAACCCGTTTATCACCTGGCAAGCAAGATTTCACCCTTTTTTCTACCTGGCAGCAAGATTTAAGCCGTTTACCACCTGGCAGCAAGATTTAACCCTTTTACAACCTGGCAGCAAGACAATATTTAATGCTTTTAGTACCTGGCAGCAAGATTTAACCCTTTTACCACCTGGCAGCAAGATTTAACACTTTTACCACCTGGCAGCAAGATTTAACCCGTTTACTACCTGGCAGCAAGATTTAACCCTTTTTTCCCACCTGGTAGCAAGATTTAATCCTTTTTTTCCACCTGGCAGCAAGATTTAACCCTTTTTTCCCACCTGGTAGCAAGATTTAATCCTTTTTTTCCACCTGGCAGCAAGATTTAACCCCTTTTTCCACCTGGCAGCAATATTTAACCCCTTTTTTTCCACCTGGCAGCAAGATTTAACCCGTTTACTACCTGGCAGCAAGATTTAAGCCGTTTACCAACTGGCAAGCAAGATTTAACCTGTTTACTACCTGGCAGCAAGATTTAAGCAGTTTACTACCTGGCAGCAAGATTTAAGCCGTTTACCACCTGGCAGCAAGATTTAACCCGTTTACCACCTGGCAGCAAGATTTAACCCTTTTACCACCTGGCAGCAAGATTTAACCCTTCTTTCTACCTGGCAGCAAGATTTAAGCCGCTTACCACATGGCAGCAAGATTTAACCCTTTTACCACCTGGCAGCAAGATTTAACCCGTTTACTACCTGGCAGCAATATTTAAGCTGTTTACCCCCTGGCAGCAAGATTTAACCAGCTTACCACCTGGCAGCAAGATTTAACCCGTTTACTACCTGGCAGCAAGATTTAACCCTTTTTTCTACCTGGCAGCAAGATTTAAGCCGCTTACCACCTGGCAGCAAGATTTAACCCTTTTACCACCTGGCAGCAAGATTTAACCCGTTTACTACCTGGCAGCAATATTTAAGCTGTTTACCACCTGGCAGCAAGATTTAACCCGCTTACCACCTGGCAGCAAGATTTAACCTGTTTACTACCTGGCAGCAATATTTGACCCGTTTACTACCTGGCAGCAAGATTTAAGCAGTTTACCACCTGGCAGCAAGATTTAACCTCTTTTTTTCACGTGGCAGCAAGATTTAACCCTTTTACCACCTGGCAGCAAGATTTATCAACTTTTTTCCACTTGGCAGCAAGCTGTAACCCTTTTATTTCTCCACGCGACAGTAAGATTTAACCCTTTTTTTCCCACCTGGTAGCAAGATTTAATCCTTTTTTTTCCACCTGACAGCAAGATTTAACCCCTTTTTTCCACCTGGCAAGCAAGATTTAACCCCTTTTTTCCACCTGGCAGCAAGATTTAACCCTTTTACCACCTGGCAGCAAGATTTATCCCCTTTTTTCCACCTGGCAGCAATATGTAACCCCTTTTTTTTTCCACGCGACAGTAAGATTTAACCCCTTTTTCCCACCTGGCAGCAAGATTTAACCCCTTTTTTCCACCTGGCAGCAAGATAAGATTTAATGCTTTTAGCACCTGGCAGCAAGATTTAACCCTTTTACCACCTGGCAGCAAGATTTAACCCGTTTACTACCTGGCAGCAAGATTTAAGCCATTTACCAACGGGCAAGCAAGATTTAACCTATTTACTACCTGGCAGCAAGATTTAAGCCGTTCACTACCTGGCAGCAAGATTTAACCCTTTTACCAAATGGCAGCAAGATTTAACCCGTTTACTACCTGGCAGCAAGATTTAACCCGTTTACCACCTGGCAGCAAGATTTAACCCTTTTTTCTACCTGGCAGCAAGATTTAAGCCATTTACCAACGGGCAAGCAAGATTTAACCTATTTACTACCTGGCAGCAAGATTTAAGCCGTTTACTACCTGGCAGCAAGATTTAACCCTTTTACCAAATGGCAGCAAGATTTAACCCGTTTACTACCTGGCAGCAAGATTTAACCCGTTTACCACCTGGCAGCAAGATTTAACCCTTTTTTCTACCTGGCAGCAAGATTTAAGCCGTTTACCACCTGGCAGCAAGATTTAACCCGTTTACCACATGGCAGCAAGATTTAACCCTTTTACCACCTGGCAGCAAGATTTAACCCTTTTTTCTACGTGGCAGCAAGATTTAACCCGTTTACCACCTGGCAGCAAGATTTAACCCGTTTATCACCTGGCAAGCAAGATTTCACCCTTTTTTCTACCTGGCAGCAAGATTTAACCCGTTTACCACCTGGCAGCAAGATTTAACCCATTTATCACCTGGCAAGCAAGATTTCACCCTTTTTTCTACCTGGCAGCAAGATTTAAGCCGTTTACCACCTGGCAGCAAGATTTATCCCGTTTATCACCTGACAAGCAAGATTTAACCATTTTACCACCTGGCAGCAAGATTTAACCCTTTTACCACCTGGCAGCAAGATTTAACCCTGTTTTCTACCTGGCAGCAAGATTTAAGCCGTTTACCACTTGGCAGCAAGATTTAACCCGTTTACCACCTGGCAAGCAAGATTTAACCCGTTTACTACCTGTCAGCAAGATTTAAGCCGTTTACCACCTGGCAGCAAGATTTAAGCCGTTTACCACCTGACAGCAAGATTTAACCCTTTTTTCTACCTGGCAGCAAGATTTAAGCCGTTTACCACCTGGCAGCAAGATTTAATCCTATTTTTTCCACTTGGCAGCAAGATTTAACCCCTTATTTCCACCTGACAGCAAGATTTAACCCGTTTACCACCTGGCAGCAAGCTTTAACCCTTTACCACCTGGCAGCAAGATTCAACCCTTTTTTTCCACCTGGCAGCAAGATTTAACCTTTTTAGCACCTGGCAAGAAACCAAAAGGTTGTCCAACCAATTATATTTTTGTAATTTTGTAAACACCACAATAAATTGATTTTTGACCTTTTGTTCCTCTTTAATTTCACTTGGCAGTGCCACCACCGATCACTACACCTTACGCCCTATCCACAATGTTGATAGTCATCACATGTCCCCTACATTACCAAGGGGTAATGTTTACGGTGGCAGAAACTTCTACTGGACCTATGCTGACGCCAGTGCCCACTTCAATTGGATGTGCACCTGGACAGCTGAAGTGTGTTACGGTGGAGAGACACATTGAGTTCCTGCACCGCAATACACATCACCGGCCAATCAGAAGCCTGCAGCTCACAGGCATAGACGTTGCATGGCAGTGACGTTAGCCTACACACACAGTCTAGCCTATGCTGGGGCTACACGATGTTTGGTCACAACATAGGTCAAGCTGCCAAACTTCGGTCTATGCCGCTGCTACATGTTAGCGTGATGCAGGTGAGTAGGGTTACATTACGACCCCTGCGGTGATGTGACAAGTTCTGATTTTTTTTATCTGCTTGCTGCATTATGTAGGGTGGACGTAATGTGACCCTACTCACTTTATTTCTGCTGCCATGTCATGTAGCAGCATTTTACAATGTTTATGGTGCACAACCTGCACTATGACCAAAATCACTGAGTAATCAGCATCAATAAATAATAGTGTAATGTATAGCTGAATAAAAAGAGTCACAGGACTCCATAGGAATCGGATCAGGGTCATGCAAAGATATTCAGCCGTTCAAGAAATAGTGTGCCCTTGTATTAAGTGCCACATACATTCAAGATGATGAGTCTGAATACCAGCCGAAGAAGGTTGCAAGTTTTCCAATAGATCCTGCTGATCAATTGGTCGAGTTTGTATAATATATGAAGCATGTATGCAGTTATTGTTTTACATATAAAAAACGTAACCATATGAATAAAGATTGTTATAGATACATATTTATTTATAGTGATATACGGCAATAAAATGGCAGCACTCCAGACGTGAAATAGTGAAGAAAACTGATCATTACTCACCCATGTATGCAGGGCTGCCACCAGGAATTTCAGGGCCCCATACTGGCAAAATTTTCGGGCCCCCTTGAGACTCTGCCCGGGTTCCACCCCAGCTCCACCTCTATCCCTCGAACCTTCTACAGTCCAACTGCCAACTCTTGGAAAAACTCCACTCCACACATTACCAGTTCCCAGTGAACACCAGATCACACACATAGCCATCAGCTTTTGTTTTGGCCAAAAGATTTTTACCACGATAAGGTAGACTCTTCTGGCCGGGCCCTACTCTACTCTAACCTATTTAAAAAAAATTAAAATATCCAATACTCTTTTTAGGTATATTTTTATTTATTTTTCTTTAAGGGAATGTGTCATATACATTTTTTAAAATGACCAAAAATACCTCATACAAGAGACAAATACCACCACACCATGACCACACCACATATAACCACCACATAGTGATCAAATAATACCACATACCAGAAACAAATACCGTCACACCATGACCAGACCACATATTACCACCTCATAGAGCCCAAATAATACCACATACAAGGAACAAAAACTGCCACACCATAACCAGACCACATATTACCACCACATTGTCACCGAATAATACCACATACAAGGGACAAATACCGCCACACCACGACTGGATCACATATTACCACCACATAGTGACCGAATACTACAATACTGATCATTAATAAAAAAAAACACAATATTACCATAAGTGCCATTATACACGGGAGCTCTGTACATGGTACAATGTATAATGTAAGTGTACAGGTAATATAGTGATCACCAGTGACATTATACACAGGAGCCCTGTACATGGTATACAGTGTATAGTGTCAGTGTACATGTAATACCCTGTATGTATGTGCGACGGTTTGTCTCTTCACACTGTGAGCCTTTTTCAAGCCATGAACATTCACTGTGCATAAGCAAGGTATATATAGGTTACACCCCATAATCAGTGATTAATCACTATACATCAGGAAAACATAGTGCATATGTATACAGTGTAGTAATATCAATCTCCTCATGTGTCAGTATGTATATAACAATAATTCATTTTTATTCTGTGCCAGTTGACAGGTCATTGCTAAAGAAGCTGGCTGTTCACAGAGTGCTGTATCCAAGCATATTAACGGAAATTTGAGTGGAAGGAAAAAGTGTGGTAGAAAAAGGTGCACGAGCAACTGGGATAACCGCAGCCTTGAAAGGATTGCTAAGAAAAGGCCATTCAAAAATTTGGGGGATATTCACAAGGAGTGGACTGCTGCTGGAGTCATTGCTTCAAGAGCCACCACACACAGACGTATCCAGGACATGGGCTACAAGTGTCGCGTTCCTTGTGTCAAGCCACTCATGACCAATAGACAACGGCAGAAGCATCTTACCTGAGCCAAGGAATAAAGGACCTGGACTGATGCTCAGTGGCCCAAGGTGTTGTTTTCAGATGAAAGTAAATTCTGCATTTCATTTGGAAATCAAGGTCCCAGAGTCTGGAGGAAGAGTGGAGAGGCCACAATCCAAGCTGCTGGAGGTCTAGTGTGAAGTTTCCACAATCAGTGATGGTTTGGGGGGCCATGTCATCTGCTGGTGGAGGTCCACTGTGTTTTATCAAGACCAAAGTCAGTTCAGCCGTCTACCAGGACATTTTAGAGCACTTCATGCTTCCCTCTGACGACAAGCTTTTTGGAGATGGAAATGTCATTCTCCAGCAGGACTTGGCACCTCTCCACACTGCCAAAAGTACCAATGCCTGGTTTAAAAACAACAGTATCACTGGGCTTGATTGGCCAGCAAACTCGCCTGACCTTAACCCCAGCGAATCTATGGGGCATGGTCAAGAGGAAGATGAGAGACACCAGACCCAACAATGCAGACGAGCTGAAGGCTGCTATCAAAGCCACCTGGGCTTCCATAACACCTCAGCAGTGCCACAGGCTGATCGCCTCCATGCCACGCCGCATTGATGCAGTAATTGATGCAAAAGGAGCTCCGACCAAGTATTGAGTGCATTTACTGAACATACATTTCAGTAGGCCAACATTTCGGATTTTAAAAACATTTTTCAAGCTGTTGTTATAAAGTATTCTAATTTACTGAGATAATGACTTTTGTGTTTTCATTGACTGTAAGCCATAATCATCAACATTAACAGAAATAAACACTTGAAATAGATCACTGTTTGTAATGACTCAATATAATATATGAGTTTCACTTTTTGTATTGAAGAACTGAAATTAAGTCTTTGATGATATTCTAATTTTGTGAGAAGCACCTGTATATGTAACATAATATTACATGGTGCACTTTCTTTTCCTTTACATACCAGGTTCTGAACATAACAGGACGCTATATAATAAAGAAAGGAGCCATACATAGCTAGAGAGGGTGCTACGTAATAAGGGACGGCGCCATACATAGCTAGAGAGGGTGCTACGTAATAAGGGACGGCGCCATACATAGCTAGAGAGGGTGCTACGTAATAAGGGACGGCGCCATACATACCTAGAGAGGGTGCTACATAATAAGAGGCGTTTTTTGTCCACATGGGCATTTGGCACTGAGCACTTTAAACCTCTGCATCCTTGGTAAGATGGCTCCTCTTATAATATTGAGCGAAGGGAACATTTGGGTGGTCTTATTGTCTATGATGATGTGATTCTACATACTGTCTGTTCTGCTACAACTGTTCCTTGAGTCAGCCTCTTGCCTTAAAGGTCCCCACTGCATTATTTTGATACCTGACATCCCCATGTGGGGTTATTATTGTGTCTCTGCATATTATCCTGTGCTACTATCCCCTGGATTCTTTGTGTGTTCCCCATTTTCTAGTGCTATTAATTGCTATGATTACTTTGACATAATCATGTAAAGTTTTGATATGTAATAAAATAATACTCTTGATATGAATCACTCTTTTTCCTCTTTTGTTGTTATATTGTGTTAGGAGTGGAATTTATGCTGACCGTATATTATTGCACACGGTTTATCAGCTATGTTTCTATGTATTTACATAGGGCTTTTGTCTGTTTGATAATAAGGGACGGCACCATACATACCGAGAGAGGATGCTACGTAATAAGTGACAGCGCCATACATACCTAGAGAGGATGCTACGTAATAAGTGACAGCGCCATACATAACTAGAGAGGATGTTACATAAGGGAAGGCACCATACATACCTAGAGAGGATGCTACGTAATAAGGGAAGGCACCATACATAGCTAGAGAGGATGCTACGTAATAAGGGAAGGCACCACACATTGCTAGAGAGGATGCTACGTAATAAGGGACAGCGCCATACATAACTAGAGAGGATGCTACATAAGGGAAGGCACCATACATACCTAGAGCGGATGATACGTAATAAGGGAAGGCACCATACATACCTAGAGCGGATGATACGTAATAAGGGACGGCACCATACATACCTAGAGAGGATGCTACGTAATAAGGGAAGGCACCATACATAGCTAGAGAGGATGCTACACAATAAGGGACGGCACCATACATAGCTAGAGAGGATGCTACGTAATAAGGGAAGGCGCCACACATACCTAGAGAGGGTGCTACGTAATAAGGGACAGCGCCATACATAACTAGAGAGGATGCTACATAAGGGAAGGCACCATACATACCTAGAGCGGATGCTACGTAATAAGGGAAGGCACCATAGATACCTAGAGAGGATGGTACGTAATAAGGGACAGCACCATACATAGCTAGAGAGGGTGCTACGTAATAAGGGAAGGCACCATACATAACTAGAGAGGATGCTACATAAGGGAAGGCACCATACATACCTAGAGCGGATGATACGTAATAAGGGAAGGCACCATACATACCTAGAGCGGATGATACGTAATAAGGGACGGCACCATACATAGCTAGAGAGGATGCTACGTAATAAGGGAAGGCACCATACATAGCCAGAGAGGATGCTACACAATAAGGGACGGCACCATACATAGCTAGAGAGGATGCTACGTAATAAGGGAAGGCGCCACACATTGCTAGAGAGGATGCTACGTAATAAGGGACAGCGCCATACATAACTAGAGAGGATGCTACATAAGGGAAGGCACCATACATACCTAGAGCGGATGATACGTAATAAGGGACGGCACCATACATACCTAGAGAGGATGCTACGTAATAAGGGAAGGCACCATACATAGCTAGAGAGGATGCTACACAATAAGGGACGGCACCATACATAGCTAGAGAGGATGCTACGTAATAAGGGAAGGCGCCACACATTGCTAGAGAGGATGCTACGTAATAAGGGACAGCGCCATACATAACTAGAGAGGATGCTACATAAGGGAAGGCACCATACATACCTAGAGCGGATGATACGTAATAAGGGAAGGCACCATACATAGCTAGAGAGGGTGCTACGTAATAAGGGACAGCACCATACATACTTAGGGAGAGTGCTACCTAATAAGGTACGGCGCCCTAGATAGCTAGAGAGGATGCTACATAAAAACGGGCAGCATCATACATAGCTAGAAAGGATGTTATGTAATAAGGGACGGCACCATACATAGCTAGAGAGGGTGCTACGTAATAAGTGACAGCGCCAAATATACCTAGAGAGGATGGTGTGTAATAAGGGATGGCGCCATACATTGCTAGAGAAGGTGCTACGTAATAAGGCACAGTGCCATACATAGCTAGAGCGGATGCTACCTAATAAGGGAAGGCACCATACTTACCTAGAGAGGGTGCTACGTAATAAGGGAAGGCGCCCTACATAGCTAGAGAGGATGCTACGTAATAAGGGACAGCACTATACATAGCTAGAAAGGATGTTACCTAATAAGGGACGACGCCATATGACTCGCCCCCTGGGCCGTGGGGCACTCGGATCCGGGCAATAGGGAGACGATGGGGGTAGTAGTGGCGACCCGGTTCCGTGGCTCAGGGTGGTCAGGCCAATGGTAGTCTGCTATGTTCTGCTGATAATGTCCGACTACGCCACCCGTGGATTTGCGGTTATTAGGAACCGCCGCTGCATGCAGACCGCTGGGGCTGATGAGGTGTGCAGCTAGGGTAATGTGTCTCCCCACGGGAAGAGTGCGGCCCCAGGGCAGTATAGTGGATGGTGGGAGTGATGGTAGTGAGAGTCCCAGTGCTGATAGTGCTGGAGGAGCAAGGAGCACACAGACAACAGGTTGCAGTCCAGGGTCTTTACTAAACAAGAAAACTGACCCACAAACAGTCAGTCCCAGCTAGGAGGGGACCTGGATGTCTGAGAGCAACGGGGAAATTGGCCCTGGTCAGGGTGAGGGTGTAGGCCTACCGTGCTTTCTGCGCTCCTTCTGGCTATCTCCTCCTTATAGGGTAACAGCCCACGTTTCCGAGCTTTCCGTGTATTCTCGCCTGTATGGCCTGCGACGTGGGTTCCTTTCTGCTCCCCGCCTTGTACGGCTTTATTGGTCCCTTCGGTTGTGGCAGGGCCTCCAGGCTTCTTAGGCCAAGGAATGTACAGTCCCTTGCGGACTGGTTATCTGCTGGGGGATGTGGAATCCTTCCAGCCTCAGACACCAAAGTCTGGTAAAATTAAGTCTTTTCTCTGCCAAGACAGGCTCACTTCGCCTCTTGTCTCTGGCTTGTGGCTATCCTCCTGCCACACTTCCTCTTAGGTGCAATACAACTGTCCCTCTCTGCTCTGGGACCTGAATCCTCCGATAGGTCGTCCAGTTCTCTCTAACCCTGCCCTCAGTACCAGCTTTTATAGGGGCAGCCAGCTCCCCCTACTGGCCTGAGACAGGAGGCATTGCATACTAATGTTCCCCTGACTAGAGAACCTCCCCCTTGCTCTCAGACACAGCTTTAATTACACTTGTGGCATCCAGGTAGGGTGACACATTCCCCCCTAGTGAAATTTAGTACTCCGGGACTAAACAATAAACAAAGACAATATTCATAACAATAAAACATTAATAGACAGACGACGCACAAATTGAGTTCTTTAGGTCACGGTGTGGCCTGTGACCGGGTGTCCATATCACCAAAAACAACGGGAGCCTTAACCAGGTGGGGGTCTGTCCTACCCCAAGTCCTTCACAGTCTTAGTTCATTCCTGGGTTAGGCTCAGAACGCAGTCCACACAAGGTCCCGGTTATAAAAGTCCATAACCTTTGAGTCCTTACGGTAGCTGCAAGAAACTGAAACACACTATTAATAAACATGCAGGTAACTTGGCAAACAATTCAACATTTGGCAACAAGGTTATTTACAATTTAGTGCATCCTATATTCTCCAGCGAGCGGGTATCTGTCCCTTTGTGCTCCTGGCTGACCTGCGTAGCCCACTGTCTGGTGGTGGACCAACCTGGCTTTCCCCACTAGCGTTAGGGGTACAGCCAGGGCCGGCTTCAGGTTTTTCTGGGCCCCGGGCAAAAGAGTCTCAGTGGGCCCCTTTAACACATACCACGATTCATGATGCAGAGATATGGGGGAGAAATATATATATATATATATATATATATATATATATATATATATATTTATATAGTACAATGCAAAGATTTCACTTCTTACATTACATGAGTGATATCTATTGTAAATTCCACAATAGCTCAGAAACCGGTGAATCGCTCCACACAGAAGACTGGCCCCTATATAAGGCCCCATACGGAATACTGGCCCCCATATAACGCTTCATACGGAATACTGGCCCCCATACAAGGCCCCATACGGAATACTGGCCCCCATATAACGCTTCATACGGAATACTGGCCACCATATAAGGCTCCATACGGAATACTGGCCCCCATATAATGCTTCATACGGAATACTGGCCCCCATATAAGGCTCCATACGGAATACTGGTCCCCTTATAAGGCTCCATACGGAATACTGGCCCCCATATAAGGCTCCATACGGAATACTGGCCCCCATATAAGGCTCCATACGGAATACTGGCCCCCATATAAGGCTCCATACGGAATACTGGCCCCCATATAAGGCTCCATACGGAATACTGGGCCCCATATAAGGCTCCATACGGAATACTGGCCCCCATATAAGGCCCCATATGGAATACTGGCCCCCATATAAGGCTCCATACGGAATACTGGCCCCCATATAAGGCTCCATACAGAATACTGGCCCCCATATAACGCTCCATACAGGATACTGGCCCCCATATAACGCTCCATACAGAATACTGGTCCCCTTATAAAACTCCATACAGGATACTGGCCCCCATATAACTCTCCATACAGGATACCGGTCCCCTTATAACGCTCCATACAGGATACTGGCCCCCATATAATGCTGCATGCAGGCTGTTACCCCCCACATAATGCCCCATACAGGCTGTCCCCCCTTATAATGCTCCATGCAGGCTGTTACCCCCAACATAATGCCCCATACAGCCCCCCCCTTTTAATGCTCCATGCAGGCTCTTACCCCCCACATAATGCCCCATACAGGCTGCCCCCCCCCTTATAATGCTCCATGCAGGCTGTTCCCTCCCCACATAATGCACTATGCAGGCTGCCCCCCCCCCCTTTATAATGCCCCATGCAGGCTGTTCCCCACCTTATAATGCCCCATGCAGGATGTCACCCCCCCTTTCTTTATAATGCAGGATGTCCAGTCCCCCCTCTCTTTATAATGCTCCATGGAGGATGCCACCCCCCCCCCTTCCCCTTTATACTGCCCCATGCCTCCATACATTAAAAAAAAAAAATCAAATACTCACCTTCCTTCTCCTCACCTGCTGCCGCTGCTCTGGTCTGGACTCCTGCGACGCCGGTATCTTCCCGCTCTGCGCTCCCTGTGACGGCTCAGGGGAGGGCGCGGTGTAAAGACGTCACCGCGCCCTCTGACCTGAGACGTCACAGGGAGCGCAGAGCAGGAAGACAGCTGATCTGCGGAGGCACGGGGAGAGGTAAGTATCCAGCTGCCGGGGCCCTGAGCAAGCGGCGGGGAAGGGCGGGCGCTGACACCGCTCTCCTCCGCCCATAGCCCAGCGGGGTGCGCGACCGCCAGTGGGCCCCTCTGCTTGCTCAGGGCCCCGGCATTTGCCCGGGTGCGCCGGGTGCTGACGCCGGCCCTGGGTACAGCTACCAGCTGGGTGTACAGGTAGGGCAGGCAGCTGTCTGCGGGTTCTTTGGCTTACCGCAGGCATGGCAGGCTCACTGTCAGCAGAGGGTTGACTCTCCTGGGCTGCTGGTACAGGCTCTTCTGCCTCTGGAACCGCTTGCTCCTCTTCACCTTCCAGCTCTGGTGTTGGTTGTTGCTGTGCCGGTTGCAGGAAATGCAGGACAGGTACCACTATGGCATCATTTATGCGAGTCCAGGACTGAGGGAACTCTCCGAGAACGGTGCTGATCATTTCTTCCTTGTCCTCTGCGGGTTCAAGGTCACTCTGATCCTCTTCTGCACTACGGAGTTGCTCGGGGCATCTTTTGAGGTGGTCTCTGGAGACGACACTAGTGGTTTCTCCTCCGTCCTTGGTGATTACGCACACCTTTGGGTTGTCGTGGTCAGACTGCAGTACGGTGTAGGGTTCCCTTTCCCACTGGTCGTCCAACTTATGTAGCCTTCTCTTCCGCTTCAGGACCTGCTCACCAGGTTCTAGGGGACCAGCAGGGGCGTGTTGATTGAAGAGTTTTTCTTGCCTCTCTCTCACCTGGGCCAGGCTCTTCTCCACACTCTCCTGTACCTTCTTGTGCTGCAGTTGCCTTTCCGTATCCCAGTCCGCATCTGGGGAGGTGTCCTCAGGTATTAGGACTCCCATCTCCAGGTCTACGGGCAGCTTACCAGGTCTAGCTCGCATCAGGTAAGCCGGGGTGCAGTTTGTAGCATTCACCGGGATATTGTTGTATAGGTCTATCAGGTCCGGCAGTTTTTCTGGCCACAGGCTGCGTTCCTCCAGGGGCAACGTCTTCAGGAGATCAATGACTATATTGTTCATCTTCTCACACATCCCGTTGGTTTGGGGGTGGTAAGGCGTTGTACGAATCTTCTTACAGCCATAGAGGTTGCAGAACTCCTGGAAGATTTCAGCCTCGAACGCTGGACCCTGGTCTGTCAGGACCTGTTCCGGATACCCGTGTGGATGGCAGAAGTATTGCTGGAAGGCTCTGGCCGCTGTTTGGGCTGTCAAGTCCTTTACCGGGACCACCACTAGAAAACGGGAATAGTGGTCCACGATTGTCAGGGCGTAGATGTATCCGGACCGGCTTGGAGCCAATTTGACGTGGTCCAGAGCTACCAGCTCAATAGGCTGCGTGGTGACGATGGGCCTCAAGGGTGTCTTCTGGCTGGTGCGGTCCTTCCTCCTGAGGTGACAAGGGCCACAGTCTCTGCACCATTTTTCTACAGCTCCTCTCATGCCGACCCAAAAGAACCTTCCTCTTAGTAGGAACTCCAGTTTCTTCCAACCGAAGTGTCCCGCTCTGTCATGGTAAGCCCCCAGGACCATAGCTGCATCTCGCCTTGGGACCACGACTTGCCAGGTCAGCTCGTGCGTCCGGTGGTTGACAATCCTTCTGCACAACTTGCCTTCGTAGAGGAACAGCTTGCTCTTCTCCTTCCATAGCTGCTTGGCTTCCTCTGGGGCATCTGGATCTAGGCGGGCGTCTTCCCGGGTCAGCAGATCTTTCACCAGGCGGACTGCAGGGTCACTATCTTGGGTCTCGGCACAGCTGTGGTGAGGTAGGGGATTCATCATCACAGTTGTTAGATCCTCCTCCTTCACGCGGTGAGAGTGTTGAGCGGCTCCATACCGGTGAAACGCGGGGAGTTCTACCTCCTCCAGCTCTTCTGGGTCTTCGTCACCTTCAGGTAAGTGAGGCATCCTTGATAGGGCGTCCGCGTTGGTTTTGCCTGCCCGGAACTTGATCACGAAGTCATAGTTGGAGAGACGGGCCATCCACCGCTGTTCCAGGGCACCCAGTCTTGCATTGTCCAGGTGTGTCAACGGGTTGTTGTCCGTGTACACGGTGAACTTTGCGGAGGCCAGGTAATGCTTGAAGCGTTCCGTCACGGCCCACACCACCGCCAAGAATTCTAGCTTGAAGGAGCTGTAATTCTCCGGGTTCCTCTCGGTGGGCCTCAGCTTCCGACTGGCGTATGCGATCACCCGTTCTCTGCCCTGTTGGTTTTGGGACAGTACGGCTCCCAGTCCCACATTACTGGCATCTGTGTGGAGAATGAAAGGCTGGCCGTAATCAGGGTAGGCCAGGATCTCATCCCCTGTGAGGGCCATCTTTAGCTGGCGGAAGGACTCCTCTTCCGGTTTATCCCACTTGAAGGGTGGCTTTTGACTCCTGGACTTAGACTGTCCGATCAGGAGGTCCTGCATAGGAGCTGCCATCTTAGTGAACCCGGGGATGAACCTTCGGTAGTAGCCTACCAATCCGAGAAACTGTCTCACCTCTTTGATTTTCGAGGGGCTTGGCCAGCTCTTGATTGCCGTGACCTTGTCAGGGTCTGGGGCCACTCCTGCCTCACTTACCACGTGCCCTAGGTACTGGACCTTTGGTTTCAGCAGGTGACACTTCGATGGTTTTATCTTCAGGCCATAGCCTGCCAGGGCTTCGAACACCTCGGCCAGGTGCTTTAGGTGGTCCTCGTAGGTCTTCGAATAGACGATCACGTCGTCCAGGTAAAGGAGGACCGTCTCGAAGTTTCGGTGCCCTAGACAGCATTCCATCAGCCGCTGGAAGGTCCCTGGTGCGTTGCAGAGCCCGAAAGGCATACAGTTGAACTCACTCAGTCCCATCGGGGTGGTGAAGGCGGTCTTCTCCTTGTCAGCCTCTGCCACAGGAACCTGCCAGTACCCGCTAGTAAGGTCCAAAGTAGAAAAGAAGTTAGCAGATTTTAGTGCGGCTAAAGACTCTTCTATTCTAGGCAGCGGATATGCGTCTTTGTGAGTGATACGGTTGATTTGTCTATAGTCCACGCACATTCTCATGGTGCCGTCTTTCTTTTTCACCAGAACCAAGGGGGCTGCCCAGGGGCTACAGCTATCTCTAATAACCCCAGCTTCTTTCATCTCTCTTAGCATGCCCTTGGCGTTCTGATAATGTGCAGGGGGTACAGGTCGGTGTCTTTCTTTTATCGGTGGGTGGCTCCCTGTGGGGATGTGGTGTTCTATCCCTTTTACTCTGCCGAAGTCTAGCGGGTGCTTACTAAAGACTCTCTCGTACTCCTGTACCACCCGGTAGACTCCTTGTTTTTGGTGCAGGGGAGTGGAGTCAGCACCCACGTGGAGTTTCTGGCACCAGTCCTCCTTTTGTTTCTGGGAGCCATTACCCTCCGCCTGTGGAGATGGAGGCAAGGGTTCCACGGCCCTGATAGCTTTGTGTTCGACGACAAACAGTTTGGCGAGTGTAGCGTACCTGGGTAAGTGTACTTCCCTCTCCCCAATGTTGAGGATGCGGACGGGCACCCTCCCATGACGGACATCAACCACCCCCCGGGCTGTCAAAATGGTGGGCCTGCTGTCTGAGTACACGGGTTCTACCATGGCTTGGTAGTCTCTACCTCTCAACCCGATTGCAGTCCGACACCAGATCATCATTTCACTTTTGGGAGGCATGGAAATGGGGAATGGATCACTGAGTCTTACGCTACCGATCTCACCACCAGACAGTTCTACCTGCTGCCGTCTCATCAGGGCTTTTGTCTCCTTGTTGAGGACCCTCTGTTGGCTGGAACTAGCATTCACCGCCACCTGTTGTAGAATTACAATTACCTCTGAAAGACAATTTTCAATTATGTTAGTACCCACAGTTATTTTAGGGTGACTTTCATGACGGTCAATGTCCACAATAATCACTCCCTGTGCCGGTAGTTCAACTTTACCAATTTTAATGGTCATCTCCTTGAACCCCATCTGCGGCACGGGTAAGCCATTACTGGCGATGATGCTCAAGTTACTGTCTGGATACCGTGTGATATCAGCATCAGTCCAATACTGCTTAAAAAGTACATAAGGGATTGTGGTTACTTGCGACCCAGTATCCAGCAAGGCACTCATGGGGATACCGTCCAGCACCACGGGTAAAACCGGGCGCCCCCCAACGTACTTATCACGCCAATTATAAGGGCCTGGTGATCTTATGCCTGGGGGTCGGCCCTCTGCCCCAGGTTGGACCCGTTTAAATTACAGTACCTGGAAATGTGTCCGGGCTGGTTGCATCGACGGCAAATGGGCTGTCCATCCTCTGCGTAGCGGTCTGTGGGCCTCCCTCGGAACGACGGTTTCCTCCTCTGTCGATGCCACGGGACATCCTCCGGACTTGAAGCCAGCTCGATGGGTCTTGATGGGTCCACTTGCAACGCCTGGACGGTCCTGGTCAACGCCGCGACGCTCCTGGTCAGCTCCTGGACTTGGTGGTGCAGGCCTTTCGATGGGGCTTGGTTCAGGGCCTGTGCATCAGCCTCCATGGAGTCCATAGAGGAGGGCGCCGCCTCCTGGTGGTAGGTGATAGCAGGGCGCCGGGGGTTTATAGCGCCACTGGTTGCAGATTCACGGAGCACCCTTATGGCCCTGTCCTTAAATTGGGCAAAGGTCAGGTCGGGGTTCTGAAAGAACATGAGGCGCAGTTGGGCCCTGTGGGCGCTAGACAGCAGACCCTCTATGAATTGTTCTGTTAGCAGTTTATCCGTTTCCTGCACACTGCCAGGGTCAGTTTGTTGAATAGCCCTCAAGGCTTCCTGCAGATTTAGGGCATAGTCTCTGATGCTGTCCTGTGCCCGCTGCCTACATCCATAGAACCTCATTTTAATCTCAGCGGAGGTACGTGTATCAAAGGTACCCCGCAGCCGGGCCAGAATACCCTTCACAGTCCTTTTCTCCTCAGTGGGCCATGACTTTACCTCCCTTTGGGCTGCGCCAGTTAACTGCCCTGTCAATATGCTGACCTTCTGCTCCTCTGTCAGGGGGTAAACCTGGAACAAACTGTACAGCCTTTCTTTAAAGTCAGTTAGGGCATGGGGCTCCCCTGAGTATTTGGGCAGCCAGGCCACTCCAGGGATGTAGGGCAGGGAAAAGGGCATCACCGCTGCTGCAGCTGCGTTGGTGGTAATGGGCGCCTCTGTGTCCGACATCTTCCTCCCCCCTAGTTAAGCGTGGCCTACCTTCCGACGATCCTCTTCTGTAGGCCGCGGCTCCGCTGCTGCTGCTATGGACGAGGACCTGGCGTCGCGTCCTGATGACGTCAGCGTCGCTCTCTCTCCCTTCCAGGACCTTGCGCAGCGTCTGTGCGTGGGGCGGAGCTTCGGATCTCGCGCGGTTTTGACGTCCACGCCCCTCTTCTTCCCGCGCGGCGTCCTGAACATGGCGTCCGATGGCGGGAAGCAGCTGCGGATGGCGGGAAGACGGCAGAAGACGGCGGGAAACGGTCCAAGATGGCGTCTGATGGCGGGAATCGGCTCCGGATGGCGGGAAACGACTCCACAGGTAAGTTACAAAAGTCTTTTTCAGGCACGCAGTACCCGGTGATTGCGGGCACGAAATCCTGCCGACTACGTCAAAGCTGACTCGCCCCCTGGGCCGTGGGGCACTCGGATCCGGGCAATAGGGAGACGATGGGGGTAGTAGTGGCGACCCGGTTCTGTGGCTCAGGGTGGTCAGGCCAATGGTAGTCTGCTATGTTCTGCTGATAATGTCCGACTACGCCACCCGTGGATTTGCGGTTATTAGGAACCGCCGCTGCATGCAGACCGCTGGGGCTGATGAGGTGTGCAGCTAGGGTAATGTGTCTCCCCACGGGAAGAGTGCGGCCCCAGGGCAGTATAATGGATGGTGGGAGTGATGGTAGTGAGAGTCCCAGTGCTGATAGTGCTGGAGGAGCAAGGAGCACACAGACAACAGGTTGCAGTCCAGGGTCTTTACTAAACAAGAAAACTGACCCACAAACAGTCCCAGCTAGGAGGGGACCTGGATGTCTGAGAGCAACGGGGAAATTGGCCCTGGTCAGGGTGAGGGTGTAGGCCTACTGTGCTTTCTGCGCTCCTTCTGGCTATCTCCTCCTTATAGGGTAACAGCCCACGTTTCCAAGCTTTCCGTGTATTCTCGCCTGTATGGCCTGCGACGTGGGTTCCTTTCTGCTCCCCGCCTTGTACGGCTTTATTGGTCCCTTCGGTTGTGGCAGGGCTTCCAGGCTTCTTAGGTAAGGAATGTACAGTCCCTTGCGGACTGGTTATCTGCTGGGGGATGTGGAATCCTTCCAGCCTCAGACACCAAAGTCTGGTAAAATTAAGTCTTTTCTCTGCCAAGACAGGCTCACTTCGCCTCTTGTCTCTGGCTTGTGGCTCTCCTCCTGCCACACTTCCTCTTAGGTGCAACACAACTGTCCCTCTCTGCTCTGGGACCTGAATCCTCCGATAGGTCGTCCAGTTTTCTCTAACCCTGCCCTCAGTACCAGCTTTTAAAGGGGCAGCCAGCTCCCCCTACTGGCCTGAGACAGGAGGCATTGCATGATAATGTTCCCCTGACTAGAGAACCTCCCCCTTGCTCTCAGACACAGCTTTAATTACACTTGTGGCATCCAGGTCAGGTTGCTACGTAATAAGTGACAGCGCCATACATACTTAGAGAGAATGCTACGTAATTAGGGACGGCGCCATACATAGCTAGAAAGGATGTTATGTAATAAGGAACGGCACCATCCATAGCTAGAGAGGGTGCTACATAATAAGTGACAGCGCCATACATACCTAGAGAGGGTGCTGTGTAATAAGAGAAGGCACCATACATAGCTAGA
Organism: Phyllobates terribilis; assembly: GCF_046119375.1. Classification (NCBI taxonomy): domain Eukaryota; kingdom Metazoa; phylum Chordata; class Amphibia; order Anura; family Dendrobatidae; genus Phyllobates; species Phyllobates terribilis. The sequence goes on from NW_027362900.1 coordinate 3,232,897, forward strand.
GAGGGTGCTACGTAATAATTGACAGCGCCAAACATTCCTAGAGAGGGTGCTACATAATAAGTGACAGCGCCATACATACCTAGAGAGGGTGCTGCGTAATAAGAGAGGGCACCATACATAGGTAGTGAGGATGCTATGTAATAAGGGAAGGTGCCATACATAGTGTGACAGGGTCACTGGAATGATATATGAGGGGAGGTATGTGTCGCACAGGTTGCTAGCCAATGTGAACTGAAACCAATGAACTTTCCGCCGGCATGTTATATGCTGGTGGGTTAACTCTCTTAAAGGGCGTGGTTTTAGGGGAATGACAGTGATGGGAGGGATGTCATTCCCCATACCTCCACCTCAGGGTGTGGCTGAGGATCCTTTAAAAGTTCTGTCCTGTTTTTTTTTTCTGTGAGTTGTGTTTGGAGAGGCAAGGTCTCCAGACTGGACAGCCATAGCTCAGGAGGGAGCTGAAGGCTGGACATAACCGGTGTGTGCGACCCGCACACACATATATGGACTGTGCTATAGTTTATCTTTTGTTTTTGTGGTTTAGCCAAGTAAGGCTGTATTTATTTTGCTGGAGTGCAGAGCTTTATGCTGATAATGTGGCACCCCAGGGGTCTGGTTGCCACAGTGATAGAAATATCATGTCTGAGAGCAAGTGGGAGGTTCCCTTGAACATGCAACACCTCCTGTCCCAGACCAGATAGGGGAGGAACCTGCCCTATATAAACTGGATCTGGGGCGGGGTTAGAGCAGAGAAAGCAGAGGGAGAGTAAAGAACAAGCAGACACAGGAAAAGCAACAGCTAGGAGCTCTGTAGGAGCAGGAGCTGAGTGCCAGGGACTGGAAGCAGATATTGCTCATCCTGGCTGAAGACACTACGACCGGACAACGGAGTCCGAGGCTGTGAGGATCTCTAAGTCCAGCAGCAGAAACCAGCCGGCAGAGGATTCCAGGTCCTCTGGCCATAGGAAGCCTGGAGGCTCAGTCACACACACAAGGGACCGGTACCGCCATCGAGGAGCGGAAGCTACCAGAGGGTCCAAGTCACCAGCCATACGGATGAGCACCACACGGTATACTCAGGGACGTGGGCTACTTCCACTCGCTTACAGCAAGGTAGCCAGGAAGAGTGCAGATAGACGGGGAGGCCTACAACTCCAACTGGCCAGGGGAACTCCTGTTTGTTCACAGACTGACCAGGCCCCTTATGCTAGCCAGTACTCCCGGGAGGGTCTGCCTTATCATGATCAGTAAAGACCCTGAACTGCACTGCAAAGACTCTGAGTCGTTCCTGCTTCACCCGTGCACCATCACTCCCATCATCCACACTCACTGCCCTGAGGCTATACTCCTCCCGTGGGGAGTTATCCCATCCTCTGCTGCGCACACCACACCAGCCTCAGCGGTCTGCCTCGCAGCGGCGGTACACCCTGACCGCAATCCACGGGTGGCGTAGTCGGACATTAAATCATAAAAAACGCTATAAAAGACGGCCACTGGTCTGACCACCCTGAGCCACGGGACCGGGTCACCGCCACGGAGACTACAACCCTCAGAGACCCGGCTCCGGTTAACCCACACACGTGCATACACGGCCCAGGGGGCACGTCACTAATAAAGCCTGCAAAGAAAACCCAGGTTTCTGAGTCTACTTCCGGAAGTGGCCGAGCGAGTCGTCCTACCACAGTTGGTGCGAGAGTGCGTGCAAGATTCCAGGAACATGTGTACCTGCCACAGAGACCAGTGGATGTCCTGGGTGAAGGCCGCCAGCCAGCCAGAGAAGTCCGGGAGCATGGAGGAGCTCATTAAGCACCTGGCCCAAAGCCAGCAGAGCATACAGCAGACCCAGCAGAGCATGCAGCAGACCCAGCAGAGCATGCAGCACAGAGAGCAGCTACAGCAGCAACGGGAGCAGCAGCAGGAGACAAATAAACTCCTGATACAGCAAATCCAGCAGCAGGGACAGATGGAGCTCCTAACAGCGGAGATCCTGACTGTTTTTGAAAGGGTGGAGGAATGGGAGAGATTCCCTCAGGAGCAGTGGGCGGAGGTTCTGGCGCCATATTTGACCGGGAAGCCGCAGAAGGCCTATTATAATCTGACTTTACAAGACGCAAAGGAGTACGCAAAATTAAAAAACGAGATATTGGCACGCTCAGGAGCGACTGTCTGTCAGAGCACAATGGGTCCACCACTGGTCGTATGCTGGCGACAAACCTCCACGCTCACAGATGTTCGACTTGTTACATCTAGTCCAGAAATGGCTGCAGCCAGAGTCTTCCACTCCTGCCCAGATGGTTGAGCGTGTGGTGATGGACAGGTTCATCCATTCCCTACCCAGGCCGGTGCAGATCTGGGTTGCCCAGGGCGACCCTCTGAATGCGGACGACCTTGTTGGCCTGGTAGAGAGGTACCAAGTGGTCGAAAAAACCCTAGGGAAACCCGATATAATCACCTCCCCCTCCTGGAGTGCCCAAAAGGGGGCGGGTTCACCACGAAAGGGGGTCAGAGCCACAACTGGGGGGCGTCCCACTTCCACTGAAGGTGCCGCAAGGACTGTTGTTAAGGATGTGATCTGTTGGTGGTGTCGCAATCCGGGACACGTAGCCGCCCAGTGTCATACGTCTGCTGAGCCAATGGACTGCAGCCTAGGCAGACGATGTTCATACTATGCTTACCCAGCCTGCAGTGTGGACTGTCAACCCAGCGAGGGGCCGCAGGCATGTGCCGTATCCGTTAACGGAGTGATGGTCCTGGGGCTGTTGGACTCTGGGAGTCTGGTAACCTTAATCAGTGCCACTGATCCCTACCAAATCTGTGGACATAAGCTGCATACATGGGGACGCCAAGAACTACCCGGTGGCCAGAGTGACAGTTGGAACAGACTGTGGCGCCCAATCCCACGAGGTCGGGGTGGTCAAGGACCTGATACATCCCGTCATTTTGGGGCGCAATTTCCCCTTGTTCTGGGACTTGTGGGGGAAGGGATCCAGACCGAGTCCCGTGGAAAAAAGCCAGGAACCTAGATAAATAACCTGGTCGACATCGGAAGTGGATGAGTTCCCACTATGTGTACTTGTCGGCGACAAGGACGAGACGGTGTCTGAGGTGGCCGACCTCCCTGAATTAGAGGTGCCTGGGTCAGCTCAGGTTCGGGACTTGACCTTGAAAGGGGCATGGGATAATGTTACTGTTTGTAATGGTGTTGCTCAAGAGCCGGGTGCGGACATCAGGTACCCACACTTTGCAGTTCAGGAGGAGCTATTATACCGGGTGACCAAACTAAAAAGTGAAGAGGTAGTGGAACAGCTGTTAGGTTCCAGGCTCATACCGTCAGAGGATATTAAACATGGCACACTCACATATTCTGGGGGGAGCAAGGAGAGAATTATAAGGAGGTTTTATTGGCCAGGATGTCATCGGTAAATCTTAAACTATTGTTGGTCCTGCCCCACCTGCCAGATAACCGCGCCCACCTCCCACTTCCGTAGTCCATTAGTTCCACTACCTATCATAGATGTTCCCTTTGAGAGGATTGCCATGGACCTTGTGGGTCCCTTAGTTAAATCGGCCCGGGGCCACCAATACATCCTGGTGGTCATGGACTATGCGACCCGGTACCCCGAAGCAGTACCCCTAAGGAACTCGTCCAGTAAAGTATAGCCCGAGAGCTAGTTCATATTTTTGCTCGGACAGGTCTGCCAAAAGACATTTTGACAGACCAGTGAATCCACTTCATGAGCAAGGTGATGAAGGAGCTATGCAGAGTCCTTCAGATAAACTGAGGTCTGAATCTAGGCTATCATCCGCAGACGGACGGCTTAGTGGAACGCTTCAATAAGACTTTAAAGGCGATGCTCAGGAAGGTCGTTTAAAAGGATGGGCGAGACTGGGACTACCAGCTCCCATTTCTGCTTTTCTCTGTCAGAGAAGTTCCTCAAGCCTCCACTGGCTTCTCTCCATTTTAGCTTCTGTATGGACGGCATCCAAGAGATCTCCTAGACATCGCCAAGGAAACCTGGGAGGCCGAGGTCACGCCCCACCGGAGCATCATCGAACATGTCGCCCAGTTACAGGAGAGAATGGCGAAGGTGATGCCCATCGTGAAGGAACATCTCCTCCAGGCGCAGGAAGCCCAGGCGAGGGTGTATAACCTGTCGGCAAGGCTGAGACAGTTCTAACCTGGGGATCGCGTCCTGGTTCTTATTCCCACCGTTGAAAGTAAGTTTCTGACCAAGTGGCAAGGCCCATATGAGGTGGTGGAGAAGCTCGGTGAAGTGAACTACAGAGTCCACCAACCTGGCCGAAGAAAGACACACCAGGTGTACTATGTAAACCTGCTCAAGCCGTGGCGAGATCGGGAGCCCGTGGGAACTCCTTGCCTGGGAGCTACTCCCGAAGACCAGGAGGAAGATGTCACGATAGCGGAGACCCTTTCGCCAGCCCAGAAGCAACAGTGTCGAGAACTGCTCCAGCAGAATCGGGACCTGTTCTCAGAGTTGCCGGGGCATACCCAGGTAGTAGAACATGATGTGCTAACAGAGCCGCATATAAGGGTGAACCTGAAGCCATACAGGATTCCTGAAGCATGCCGGGAGGTGATCTTGGCTGAAGTGAAGAGGATGTTAGACCTCCGTGTGATAGAGGAGTCAAAGAGTGGATGGTTGAGCCCCATCGTCCTCGTGTCAAAACCCAACGGAGAGTGGAGGTTTTGTAATGATTACCGCCGGCTGAATGAGGTGTCTAAGTGTGACGCGTACCCGATGCCCCGCGTCGATGAACTCATCGAGAGGCTTGGACCAGCAAGGTATATCACCACTCTGGACCTGACGAAGGGCTACTGGCAGATCCCCATGTCCCAGACGGCCAAAGAGAAGACAGCTTTCTCAACACCTGATCGGTGCTTCCAATACACTCGGATGCCGTTCGGACAACAGGGGGCCCCAGCCACCTTCCAGAGGGCTATGGATCGGATCCTAGCCCCACATAAGAGGTATGCCGCAGCCTACCTTGACGACATTGTAGTCTTTAGCCCAGACTGGGAAAGTCATCTACCTAAACTACAGGCCGTTCTGGATGCTCTAAGAAAGGCGGGATTTAAAATAAATCCAAAAAAATGCGCCGTTGGAAAAGAGGAGGCCAAGTACTTGGGCTATGTCATCGGGAGAGGCGAAATAAAGCCGCAAGTTAATAAAGTGGAGGCAATCCAGACCTGGCCGAAACCGCTCTCCCAGAAGCAAGGGAGAGCATTCCTGGGAATGGTGGGATATTACCGGAGGTTTATCCCAAATTTTGCCATGATAGCCGCGCCACTGACGGATCTCCTAAAAGGCACCAGATCAACTATGGTGAAGTGGACGGAGGAAAAAGAGACTGCGTTTCAACAATTGAAGTCAGCACTGTGTAAACAGCCTGTCCTGGTCGCACCAGACTTCAAGAAAGAGTTTGTGGTCCAGACAGACGCTTCAGGGGTTGGTCTAGGAGCCGTACTCTCTCAAGAGATAAATGGAGAAGAACATCCCATTCTCTATCTGAGCCGGAAGCTTTCGTACTGCGAGAAAAACTACGCAATAGTAGTAAAAGAGTGTCTAGCCATAAAATGGGCCGTAGACACACTAAGATATTACCTATTAGGCCGGAAGTTTAAGTTGGCATCAGACCATGCCCCGTTGAGGTGGTTGAGGGAAAAGAGGGGTAAAAATGCCAGGGTAACTAGATGGTTCCTAGCTCTTCAGGACTTCAACTTTCACGTAGAGCATAGGCCTGGGAAGTTACATGGGAACGCTGATGCCCTTTCTAGAATTCCCTGTCTGGTATCGGAAGGTGCCCAAACCCCCGGCTTTGGGCAGAGGGGGGGAATATGTGACAGGGTCACTGGAATGATATATGAGGGGAGGTATGTGTCGCAGAGGTTGCTAGCCTGTGTGAACTGAAACCAATGAACTTTCTGCTGGCATGTTATATGCTGGTGGGTTAACTCTCTTAAAGGGCGTGGTTTTAGGGGAATGACAGTGATGGGAGGGACGTCATTCCCCATACCTCCACCTCAGGGTGTGGCTGAGGATCGTTTAAAAGTTCTGTCCTGTTTTTTTTTTCTGTGAGTTGTGTTTGGAGAGGCAAGGTCTCCAGACTGGACAGCCATAGCTCAGGAGGGAGCTGAAGGCTGGACATAACCGATGTGTGCAACCCGCACACACATATATGGACTGTGCTATAGTTTATCTTTTGTAGCCAAGTAAGGCTGTATTTATTTTGCTGGAGTGCAGAGCTTTATGCTGCTAATAAAGCCTGCAAAGAAAACCTGGGTTCCTGAGTCTACTTCCGGAAGTGACCGAGCGAGTCGTCCTACCACAATAGGTAGAGAGGATGCTACATAATAAGGGACAGCACCATACATAGCCAGAGAGGGTGCTACGCAATAAGTGACAGCGCCATACATAGCTAGAGAGGGTGTTACGTAATAAGGGACGGCGCTATACATAACTAGAGAGGATGCTACATAATAAGGGATGGCACCATACATAGCTAGAGAGGGTGTTGCGTAATAAGGGACGGCGCCATACGCAGTTAGAGCGAATGCTACGTAATATGTGTCAGAACCATACATACCTAGAAAGGGTGCTATGTAATAAGGGATGGCGCCATACATTGCTAGAGAGAATGCTGCGTAATATGGGACAGCACCATACATAGCTAGAAAGGATGTTACGCAATAAGGGAAGGTGCCATACATAGGTAGAGAGGATGCTACATAATAAGGGACGGCACCATACATAGCTAGAGAGGGTACTACTTAATAAGGGACGGCGCCATACATAGAGCGAATGCTACGTAATATGTATCAGCACCATACATACCTAGAGAAGATGCCACTTAATAAGGGAAGACCATACATAGCTAGAGAGGATGCTATGTAATAACGGAAGGCACCATACATAGCTACAGTAGAGAGGGTGCTACGTAATAAGTGACAGCGCCATACATACCTAGAGAGGATGCTACGTAATAAGTGACAGCGCCATACATACCTAGAGAGGATGCTACGTAATAAGGGATGGCGCCATACATAGCTAGAGAGGATGCTATTTAATAAGGGAAGGCACCATACATAGCTAGAGAGGGTGCTACGTAATAAGTGACGGCATCATACATAGCTAGAGAAGGTGCTACGTAATAAGGGAAGGTGCTATACATAACTAGAGAGGATGTTACGTAATAAGGGACGGCGCATAACTAGAGAGGATGCTATATAATAAGGGAAGGCACCATACATAGCTAGACAGGGTGCTACGTAATAAGTGACAGTGCCATACATACCTAGAGATGATGCTACCTGATAAGGGATGGCGCCATACATAGCTAGAAAGGATGTTATATAATAAGGGACGGCACCATCCATAGCTAGAGAGGGTGCTGCGTAATAACAGAAGGCACCATACATAGGTAGAGAGGATGGTATGTAATAAGGGAAGGTGCCATACATAGGTAGAGAGGATGCTACATAATAAGGGACGGCCCCATATATACCTAGAGAGGATGCTACATAATAAGGGACGGCACCATGCATAGCTAGATAGGGTACTATGTAATAAGGGACGGCACCATACATAGAGCGAATGCTACGTAATATGTATCAGCACCATACATACCTAGAGAAGATGCTACGTAATAAGGGAAGGCGCCACACATAGGTAGAGAGGATGCTACATAATAAGGGACGGCCCCATATATACCTAGAGAGGATGCTACATAATAAGGGACGGCACCATGCATAGCTAGATAGGGTACTATGTAATAAGGGACGGCACCATACATAGAGCGAATGCTACGTAATATGTATCAGCACCATACATACCTAGAGAAGATGCTACGTAATAAGGGAAGGCGCCACACATAGGTAGAGAGGATGCTACGTAATAAGGGACTGCCCCATACATAGCCAGAGAGGGTGCTACGTAATAAGTGACAGCGCCATACATACCTAGAGAGGATGCTACGTAATAAGGGACGGCGCTATACATAACTAGAGAGGATGCTACATAATAAGGGATGGCACCATAAATAGCTAGAGAGGATGTTACGTAATAAGGGACGGCACCATACATAGCTAGAGAGGATGCTATGTAATAAGGGAAGGCACCATACATAGCTAGAGAGGGTGCTACGTAATAATTGACAGCGCCATAAATACCTAGAGAGGATACTACGTAATAAGGGATGGCGCCATACATAGCTAGAGAGGATGCTATGTAATAAGGGAAGGCACCATACATAGCTAGAGAGGGTGCTACGTAATAAGGGACGGCGCCATACATAGCTAGAGAGGATGCTACATAATAAGGGATGGTGCCATACATAACTAGAGAGGGTGCTACGTAATAAGTGACAGGGCCAAACATACGTAGAGAGGATGCTACATAATAAGGGATGACGCCATACATAACTAGGGAGGGTGCTGCGTAATAAGGGACGGCGCCATACATAGCTAGAGAGGATGCTACGTAATAAGGGAAGGCGCCCTACATAGCTAGAGAGGATGCTGCGTAATAAGGGACAGCACCATACATACCTAGAGAGAATGATACGTAATAAGGGAAGGCACCATACATAGCTAGAGAGGATGCTACGTAATAAGAGACAGTGCCAAAGATACCTAGAGATGATGCTACGTAATAAGAGACAGTGCCAAAGATACCTAGAGATGATGCTACGTAATAAGGGACAGTGCCAAAGATACCTAGAGATGATGCTACGTAATAAGAGACAGTGCCAAAGATACCTAGAGATGATGCTACGTAATAAGGGATGGAGCCATTCATAGCTAGAGAGGGTGCTACGTAATAAGGGATGGAGCCATTCATAGCTAGAGAGGGTGCTACGTAATAAGGGAAGGCTCCATACATACCTAGAGAGAGTTCTACCTAATAAGGGACGGCGCCGTAGATAGCTAGAGAGGATGCTACCTAATAAGGGACGGCGCCGTAGATAGCTAGAGAGGATGCTACATAAAAACGGACAGCATCATACATAGCTAGAAAGGATGTTATGTAATAAGGGAAGGCACCATACATAGCTAAAGAGGGTGATACGTAAGAAGTGACAGCGCCAAACATACCTAGAGAGGATGGTACGTAATAAGGGATGGCGCCATTCATAACTAGAGAGCAGGGCCTGCTCCAGGTTTTTCTGGGCCCTGGACGAAAGAGTCTCAGTGGGACCACGATTCATGATGCAGAGATACAGCAGAGAAATAAATATATATAGTACAATGCAAAGATTTCACTTCTTACATTACATGAGTGATATCTATAGTAAATTCCACAATAGCTCAGAAACCGGCAAATCGCGCCACACTGTATACTGGCCCCCATATAACGCCCCACACGGAATACTGGCCCCCATATAAGGCCCCATACGGAAAACTGGCCCCCATATAAGGCCCCATACGGAATACTGGCCCCCATATAAGGCCCCATACGGAATACTGGCCCCCATATAAGGGCCCCATACGGAATACTGGCCCCCATATAAGGCCCCATATGGAATACTGGTCCCCATATAAGGCTCCATACGAAATACTGGCCCCCATATAAGGCTCCATACGGAATACTGGCCCCCATATAAGGCTCCATACGGAATACTGGCCCCCGTATAAGGCTCCATACAGAATACTGGCCCCATATAAGGCTCCATACGGAATACTGGCCCCCATATAAGGCTCCATACAGGATACTGCTCCCCTTATAAAGCTCCATACAGGATACTGGCCCCCATATAATGCTCCATGCAGGCTGTTACCCCCCACACAATGCCCCATACAGGCTGTCCCCCCCCCTTATAATGCTCCATGCAGGCTGTTACCCCCCACATAATGCCCCATACAGGCTGTGCCCCCCCTTATAATGCTCAATGCAGGCTCTTCCCCCCACATAAAGCACTATGCATGCTGTCCCCCCCCCCCTTATAATGCCCCATGCAGGCTGTTCCCCCCCTTATAATGCCCCATGCAGGCTGTCACCCCTCCTTTTTATAATGCCCCATGCAGGATGTCACCCCCCCTCTTTATAATGCCTCATGCAGGATGTCACCCCCCTCTCTTTATAATGCCCCATGCAGGATGTCACCCCCTCTCTTTATAATGCCCCATGCAGGATGTCACCACCCTCTCTTTATAATGCCCCATGCAGGATGTCACCACCCTCTCTTTATAATGTCCCATGCTGGATGTCACCCCCTCTCTTTATAATGCCCCATGCAGGATGTCACCCCCCTCTCTTTATAATGCCCCATGCAGGATGTCACCCCCCCCCCTCTTTATAATGCCCCATGCAGGATGTACCCCCCCTCTTTATAATGCCCCATGCAGGATGTCACCCCCCCTCTTTATAATGCCCCATGCAGGCTGTCACCCCCTCTCTCTATAATGCCCCATGCAGGATGTCACCCCCTCTCTCTATAATGCCCCATGCAGGCTGTCACCCCCTCTCTCTGTAATGCCCCATGCAGGATGTCACCCCCTCTCTTCATAAGGCCCCATGCAGGATGTCACCCCCCCTCTCTTTATAAGGCCCCATGCAGGATGTCACCCCTAATATAATGCCCCATGCCTCCATACATTAAAAAAAAAAATCAAATACTCACCTCACTCCTTCTCACCTGCTGCAGCTGCTCGGGTCCGGACTCCAGCGTCGCCGGTATCTTCCCGCTCTGCGCTCCCTGTGACGGCTCAGGGGAGAGCGCGGTGGAAAGACGTCACCGCACCCTCTGACCTGAGAAGTCACAGGGAGCGCAGAGCAGGAAGACAGCGGATCTGCGGAGGCACGGGGAGAGGTAAGTATCTGGCTGCCGGGGCCCTGAGCAAGTGGGGGGGAGCAGGCGCTGACACCGCTCTCCTCCGCCCTTAGCCCGGCCGGGTGCACGACCGCCAGTGGGCCCCTCTGCCTGCTCAGGGCCTCGACACTTGCCCGGGTGCGCCGGGTGCTGACGCGGGCCATGCTAGAGAGGGTGATACGTAATAAGGGAAGGCGCCCTACATAGCTAGAGAGGATGCTACGTAATGAGGGACGACGCCATACATAGCTAGAGAGGTTGCTACGTAATAAGTGACAGCGCCATACATACTTAGAGAGGATGCTACGTAATTAGGGACGGCGCCATACATAGCTAGAGAGGGTGCTACATAATAAGTGACAGCGCCATACATACCTAGAGAGGGTGCTGCGTAATAAGAGAAGGCGCCATACATAGCTAGAAAGGATGCTATGTAATAAGGGAAGGTGCCATACATAGGTAGAGAGGATGCTACATAATAAGGGACGGCCCCATACATACCTAGAGAGGATGATACATAATAAGGGACGGCACCATACATAGCTAGAGAGGGTATTATGTAATAAGGGACGGCGCCATACATAGAGCGAATGCTACGTAATATTTATCAGCACCATACATACCTAGAGAAGATGCTACGTAATAAGTGACAGCGCCATACATACCTAGAGAGGATGCTACGTAATAAAGGAAGGCGCCACACATAGGTAGAGAGGATGCTATGTAATAAGGGACGGCCCCATACATAGCCAGAGAGGGTGCTACGTAATAAGCGACAGCGCCATACATAGCTAGAGAGGGTGCTATGTAATAAGGGACGGCACCTTACATAGCTAGAGAGGGTACTATGTAATAAGGGACGGTGCCATACATAGAGCGAATGCTACGTAATATGTATCAACACCATACATACCTAGAGAAGATGCTACTTAATAAGTGACAGCGCCATACATACCTAGAGAGGATGCTACGTAATAAGGGACGGCGCTATACATAAGTAGAGAGGATGCTACATAATAAGGGACGGCGCCATACATAGCTAGAGAGGATGTTACGTAATAAGGGACGGCACCATACATAGCTAGAGAGGATGCTATGTAATAACGGAAGGCACCATACATAGCTACAGTAGAGAGGGTGCTACGTAATAAGTGACAGCGCCATACATACCTAGAGAGGATGCTACGTAATAAGGGATGGCGCCATACATAGCTAGAGAGGATGCTATTTAATAAGGGAAGGCACAATACATAGCTAGAGAGGGTGCTACGTAATAAGTGACAGCGCCAAACATACCTAGAGAGGGTGCTACGTAATAAGGGATGGCGCCATACATAGCTAGAGAGGGTGCTACGTAATAAGTGACAGCACCAAACATACGTAGAGAGGATGCTACATAATAAGGGATGGCGCCATACATAACTAGAGAGGGTGCTACGTAATAAGGGACGGCGCCATACATAGCTAGAGAGGATGCTACGTAATAAGGGACAGCACCATACATACCTAGAGAGGATGATACGTAGTAAGGGAAGGCACCATACATACCTAGAGAGAGTTCTACCTAATAAGGGACGGCGCCGTAGATAGCTAGAGAGGATGCTACATAAAAACGGGCAGCATCATACATAGCTAGAAAGGATGTTATGTAATAAGGGACGGCACCATTCATAGCTAGAGAGGGTGCTACATAATAAGTGACAGCGCCATACATACCTAGAGAGGGTGCTACGTAATAAGGGAAGGCATCATACATAGGTAGAGAGGATGCTACATAATAATGGACGGCGCCATACATACCTAGAGAGGGTACTACGTAATAAGGGAAGGCATCATACATAGGTAAAGAGGGTGCTACGTAATAAGGGACGGAGCCATACATACAGTACCTAGAGAGGATGTTATGTAATAAGGGAAGGCACCATACATAGGTAGAGAGAATGCTACACAATAAGGGACGGCGCCATACATAGCTAGAGAGGGTACTACGTAATAAAGGACGGCGCCATACATAGAGCGAATGCTATGTAATATGTGTAAGCACCATACATACCTAGAGTAGATGCTACGAAATCAGGGACAGCGCCATACGTACCTAGAGAGGATGCTACATAATAAGGGAAGGCGCCATACATAGGTAGAGAGGATGCTACATAATAAGGGAAGGCGCCATACATAGCTAGAGAGGATGCTACGTAATAAGGGACAGCACCATACATACCTAGAGAGGATGATACGTAATAAGGGAAGGCACCATACATACCTAGAGAGAGTTCTACCTAATAAGGGACGGCGCCCTAGATAGCTAGAGAGGATGCTACATAAAAACGGGCAGCATCATACATAGCTAGAAAGGATGTTATGTAATAAGGGACGGCACCATACATAGCTAGAGTGGGTACTACGTAATAAGGGAAGGCACCATACATAGCAAGAGAGGGTGCTACATAATAAGGGACAGCACCATACATAGCTAGAGAGAATTCTACGTAATAAGGGATGGCATCATACATAGCTAGAAAGGATGTTATGTAATAAGGGACGGCACCATACATAGGTAGAGAGGGTGCTACAGAATAATGGACGGCGCCATACATACCTAGAGAGGGTACTACGTAATAAGGGAAGGCATCATACATAGGTAGAGAGGATGCTACACAATAAGGGACGGCGCCATACATAGCTAGAGAGGGTACTACATGATAAGGGACGGCGCCATACATAGAGCGAATGCTTGTAATATGTGTAAGCACCATACATACCTAGAGAAGATGCTAAGTAATCAGTGACAGCGTCATACGTACCTAGAGAGGATGCTACACAATAAGGGACGGCGCCATACATAGCTAGAGAGGGTACTACGTAATAAGGGACGGCGCCATAGAATCATAGAATGGTAGAGTTGGAAGGGACCTCCTGGGTCATCTGGTCCAACCCCCTGCTCAAAGCAGGATTCACTAGATCATCTCAGACAGATGTCTGTCCAGCCTCTGTTTGAAGACGTCCATTGAAGGGGAACTCACCACCTCTCGTGGCAGCCTGTTCCACTCATTAATCACCCTAACTGTCAAAAAGTTTTTTCTAATATCTAATCTGTGTCTCCTCCCATTTAGTTTCATCCCATTGCTTCTAGTCTTTCCTTGTGCAAATGAGAATAAAGATGATCCTTCTACAATGTGACAGCCCTTGACATATTTGTAGACAGCTATTAAGTCTCCTCTCAGTCTTCTTTTTTGCAAGCTAAACATTCCCAAATCCTGCAACCGTTCCTCATAGGACATGGTTTGCAGACCAGTCACCATTCTGGTCGCTCTTCTCTGAACTTGCTCCAGTTTGTCTATGTCTTTTTTAAAATGTGGTGCCCAAAACTGTACACAGTATTCCAGATGAGGTCTGACCAAAGAGGAGTAAAGACCGATAATGACTTCACGTGATCTAGACTGTATGCTTCTGCTAATACATCCCAGAATTGTATTTGCCTTTTTTGCTGCTGCATCACACTGTTGACTCATGTTCAGTCTATGATCTATTAGTATACCTAAGTCTTTTTCACATGTACTGTTGCTTAGCTCTATTCCTCCCATTCTGTATATGCTTTTTTCATTTTTATTGCCCAGATGTAGTACTTTGCATTTTTCCCTGTTAAAAACCATTCTGTTGGTTGCTGCCCACTGCTCCAGTTTATTTAGGTCTTTTTGAATCCTCTCTCTCTCTTCTCTAGTATTAGCTATCCCTCCTAGCTTTGTGTCATCAGCAAATTTAATCAGCTTACCCTCAATTCCTTCATCTAAATCATTGATAAAGATGTTGAACAATACAGGTCCCAGGACGGAGCCCTGTGGTACCCCACTTGAGACATTCATCCAGCTGGATGTGAAGCCATTTACAACCACCCTTTGAGTCCGATCACTAAGCCAGTTATGAATCCACCTAACAGTTGCCTGGTCCATTGCATACTTGGTCATTTTTTCAATAAGGATGGTGTGAGATACTTTGTCAAATGCTTTGCTGAAGTCAAGATATACTATATCTACAGCATTTCCCTGATCCACCCAGTCAGTGATTCTGTCATAGAAGGAAATTAAGTTAGTCTGACATGACTTGTTAGTTACAAACCCATGCTGACTCTGGTTAATCACTTCATTCTTATCCATGTACTTACATACATGTTGTTTAATAATTTGTTCAAAGATCTTTCCTGGTATAGAAGTCAGACTCACCGGCCTATAGTTCCCTGGGTCCACCTTCTTCCCCTTTTTGAAGATAGGAACAACATTTGCTCTTCTCCAGTCTTCTGGGACTTCTCCTGTTCTCCAAGAATTTTCAAAGATTATGGAGAGTGGTTCTAAAATTTCTTCTACGATCTCCTTCAGTACTCTGGGGTGTAATTCATCTGGATCTGGAGACTTGAACTCATTTATGTTAGCTAAATATTCCCTCACAATCTTTCTGTTTACAGATAACTTGGATTCCTCTATTCCTTTAAAAGGACAGTGAAGATCAGTTGATGTTACATTTTCTTTCTGAGAGAAAACAGATGCAAAATAGGAATTAAAAAGTTTGGCCTTCTCAACATCCTCTCTTACCATTTCTCCATTTTCATCCTGTAAAAATCCTATAGCATCTTTGACTTTTCTTTTACTTTTGACATACCCCCAAAATCCTTTTTTATTGCTTTTGACATCTCTTGCAAGCCTTAATTCATTGTCAGCTTTAGCTAACCTGATATGTGCCCTGCAGGATCTGCAGACTGCATTATAATCTTCTTTAGATATGCCTCCCTCTTTCCATTTAATAAACATTTCTTTCTTTCTTTTTAGCATGTGTTTAAGTTCTGTGTTCATCCATCCTGGTTTCCTTAAAAGCTTCCCATTCTTCCTACTTTTCGGGATTGTTAACGATTGTGCTTTGAGAATCTCATTTTTAAAAATTTCCCATCCTTCCTGGACATTTTTGTCCTTAAGGACATCCAGCCATTGGATCCCTCCTATTCTCTTTCTGAGTCTCTTAAAATCTGCCTTTCTAAAATCTAACCTTGAAGTTTGAGTCTTCACATGTCTTCCTCCTCTAGTTATCCAAAATTCTATAATAGCATGATCGCTGCCTCCTAGGGTCCCAGCCACCTTTACCTCCTCAACCATTTCCTCCCTGTTTATAAGGATTAGATCCAAAGTAGCAGATCCCCTTGTTTTCTCCCCTACCTTTTGGAAGATAAAGTTGTCAGCAAGAGAGGATAAGAATTTGCTTGACCTGTTAGTTTTACTTGAGAGAGATTCCCAACAAATGTCTGGATAGTTGAAATCTCCCATGACCACTACGTCATATTTTTTGGAGAACTTGGTCATTTGATACATAAAGAGTTCATCCATATCTTCAGCTTGCCCAGGTGGCCTGTAGTAAATGCCTACAATGGTGTCCTTTCCGTTGTTCTCTCCTTGTATTCTTACCCAAACAGTTTCCACAGAACTCCCAGTCTCTGAAGCTTCAATCTCTGTGCAGATATACGCTTTTCTAACATACAATGCAACACCTCCTCCTCGTTTATCAAGTCTGTTTCTTGCAAATAAGTTGTATCCTTTTAGCCTTTTATTCCAATCATGTGTATCGTCCCACCAAGTTTCAGTGATTCCAATGACATCATATTTCTTTTCCTGCATTAGTAGTTCCAATTCTCCTTGTTTGTTGCCCATGCTTTGTGCATTTGTATAAAAACATTTTAGTTTGTGATTGGTTTCTCTTCCTCCCATATTTTTATTATTTAGATTTTTTTGTCTTTGTTCTTCCATTCCACTTCCAGTAGCAGAGATCTCAATAGTATTTGTCAGCTGTATGGCTTTTTCTGGCCTTTTGCTTCCCTTCCCACATTGTTCTAGTTTAAAGCTCTTCTGATGAGTGTAGCAAGGCGACTTCCAAATACATGTTTTCCAGTCTTCGTAAGGTGCACCCCATCTCTAGCAAGTAGTCCATCGTATAGGTAATTCATTCCATGATACAGAAATCCAAATCCTTGCTGACGGCACCATCGACGTAGCCAGTTGTTCACCTGTAGAATCTTATTCCACCTCATTGTTCCATGGTCATCCACTGGGAGGATGGATGAGAAGACCACCTGCGCTCCCAATTCTTTCACTTTCTTGCCTAAGTCTTCAAAGTTACTGCAGATGGTTTCCAGGTCCTTTCTTGCAGTGTCATTTGTCCCCACATGTATTAGCAGGAATGGGTAGTGATCTGTAGGTCTGATCTGTAGGTTCTGTACTGATCTGTAGTGATCTGTAGGTTCCTTGAGCTTGAAGTTCACCTTTAATCTCTTTAAAAGTTTTCCTGGGCTCTTTTGTTACCATTCGTATTATATCCGTCTCTTTGATTTGTCATAAATTTTCCTCCTGGGGCCACATCCAGGGAGGTTGGCTACAGTCCCATGGATCTTAAATTTCTAAATAATATGTGCAACTCCAGTCACAGGAACATCAAGCTGCTTGGAGATGGTCTTATAACCTTTACCTTTAACATGCTTGTCTATAATTTTCTCTTTCTAATCTCCTGAGACAACTCTTTCCTTTGCTTCCTCTAGTCCATGTTGAGTGTGGTACACACCATGTCACCAAACAGCGCAGTGAGTATCTGTAGCCCTATATACAGGCCCACTGACTGATTACAAGATTGTAGACACCTGTGATGATAATTAGTGGACACAACTTGATTTAACATGTCCCTTTTGTCACATTATTTTCAGGGGTACCATCATTTCTGTCCAGGCCTATTTCATGAGTTTAATTTTTTTTTTAATTCTGTGGAAGCAGAAAAGCAATGACTGACTTTCATTTGTTAGTTTTCAAAGATTTTTAATTTATTATTACTTTTGTCAGATTCAAGTTATTTCTGTGACCGTTGTGGGTTTTTCTTTCATTAAACGAGGGGTACCAACAATTTTGACCACGTGTGTATATTGATACAACAACAATGATAGAATACAAAGCGTGTGGCTTGGAAACTGCTGCTCTCATGATTGTGCTGCATTCAAGCAGCATTGTGATTATATCAATAGTGAACATTACACGACGGTCATATAGTAAAGTCCCCACACACCAATTGTTTATTTAATTCTCCTAAAAAAACTGGTAGGTTATGTGTACATAAGTCTCTGAATCATAATGGGGATAATTTGGGAAGCTTGGGGAACCTGACATGATCGAGAGGAGATGAGTTTAATGACAAACATATGAAAACATCGTGTCTGCATAACCTGCATTTTCTTACATCATAAGACACAATACGTATATCCACATCATTGGTTTTTTCCTTTAAAAAAATATTCCATATAAACAGCACGTAATTGACAAAGTTGTATCCTTTTTTTGTAGTAGACATAAATATATTTAAAACGCACATATACTGTATGTGCAGACCTTATCATACACTGCTCAAAAAAATAAAGGGAACACTGAAATAACACATCCTAGATCTGAATGAATGAAATATTCTCATTGAATACTTTGTTCTGTACAAAGTTGAATGTTCTGACCACAAAATCACACAAAAATCATCAAAGGAAATCAAATTTATTAACCAATGGAGGGCTGGATTTGGAGTCACCCCCAAAATTAAAGTGGACAAACACACTACAGGCTGATCCAACTTTGATGTAATGTCCTTAAAACAAGTCAAAATGAGGTTCAGTATTGTGTGTGGCCTCCACGTGCCTGTATGACCTCCCTACAACGCCTGGGCATGCTCCTGATGAGGCTGAGTATTGTGTGTGGCCTCCACGTGCCTGTATGACCTCCCTACAACGCCTGGGCATGCTCCTGATGAGGCTCAGTATTGTGTGTGGCCTCCACGTGCCTGTATGACCTCCCTACAACGCCTGGGCATGCTCCTGATGAGGTTGCGGACGGTCTCCTGTGGGATCTCCTCCCAGACCTGGACTAAAGCATCCGCCAACTCCTGGACAGTCTGTGGTGCAACATGACGTTGGTGGATGGAGCGAGACATGATGTCCAAGATGTGCTCCATTGGATTCAGGTCTGGGGAACGGGCGGGCCAGTCCATAGCTTCAATGCCTTCATCTTGTAGGAAGTGCTGACACACTCCAGCCACATGAGGTCTGGCATTGTCCTGCATTAGGAGGAACCCAGGGCCAACCGCACCAGCATATGGTCTCACAAGGGGTCTGAGGATCTCATCTCGGTACCTAATGCAGTCAGGCTACCTCTGGCGAGCACATGGAGGGCTGTGTGGCCCTCCAAAGAAATGCCACTCTACCCCATTACTGACCCACTGCCAAACCGATCATGCTGAAGGATGTTGCAGGCAGCAGATCGCTCTCCACGGTGTCTCCAGACTCTGTCACGTCTCTCACATGTGCTCAGTGTGAGCCCTCTTTGATCTGTGAAGAGCACAGGGCGCCAGTGGCGACTTTGCCAATCCTGGTGTTCTGTGGCAAATGCCAAGCGTCCTGCACAGTGTTGGGCTGTGACCACAACCCCCATCTGTGGACGTCGGGCCCTCATACCACCCTCATGGAGTCGGTTTCTAACCGTTTGTGCAGACACATGCACATTTGCGGCCTGCTGGAGGTCATTTTGCAGGGCTCTGGCAGTGTTCCTCCTGTTTCTCCTTGCACAAAGGCGGAGGTAGCGTTCCTGCTGCTGGGTTGTTGCCCTCCTACAGCCCCCTCCATGTCTCCTGGTGTACTGGCCTCTCTCCTGGTAGCGCCTCCAGGCTCTGGACACTACGCTGACAGACACAGCAAACCTTCTTGCCGCAGCTCACATTGATGTGCCATCCTGGATGAGCTGCACTACCTGAGCAACTTCTGTGGGTTGTAGAGTCCGTCTTATGCTACCAAGAGTGTGAAAGCACAATCAACATTCAAAAGTGACCAAAACATCAGCCAGAAAGCATTGGTACTGAGATGTGGTCTGTGGTCCCCACCTGCTGAACCACTCCTTTATTGAGGGTGTCTTGATAATTGCCAATAATTTCCATCTATTGTCTATTCCATTTGCACAACAGCATGTGAAATTGATTGTCAATCAGTGTTGCTTCCTAAGTGGACAGTTTGATTTCACAGAAGTTTGATTTACTTGGAGTTATATTCTGTTGTTTAAGTGTTCCCTTTATTTTTTTGAGCAGTGTATATATATATATATATATATATATATATATATATATATATATATATATAAATCATACATATATGCAGACCTTATCCATACATACACCCACATATAGACAGGCTTACAGTATATGTAACCACACAGAGAGTCAGCACTTGTGAGGTAGCCAACAGGCAGATGCCCCCTTGCTCAGGCAAGCCCTGCGGTAATAGTAATATACCCGCCACCCCCAATTGCCATAGACCATAATAATGCTCAACTTTGTTCCCCTCCAAAGTTATTGTGCTCAATAATACTAAAGGTTCATTTAGATGTCTGTGCAATGTATGGACTGGCCGTGGGTCTCTCCTGACCTGAGCATGACGACTTCATAGAAGTTTATGTAGCTCCATGGTGAAGTCCTGGTGATAAGAAACAGGGAAGGGTCAATGGAATCTTCCCACCTGGTGGAGTTGAGACGGTCAGGCACAACTGTGCAAAGAGAAGTAGCACAATGGTATTCCTCTTATAGACTGCTTCTCCACTGTTCAAGTTGACAGAAGGAGGCAAAAAAATGAGGAAAAAAAAGCTTTATGATGACCCGAGGAAGATATCAGATCGATTTTGAAACACATTGCTATCTTTTAATATGTTTTTTGTTTTTCTACCCTTTCTCATCCTTGTCTTCAGCATGACAGCGCCCACCATAAATCTTCCTAGTCAGGTCACAGTCCAGAGTCAGAATTCCAAGGTCAGCGTGTGTCAAGGCAAAAAGGGTAATACAAACGGGTAGTCAATAGGGAAAGCCAGGGTCTGGCAACAGAATACCAGAATGTCTAAATTCAGAGCACAAAGCACAGAGGGAACAGACCACATTGAGCTGAAAGCTACAACTGGCAGCTATCTGAGACTGACAGCTCAGGTAAGTAGCAGGTTAATCACTAGGAACAGGGAACACCTGAAGGAAACTCAGCATCTCCCAATCTCAGATTGGACGGCTGAGCTGTCAATCAAAGTACTGACAGCTCAGCACGTCCCTGCACTAGATTAGATGACTGAGCTGTCAGTCACTGCGTCCAAGACACATTGAGCGGAGGAATCGTGACAGACACAATATCAAATACACTGCAGGACACAACAGTCCCCATGATAAAGTCGGAGTCAGCACAGGTGCAAAATAGATGAAACAACCACTCACACCGTCGGTTCATGGAGGGGCGGCTGCGCAGTATTATAAGTGTGCATGGATAAGGCCGATATAGGGCGCCAGTCACACAGATAAGTGTGGTATATAGTGTCTGGCCTATAACCTAATAGAGATGCTCACCACACACTAAACACTTGTACACGCTCCATCCTGCCGGGTACAGTGGAGTCCTGCATCCACTGAGGCCCCTGATCATGTGACCCCTGACTCCTCCCCTCCTGTGACCTCATCACAGGTCCTGTGCGCACAGAGCAGCCATATATGTGGTGGCGGCTCTGCAGGTGGAGGTATGTGGAGATTCCCCATTATTCTCTATATAGCCACCATACTCCGCAGCGCTGTACACACATTTGACGCGCCCCCTGGGACATATTCCTTTTTGAGGGGAATACCCGGCACCGGATCAGATGGGGGGTTGTAGTCTCCGAGCGGCTGTGACCCGGTCCCGTGCCCAGGGCGTCAAGCTCAGTGTTATGTGGCAGTCTTTACTGATGTTATTAAAGTTCGTTGTGTCGACTACGCCACCCGTTGTGATGCGGTCACTGTGGCCGCCGCTGCTGCAGGGTCCGCTGAGGCTGATGGTGGGTGCGCAGCTTGGTGGGATAACCCCCAACGGGAGGGGTATAGCCTCAGAGGGGACAGGCGCAGAGGATGGGGGTTGTGGTGGTGCGGTGCAGCCGGTAATGATGACAGACTCGGGTTGTGCAGTTAAGGGTCTTTACTTACTGCAGATGTTCCTGGTCACTCTAGCTCCAAGTGACCTCCCGAGCCGTGCTGCGTCCACCAGGTCCTGGATCCAGCCAACCCCCAAACAAGTCCGGAGCGTGGCCCTGAGCTCTCCCTCTGTCCTTTCTTCTGCCTTCCCCACCAGTGATCCGCCTAGGTCCAGCTCCCTCGGGCCTTCTGTGGGGCAACCTTTGGCCTCAGGTTCCCTGACCCTTCATGTGGTAAGCCTTCAGGGTGGATGTAGTGGGTGGCCGTGGCAGATGCTGCCCACAGCCTCCGGTCTCTGGCTAGGGATGTGTTTTCTGCCCCCACCAGTTTGGGTTCCGGTACCCTTGTGCTGACTCCTCACCCGGTGATCTGATTTGGGTTCTTGGGTCCCTTCTTTGTCTTCCCCCTCTGGGTCTTTCTCACTGCTCCTCTCTCTCTTTCTCCTCAGGGCTGCTCTTCCTCTCTGTTACTGACAGGATGTCCTTTGCCTTCCTCCACCTGACAGACTTGTCTTCTGCAACTGACCCTGATTCTAGATGGTGCCCTCCTTATATATCCCTCTATGTGTGAGCTCAGGTGACCAGCACCCAATGAGCTCCTATCACTACCCAGACTGCTCCCCCTATCTGCCCCTACACTACATGGGATGTTCCTCCCCCCTCCCACTCCAGCCAGGAACAGGCTCGGTCGCACCTGCACATTTCTAAGTGGGAGTGCCGTCGGCCTGCTCCTCTGGAATGGGATGTATGTAGTGCATGCAGTCTATCTGAGCTCAGTTCCACACTCCTTCCTTACCCGGGAGTGGAATATCACACCTCTGGGTTGAGGTGCAATACCCCTGTAGCAGCCGAATCCTCAGGGTGCTACATTCCCCCCTGGTAAACCACAGCACGTCCTCGGGCTGCAAGACATAAAACACCAAAACATACAAATTTTTATAAACATGTAAAACACATAAAACATATATATATAAAACTTTCTCGTCGTCTTTTTCTTTCTTCCTCCTCTGGTCACCGTGCAACTCGTGACCAGGTAAAGTGCGACAGTCTTTTGAAAAACAGTTTCTCATATAAAACCGGTAGGGGGCGCTTTAGGAAGCGCAACTATGTACAGGGGAATTTTGGCCGTTCTCAGTCCCCGGCCAGGTATAGGGAAGGGAATGGCTGCTCACAGTCCTCAGCCTGGTATGGAAGGGGTCACACAGGTAAACAGTTCACTGGTCCCAACGGGGACTACTTTAGCAGCAACGGTTGCTTGGGTACCCCGACGGGTAACTATGTACAGTCCTTTGTACTATTTTAGTCATAGTACCTTCTAGCCTTGAACCCGTCCGGGTCTTCTGGCTCCTCCTCCTCCCTACACCGCAACTCCTCCTCCGTCAGGCGATGCACGTGGAGGGCGTAAGGTCCCTTGGCACACTTGTGCCGGGTGTACGTTACCTCGTCACCGACGTAGAGGTCATGGCCTTTGTGACCCTCTGGCAGGTGGGACTCGACATCCCGTCGGGTAACGAAGACGTCACCCATGGTGTTCCGGTCCCTTATGAAGCCCCACCCATGCTGCGCATTAAACTTTATTACCGTCCCGATGGTACGGGGACGATCTGCTGCACGGGGGTCCCTCCTAGTCCGACTCTTTTGCTCCGCGCTGTGGGTCTGGGCCCATTGCTCTCTGGCCCGCCTCTCCTCCCGTTCTCTCTTAAACTCTGCCAGCTGTTGACGGCAACACTCTGTACGTTCAGCTGCGGCGGCCCGAGTTTCTCCGGTGAACCCCATCAAATCTTCTCCCGTGGGGTCCCACACGAATTGGGCTTCTGCTAGAGGAGGCGAGACCCGAGCCACGGGCTTCGGAGCCGGGATTAGGGGCGCACACAAGGGCCCTAGTCTTTGCTGCCGCTCCAGCTCAGGGTACCCTTCGGGCCAGATGAAGGGCCGCCCGTCCGGCCATGTGAGCTGGCCGAAGAGGTCCTCCCCCAGGTGTGGCACCCTAGGTATTACGGGCGCGGGCGCGGTGGTGGTGGCGCCCGGGTTGCCCAGGCCTTGCGGCCAGGCCTGGGGCACCTGGAAGGTGAAGGGCACCGTTAGGACGGCGGCGCCCTGGGTTACCTGGCCTTGCGACCAGGCCGGAGGCTCCGCGGAGGTAGATGGCTCTGCTTTGGATGCAGCGCCCGGAAACGCTAGGCCCTGTGACCAGGCCGGAGGCTCTTCTTCCTTCGCCACGCTCCGGGTCACGACGCGTGACGTCACCGGGGTCGCGACGGCGGCTTCCGGTCGGGGCCTAGTCAGTGGCGGTGTCATGGCGGTCTCGGGTACGGCCGGGGGACCTTCGGGCTCTGCGACGGGGAGCTGGGGCAGGTAAGCGGTCTTCCGGTATGGGGTATAGGCATCCCCCTTACCTGCTGCCATGCGTCTCGCTCCCTCTTCTGCGCCGTCTCCGGCCTTGGGTCCTCCCGCGTCATCCGCAGAGGCAGTCGATGTCTTCTTCCAAGGGAGCGGGTTAAGTGGACGGGTTCCAGCTTGCTGGGCCATCTCCCGGCCCCACTCCGCCAGGATCTCCCTCTGCACTCGGGCCATCCTTCCCGCGAGGCCCTCCAGGGCACTCCGCGCGCACTCCCGGTCTCGGGGGAGCTGCGCTAGGATCTCCGCTAAGCCTAGCGGGGTTGTTGACTCCAGCAGGCTCCTGACCATCGGGTCGGTGCTGCTCTGCTCTGCTTCCGGCAGGCTCCTGGCCAGCGGGCCGGTGCTGCTCTGCTCTCCTCCTTCTTCCTCCAGCAGGCTCCTGGCCAGCGGGCCGGTGCTGCTCTGCTGCCGCTCCATTCCCGGGTCTACTCTTTCTCTCCTCGACTCCGGGTGCTCTCGCTCTAGACACCTTGCCTCCGGGTGCGCTCGTTCTAGACTGCTCCAGGCGACACCCATCTTTTCTCTTTTCTTTCGTCTCCTCCCACTTCGAGGGCGGTCCCGGGGCAACTCGGTGACTGTCAGCTCCAGGGGGAGTTCTTTCACGCTGACAGACACCTCCAGCATCACAGTCTCTGTTGGTGGGGGCGGTTTCCACTTTTGGCGCCATTTTCTGTCCTGGCCCACGATGGGAGGTGGCCTCTTGCTCTCCTTTGGCACGCCCATAATGGCGTCCGCTGCTCTTCCAAGGCGGGAAATCTGCGGTTTTGGCGGGAATCGCTTCCCAGTGGCGGGAAACTCGGCAGATGGCGGGAACAAGCTGGAAATGGCGGACAATCGGCGGGAAACGACTGGTGATGGAGTCCGATGGCGTGGACCCTCCGGAACCGGCAGGAGTCTTCTTTCTGAGGTAAACTTGCACTTTTCTTCAGGCACGCAGTACCCGGGTGTTGCGGGCACGTAATCCTGCCGACTACGCCAAAGTTGACGCGCCCCCTGGGACATATTCCTTTTTGAGGGGAATACCCGGCACCGGATCAGATGGGGGGTTGTAGTCTCCGAGCGGCTGTGACCCGGTCCCGTGCCCAGGGCGTCAAGCTCAGTGTTATGTGGCAGTCTTTACTGATGTTATTAAAGTTCGTTGTGTCGACTACGCCACCCGTTGTGATGCGGTCACTGTGGCCGCCGCTGCTGCAGGGTCCGCTGAGGCTGATGGTGGGTGCGCAGCTTGGTGGGATAACCCCCAACGGGAGGGGTATAGCCTCAGAGGGGACAGGCGCAGAGGATGGGGGTTGTGGTGGTGCGGTGCAGCCGGTAATGATGACAGACTCGGGTTGTGCAGTTAAGGGTCTTTACTTACTGCAGATGTTCCTGGTCACTCTAGCTCCAAGTGACCTCCCGAGCCGTGCTGCGTCCACCAGGTCCTGGATCCAGCCAACCCCCAAACAAGTCCGGAGCGTGGCCCTGAGCTCTCCCTCTGTCCTTTCTTCTGCCTTCCCCACCAGTGATCCGCCTAGGTCCAGCTCCCTCGGGCCTTCTGTGGGGCAACCTTTGTCCTCAGGTTCCCTGACCCTTCATGTGGTAAGCCTTCAGGGTGGATGTAGTGGGTGGCCGTGGCAGATGCTGCCCACAGCCTCCGGTCTCTGGCTAGGGATGTGTTTTCTGCCCCCACCAGTTTGGGTTCCGGTACCCTTGTGCTGACTCCTCACCCGGTGATCTGATTTGGGTTCTTGGGTCCCTTCTTTGTCTTCCCCCTCTGGGTCTTTCTCACTGCTCCTCTCTCTCTTTCTCCTCAGGGCTGCTCTTCCTCTCTGTTACTGACAGGATGTCCTTTGCCTTCCTCCACCTGACAGACTTGTCTTCTGCAACTGACCCTGATTCTAGATGGTGCCCTCCTTATATATCCCTCTATGTGTGAGCTCAGGTGACCAGCACCCAATGAGCTCCTATCACTACCCAGACTGCTCCCCCTATCTGCCCCTACACTACATGGGATGTTCCTCCCCCCTCCCACTCCAGCCAGGAACAGGCTCGGTCGCACCTGCACATTTCTAAGTGGGAGTGCCGTCGGCCTGCTCCTCTGGAATGGGATGTATGTAGTGCATGCAGTCTATCTGAGCTCAGTTCCACACTCCTTCCTTACCCGGGAGTGGAATATCACACCTCTGGGTTGAGGTGCAATACCCCTGTAGCAGCCGAATCCTCAGGGTGCTACACATTACTATCACAGTCCCCATTGGGGCTCACACCCTCTATAGACTTTATTCACACATTGCAATTGCATTAATTAAATTAGATTTCTACATTTGTGTGACCTCCCAACTGTTAGAGAAGATAAAGAGGGATAGATTGTACATCATGACATCTTAGGTCACGTCCATAACCATTCCTCTAACCCCTAACACCACCCATTACCATTTGATTCTACCTTGAAAACATAAAGTAAATGGACAACCCCTTTAAGGCCTCACTCTCACTTGCAATTAAATTGGTTGAATGCAATCCGATAAAAAATCAGATTGCATTCGGACCAATTTAATCCCATGTTTCTGTGCTCAGTTGCGTTTTTTTTTACAGCACCGATCAGATTGCGATTGGGCTGGAAAACAATCTCAGCATACTGCGATTGCGTGCTGGAATCGGATCACACGCACCCATATAATCTATGGGTGCGTGTGAAACATCGCACTGCACTCGGATAACACCCGAGTGCAGTGCGATACCCACCGATGCCAGCAGCAGAGGAGATGGAGAAATTGATTTCTACGTCCCCTCCGCAGCTATGCCGTGATCCTCTTCATGAGAGAGGATCGCAGCATGGAGCACTGACATTCGGCTCCCGCTCGCCGCAGAGCAGGAGCCGAATGTCATTAGCATATCACATCCGATGCTCTCGCAACGGATGCCATACGCTAGTGGGACCCCAGACTAAGGCTGTGTTTACTGCTAAATCCGTCCGTTGTTCTGTTACTTTGTAGGAATAGAGCAATGGAAAACAGACTGGAGATGGATTCACCATTAGATGCCCAGGAGTGGAGTTCGACTGTCACCACTGACTATAATGAGCTCCGTCAACTTTCTGTCAAGATTCCTATCATATTTCTCACCTAAGTTGTTCTTGTTCTTATAAATCCACTCTCAGGCCGTCTCCTCGGTGTTCCTCTCTATCCTCAGACCATCTCCTCTGCATTTTCTTGTTGGTCTCCTCAACGCTCCTCTTTACTCTCAGCCCATCTCCTCAGCACTGAGGCCATCTCCTCCATGTTCCTCTCTGCTATCAGGCCATCTCCTTGGGCTCCTCTCTGCACTCAGGCCATCTCCTCCATGTTCCTCTCTGCTATCAGGCCATCTCCTTGGGCTCCTCTCTGCTCTCAGGCCATCTCCTCAGTGCTCCTTTCTGCTCTCAGGTCATCTCCTCAGCGCTCCTCTCTGCTCTCAGGCCATCTAAGCGCTCCTCTCTGCTCTCAGGTCATCTAAGCGCTCCTCTCTGCTCTCAGGCCATCTTCTCAGCGCTCCTTTCTGCTTTCACCCCATCTCCTCAGCTCTCTTCTTTACTCTCAGGCCATCTTCTCAGCGCTCCTCTTTACTCTCAGGCCATCTCCTCAGTTCTCCTCTCTGCTCTCAGGCCATCTCCTCAGCGCTCCTCTTTACTCTCAGGCCATCTCCTCAGTTCTCCTCTCTGCTGTCACTCCATCTCTTCAGCACTGCTCTCAGGCCATCTCCTCAGTTCTCCTCTCTGCTGTCACTCCATCTCTTCAGCACTGCTCTCAGGCCATCTCCTCAGCGATCCTCTCTGCTCTCAGGCCATCTCTTCAGCGCTCCTGTCTGCTCTCAGGCCATCTCTTAGCGCTCCTGTCTGCTCTCGGGCCATCTCCTCAGTGATCCTCTCTGCTCTCAGGCCGTCTCCTCAGTGCTTCCCTCTGCTCCCAGGTTGTCTCCTCAGCGCTCCTGTCTCCTCTCAGGCCATCTCGTCATTGCTCCTCTTTGAAACTCCCCGGCGATCCTCTATCCTCAGGCAATCCCCTCAGTGCTTTTCTCTGCTCTCAGGCCATCTCTTCAGTGATCCCCTCTGCCCTAAGTCTGTCCCCTCATCACTTTTCTATGCTCCCAGGTAGTCTCCTCAGCTCTTCTCTCTAAATAAGCTGTCTCCTCAGTGTCCCTCTCTTCTCTCAGGCTGCCTCATTCGCGCTCCTCTCTACGCTCAGGCTGTCTCTTCAGCGCTACTCTCTACACTCATGCTGTCTCCTCAGCTCTATGCTCAGGCTGTCTCCCCAGTGCTCCTTTCTACCCTCAGGTTGTCTCTTCAGTGCGCCTCTCTGCTCTCAGGCTATCTCCTCAGCGCTCCTCTCTGTATTTGGGCCATCTCCTTTCTTCTCTGCTCTCTAGCTGCCTCCTTAGTGCTCATATCTAACCTCAGGCCATCCCCTCAACATTCCTCTCCACTTTCAGGCTGTCTTCTCAGCCCTCCTTTCTACCCACAGGCTGTCTCCTCAGCTCTCTTCTGTACCCTCAAGACATCTCCTCACCATTCCTCTTTGACGTCAGGCCATCTTATTGGCATTCCTCTCTGCAATCAGGCTGCCTTCTCAGCGTTCCTCTCTTCCCTCAGACCTTCTCCTCAGCGTTCCTCTCTGCTCTCAGGCCATCTCATCATTATTCCTGTGTCCTCAGACTAGGGCTCATTACAACTTTGAACACCACAATGTGCCCTGTACCAGCAGAGAAGAGGTTTCCACTTTTAGTGTTCTGAACACAATCTACGAGCCTGTGTAACAAATACTACAATCAGCATTACTCACCTTCCCCTGCTCCAGTGCCGGCTCTCTGCTGCTGCTCGGGTCTTCTTTATAGGCTGCAGTGGTGATGTCATGTCTTTAGCGTGTGTGACAACCGCAGCCAGTCACTGAGCTCAACGGTTCATACTGAATAAATTGGCATCAGTTCTGAGATCAGTGGTTGACTGCAGCGGTCTAATGCGCTATAGTTATGATGTCACCTGGGCTGAAAATTTAGTATTTTAACAATTTTTTCATGTCGCCATTTTCTGAGACCCGTAACTATTTTCATTCTTCCATCGATGGACCGGTTTCAATAATTATTTCTTGTTTTCTTCGTTTTTGTTGATACAATTTTGGAGGAAATATGACATTTTAATAGCTTTTTATTACATTTTAATGTGGAATTGTGGTGATCAAAACCATTTTTCCTAGTGTTTTGAATTTATACCACATGGGAAAAAATATTTCAAAATTGTATTAATTCAGGCAGTTACGTGCATGGCAATACCGAATAATGTTTTCAATGTATTACATTTTGCTATTTACTTGGCGGGGGTGATATAAACTAAATTATTGTTTGTGTTTTTTTATATTTTGTCGTTTTTATATATATATTTTTCATTACTCTCCTTGTCCTGCCCGAATTTTTCTCCACTTCCACATAGTGCTATAACCATCTATAGTGCCCTATAAAGTAATAGCCCCCCTCTCAGTGCCATATACAGTAATGATCCTCATATTTGTTACCCCCATAGTTTTAGTGCCCCACACCACTAATAGGGTCGTTCTTCTCTTTTGCTGTAATCTATAGGATATGGTTGTAATCATTTATTTTTTGTAACACCAGAACTTAACACCTGAGCATGCACTGCACCCTCCTAGGTGCCACCATACCAGTGTTTCTTTATGTATTACCATATAAAACAGTGCACCCCTAAGACACATTGAAAGAACTGAGAGATTTAAACTTGCTTATAACATATAATGACAATGGAGACAAGCTTCAGAATATTACCCAACTATTTTCACTTTTTGGCTTTGTCAGGGGTGAGATGTGGAGTCCACGTTCTATGGATTGAGGGATGATTCCTGAACATTGCACCCATAGCTTATAGCAGTGGAGAATAAAAAATAGTTTTCTTGATCATTTTGAAACATACACTGTCTGCGCAATTATTAGGCAAGTGAATATTTTGACCATAACGTCATTTTTATGCAGATTTTCCAAATGCAAGCTATATAAACATTTGTTTATTGGATGAAGTAGACCAGGTGTTGTGTAGAATTATTAGGCAGCTTCTTTTCCTCAGGCAAAATGGGCCAAAAAGAGTTTTAACTGATTATAAAATCTCAAAAATGGTTAAAAGTCTTACAGAGGGATGCAGCACTCCTTAACCACTTCGCACCAGAGCCTGTTTTTGCCTTCGTGACCGGGCCAATTTTTTCAATTCTGACCACTGTCACTTTATGAAGTAATTACTCTGGAACGCTTCAACGGATCTCCCTGATTCTGAGAATGTTTTTTCGTGACATATTGTACTTCATGATAGTGGTAAAATTTCTTCGATATCACTTGCGTTTATTTTTGAAAAAATCGGAAATTTGGCGAAAATTTAGAAAATTTTGCAATTTTCAAACTTTTAATTTTCATGCCCTTAAATCAGAGAGATATGTCACACAAAATAGTTAATAAATAACATTTCCCCCATGTCTACTTTACATTAGCACAATTTTGGAACCAAAATTTTTTTTTGTCAGGGAGCTATAAGGGTTAAAAGTTGACCAGTGATTTCTCATTTTTCCAACAAAATTTGCAAAAACATTTTTTTAGGGACCACATCATACTTGAAGTCACTTTGAGGGGTCTTTATGACAGAAAATACCCAAAAGTGACACCATTCTAAAAACTGCACCCCTCAAGGTGCTCAAAACCACATTCAAGAACTTTATTAAACCTTCAGGTGCTTCACAGGAAATTTTGGAATGTGGAAGAAAAAAATTAACATTTAACTTTTTTCACAAAAATGTTACTTTAGACCCAATTTTTTTTATTTTCACAGGGGTAACAGGAAAAAATGGACCGCAAAATTTTTTTGTGCAATTTCTCTTGAGCACGCTGATACCCCATATGTGAGGGAAAACCACTGTTTGGGCGCACTGCAGGGTTCGGAAGGGAAGGAGCGCCATTAGACTTTTTGAATGTAAAATTTGTTTGAATAATTAGCAGACGCCATGTTGCGTTTGGAGAGCTCCTGATGTGCCTAAACAGTGGAAACCCCCCACAAGTGACACCATTTTGGAGACTAGACCCCTTAGGGAACTTATCTAGATGTGTGGTGAGCACCTTGAACCCCAAGGTACTTCACAGAAGTTTATAATATTGAGCTGTAAAAATAAAATTTTCACATTTTTCCCACAAAAACATTTTTCATCCCTTAATTTTGCATTATCATAAGGGTAATAGCATAAATTGCACCATGAAATTTGTTGTGCAATTTCTCCTGAACGCGTTGATACCCCATATGTGGAGGCAAACCACTGTTTGGGCGCACTGCAGGGTTTGAAAGGGAAGGAGCGCCATTTGACTTTTTGAATGTAAAATTTGTTTGAATAATTAGCGGACGCCATGTTGCATTTGGGGAGCCCCTGATGTGCCTAAACAGTGGAAACCCCCCACAAGTGACACCATTTTGGAAACTAGACCCCTTAGGGAACTTATCTAGATGTGTGGTGAGCACCTTGAACCCCAAGGTGCTTCACAGAAGTTTATAATATTGAGCTGTAAAAATAAAATTTTCACATTTTTCCCACAAAAACATTTTTCATCCCTTAATTTTGCATTATCATAAGGGTAATAGCATAAATTGCACCATGAAATTTGTTGTGCAATTTCTCCTGAACACGCCAATACCCCATATGTGGAGGCAAACCACTGTTTGGGCGCACGGCAGGGTTTGAAAGGGAAGGAGCGCCATTTGACTTTTTGAATGTAAAATTTGTTTGAATAATTAGCAGATGCCATGTCGCATTTGGGGAGCCCCTAATGTGCCTAAACAGTGGAAACCCCCCACAAGTGCCACCATTTTGGAAACTAGACCCCTTAGGGAACTTATCTAGATGTGTGGTGAGCACCTTGCACCCCCAGCTGCTTCACAGAAGTTTATAATATTGAGCCGTAAAAATAAAATTTTCACATTTTTCCCATAAAAAATGTTTTTCATTCCCTAATTTTGCATTATCATAAGGGTAACAGGATAAATTGCACCATGAAATTTGTTGTGCAATTTCTCCTGAGTACGCCGATACCCCATATGTGGGGGAAAACCACTGATTTGGTGTACGGCAGGGTTCGGAAGAGAAAGGAGCGCTATGTTGGCTGGGATAGGCAGCAGACACCATGTCACATTTGAAGAGTCGCTGACATGCCGAAACAGCAGAAACCCCCACAAGTGACCGCATTTTGTAAACTACACCTCTCAAGGAATTCATCTAGGGAAGTAGTGAGTATTTTTTAATTTTTTAATTTATACCATTGGGCAGTGAAAAAAGCATAATTATATTTTTACCACAAAAAAATGTTTTACCCTCAGATTTTACATTTTCACACCGGGCAATGGGTAAAAATGGTGCCGAAATGTGTCACACAATTTCTTCTAAAAGTGTCAATACCCCATATGTGGCTGTATCGTACCGCTCAGCCATACGGCGAGATCTGGGGGGGACGGAGAGCTATTTGACAATTGGAGAACAAATTATTGTAGAATAGGCATTTGGATTTGGGAGCACAAAATTTTCTGAATTTCTTTTGGGGGGCAAGGGCCATTTAGCTTTTCCAGAGCCTTTCTGCTACCAGTAACTTGGAAGTCCCTTATATTTTTAACAAATGACGGACCTGAGTGGGGACTAGCTTTTTTTGAGGACTGAGTTGAAGCTTTTATTGGGAACATTTTACGCAACATTTATCCGGCGCTCTAGGCTGAGCACTTACATTGGGGTTTCCATCTAAATTTCCAAGTGATGTAATTCAGATGAAACCCCTGCGGGATCCATTCACTGTAATGAGGCAGCAGAGTTACTCTGGACTCCTTCTGGCCCCTGTTTAGCGGTGTCCTTTTTTTCTGAAGTGCACAAAACTGTGGCCAACCGCACTTTTATGCACGCCTAAAACAAATGACACCGTGGGATCACAGGCCGGACGGCATCCACAGTGGCCTATATCTGCCTCATTACAGGGAATCTTCCGTCATGGCTTCCGTCTGAATCACGTATTTCAGAGATTTACACGGAAACTCTGGTGTAAGTGCTCAGCGCAGAGCGCAGGATAAATGTGAGCAGAGCCTTACTGCGATCTTTGGGAGACATAATAAACAAATCTGTAGCTGGTGAAGAATTGGTTTTATTTATTTTTTACGCCGTTCCCCGTGCGGTATAAGTGATGAGATTACTTTATTCTTCGGGTCGGTGCGATTACAGAGATACCAGATTTATATCGTGTTTTTATGACTGACAGCTGTCACACACTAAGAGACGCTTTTTTTTGCAAAATCTAGTTTTTGCATCGCCATATTTTGAGAGCTATAATTTTTCCATATTTCGTCCAACAGAGTCATGTGACAGCTTGTTTTTTGCGGGACGAGTTGACATTTTTATTGGTACCATTTTTGGGTACGTGACATTTTTTGATCGCTTTCTATTCCGTTTTTTGGGAGGTAAAATTAACAAAAACCAACAATTCAGGAATTGTTTTTTGAGGGTTTTTTTTATGCCGTTCTGCGTGTGGTAAAAGTGATCAGGCAGCGTTATTCTTCGGGTCAGTACGTTTACAGGGATACTACACTTACTGTATATTTATCGGTCGACCATGACAGCACCACGAGAGAGGGAATCCGCCCACCAAGGACAGGAAACCTACAGGCTTAAAAGGGGGCGGCCCTCCCTCTCGCCTCAGCTTCCAAAAATACCTTAGAGTGGCCTTTCTTCATAGGGGATGAAATCAGATATTTCCAATTTGCGGCCTTGCCATTCGGTCTCGCTATAGCCCCTAGAATATTTACGAAGGTGATAGCGGAGGTGATGGCTCATGTATGGGAACATAATGTGTTAATTATCCCTTACTTAGATGATTTTTTGATCATTGGAGACTCAGCCTCTCAATGTGTCTCCCATCTTAAATTGGTCTCCTCTATTCTGGAAGGCCTGGGCTGGATCCTAAATCTGGAGAAATCCAGGGTAGTCCCTTCGAGAGTACAGCAGTTCCTAGGTATCATGCTAGACTCAGACCTCCAGATGTGTTTCCTTCCAGAAGCCAAAAAACAGAAGGTCATAAGGCTGGTGGAAGGAGCTCTTGCGAACCCGGTCATGTCCCTTAGGGCTGCAATGTCCTTACTTGATACCCTGATATCTTGTCTGCCGGGGGTAATGTGGGCACAATACCACTCCAGAGTTTTACAGTGGGACGTCCTACAGAATGAGGTCTCGTTACATGGGCACTTGGAAAGACTTATGTTCCTATCTCCCCGGTCTATTGACTCTCTACAGTGGTGGGTGAATTTAGAAAGCTTGTCTCGAGGAGTTCCCTGGGTGGTCAGAATATCTGAAATAATTACAACTGACGCAAGTCTACATGGATGGGGAGCTCACTTGGGGGATATGATTGCCCAGGGGTTCTGGTCGGATGCTGAGAGAGCTCTTTCCTCTAATACTAGGGAACTACTGGCAGTTGATAGGGCTGTTAATCATTTCTTACCATTCCTTCACAATAAGAACATTAGGATCCTGTCCGATAATAATATAGCAGTAGCTTATATTAACCATCAGGGGGGTACTCGTGCTGGATCGCTAATGAGAGTGGCGGATCATCTCTTTCAGATCTCGGAACACCATCTCCTCTCTTTAACAGCCCTCCACATCAAAGGGAAAGAAAATTCAAAGGCAGACTTCTTAAGCCGTCATTTTTTAAGGCAAGGCGAATGGGAACTAAAACAGGACATTTTTTCCCTATTAGTCCGGAAATGGAGTCTTCCGGTGGTGGATCTCTTCGCCACAAAGCAAAACCGGAAGACAAAGGTTTTTTGGTCCCTAGATCCGAGAGAAAGGCCCCTGACAGTAGACGCTCTCCAAATCCCTTGGAACTTCAGTCTGGCCTATGCCTTCCCACCGTTAAACCTTCTGCCTATGGTGCTAAGAAAGATCAGAGAGGACAAGGCAAGGGTCCTCTTGATCGCCCCCTTTTGGCCCAAAAGACCCTGGTTCTCATGCCTGAGGAACATGTCCATCTCGGACCCTTGGGTCCTGCCCGACGTTCCAGATCTCCTCAGCCAGGGTCCAGTGCTCCATCCGCGAGCTCCGGGCCTCCACTTGACGGCGTGGAATTTGAGAGGTCCCTGCTAGAACTAAAAGGTTTTTCCCAGAGTCTAGTATCTACTTTATTACGTAGTAGAAAGCCTGTCACTACCAAAATTTATGCAAAAGTTTGGAACAAGTTTTTATCTTTTTCTAAATCTTCAGTGGATAAGGGAGCGCCAATTGGGAAGATTTTAGAGTTCCTACAAAGGGGCTTCGTCTGACCTCACATTTGGGAGAAGGGTGCTCCAAGCCGTGGTCCCTCCCTAGAATCTTCATCTCTGCAATTCTCTCATGGTGCTGTCATGGTCGACCGATAAAGAGATTAGTTACTTACCGGTAACGGGATTTCTCGGAGACCATGACAGCACCCTTATATTCCCTCCCTTCACCCCTTTTTGGGAGCACTTCTTATCTGTTTTCATTCTTTATTCTCACACATTGATGTTGTAAGAAAATGTATATACTGTTTGTTTCATGATTATGTTGCTATGTCTACTAACCGGGCGGTCCTCTCAATGCTCTGTAATTCAAACTGAGGCGAGAAGGAGGGCCGCCCCCTTTTAAGCCTGTAGGTTTCCTGTCCTTGGTGGGCGGATTCCCTCTCTCGTGGTGCTGTCATGGTCTCCGAGAAATCCCGTTACCGGTAAGTAACTAATCTCTTTTTTTTATGTTTTGGCGCTTTTACACAATAAAACAATTTTATAGAAAAAATATTTTTTTTGCATTGCTTTATTCTGAGCGCTATAACTTTTTTATTTTTCGGCTGATGGAGCTGTATGGCGGCTTTTTTTTTGCGGAACAAGAAGATGTTTTCAGCGGTACCATTTTTATTTCCATTTTGCTTTTTGATCGCATTTTTTTCCACTTTTTGTTTGGCGATATGATGAAAAAGCATATTTTTTTGCTCCGTTTTTTATTTATTTTTATTACGGTGTGCACAGAAGGAGTTAATTAGTGTGACAGTTTTATAGATCGGGTTGTTTCGGACGCGGCGATACCAAATATGTGTACTTTTTTTGGTTTTGCATCAATATACGGATTTATTGGTTTAATATTTTTTATTTATTTTTAGTTATTTTGTGATTTTTTTTTAACCGTTTAAAAACATTTTTTTTTTACATTTTTACTTAGTCCCTGTATGAGACATTAATTTTTATTTTTCTGATCACTAATCTCATGTAATGTAATAGACATATATTACATTACATGAGATCTTTGCTGACTGCTTCACAGTCAGTGTGTTCTGCCAGGCTTCAGCTGCAGGCTGAGCCAGGCAGGACACCATATATGGCAGATCTGGAGGTGGTCATGTGACCTACAGCTGCCATAGCAACGCCAGGTCCTGGAAGGTATAAGGGGGCCGTCGGAGAGGTAAGTGGACGACCCCCTCTCCTCCTGCTGTCTTCTATATGCCGCGATCACTATAGATCGCGGCATATAGAAGACAGCAAAGGGTTAACATCACTGGGACCTGATCCAATCAGGTCCCGATGATGTTCCCTGTCAGAGCTAATGCTCTGCACCGGAATCGCAGCGCTTGCAGGACCCTGGGGGTCCTGAGCGCTGCGAGACCACCCACCGTTTTTAAACGTCGGCGCTGCACAGAGCCCAGAAAGCGCCGACGTTTATCTACAGTGGGCCGTCGCGAAGCGGTTAAATTGCTCAGATATTGGGTGTGATCACACAACCTTCAAAAGTCTACAGGGTCACAAAAGAAAAAAAAAAATAGCATTAACTGCTAAAGATTTCAGGAGACTCAAACTTGAAGCGACCAGGAAGATATTATCCTCTTGAGCTGTCATATTCCAGAACTGCCGCCTCTCTGGATGCCCAGAAGTACAAGGTGTTCGGTGCTCAGAGACAAGGCCGAGGCTGAATACCGAACACCACTGAACAAGACTCAAGAAAAAACTTGGCCAAGAAATATCTGAAGACAGATTTTTCAAAGGTTTTATGGACTGATGAGAGTGACTCTTGACAGACCAGATGGATGGGCCCGTGGCTGGATAAGTAATGGGCACAGACCTCGACTTCGACTCAGACATTAGCGAGGTGGAGATGGGCACTGCTATAGGCTGGTATTATTACAGGTGAGCTTGTTGGACCTTTTCTTTCCAGAACTTAACGTGGAAATAAATAAACCATTAACATATTTTATTGGCTGTACAAAGACTGTTGCGTTCTTTATATTATTAAATTACCGTATTTTTTGGACTATAAGACGCACTTTATTCCTCAAAAATTTTGGAGGAAAGTGGGGGGTGCGTCTTATAGTCCAACATACATAAATACTGTGGCTGTGTGTGGTGGGGGATGTGGGGGGAGCGACAGCGGCAGAGAAGCAGGGCACTGGATGCAGCAGCCGCCTGCTGTAGCCTACACTGTGCCCGCTACTAAAGAAAATGAATATTCACTGCTCCCCACGCCCATGGGCATGGGGAGTAGTGAATATTTATTTTCCTTAATAGCGGCACACTGTGCCTGCAGTGTGGCTCCTGGTATGTATGGCACCCTTCATCCCTATAAGTATGGTCCCCCTCATCCCTCTTCTTGGTATGTATGGTACCCTTCATCCCTGTATGTATAGCCTCCCCCCTCATCCTGGTATGCTTGGCACGCCCTGATCCCCATCACGCTGCACACAAAAAATAAACAATCACACTCCCCTCCTCTCTCCTCCAGCGCTGCATCCCGCTCTGCTGCCGACAGGATTCTCACTGTGTGAGCTGCACATGGCGTCCCTGACATGCGCCCTCACACAGTGATCTGCTGTGCCGAAATAGTCACTGCTCCCCACGCCAGGACTGTGTGCGTGGTGAGCAATGACCATTCATTCTCCTTAATAGCGGGCACACTGTAACTTCAGCGCATCTCCTGCTGCCGCTCTGCCATGCATGCCAGGATGGTGGATTGGGGTGCCATGCATACTAGGATGGTGGATTAGGGTGCTATGCTTACCAGGATTTTGGATTGGGGTGCTATGCATACCAGGATGGGGATAGGGGCCACTTATTACAGGAAGAAGGGGGCCATATATACCAGGATGGAGGATATTAACAGAATTGGGGGACATTACCCCTATAACAGTGTCAGCAGCAGACCCCTCCCACTTAACAGAGCATAATGACCACATTTTTTGCTTAATTTGTTTTTTTTTATCTTCCTCCTTTAAAACCTAGGTGCGTCTTATGGTCCAGTGCGTCTTATAGTCCGAAAAATACGGTATCTGACTTATTTTATAACTTCCGTAATCCCAACTGATAACACATAGGTATCTCTATCTGACCTCAACATGTATGAAGTGCTCTACCACATTATTGCTTTATACCAGCATCACAATGCTATTAATTTTTTTATTACACAGAATTTTATATATTTTACACCAACTCATCTTCAATTCACTCAGATTCCCACAATATGAGATACTAACAATTTATCTATATAATTTTCCTAGAGAAGAATGGATAGAGACAAAAAGAAGATGGCGGAGAGGATATTACACCTCACCCTAGAGATCCTCTTCCGGCTTACTGGAGAGGTGAGAGGTTCTGATGACGTCACATTACATCATTCTTATCTATGGGAATAACAGATGGACAGAACTGGAGAGGTGAGGACTCTGGAAATGTCTGGAGGGAGATTTATTAATGTGTCTCTCCATAACCAGAGATTAATCATGGGGCCTCCATCTCACCCCCTGATACATGAGGACATCAATGACCAGAAGATCCTAGAACTCACCTACAAGATGATTGAGCTGCTGACTGGAGAGGTGACACTGCTGGGAATGCTGGGACTTTATACAGTAATGCTATGAAGGGATCGAGGGGATGACGGTATCATTGTATGTGTCAGGTTCCTATAAGATGTCAGGATGTCGCCGTCTATTTCTCCATGGAGGAGTGGGAGTATTTAGAAAGACAAAAAGATCTGTACAAGGACGTCATGATGGAGGTTCCCCAGCCCCTCACATCTCCAGGTAATAGACAGGACTAAATACACACGGCCTATAATTATCTGTATGTAAAGAATGAATTCAGTCCCTGTATGTGTTTCCTCCAGATCGATCCAGTAAGAGGACAACACCAGAGAGATGTCCCCATCCTCTTCTTCCACAGGACTGTAAACAAGAAGATCCCAATGTTCCTCAGGTAGATACAGAGAAGATGTCATGAGATGTCTCCTATGATGTGTAGACGGCTGTAAAGGTCTTGTGCTCAGTCTTGTTTTATCCACCAGTATTATGTTTTATATTTGTGTAATGAGAACGGTGGAGATGACAAGATTAGAGCTGATCATAGAGGTGACTTCTCCATCTGTTTTTGACTTTTATAATATTTGTTTCAGGGTGAAGATCTGATCCATATTAATACTACAGAGACATATGTGAGGGGTGATGAGCGGTGTAAAGAGGAGATTCCTACATATGACTACCCAGGTGAGTAGTAACCACTGAATACAGAGAAGTCACAGATTCTTCTCAGTCACCGGCTGTGGCTGCTTTATCGGTGGTGTAGTCCGGCAATATCACAATCGTGTGATCACCATTTTGCCGCTCTACCACAACATTCTCCTCCATCCAAAAATGTTCACATTACTTTGTGTGATTGTGAAAGACATTTTCTGTAGAACTTACAACCTGGAGGATCCACCTACCCCCTGGGATTAAAAGACTCTGTCCGTTACCTGCCCAGATCTGTAAACTGCAAAGCCAAATGTCAGCATACGTAGAATGTGCTGACAAGTGAGAAAATCACTTGAAGAAAAATTATGATGGACCTCTTAGAGGAAGCGAAGGGTAATGATGATGTTGGCTTACTAGGTGCCTGATATCTTATTAGATGAATCCACCTTCTGTGCTGCTGAATGTTCTCATATGGTCCCTACAAGACCAGGTCCAGTCTTTCTGACCAAACTTCACTTTTATGAGATACAACATTAAATGTGCAGTGAGGGCCAAGTGTGAATTTCTGTATAATAACAACAGAGTTTCCCTTTATCCTGAGTTTTCAAACCAACTAACTTCAAACAGAATTGTGATATCCTATACAGAAAACATTACACCTGTGCCATGATATATCTCTAAGCTGTGCATGGCTGATGGGTGTAATATACATTTATTCACGCCTGCAGGAGATGTGTTGGCTCCAGCCCTGGTTTCATGGATTCACCCCACGTCATAAATTACATTGTTTTTGATCCCAAAGGAGTTCAGATTACTGCACAATCTCTCCTGAAATGGGGGCGCTAATACTTTCTCTACTCTTCTGGTCCGGACTCATAGTAGCTCCAATGGTCCACCATAAATTAATGCGTTTAGTGAGTTTAGAGTTGGAGCTCTCCTTACATATGTTATTGTTGGGGATGTAACATATCTTTTAATCTGTCTTTTTTTTACAGGTTCATTTTGTATGATAGTTTGATTGTGGTGGGATTGGCTTGACTCACTTATGTGTCTCTGTAACGCCCTGGTAGTCTTTCAAAGAAGGTCTCCATTGCCTCTTCCCAATGCCCGAGGTCTAAATTTAAGACCCCTCAGCTCTGCACTATTTTAAAAAGTTCTCCTTGAAAGTCTAATATTTCTTCTTGAAACTCATCTGACAGAAAATATTGTCCCTTACGATAGTTTAGATTCCCAAGAGCCCCCGAGCCCCATACTCTAATTACCCCAGAGAGGTTTCACCACAAGTTATTCATTTTTCTCTGATGAAGACTGTTGAGTTTGATCATTTCAGTAGATGTGTTATTGTCTATAGTCACAGTTTTTGACTTCAGTAGTTAGTGCCCAAAATTCTCTGATTTAATCTCTTCCTGCAGCCAGTTTTCTGTTCCTAATCAGGACCCATTTTTTAAATCTGACATGTGTCACTTTATCTGGTGATAGCTTTGGAATTCTTCACAAAGGATAATGGGAAACAAATGGACCTTATAAATTATTTTCCAACTTCTTTTGAACCCGACAATACCCTATATTCGTTTGTACACTACTGTCTGGGTACATAGCACGGATAAGGAGGGAAGGAGCGCCATTTAGCTATTTGAATGCAGATCTTGCTGGAATAGTTTGCAGACACAATGTATTGGGGGAACTGTTTATGATCACCTGGCAGCTCAAAACATGGCCACCACGAATAGGCTTGGCTCTATCTACTCCATTTTCCAGATCCCAGGGATTGCCTTTCTCATCACCCTTTAACCCCAAGAAGAATAGTCAGGTAGCCGGGTCATAACCAAGAGGGCAGAGAAAATACAAAATCAGAAGACACAAGAGTAGTCAGTAAACGGGCCGAGGTCACAACAGGAAACAAATACACAAGCCGAGAGCTGAGCACAGAGGACTGAACCAGAGGATAACAAGGCTGTATCTGGCAGCTCCGGCAATATTCTTCAAGCTTTAGTAGGGTGTGGTGCTTTCCAGTTGGCTGAAGCAGGGAGCAGATTACTCCAGCTGGACAGCACACGCACCCATACTGCCAGACTGGATGGTACTACAGGTCCCAGGCACCCTAATCTTAGTGGCTGGACAGAGCCTGTGCCACCCAGAGCTTTTGGTTCCGACATCTCCTCCATCATCAACACCACCTGCAGAATGAATAAGGCGGCGCCTGGTGACAGAAGGAGACATCGGGGGAGCAGATCCCAGAGGAGATGGGACACATCATTTATAGAATCCCTAATATAACAAAATGGCAGAAAACCAGAGCAGTGCAAATCCCCATAAAGTGTCTCCATTTTGGAAATTATAACCCTTAGTAAATTTATCTATAGGCGTAGTGATTATCTTGACTCCACAGGCACTTTCCGGAAATTGGCACGCAATGGATGTTGGAGAGTGAAAATTGCACTTTGGCCATTTTATTACCCAACACATAGTGCCCAGATTGTGCTTCAGGAGACACACACAGTAAATGAAGTGGGTACTTGTCACTATAGTAATGCCAAATACATGGATGCTTGTGACAACACCGCTTTTCTTCTTAATTATGCCAAACATGATTTCTGATTTCCAAGAGCAATATACCTTTTTATTTTTATGTTGACTTTTTTAACCTGTGTTCTTCTTTGGTTGATTAACACAGACTATTGTTTGAATAATACTGAATGTTAACACTTGAGTTGAGATGTACTGCAACTTGTTGTCTGCAAATCTTGCAAGATAGGGACATGGAGCAATACTGTTTGATAATATACTAATTTCATATTATACCAGCCCAGCGAATTGTTGATTTGTCGAGCAATGGAGGACAAACTATGCAAGTTGATTAAATGCTCAAACAATGAGTCATGAGCTTCTTCCACCTTCATCCCTAACCCTAACCCTTGACCTGTGAATGATGGTTGCAAAGACAATTGTGATCTATAAAAAGGGGGTCTCTGCCTCTATTCGGTGTCATTCTACAGCATGTCAGCTTAGGGGACTTCGGTCCCAGCTGGAGGAATACAGATCGGCTCCATTGACCATTGCTGAACCCTCAGAGACGTATTGAAGAATCCAGGTAGGAACAAACAGTTCACCTGGCCGCAGACCTCACTGCTCTCGGTTAGTTTCCTAAGCTTGTCGTTACCTCCTCTCTTTGGGGGCCAGCCAAAAGCGGGGGACCACTGGTGCCGGTAGTTGGCTCTGGAAGCCCCAAAATCGCAGCTGTTCTATCCCAGGCGTGCCAGCGGAAGGGTGAGGACTCTGTAATTTGCACCATCTTGGGTACTTGCTGGGACTGTTTTACCTGTTTATTGTTAGAACCCTCCTGTTTGTTTTTGTTTCTATCTTGTGTTTTGCGGTCACGTGACCATCTTCCTATATATTCCAGCTCCGCCCTTCTGGCTTTGCTGGACTTCAGTGTTGTTTTGACTGTCTCTCTAGCCAGGTGCTTTTGTGCCTATCTATCTCTAGTTTGCTTGGTCCTCTGGACCTCTAGTACTTTTGTCAGTTTATCTTTTGCTCTGCAACAACTTCTGTTAGGAGGTGTCCCATTTTTGTCCCAGTCCTTAGTTCTTTTAGGGACCCCTCCCTTTCTCTATAGGTCTCCGTTCAGACTAGCCGAGGACGAAGGCGGGTCTGTTCTCAAGGAACAGGTTGCCGCTACAATGTAGGGACTCAGCTTAGTCTTACTGTAGGGACAGCTCTCCCCTTCTTTCCCTAGTTTATGTTGCAGATCATAACAGTAAGTCCAGCCCAAACAAAAACCTTAAGGAAAGAAATCCGGGGATCAGTATGGTTTCTGTTCAAGATTTGGCTCAACGCCTGCAGGGATTGTCTCTGGAGTTGTCCGAGCTCCGGAAACACGGGAGTAGCTGTCCTGGGGCGCATTTTGTCGAACCCAAGGTAGGACTCCCTGATATTTTTTATGATAAACAACAAGATTTTTTTTCCTTTAAAAATGCTTGTTTATTATATTTTCGTTTGAGACCAAGGTCCTCTGGGAATGAATCACAGCGCATTTTGTTTATCATGTCACTTTTGCACAAGGAACCACAGGGGTGGGCCTTTTCTCTCCAACCTAATGATCCGTGTTTTAGGTCAGTGGAGGATTTTTTTTCTGCTATGGGGCTATTGTATGACGATCCTGATCGAGTCTCATCTGCTGAGACAGAACTGAGGCGTTTGAATCAGGGGTCAGGTGATGTTGAAAATTATTGTACACACTTCAGAAGGTGGTCCTCAGAAGTGAAATGGAATGATTCGGTGTTAAAATGTTTTTTTCTTCCTGGTCTAAGTGAAAGGGTTAAGGATCTGCTGATTGCATTTCCCGCACCTGAAACCTTGGAGGAAGCCATGCAATTAGCTATACGTGTGGACAGGAGACTGCGTGCCAGGGTTGATGATGAAAAAATTCCTGCAATGGCAGCTCCTAGTCCCCAGAGGGTCTGCTCGGACGGCGGAGAACCGATGGAGTTTGGGGTGATGTCACTTCGCTCTCAGGAAAGAGACCGCAG
This sequence comes from Phyllobates terribilis, assembly GCF_046119375.1. Classification (NCBI taxonomy): domain Eukaryota; kingdom Metazoa; phylum Chordata; class Amphibia; order Anura; family Dendrobatidae; genus Phyllobates; species Phyllobates terribilis. The sequence goes on from NW_027362900.1 coordinate 3,277,196, forward strand.
GTTTTCCAAGGGATTGTGTTTTTATTGTGGTAAAACTGACCATTTAATTAAGAACTGTGAGCTTTGTTTAAGTAAAGAAAAAAAAAAGGTCAGTTACGCCCGTATTGCTTGTTTGAGCTCTAAGGGAGTATTTCTTTCAGGGAGTACCTCATTGCAGGAAGATTTGATTGAATTTCAGGTATTTGTGGATTGTGGTTCAACACTTAATGTGATTGATAAGGGTTTTTTGGAAAAACTTAAATTGGAATCCAAACCTTTGTCATCACCTATTTCTGTGATTGCAATTGATAACACTCCTTCGAAACGTATTACTCGCAAGGTTGCTGCATTTCCCCTCACTATCAATGGCATTCACCAAGAAAATTTGGATTTGGTGGTATTAAATAATTTACCCTCTCCAGTCGTTTTAGGTTTGCCTTGGTTAAAACTGCACAATCCTTTACTGGACTGGTCTACTAATGAGATTAAGTCTTGGAGTCCTAAGTGCTATGATAAGTGTAATGGTCGCATTGCGGTTGTGGAAAAAGGGGAATTACCTGTACCTATTCAGGATTTTTGGAAGTTTTTTTCAGAGGAGGAGTCGCAAGTTTTACCTCCTCATAGGGACTATGATTGCACCATTGAGTTTGTTCCTGGAGCTACTCTTCCCAAGAGTCTCTTATTTAATCTGACTATCCCTGAAAGAAAGGCCTTGGAGGAATACATACAGACGAGCTTGGCTGCTGGTCATATTAGACCTTCTAAGTCGCCTGGTGCCGTTGGATTTTTCTTTTTGCTAAAAAAAAGGACGGCGGTTTACGTCCATGTCTGGACTTTCGTGAAATTAATAAGATTACCGTACGCAATTCCTACCCATTGCCGTTAATTCCTGACTTGTTTAACCAGTTAGTGGGGGCCAAGTGGTTCTCTAAAATTGATCTCCGGGGGGCATACAATTTGTTACGAATGAAGGAGGGTGATGAATGGAAAACTGATTTTAACACTCCGGTAGGTCATTTTGAGAATCTGGTGATGCCTTTTGGTCTTACCAATGCACCCGCGTTTTTTCAGAACCTTATTAATGACATCCTGAGACCTTTGATTGGTAAGAATGTGGTTGTGTATTTGGATGACATTCTGATTTATTCACCAGATCTGGAGTCTCATTGGCAGAGTGTACGTGAAGTTTTGCAGTTATTGAGTGATAATTCACTCTTTGCTAAGCTGGAGAAATGTGAGTTTGCTGTGCAGAGAATTAGTTTTTTGGGCTACATTATCTCCAGCGAGGGCTTTGAGATGGACCCGGTGAAGGTTCAGGCTGTGCAGAATTGGCCTAGACCTATTGGTTTGAAACCAATACAGAGATTTTTGGGTTTCGCCAATTATTACAGGAAATTCATTAAGAATTTTTCTATAATTGTTAAGCCGCTGACCGATCTCACCAGGAAAGGTGCGAATACGGTCCAGTGGACTACTGAGGCCATTGAAGCTTTTGTGTATCTCAAGGAGAGGTTCAGTTCTGCCCCTATCCTTATGCAGCCTGATGAGACCAAGCCTTTTTTGGTCGAGGTGGAGGCTTCTTCGGTGGGGCTCGGTGCAGTTTTGTCGCAGGAGAACAAGGATGGAGTACATCCCTGTGCTTTTTTTTTGAAAAAAATTTCAGAGACCGAACTTAATTACGATGTTGGTAATCAGGAATTGCTGGCTATTAAATTCGCGTTTGAACATTGGTGTCATTTCTTGGAAGGTGCTAGATTTCCTATTCAGGTTTTCACAGATCATAAGAATTTGATCTATCTGGATGCTGCCAAACGCTTGAATGCCCGTCAAGCTAGGTGGGCACTTTTTTTTTCTCGGTTTAATTTTTCTGTTACCTATATCCCTGGTACTAAGAATGTTAAAGGTGATGCTTTTCTCCCATGGTTGGTACCGAGGAGGAGGAGAGCATTTTACAGGAAGGAGTTGTGGTAGCAGCATTGGACTCCGTTTTGGAAGATGGGATTCTGAAAGCCCAAGAGGATGCCCTATCTAACACTCCTCATGGGAGGTTGTTTGTGCCTAGAACCTTTAGGAGAGAGTTGTTTGTGGAGTATTATGAGTCTCGGTTGGCAGGTCATCCAGGAATTTCTGAGACTAAGAGACTTATCAGTCGCAGGTTTTGGTGGCCTGGGTGGCAGAAGGAAGTCATCAAGTGGGTACGTCAATGTACGGTGTGTGCTGGGTCAAAGACTTCACATACCCCTGCTGCGGGGTTGCTTTGCCCTCTGGTGGTTCCTAGTGCGCCTTGGACGCATCTGGCAATGGATTTTATTACTGACCTTCCTGTGTCCGAGGGTTTCACTGTCATCTGGGTGGTCGTGGACCGTTTTAGCAAGATGTGTCATTTGGTTCCATTCATTAAGCTACCCTGCGCTAAGACACTCGCTAAGGCGTTTGTTAAGGAAATTGTCAGGCTCCATGGCGTTCCCACTGACATTGTTTCTGATAGGGAACCTCAGTTTGTGGCTCGCTTTTGGCGTGCTTTTTGTGACAGGTTGGGAGTCCATTTGTCATTTTCGTCTGGTTATCATCCTGAGTCTAATGGACAGACTGAAAGAAAGAACCAGGATGTTGAACAGTTTTTGCGTTGTTTTATGGCGGACAATCAAGAGGGGTGGTCTGAGTTTCTGCCACTCTCAGAATTTGCTCTTAACAACCATACATCCTCCTCTGCTGGGTGTTCTCCTTTTTTTTGTTGTACTGGGAGACATCCGTCTTTTGGTTCGTTCTCCAAATTGGGGTCGGCGGTGCCGGAGGAGGAGAATTTTTCCGGTGATTTGGAGAGAG